>NC_135499.1:62684860-63284860 GCF_052857255.1 Amblyomma americanum
AGATTCAAGTCTATTTAATGATGGCGCCCATGAAAATGCTGATATGTTTAGAGATAGCTTAAGCATGAATATGAATTTGAGCAAGAAATTTTCCATTCAGGTGAAACTTTGCTTTGTAGCGATCATCATCATTTCGGCACAGCACCGCTCGCGCTCGTGAGCAAGAGATCGAACATGGGGGCCTGGCAGACAGCGAGCAGCTCGAATGCTCTGCTACAAAGCTAGCTAGGCTTCGCCGCGGTTGTTGCCGTCGTCTAGGCAAATAAATGCGGCCGCCGCTGGGGCAACTTCATCTTTGTGACTACAGCGCTTATGAATGAAATGCGAAGGGTGCTATTTATTTTTGTATGAGGTTCACAGGTGCGAACTAAGAGAAACAGATGTGAAGAAAGCCAAGAAGTTGAGCACCAAACAAATTTTTCTCGCAACCAAAATGTGCGCCAAATAGATGAAATACAACGCGAACGGAGAAATACAGACAAGGACGGCAATAACAGTAAAACTAAAGATCAATGGCAAATTTACGGGTGGTAATGCTGATAACGAGCGGTAGTTTAGAGACAGAATCACATTTCAATCATATTTTAATGCGAAAGCATTAGATGGCTCATCGGCACGAAAAGCCGTCGTCACCAAATAAGGGGCGATGTTATAAAACTCGCTTTTGGTCGAAACGGTGTATTATTATCAAAGGCGGAAAAATAAGGAACGTTAACCGGCAATAGTCAGTAATAGTAGTTACAACAGCGCCAGCTGCAGGAAAATTGAATAAAATTGCAATAAAATTAGTATTGGAATCGAATTGAAATAATAATGAAACGCTTTCGCCCTACTCGGACGTAAGTCCTTTAGGTGACGCCGTCAGTTTCATTTGTCATCGATACTACTCACTCATCGTAAGTGGCGATAATCACGGCCTTATATTCCCCGAAGGCATTTTAGAGCCGTACCGGCTCCGGGCTTCCAGTTATTTTTCCGCTCTTGGCCCATCCAAATTCCACAAAAGCCAGCGAGTGGGAACTGATGATAGCAGGACAACAGCAATGAGGTCGTATACTCTGGAGGGGTTGCGATCGTATTTTTTCCGCGACTCTGCCCTCCGGAGCCTCCATACCAGGTTCCTGCGGTCTCTACTGAGATGGTCGTCATTAAGAAGGTCGTGACTTTCGACGGCGTCCCTTCTTCATGTCTTCAAGACTGTCGAAAGTGTTCCATAGCTTCGGTTCTCCATTTTCCATCGTTTCCTGCGTTTGTCCTTTTCCTCTGAAGCCTGGCTATCGGGTTCACACGCAGTTTATTTTCATCCATTTTCTTACAACTCGGACACAGCGGCAGACAGAGAGGGCGAGCCATGATTTTGCAGTTCTCATCGTTCTCATCGGGCACTTCGTGTTAGAACACTACCCTGTTTTGGCGGGGAACCTTCGTCCGTAGAGATAGCACTATAGAACGCTTGTCACTGGCAGTAAATAAAGGTAGCTTATAGAAAAAAACACTTGCATATCGCCCATAGAAAACATCAACTGCGTTTAGGAAAGTGCAAATTGAAATTGGTTTTGAGGGAAGTAAATGTCGGAGTAACTGTCTCAAATATCTCGGCAGACACCCGAAGCGCGCCGTTAGCGAAGCGATTTAGGAGGGAGTGAAAGAAGAAAGGAAGAAAGAGGCGTCCTAGTGGAGAGCTTCGGAATAATTTCGACCACCTGGAGACCTTTTACACGCAATGTCATTGCACAGAACGCGGGCGCCTTTTGCGTTTCGCCTCTATCGAAACGCGGCCACCGCCGTCGGGTTCGTACCCGGAAACGCCGGCTCAGTAGGCCATCGCCTCAAGCACTGAGCCACCACGGCGGGTCCAAAAAATCCTGCCCGTATTCATATTTGCTGCTTATAAAAGTCTACTTTGTCCAATGATTACGTGTAAGGATTCTTGATCTGCTATCAAATTGTTAGTCGCAACTTGCGTAGAGGCATAGGTCTGGAGTCGAACTGTCAACCCCAACAAATACATTGGAGTCTATGGGAGCCTGTCGGCCTTGACAGTCGGGGTCCTTTTCGCTGTTCCCTTAAACGTGGTTTCGAGCACTAGGTTGTTCCACGGCAGCTTGAAGTGTGCTGAAAATATGCTGACGCTGACTACTAATTTGTTAGAATTTAAGTATACTATGCACGAATTAATTTCTCATTTATGAAAGTGAACTTTAAACGCATTGCCAACATGTAACTTCCCGAAACGCGATTTCGAGCACTAACTGTGCAACGGCAGCTCGAAGTGTGCTGCAAATAAGTTTGTGCGGACAGCTCATTCGTTAGAATTCAATTATACTTTGGACGAAAAAATGTTGTATTTGCGAAAGTACACTTTCATTATATAGCCAACATAGAAAGGTCATTGCCCGCAACGTGATTAGGAGTAATAGATTGTTCTACGGCAGCTAAAAGTGTGCTTCAAATATGAAGAAAAGGACTGCCCGTTTGTTAAAATGGAGTATACTTCCGACGAATTAATCGCATATTTACAAATGTACACTTGAATAAATTGACAAGACGCTAGAACCGCATTCATATTTTTTCACGTATTTGAAACGTGCTTGAAGCATGCTTTGAAGGAACGTATTTTAGGAAAATTTTAAGAATATAATTAGAACACTAAACTTAAAATTTCATGAAATTGTTTTCGGCATATTTTTAGTACTTTCATGAATACAAAATATGTATAAAATACATTATAAAAATCCTCAAGTATATTCCAAACATATTAGTTTTCGCTAAGGGATACCTTTCCGTTTTTTGAGAAGCGATATTACTCGCTGGCAGTTCATTGCACTTGGTGCCGCGAATCACTCCCTGGGTGTTGTTTTATTGTTCACTATGCTGCTGGGCGCACCTGACATAGGCGTGGCGGAAAATTTGTAGAGCCAGGCATAAAAACCCACCCATCCAGAAATTTGGGGTCGAGGTTGGAAAAGTTCATATAATGGTTAGAGATGCAAAGCTCTTCATGCCTCGGAGTTCGCTGCATATCAATGTTTACCAGTCTGAATTTAAATCGATGAGCAGAGTGAAGTATTTTTCTATCCTGCACACAACTGATTCACTGAACAGCTGCGTGCACTGAATAATAACGAATGGCAGGAGCTATTTAATTTCAAGTCTTGCTACGCTAATATATGACGAATTTTTAAATGGTTTATGCGCCACAGACGACCTTCGCATAGGAATCGTTTTTTTTAAAACCTGACTAAGCACAGATTTCCAGAGGTTTGAATAAGCCTCCCGACTAGATCCCTTTCCTCCTAATACCATGTGCAGCAATATTACCAAATAATGGGCATTTCAGCAGAGTCTACTGTATGGGTGTATTTTTATAGGAGTAGGGCACTTAAAATCACACACAAAAAATTAATCAGTAGTAAAACCTAAGGGCTAAAAATATTTAAAAAATGCTTCATTAGTATACTCACCTGAAAAAAAAATCTTAATTTAATTGGTAGGGATGTGCAAAATACAGTCATTGTCACATCGCAGCCCGATAGTAAAAAAGAAATGCAATCATAACAGGTAAATTGTAAATTAGATGAAGCTGTACAACACTGTGGCCATTTTTGCAACAGCCTTTTTCTTACTGGAGCATGAAGAGAGCAATAACAGAGCTAGGATAATGGCAGGTTGACTTGGTTCAGGTACACTGTTTTAAAACTAGGCACTAGAATTAAAAGCAGGGCATAAAATGGCAGCCAACATGTAAAAGAATGAGTTATTTTCATGTAAAAGGTACGGAAACTGCAAATAAAGAAAGCCCGTACCGTAAGGGTGGCACTAAATATACTATAAATATAATATAAAAATATTAGACTGCAATCTAAACCAGCAACCGCAGTGAAAGCTCCAGTTGTAAACTGATCCAAGGTCTGATGAGGCCTAGCTGGAAATTTCCTGAGCGCCACAATGTAACTGCTTGTGCTTTCGTCTCCTGCTTAACTAGCACTGTTTGCACCCATGAAGCTTTAAGTTCTTAAATCGTAGCGCAAACCCCTATTTCGGAAAAAGTCCTCTGGAATAAAATATTTGCGGACCACCTCAATGTTGATGAACTCAATGAAATGGTCACATCCTCCATCATTACTGCGGCACGCCTAGCTATCCCTAAGTCGTCGGGAGTGGTTCGACAGAACCACAAGGTGGGGTACAGGCGAGGGCGTGGTAAAGGCGAGAGCTAATGTATGGCGTCTTTGAAACTTGGAAAGAATCCACCTTGGCGCAAGTAAAACCACACACACAAAGGAGAGACAAGGAGACAACACTGTGGCCATTTTTGCAACAGCCTTTTTCTTACTGGAGCATGAAGAGAGCAATAACAGAGCTAGGATAATGGCAGGTTGACTTGGTTCAGGTACACTGTTTTAAAACTAGGCACTAGAATTAAAAGCAGGGCATAAAATGGCAGCCAACATGTAAAAGAATGAGTTATTTTCATGTAAAAGGTACGGAAACTGCAAATAAAGAAAGCCCGTACCGTAAGGGTGGCACTAAATATACTATAAATATAATATAAAAATATTAGACTGCAATCTAAACCAGCAACCGCAGTGAAAGCTCCAGTTGTAAACTGATCCAAGGTCTGATGAGGCCTAGCTGGAAATTTCCTGAGCGCCACAATGTAACTGCTTGTGCTTTCGTCTCCTGCTTAACTAGCACTGTTTGCACCCATGAAGCTTTAAGTTTTTAAATCGTAGCGCAAACCCCTATTTCGGAAAAAGTCCTCTGGAATAAAATATTTGCGGACCACCTCAGTGTTGATGAACTCAATGAAATGGTCACATCCTCCATCATTACTGCGGCACGCCTAGCTATCCCTAAGTCGTCGGGAGTGGTTCGACAGAACCACAAGGTGGGGTACAGGCGAGGGCGTGGTAAAGGCGAGAGCTAATGTATGGCGTCTTTGAAACTTGGAAAGAATCCACCTTGGCGCAAGTAAAACCACACACACAAAGGAGAGACAAGGAGACAACGGACAGGCGGCTGTCCGTTGTCTCCTTGTCTCTCCTTTGTGTGTGTGGTTTTACTTGCGCCAAGGTGGATTCTTTCCAAGTTTCAAAGATGCTTAGCCAACTTGCCCAGCAACATGCCTTACTGAAATAAATGTACGGCGTATTCGTCGCAATGCCGAGAAAGCTTCCTGGAAACGTCACATATCGATAAACAGTTTAATCACAACAAAGAAATGTGGGAGGAAGTTCGCGAATATAAATGGCAACTTATCCTCTGGCAAAATTGCTTTTCTTAGAATAACTAATACACAAACAAGTATAGCGGAACAAGCAAGCAGACATCCTGTGTGAACATTTCACAAATGTTTCCAGTTCTGCACACTACACAGCATCATTTATAAATTACACAAACACAGCTGAGAAAGACACTAGTTGCCAGTGGTTGCAAAAATAAACAAATCAATAGATTAATTACAATCTAAGAAATGAACACAGCTTTATGTTCTGGCAAACAGACTGCTCCAGGCCCTGCTGAAATACATTATGAAATAATGGCACATCTTTTCGAGCTTTCGGTAGACGCACTTTCGAATTTATAATTTTTTAATTTGTACATTAAGAAAAATTTTGGAAGCTTGCAGAAAAACCATTATAGTGCCGTTCCTGAAACATGGAAAGCAGACAACATCCCCTAGTAGTTATAGGCCAATAGCTCTTACCAGCTGCCTCGCCAAGGCTTTTTTGAAAGCGTTTCGAATGTCAAGGTGAGCTTCGTGCTTGAATCTCGTGAACTACTTGACAATCATCAGCGTGGTTTTAAAAAGGCACCTTCGACAAGAAACCATTTAGTTGGCATCAGAAATACTGTCCGTGAGGCTTTGATTCATACACGGCGCTGTCATGTCTTCTTCGATCTTGAAAGGGCATACGACACAAAATAGAGCTTAGGCGTACTCTATGGCCTAGCAGAACTTGGCATTCGCGGAAGAATGTTGAGCTGCCTAAATGACTTCCTATCCTTTGGTTCCTTTTATTTAGGCCAAGATTCAACCCTCACAAAGGACTTAATTCAGGAGCATGGTGTACCTCAGGGGTGTGTTTTAACTACAACGCTCTTTGTCCTGAAAACGAATTCCTTAGCCAGAATAATTCTGAACTCAATTATGTACAAAGTTTATGTTGACGATCTTCATAATACTTGCACGCCAACAAACATATCAACATGCGACAGACAAGTACAATTTACAATGAATAAATTAGCGACATATGATGAGAGAAGGGGATTCCAGTTCTCTCCTCAGAAAACAGTGGCCGTCATGTTCTCTCTCAAACGAGGTCTATAGACATATCCCACCATCCACCTAACGGGAAACCGAATTACCAGTAAAAGAACAACACAAATTTGTAGGTTTAATTTTCGATAAAAAGCTCACATTCCTTCCACACATCAAGAACCTGAGGAAAAAAGCTTCCCGATCATTAAATGTCCTAAAGGTTCTTTCACGAAAAGGGTCGGGGACATCTTTTTTTCGCATTTATCGTGCTTTATTACGGTCTTGCCTGGATTGAGGGTGCATCGTGCACGTTTCTGCGAGATGATTATACCTAAAACGAGTGGACTCCGTGCATAACCTTAGTTTACGTCTCACAACTGACGCATGCAGAACATCCCCCATAAAGAGAGTCTATGTCGAAATCAATAAAACATCGCTTACAGACAGAACAGTTATGCTCACATGCACTTATGTCCTTAAAATCCGTTCCCTGCCGGAACACTTGTTTATCCCGTAGTTAAAAGGTGCACCTCCAGAACACTGTTCAACAGCAAACTTGTTGATCGGACCGCTGCTTTTCCGCGTCAAAGATGTTTGCAAAAACTTTGAATTACTGGATACTCTTCCTAATGTCTCCTTGAGGTACAACCCTCTGCCCCCACGAGCTCAAAAGAAATCGTATTTTACGGTCATGCTGGAAAATCAAGAAACTAAAAAAACAGTATTTCACTCAGTTTTGTAATGAACACATTTCTTTTCATCCATTTCTGCTCTGAGGGAAAATAACAATTGGTGACATACCTTCTGAAGAGACGCTGGTTTTCTTGATAAACTGAATTTTAGACCAGCGCCTCCCTTGACTTTGATACACCTCAGCCGTTTTCGCATTCCTGAGGAAACGCCCGAGGCGTCTATTACAGTGGTTGGGAGCCCCGACATGATTGCCCCGCCAACTATTGCCGCTGAGGTTACCTCATCTTCTTTAAAGCTTTTATCGTTAGCGAATTCAAAAATTTTGCCTTCATCTTCACTAGGTAGTACGAAATAACTTTTTAGGCCCTTTACACCACCTTTGTTTTACACGTTTGTTTTTATAAAATCCCGTAGAAAAGAATTTTCTATAGATTGTGTTTGGCACATGATCGCCTTGGATGCTTCTTGTGACACTAAATCCGACACAACACAGCACATAAGCCCTGTCTACATGAACCCGACAGGACCGGGTAGAGTCAGCGTCGGGTTAGGTGACCCGCCTCTGACTCGCCTCGATTGGTGTCTACATGAACTCTGTTCAAGCGCGTAAGTATCGCAGCGGCGCCTAGCGTCGAGGTTCGCAGTTATCGTGCAAGTTTCCGGTTCCTGTTTTTGGCCCGCGGGTTCCCGCGCGTTCGCAATGGCCATGTCGTCTGCTGTTTTGATTATGATGCTCACTCTCCATCAGCTTTATTTCATGACCCTTTTGATGTCATGGATAAGCTTTCATAATATGCTTCTCTCTGCCGCGGTGATTCATTACCGGGCTCGTTGTCAACGTATACGGAGTATATCAAACAGCCGAACACCGCTCACCGCCGGTTGGTCCGTCCACGAAGTCGCCGTCATGTATGGTTAGTATCTATTCTTCTACGCCTGTCCTCGCTAATCCTGGAGTGCAGAAACTAATATAGCGGATGATTTGGCATTCCTAAAGTCGCAAGCTACATATCTCGAATACAGTAGGCTGCATGAGTTTTAACGGTGGAGTGTGAGACGAAAAATGGAGTGCGGAAGTGCCGCCTTTTCCAAAACTAACCGATCAACGCGTTTTGCATGTTAGCCGAGTAGCATGACACTTATGGCAGACCTTAAGCTCTAATTCTGTGTAAGGTCAGGAGAACCCCTGTACTCACCTTTCGGGACTTTTCACTCAGTAGGAGTGCCGTAAGGGGGCTGAAAAGCTAGCCCCGTTGCTCCGTTGCTTTTACAAAGGGGGTACAGCTCGTTACCAAACATGCACTGCGCTGTTACGGGAATACGTTCTCCTGTGTTTGGTGTAGTGCTGAACAGCATGGTGACGCGGCTGCAAATGATCGCATTACGTAATATTAAACATCGTTACTTTATAACGCTTCATCAATCGCGAGGTTTTCATAAATTGTTTCTTGGCTTTCATAGGTTAGCAGGATGCAAGCACATGTGGTAAAACTAATTATATAACGTAGCAGGATTTTGGTAAGTGCTGCATAAGTTCATTAACCTCATAACGATGGAGTAACCTAAAGAAATATGCAATCCTGTATTTTCAATGATTACTTTTAATAACTGCACTAAAAGCCAGCAGCAAGCGAATTGGAAATACTCAAAATCAAGCACCAGAGTTCATGCTTTCCAATGCCTTATGTAGCACCATGGCATCTTTTGTGACACTCGTTTTTAGGACTGTGATATCCACGCACTAGCCTGCAGTTTGTGCATATTCATAAAAAGGTAGGGAAAAAAAAAGTGCGTGTCAAATTGATAACACCAGGTATCTTGCAGGACTGGAATCCCTGGCACCACCACCAAAGCGGCGCATGTGGATGAAGAACAGAAGTAGTGATTGGTGGGACAATATTGTTTGCTCCAACTTTGACGATGGTGAATGGAAAGAAAACTTCAGAATGTCACGGGCAAATTTCTGTGAATTGGTTGCTGCCCTTGCTCCATTTATGTCACCAGAATGTAATTACGTTCGAGAGCCAGTGCCAGTTGACAAAAGAATTGCAATTGCACTGTACAAACTGGCTAGCTGTTGTGAGTACCGAGTAGTTGCAAATCAGTTCGGAATTCACAAAAGCACTGTGCAGAAATTTTTGTACCTTTTCTGCATTACCGTAAAAAGGCACCTTTCAAACAAATTTATCTACCTGCCATCAACTGAAGAGGCCACATTGATTGGCAGGAGGTTCTCTGAGAAGTGCCACATCCCACAGATATGTGGTGCCATTGATGGCACTCATATTCCTATCACTGCACCAAGAAAAAGGTACAGAGACTTTATTAATCGCAAAATGTGGGCATCCTACAACATGCAGGCAGTCGTGGACGACCGTGGACTGTGAGTATATTTGTTTATTCGTTATTGGAACTAAGCTTTGCTGTTTGTATGCAACAGCAACAACTGAAACTTCCGGAAAACAGTAATGAAGCATGCTGATGAAGTGTTTCACATTAAGTACTCTGAAATTCGAAGCCAGATAATTATTTTGTTGTGCTTGTGTGCAAGGACAGGCATGACGAATTTTCAAACTTGACATTCCTGTGTGCTAGGACCTCTCCCAAGATATGCTTATCATGACTGACTAACACGGCATCCATTTGTTGGTACTGTAGTGCATGTATCTTGTTCTATTTAAACTGTGGGACATCCATAAGTAATCTATTTGCCTTTAAAATCTCACTGCAGACTTTCAGCACACTTCCCACTGAGCAATCTAGTGGTGTTATACAGTTTGCTTGTGAACTATTTCTTTTAAACCTGTACTAACTTTTTGGCACCTAAATAAAAACAAGCTATATGAATGCAACACATGAATAATTTGAAATTAGGATCATAGCTACAGCAAAAAAATATATAAAGACGGCAGAAACGAGCTCAACACAGCTCCTGTGGATGTGTCCAGTGGCACATTTCGTGGCAGTGATGCCACAAAGTTTTTAGAATGCAATTCAGGGTGGTCTGCAATTTGTTTTTGCTTTTTCAAGATATTTTGTAATTACTTCTATTTCCTTTTTGACATTGTTTTGCTGGCTAGTTTTGCTTCCCTTTAGTGCAATTCAAGTACAAACTTATTGCTTTTATTTTGCACCAGTGCTTTAGCACCTAATAGATGGTGTAAATGATAGCCTTCAAAAGCTTCTTTGTCTTGACGTGCATCCCATTTTTTCTGCATTCAGGTTTCGCAGCATTTCATGCCTTGCACCAGGCAGTGCGCATGACTCAACAGCATTTAAGATGTCCAAACTCTACAAGAACAGCGACCAACTGTTGCCAAAGGGCAGCCAGCTCTTTGAGGGGAAGCTTCTTCCCTTCATGCTTCTCGCTGACCCTGCGTATCCCCCACTGCCCTGGATCTTGAAAGGCTACACAGGGAGGCTATCGAAAGAAGCTGAGTCCTTCAACGTGTACCACAGCACTGGAAGGAATGTTGTAGAACAGGCATTTGGCAGGTTGAAGGGGCGTTGGCGCGTTTTACTTAAGCGCACAGACATAAATTATAAGTTTGTGCCCACTGTTGCCCTCACAGCATGCGTGCTGCACAACTTTTGTGAGCAGCATTCAGAAACCTATGAGGACTCCTGGGGTGCCATTGTTTCAGCTACTGAATCAGAAGACTTTCCGCAGCCCGTCAGCAGGCCTTATGCAGGCACCCAACAGTCGGATGTAAGGGACTGCCTGAGCAATTATTTAGCCCATAACTTCCCGATTCGCACAAGTAGCTTCCGCTAAAGTGAAAATGAAAATTGGTTTTGGGGGAAACGAAATGGCACAGTATCTGTCTCACATATCGGTGGACCACCTGAACTGTGCATAAGGGAAGGGATAAAGGAGGGAGTAAAAGAAGAAAGGAAGCAAGAGAGTAGAGGGCTCCGGAATAATTTCACCACCTGGGGATCTTTAACCTGCACTGACATTGCACAGCACATGCGCGCCTTAACGTTTCGCCTTCATTGAAATGCAGCTGCCGCGGTCGGGTTCGAACACTAAAGTGCATTGAGCAGAAAATTGTTAGCACAGAAGACCGGAACGATGAGCACAGTAGCACAGGATAGGCATGAGGTGTCACTAGAATTTTGTTGTCAAGCAACTTTTTACGGCATTTACCACACACAACTTGCATCTTGTGGAAGTAGGCAGCAAAGAAGATCCCACACATTATATCAAGCACGTCCATTTTGCACAGCCACTTATGTGAAGAGCACCACAACAAGCAATACTCAGGCAAAAGGCATTTGTTTTTAGTAGCCTGAAAAATTATTAAAGCTTTCAATATCTCAGCAGTCTTGGGATTATTTTATTTGGCTGTACAATAATGACTGCTTTTCTGATTTTGGTGACAACTGAACTACAGTGTCTTTGGACTGAATGGGCTTGAAATGTTCTCTGCTTCAGACAGACTATTATGATAGTCCTCATAATATATGCGACTGTGTGTGCCACATGTTGCTTCTGATATATCATGTGGAATCCTGTGTACTGCCTAGTTCCTTATGTTGTGGATTGTATCTGGCAATGTGTGGTTGTCACAGAGAGCTTGGCTCGGCAATACTCTTCACTTCGCAGTTCACGCCTGTCCTGAGTTAATGTGTTCTCTGTCATCTTTTGGTTTGGATTGGTTTTTGGAGTTTAACATCCCAAAGCGACTCAGGCTATAAGGGACGCCGTAGTGACGGGCTGCGGAAATTTCGACCACCTGGTGTTCTGTAACGTGCACTGACATCACACAGTGCACGGGCCTCTCGAATTTCACCTCCACCGAAATTCGACCGCCACGGCCGGGATCAAACCCGCGTCTTTCGGGTCACCAGCCGAGTGCCATAACCACTGGGCCACTGCGGCAGCTACTCTGTCATCTTTAGTACTGAAAACAGTTTTGCTTTTGTACCATGCATCACCTACTTGAAACCAAAGTATTATTGCATTTTGCAGTTAGTGTAGACATACTATAACTGCCAGCCTTTTTTTTTCACTCGTATCTTGAACAGCCCTACTATGCATGCATTAACCGAGTGATGTTCAAAATCACTTGAAGACAGTGATTTGCCCAATACTTGGAAAATGGCGTATGTTGTGCCGATTCATAAATCAGGGCCATGTAATCTGGCTTCAAATTATCTCCCAGTATCCCTCACAAGTGCAGTTTTCAAGGTTTTGGAGCATGTATTTTTTACATTGTACACCATCTTAAGTTTTCCCTCATAAATAATAACCAACATGGGTTTTGTAGTGTTTTCATGTGTCACACACTTAACTGAACTTGCCCATGATATAGCTAGTTCTTTAGATAAAGCAGTTTCTGTTGAGTGCATGTTTCTCGATTTTATGAAAGCGTTTGATGTTGTACCACATACTTCATTACTAGAAAAATTATTGTATAACATTAGCAGTAAAGTAGTAGCATGGAGCAAAGTGTACCCTCATTTAAGAAAACTTAGGGCGGTGGTTAGTGGTGAAATATCGGACGATGTTGCTGTAACCTCAGGAGTACAGTCACGAGTAAAAGAGATTAGCACACATGACGGAACACCTGAGCGCCGGAATGACAATGCGTGGCGCTGCGGATGACAAAGAGGCTGATAACGAGAGTGCCGGGCCGTTCCCATTCTGCAGTATTAGGGGGGTTCAGCGGACTGTCACGGCCCAGCAAAATTTATTTTTCTGTCTCGCCCTCTCTTTTGTTTAGCGCAGCCTTGCTCCCACAGGCAACGGGTGAAGAATAGGATAGTTGTTTTTTTTTTGCTTGTTTGGCAGTTATTTTTGCAAGCAGCCTCAGCCGTGCTGCGTTTGGTAACTGCTTGAACAGCTCTGCATCCAGGAGTTGCCATGGCCTCCAAAAGGAGCAGATTTGAATATAATTGAAAATATATGGGGATTAATGAAAAAACGACTAGCTGTAAGGCAGATGCACAAATCATCACCAGATATCATTTGGGCGGCGGTTCAAGAGGAATGGAGCAGGCTCCAGGCTCTTCCTGACCTTGCAAGCAGCCTGTTTGACTCCTTCCGTGAGCGCCTTCAAAGCGTTGTGACGGTCGGTGGGGCCTACGCACGCCATTAGTGCAACGACGTGTTTGCTCACTCATCACGACAGCGAACTGGCTGTCCTCCTCCCTTCTTTCCCTGAATTGATGGGATAGTGCTCCTGTTAATAATGTTACTACACTTTCCCAACAAAGTGACCTGTGTGAATTAGTTGCATCGGAAAAATAAACTCTGTTTTTCTTGCTTGTGTAATACTGGCTAAAAGTAGCTCTATCATCCCGAGCGAGTTCCTTTTGACAAACCATCACGGACATAAAAAAACAGTAATAAAAAAGAATCCATCTTTGCCCATGATAACTGAGCCAAAATAAATGCCGCATGCACAGTCACGTAGGGTCGGCACTTCGACGCTCGGGCAATGGCACGCTTCATAAAGCTTACTTCCTGCCGTCCCCCCCCCCCCCCCCATGCTGAAAATATGGAAACGGCCCGATAGGCAGGTCTGCAAACCACAGCGCCGCATGGCGAGATATACAAATTCTGATCGGCAGTGATTTGTGCTAATATTTTTTACTTGCGACTGTACCACAAGGGTCAGTTCTGGGACCACTTTTATTTGTAATTTTTATAAATGACATTTTCGCTGGTATATCGTCTACATTGGGGCTGTTCGCAGATGACTGTTTTGTACCGAACTGTTTCTGTTCCTGCTGAACGTGATGCTTTGCAATGCGACCTTGACAGAATTTCTAAATGGTATGATAAATGGGGCGTCACTATTAATCTCCGGAAAAGTCTCTATAGGTGTTTTAATAAGAAAAGGTCACCTGAATTTGTTGTCCGTCACCGAATACAAATATCTCAGTGGGTATTTAAGTAGTGATCTGTGTTGGCATAGGCACATCAATTAAATAACTGCAAAAGCAGGTCGAATTTTGACTTTCTTATGCAGGAATTCCAAGCGTTTTCCTTTACAAAGTAAAGGACTGCTATACACAACTAACGTAAGGCCTATACGTGCACAGTATGCGTATGCGTGCACAGTATGGGGCCCTGAAACTAAAAATATTGATAAATTACAGAAGGCCCAAATCCTGGCTGTCCACATTGTTTTAAATACTTACAGCAAAAATTTCAGTGTGTCAGCAACGCAGAAGTCTTTCGGATGGGTTTCACTGCAGGGACGCAGATATGTACTTAGGCAGAAATTCTTCCGAACTATATACCATTCTAAAACAGGTACTGACCGTGACCATTATTTCCACCAGACTATATGTCTGCAAAAAGGGACCACACTTTCAAAGTAAAAGAAGTTAAATGCACTACTGATTAACTAAAAATGTCATTTGTTCCAAAAACAATAAATGAATAGAATAAGTTGCCCCAGGAAGTCATTTCAACAAAATCTAATGAATTGTTTGCCGCATTGCTGTAATTTTATGCTTGTGTTTGTATCAAATTATGTTGCAATGTATTTTCCGTGAGAATTTTTTCCCTGCCACTATATTGTATGATTATGTTGTAACTCTCTCCCTCCACTGTACTGCCAAACAGGCACTTTGGGTAATGTGATAAATAAATACATTATACAGCCGTGTTTGGAATGTAGATCTTTTTTTATTTGTCTCAGAAACCACATACAAGAAATATAAATGTGTTTTCGAACAACACAAAAGGGTGCAGAAGTCAACGTGTCAGGAGGACCCCTGATTATTAATGTGATTGCTATTGTTTTCACATCAGATAAACACACCACTGTTTGTACCTCTCCGGTGAAGCAAAATAAATGTCACTCTTTGGCAAGTAATAAAAAGAAAGCATGCATAAATACAGTTTATTAAAAGACAGCAACAAAAATCAGATGTCACTAATATTCGAGATTATCACATATCTGAAACAAGGTTATCAAAAATCTTAAAATCAAATTAGGAACTGAGAAACACAGATTGTACCTTTTTGGTGAAGGAAAACAAATGATCTTTGGCAAGTACTAAAAGAAAGCACGCATTAATATCGTTCATTAAAAGACACCAGCAAAAAGCAGATGTCATTAAAATTCGAGATTAACACACATCTGAAACAAGATTATCAGAAATCTTAAATTAAATTAGGAACTGGGAAACATATCACATAGTTTGTACCTCTCCAGTCAAGCGAAATAAATGACTTCGGCAAGTAATACAAGAAAACATGCAGAAATATAGTTCATTAAAAGACTCCAACAAAAAGCTGGCATCATTAAAACTGAAGGTTATCACATTTGAAACAAGATTACCAAAAATATCTTAAAATCAAATTAGGAACTGAGAAACAGATCACACAGTTTGTACCTTTCTGGCGAAGGAAAACAAATGACCTTTGGCAAGTACTAAAAGAAACCACGCATTAATATAGTTCATTACAAGACACCAGCAAAAAGCAGATGTCATTAAAATTCGAGATTAACACATCTGAAACAAGATTATCAAGAATCTTAAAATTAAATTAGGAACAGGGAAACATATCACATAGTTTGTACCTCTCCAGTCAAGCAAAATAAATGACTTCGGCAAGCAATACAAGAAAACATGCAGAAATATAGTTCATTAAAAGACTCCAACAAAAAGCTGGCATCATTAAAACTGAAGGTTATCACATTTGAATCAAAATTACCAAAAATATCTTAAAATCAAATTAGGAACTGAGAAACAGATCACACAGCTTGTACCTGTCTGGTGAAGGAAAATAAATGACCTTTGGCAAGTACTAAAAGAAAGCACGCATTAATATAGTTCATTAAACGAAACCAACAAAAAGCAAGCTTCATTAATACTCTTAATATATATATCTGAAAAAAACATTGCCATTATCTTGTAAACAAATTAGGAACTGACAAACACATCACACAAAAACACAAAATGAAACTGAACAAGGACGCAAGATATACCACTGCCTCGGTAGATAATAATGAAGATAGGAGCATATTATTAAAAACAAAAAAGTACATTTACTTACTGCACACTTCTGACTTGTCAGGAATCTAATATTGCACTTATACTGTTTGCGATAATATTGCACATCCTTATTTATTGGAAATACCTGCAGCGCCCGAAGGCATTGGGCCGGTTGCTGCACGATACGTGGAAAACCAGAGGAAAGGACGCGTTCACAAGGAGAAGTACACAGGGCAACTTTGCCCTGTGTACTTCTGCTTGTGAACGCGTCCTTTCCGCGGGTTTTCCATGCATCACCGACATTCTTTTTGCGTGCAGCGCGAATCCTAAAAAGTTTCTGAAAACTGCTCACAGCTTTCCCTCTGTGTTTATGCATATCCTAAAACATAGCCATACTCAAATGTGACAAGCACCCATTACATTTATAGCATCCTGCCAGCTGACCCCTTTATTGAACAGATAAACACTGCCTCATGTTCTTGAACAGCACACATACTACGTATACCAGGGTGCTCACTTCTTTGCACATTGTTTACTTTTTCTTTGCTAGAGGAACCAGTGTTCTGAGCCCATGCAGGTTGGAAACTGAAGACAGTTCTGATTTTATGCGTCATGACTATCATTCTAGTATATAACACTCTTTGGATGCAGCAATAACTTCAGACTCCTGCTGCCAGTGCTTGCCCAGGCAATTTGTTTTTTTTTTTTTTGGAAAACACATTCTAGAATGCTATGACTCCGAAAGAGAGAAAAGATGCTGTGGCAAGGTACTAGACCTGGAATTTGAGACTACGTCCTGTGTCGTGATGTCCCCCTTTCACTACTTGTAACATTTCTGTGTGATACATAGCAATGTCCATGTTTACAAAGTGGGGTAACAGCTTTAGGCATGTTCAATAAACCGAGAGACAATTTTCAATTAGAGGTCAAAAAAAGTGAAACACTGCAGGCACATACTCACCCTTAACCTTGTGCAAGTGAAACTTAGTCCACGAGACCTTGTGGTACAAAGTTTACACACACTTTAGATGAAAACATTAAAATTACCAGAATGGAAAAATGCCATAGTATGCATAAATTCTGACCACCTCAGCAATGCTTATCACATGCACACTGCTCCTTTCACTATAAAAAGAAAGTTTTTTTGTCGAAACACTGGTCACATATGTATTTAAGTTTGCACTACCGAAATATTCCTGGCAATACAACACATCAGGATTCTGCAAACAACCACACTTAAAGATAGCAAGTTGCATCACTTTACTTTGACAACACTTCCTAATAGCATAGGTATAAGAGCTTTGTGCTGTGTTTGAATGACTTTTTCTTTAAAAAAATTCGTGTGCTACTCTTGTTCTCTCATTACTGCTGCATACAGATGAGCACCAGCGATGCCACTAGGCATTCAGGGTGCAGTACAGTGGCCACTATTGTGGCCAGTTCAGTGGATGCTGCGCTGGCGCAGAGGTAGAGCATCCGCCTCGCGTGCAGGAGACCCATGGTTCAAATCCTTGTACCGCCACAATTCTCCACCAGAAAAAGAAAGAATGGGTGTGAGGAAATTGAACAACAAGGTCTGGGAGGTAGAGTAATGTACCAAAATGCTCATTGGAAAGGGTGTAGAGTAAGGCGACATAAGCTCTTTGATGCTATACACTGCATGTTTACAAGAGTCAAAGGATTGGACTGGGATGAGCTTGGGATAAAAATTAATGGAGGAAATCCTAGGAACCTCCGATTTGCTCATGTTGTCCAGCGACGTAACTCAGAAGGAGTCCCAGTGCATGACTCAGGGCCTCAATATTCAAGCAGAATGGTAGAGCTAAAAGTTAATAAGAAGGAAACTGAAGTCACGTCCAGTAATTTGGCAAGGGACAAACCGTTAAAGATAGGCAGCAAAGTATTGTATACTGTAAGAGAATACATCTATCTTAGGCAAGTAATGACCGTAGAGTTGGACCATGACAGTGAAATTGCCAGGAGAATACAAATGGAATGGAGGGCATTTGGCAGGCACTTGCATCATTTAGAGCAGCATAGCATTGCCCCTTACAGGGAGAGAACATAGTATGTGTGGAATGGTACGGTATTTGGGTTTAACATTCGAAAGCAACAAATGGGCCATGAGATGTGCCATACTGGAGAGCCCTGGATTAATATGAACCACCTCATGTTCTTCCAGGATGCAGGAAAGACTAAAGTGCAAGAAAAAAAAATTGATTTTTGGTTTTTTACTAATATCAAATTCCAAAACTTTCATAAATATTATTCAGCGTCTCGCATGCTTTTCTGCCCTTTAATAGAGCCAGGACAGCCTTTTTTTTTTTCAAAGCCATTTTCTTTGAAGCTTCCATTTGCTCACATTTCTGCAATGGAAAAAATGCCAAAAAAAACACTGGAAATTTCATAAACACAGTTGATCCATTGACAGCCTCCAGGCAATGCAAGCAAGGCACTATGCATGTTTTATTCAGTGCTGACACTTTTATTCTGCGCTATTCTTGCCTCACGTGAAGCGTAAGACCTTGCTTTTGTATGGATGTATTTAAACATTTCTTTTGCTTTTTAGTGGGCACATAGAAATTATGCGTAAGGCTGTTTTGCGCAGGTATTTCCACATGTTGGCTATCAACAGCAATGTCTGTCAAATGCTGTGTTCAAAAGACTGAGGCACCTGCTGCGCTGACAAGAGCCAGATGATGAACAAGCCTTTCCTGCATAGGTACTCGCTCAAATCAGTTCTTCACACCACAAAGCCTGCTCCCCAGCAAGTAGCGCAATGCACAACCAAAGCTTCTAGAATAGTGTTTCTACAGGAGATGCAAAAATACTTACGAGTTATTTAACCATGCAGTTTGGGAATATGCACCAAAGAATGCCTTCCTTACCAGCCACACATCCGAACTGCCATCTTAGACGCAGCACTAACATTCAGTCATGGGAGCATAGCCCAAATTGATACCCTTTGATATACCCGGTGACACCCCAAGGTATTTCGTGCATCACCGGGACACTACATCATGGCGTAGCTGTGTGAGGTGGACCGTAGTAGAAAGTACTTCACTGAGGAAAGATGCAGAACAGATCAAAAGGGAAGCTCAGCAGAAAAATGAAAGGCAGGGTAAAATTTGCTTTCGTATTGGCTACATGGCTAGTAGCTATAGATTCAAGTTTCGGTGCATGTTGGTTCTGTTAAAAAATTGAAGCAAATATGTTTTTGTCTTCATCTCGAAAAACTCAAGATGTCATTTCTTGTTATATTTGAACAATTATTGGATAAACAAGAAAAGAAATGAGGCTGTCTTTTTCTATCTTCAGCTACACATAGAGATGCAAAACTACTGAATCAAAATGGTACGCAGGAAGTATGCAGGAAGCATAAAGCAGGGCAAATATTCTAATTCTGACCTCTCGAGAGACTCGCAAGCATTCTTTGATTGGTTGAAGCAGCAGAAGCAGTTGCAGCACTTGCATCGTCTGCATCTGCGGGTAAAAAGCCTGAACGGTGCCACAGTAAACTGTTTATATAAAAAACAAAATGCAGTAACCTTGGAAACAAAACTCTGCGCCAATGGAATCCACACCATCCCACTCAAACGATGTCTGGAAATATAATCACGTATACCTCACTAATTTCAAGGCTGGTCCGACGACACTTTGCAGTGCAGCTGAGCAGCACATCCGCTTCCGCTGCCTCAGCCAATTGTTGAGCACCTCAAAGGATCAATACCACGAGAAATCAAAGTGTGAACATGGGCCCAGGGAACCAATTTTGTTCTGCAGCCGAGCTATTAAATGCCATCTAGTGCTTAAAAATTGCCCAAGCTTACGTTCACTTTGTTCCTGAAGGATATCAGCGTTGTCCTCCTCGGTCCTGGTGTCAGCATCGCTGATATCTGCAAAAGAGAAAAAAAAATCACTGCTCCTATATCCAAAAGCGCTGAAATTGCACATCTTGCAGTCCAAAGATTGTAAGATGCCATCCCATCCCACTGCACAACATAGGCCCTCTATCTCCAATCACCTCTTCTTTGCAACTAGCATGCCTACCCTGTTACCAGCAAACTTCCTTGCTTCGTTACTGCAACAGACTCTCTACTAACTTTAACTACTTGTGCCTTGCCTTGACAGTCACTCAAAGACACCATGCTATATATTGCATGTTTCACCCATGTCTATTTCCTGCTCTTAATGAACTGAGATAGCATTAATTCATGTTCTCTCATACACAATGTTCTTGTGTCCTTTTTACATTACACTTATTGTTTTTTCCTTAACTCATTGTACAGCCCTTCATTATTTTTTTAGTTTATTTGTTAGCTTCCAAGTTTCAGCCCCGCAGGCAAACACTAGCAAGAAGTGTTGAACTTTCCTTTTGGAGATATCAGCCTTTCAACACTGTCTATACCTCATCAGTATATAACGCCACCGTGGTGGCTCAGTGCTCATGGTGCTGGGCTGCTGAGCCCAAAGACGTGTGTTTGATTCCTGCCGCGGCAAATGCATTTCAATGGAGGCGAAATGCTAGAGGCCCGTGTACTATGTCAGTGCAGTGAAATTTGGATGAGATTAACCATGTCTCATGAAAGCACAATAATAATCTATGCCAAAGAAAATGTGTTTTAAGAGTTTGCTTTTAAGGGGAACTGTGCTGAGGCACACAAATTTTAAGCCACTGCATTTTCAAAGCTGTTGGTGCGTACTGCAGTCAATGAAAACGTGCACTAGGAGCAAAGAGCATTTCATGTTAGGGCCATGTGCAGGGCACCTTGGTTATTTGTCAAATACATCTGCACAGTTACATGATTGCATGATAAAAAAAATTAAGTCAGCCCCGCTGCATGCCCAGTGGATTTGTCAAGGAACAAATTCAGTTGTCAGCTTATTGAGGCTCTTTACTGGAAACAAGAATTTTTGTGTGTCTCGCTCAAGAGTGCCTGTGTGCACTCGTTATCAGCAGTGCCGCATTTGTCCTTACGATTATACGTTTTCTGGAATCGATTTTTTTTTGTTTACATAGCATTTAATGTAGGACTAATATCTTGTTGCGGGCTAGTTGGTGAATCATCATGGACAGCGACAGCGCGAAGCAACTAGTTCGAAAGAGAGAGACGAGATCAGCGCTTGTCGTGTGTTCTCGTGTCTCTCTTTCGTCCTTGTTCCTTAGCGCTGCCGCTTTCCAGGGGGTTGTAAATGATCACGCTATTAGAAATGCGAAAGCTGATTGAAACTGCGTTAACCGCTCTACGTTGCGGCATTCAAATCAGCGCTCACCAAAACAACGCAGCACCGAGTCGCCGACTTCGGCGCTGCTGACATGCTACATCACATAAAAGTAAACGAGCGTGAAAACACATTTGGGTGTATACTTGCCTAGCTGCGAGTTGTCGCCGTAGTCTGGTGGGACATCTTGCGAATCCACGCCGTACTCGCGAGCCTGCATCATCGGCCTGTGGCTGAGAAGCGCGCTCATGTGGTCATACCACTTCCAAGCCGACGGTGCAGCTCCACTTCTCTCTTGCTCCAACCGTTCCTGTCACACAAGACAGAATTGTGCTGCAACGTCGTATCATTCCGTATGTGTGTGGAAATTCGGCTGAGGGAATGTTTATACTCACGGCCGTGAATCGCTTCTTCAAATTCTTCCAGCAGTTCCGCAACTGCTGCCACGTCCAGTGGTAGCCGAGATTGGCCATTTCGGCCTGCAGATCTTTGAACACATCTTGATTGCGCTGCCGTCTGCTGTCCAGCGCCTCGCTCACTTTTTTTTCACTGATTAGCGCTAAAAAACATTCTACTTCCCGGTCGGTCTAAGAAGCTCGGGTGGAAACAGCGCGGGGACCGACGGCGGCTGCCACTTTGGTCGACTGGTCACATGACCGAAATCTTTCCCAGAGTTCCCCGTTACCCGACTCCCTGACCCGACTGCGTATACATGGTTTTTGGAAAGGCGGGTCAGGCGAGTTAACCTACCCCCTGCAGGCGAGTTAACTCGACTCGCTCTGCCGCTTATTTTACTCGACCCGACAGCGTCTACATGAACCCGGCAACTGGGTTTTTACCCGACAAGCTAACTCTACTCGACTCTATCGGGTTCATGTAGACAGGGCTATATATACCTAGTCTGATAGCTTGCCAGCTGAATACGTTATGACAGTCTTAAAAGCATTCTAAAAAAAAGCAGGTTTGAAGAAGGAAGACAGCAAGAGATGTGTAGCCGCCGCTCTTTTTCAGCTGCGTACCAGGACGCCAGCACACGCGGAAGCGCCCTCCCCCCCCCCCCCCTTCAGTACAAGCGAGAGCCCCCGAGTGCATACGGGAAACGCAAACGGTTGCTTACCTGCAGCGTCCCGCCGTGCCTCGTGAACAAAAACGTATTTCCAGGAGGGCCGTGACGGATACCTGTCATGGCGGACAGGCAGTACTCACGAAGACGGTGGGAAAACAGGGACGATCTTTATCTGGTTTCCTGGAGCGGCAGACAAACCCCTTCATGCTTATTAGCTGTGTCCCGCCGTAGGTAGGGCGGCAGCTTTGTGGCCCTTTCGCTCCCTCTTCTGTTGCTGACGGGCGACGCGGACCGATGATGGGTGGCGGTGTGGCTGAGGCAAGTCGAATTAGCTCCGAAGGGAGAGCGTGTGGATACTCTCACTTAAGAGAGAGTGATGGCGTATTTGTTTTTGATGTAGTTTGTGTCGTTAACGAGACCCTGGGTTCGAGGCTAAGTCTAACCCACGGGGTAGTCCCTATCTCGCATGTTATTGTTGATTGGAGAATCGATGCTTACGGCGGGTCACTGAAAATGCCCGCCCTTAGTTCTGTGTAATTAGGTGCTTAAAAGCGCATGTGAACGGATCCAGTCCAGTCTAGTCTGAGCTGGAGCTCCATGCTTAGCATGTAACGTGTTGCTACTTAGGCTCTGACCCGCCGGGCCAATGAGTAAAGTAGCGCAAAGTTTGTTATTTTGTAAATTCAGTTCTGATTTTTCCAGTTTAACTCTGTAAAAGTATGCTGTAAATATGTGCTCATCTGTCATCATCTACAAGCTCGCCTCCTGTCCATCTTCCAAGCCGAACGACACTAGAAGGGTTCGTAAACCTTGCTCGAAGAAACGAACGACCTTTGAAATTCTTCAAGATGCATGTAATGGAGAGCAGAGCGTACAATGAAACCCAATGGTTTTGTTTAGCGCGGACCGAGATCGCGCAAGACACGGGTGCCCTTGTGAGCACAAGCAAAAGAACCACTTCTTGGGCGGGTGCAGTGCATCGCAAGTAACCGATCGGGACGGGAAGTGAGAAGAGGTGCGGATGCAAGGGAACAGCGCTGGAGAATTGAGGAGGGCTACGGCCTGCGTTGGGAGAGGGGCTGCCACACAGTTTTCCGAATGCCGATGCTGACTAACACCAGGCGGCGACAGTGGCCTGATCCTGCAGCGCCGGGCGTCACCAGCGAAGGTACACGCACGTGTGTCGTAGTGACCATTGCAGTGAGTACAAAAGCACAAGCGACGACAGGGCACGTCATATGAATTGCGAGGAGGGCATTGATGCAACCAAGAAAAAGCAGGTTGCTCGAAATGTGGCACGTAGGCGGAAGGCGAGAAACCGAAAATCGGCAATGGTTGGCACAGAGTAGGAATGTGCTCAAGAGTGCATATAAAAAAAATGATGTATGCCTATATACGAAATTGCTTGTCCACACATTTCTCAAACGATAAATATTTATTGTAAGTAAAGCTGCAAATGGGTTTAGTTGGTTCATATTTAACTTTATTAGTGCGCCACTTATAGGAACGAACACCAGACGCAAGAACCACACACACAGACGAGGTGCAAACTACCAAATGATTCTATTGCAAGGGAAACACATTTTATACGAACGGTTAAAAAAACAATCGAACATGGTAGCGTCTGGCTGGTGAGTTAGCTTTCTTTAGCCTGTGGACGATGGGCAAGCGCGGCAGTTTTGGTTCATGTCCTTAAGAAGTCGACTTCTCGCTTCGTCAGCGTGACTGGCGGGTCACTTATGCACGTGTCTTCATTCTGTGACGTCATACAAAAGGCTTCAAACAGCTCCCTTTTTATCTTACGCTACGACCGAAGGACGACCGTAGTGATGTCAAAAAATGGTTTGCAGTTCTCGCATCTGGAGCAGTGAATCACAAGGTTGCCTGGCGCCGTTAACAAGCCGCATAAGCTGCGGTGCTCCTGGAGCCGTTCATTCAAGCATCGTCCCATCTTGCTGAAGGATGCCCGGCCACATGACATTGGAATTTTATAAAGCACTCTGGAAGAGCAGGGCACAAACTTTATGAAGTGCTTGACGCCATGTGTGCTCTCACGGATCCTCGGTTTCGTGTTGTTCGTCTTTGCACACAAACCGTTGAGAGTATTTGGGGCAGAAAATACTGCTACGACATCATGCCATTCAACAACTTTCTTTGACTTATTGGTGACGACGTGCATGCAAGGCAAAACCACTGGCCGTCTATCTTTTTCCTTCTTTAGTCCTTTATTTTCCTTCACGACTGTCTTGAGAACGCCTTCAGCCACTGAAAATATCATTTGCGTTGGGTAGCCTGCTGCTTTTAGTCGTTCAGCTTGCAAATTTATGCTGTCACTGACATCGTCTTGACAAGAGTTCTTCACTGCCTCAGTGAAACAAGACATCGCGATGCTGCGTTTCACAAGCTCCGGTTGTGCCGAGTATAAAGGCAAAAGTGGCGCGACTATTACAGTTTCTGTTCCTGAATTAAGTAACAGACCAGTATTCGAACAGGCATAAAATTTTGTCTAAAATCTTAATAGGACGAACATTCAGCGAATAAGGTGCTCCTTATCGCCGATTGTCCGAAAATGCAATGAACATAGGTTGCTGAACGCAAAGTGGAAGTGAGATATTCGAAACTTTCTTCGCTAAAACATATGGATGGGTGTGTCCTGCACATTTTGGACTATTAGCACAGGTGACCGAATGACCGGCACGCGGAGTCGCACAACGCAGTGCTGCATTTCGAGAACACTGCTTAAGTTTACAGCGCAGGGAAGGCCGGCAGAGGGCAACTATTTTAAAGCCCGCTTCTTGCTAAGCAAAAACTGCTGCTGAGCAGAGCCTGCTGGCGCCCGCCGTGCATGGCTTTTTGCATGGCCTTTAATTTTGGATGAGGTGTCGTCAGCATCGTTATCTTCATTCGCAGGAAAATTCGCAGAAATTTTCATTTTATCACCTCGTTTTCTCACAAGTACGGAAGTCTGAAGCGAAAGGGCCACTTCTTAACGCAGCTTTTATTTCCTAGATCCGCTAGGTGGCGCCGCCCTGTTTAGCTTGCTGCCTATCGAGCTCCGCTTTCACCTGCCCCTGGCCTAATCCAGGGCTTCGCCCGCCCCTGGATTTCCTCTCCATCGTTTCCGGAAGGCTTCCGAAGCACGTGGATACCATCGGCATCACGGCCCGCTGCCGGGCTGGCCCTTCAAGCGCCTCCAGAAGTCAGAAGCGGCGCGGCGCCTCGCTAACCCTAACGCGCCGCGCCTGCACCTCTGCAATGCAGCGTCTCACGAAGCCCCTGCAGCCCAGACCCACTGATGCCGCCACCGCGGGGCCTACTCCAACCGCCCACGCCACCGCGCAAAATCCTGTCGCAACCAACACTGTGAGCGACGCTGGGAGCTCCGGATCGACGGCCGCGGCGCAGCCGGCAGCGTTCGTCGTCGCCGCAGCGTCCACTGCTCGCCAACTCCACGCTCTAAGAGACGTCAACACCTTTGGGCCCATAGACGCATCGCAGCCGCCTGCGTTCGTCGACGCCGCCGGTGCCGCCGCGCCTACACCAGCCACATTACCCGCTGACACCAAGACCTGCAGCCCGGCACCAGCGTCGCAGATTGCGCCCCAGGCTGACGATTCGTCGGCAGACATGGACTTCATGGCGTCCCCGGTAGACGACACTTCATCCCCGGAAATCGGCTGGAGCACCATCGGTGCCAGCCGTAAGCCTGCTTCCGCCACCCGACCCCGCTCCGAGCTCATCACTGTTGGCATACAACTCCCTCCTGGTACCCTCAATCCCAAGCTGCCTCTCTACGACGTGCTCGCCGCAGTCACCTCCGCTGCACAACTTTCCTCCAAGACCAGTGCAGACATCACCCTTCAGGCCAAGCCAGCCCAAAGCCTTGTGTTTTTAAAAACTCATTCTCCTCTCACCGCCCACCTCCTACTTTCTATCACGCACCTTCACCTTCACGGTAAGCCTGTCAGCATCAAAACTTATTCCCCCCATCCTCCCATCTCATGCCTCGGCGTCATCCATAACGCCGGTGGCCACTTCACTCCTGATGAGCTCATGCATGAACTAGAATCTTTCAAAACAGATATTCTCGCTGCTCGCATGATGGGATCCACTCAATCAGTGCTCATAACGTTCGCTGGTACCGTCATCCCCCACTTTGTATATTTCAAACGCGTTGCCTTCCGGTGCCGTCCTCATAAACCTAAGCCTCCCACCTGCACCCGTTGTCTCACTCTAGGCCACCGCGCCCACCAATGCCCCCAGCACAGCGTTCCGGCAAAGTGCCGTCGCTGTGCTGCTCCTCTACCCGCTGACCCTTCCGCTCATGTGTGTGCCCAGCCCTGGTGCGTTCATTGCCAGGTGAATACCCACCCCTCCCTCGACCCCACTTGCCCCTTCCTCCTTGCTAAACAACGCGAGTGTGCTAAAGCTGCATACCTCCGACGCCTAGCTTTGCGCCGGGCCACTCAACCCACCACCCCCTCCTCCTCCTCCTCGTCCTCCTCCTCTAATCATGAATATCCATCAGCTCCGATCACGTCACCACCAGGCTCCTTCGCCGCCATAGTTAAAGGATCCTCGGTGCCAGCGTCCCTCTCTTCCACTACACCACCCTCTCCATCCTTGCCTGACGCGAGCCGCTCCTTCGACCTCCGGCTAGCAATGCTCGAACGCCAGCAGCGAGAGCAGCAGCGCATTTCCCACGATCTACAACAGCAGATACATGCCTTGACTCAAACCCTCCAGACAACCACCTCCTCTCTTACCTCCCAGCTTAGCAAGCTAAATGAGCACCTTGCCACGTTCCCCACTCCCTCCTCCAGAGCCCAGGTCGCCCCTTTGGCTGACCTTGTCGAAACCACCACACAGGCACATCACACTCGCTTGGTTCAGCTGGAAACTTCGGTTCTCCAGATTCTTACCACCCTCCAAGCACAATCAAAGCAATTGGAATCTTTCACATCTATGCTCCAATCCGTCCATGAGTCACTGCCCCCGGCAAAAAAGAAGGAACGCGTACCATCGCGTTCCTCTCCACTCTCATAATGGCGTTTGGCGAGGACCTCGAAATTGTGCAGTGGAACTGCCGAAATCTTTGTCACAATAAGACCCCCCTCCACCAGTACCTACTCACCCGCCCCTCTCTGCCTCATTTTCTCCTTCTTCAGGAGACCCGGACGGCCCGCAATGTCCCAGGCTACCGCGCCTACCATGCCACTACGGCCACGCCACTTGCGTCTATTTATGTACGCAGTGACGTGCTCGTAGAGCAAATTGACATCCCCTCCACCCTCCTTAAATATTTAGTTTGTGTGGTTTATTACCACCCTTCTTCCCGCATCTCACTCGTCCTTTTGTCTTTTTACAACCCCCCTGTCACTTCCTCTTTATTCTCTGCTCTGGGCAAATTCCTTCACTCTCTTCCTTCTACCTCCCATCTCCTCTTTGGTGGTGACTTTAATGCCCCTCACACACTCTGGGGCTACCCACAAACCCTCAAACCCGGCCGCCTCCTGCACTGTCTGGCCCAGGAACGCCACCTCACCCTTCTTAATACACCTGGCTCTCCTACTCGAGCGGGCATTGCCTCACAACGCTCCACGACACCCGACCTCACTTTCTCTCGGGGTTCACTTTCCTTTCACTGGCAGGTGACAGCCGAAACTCTTCTAAGTGACCACTTTCTCATTCATATCACCACCTCTCTTTCCCACATCCCTCGCTGTCATCCGGTTATTCACACTGACTGGCATGCTTTTCGCACAAATCTCGCCTCCGACTCCTTTCAATCCTACGACGACTGGACGTCGCGCATCTCTGCAGCGCTCACGTCCAGTAGCCGTCGCGTTCGCTCTCGTTACCCAATCCAGGACCCAGATCCACACCTTATCCGTTTATGGCGTCGCCGTAAACGTCTTCAACGCTCTTTTCGCTCCCAACCACACAATGCCCAACTTTCCTCCCGGATCACTGCTCTGCGGGCTGAGATCGTCGCCCACTGCGCCTCGCTCGAGCATTCTCGTTGGAGTGCTCTTTGTGATGGCCTTGATTCTGCATTGCACTCGCGATCCGCATGGTCTCTCTTTAAATCCCTCCTTGGCAGTAAGCCTGCCCTTGCTCCCACTCTAGCTAAAGCCCTCACTCAGGGGACTCCCTCCGAAGTTTTTGATCAACTCGCCTCTCTCTACCTCCCGCCCCCTCTGGCACCCTCCTACCCGGTGTACTCAGGTGGACCTAACCCCGATCTGGACCAATTCTTCACTCTCCGGGAGCTCGAATCTGCTCTGGCTGCTAATTCTACACGCTCGGCTCCCGGTGAGGATGCCATTACATACACCACACTTCGTAACCTTCCTGACTGCGCCAAAGAATTCCTCCTTCAAACCTACAATGAGGCCTGGGAGAGCGGCTGCTTGCCGAGCTCCTGGACATCCTCCCTTATTTCTATGATTCCAAAGCCGGGCAAACCTCCCTCTCTCTCTAACCTCCGCCCAATCTCCCTGACGTCGTGCGTTGGTAAGACCCTTGAGCGAATGGCTCTGACTCGCCTCTCTGATTTTCTTGAGGCACGGGAGTTCTTCCCCCATTCTCTCATTGGCTTCCGACGCCGCGTCTGTGCACAGGACATGTTTCTGATTCTCCAGCAAACGTTTCTGTCCCCTACACCCACTCAAATTTACGCACTTGTGACTGTCGATGTTCGCAAGGCCTTTGACGGTGTTTGCCACGATCACATCCTTTCTCAACTCGCCTCTTTGGATTGTGGCTCCCGCATGTACTCCTATATCCGCTCATTCCTCTCTAAACGTGTGGCTCGCTTTCGAGTAGATACCCACTTGTCTAACCCACACCACCTCACCCGTGGCACTCCTCAAGGTGCTGTTCTCTCTCCTACCCTTTTCAATCTCGCTATGGCCCCTCTCGCCTCCCAGCTAGCTGAAATTCCCGACCTGCATCATATATTTTACGCCGATGACATCACTCTCTGGTGTTCATCTGGCTCTCCCGGTCACGTACAGGACACCCTGCAACGTGGCCTAGATCTCATCGACTCCTTTCTCACCACCGCTGGCCTCTCTCCTGCTCCTGAGAAATCCGAGCTTCTCCTTCTCAACCATTCCTCCTACCAGCGCTCACACAACCACTTCGTCTCTCTCCACCTTTCTGGCTCTCCCATTCCTGTCGTCACACAGTGCAAAGTTCTTGGCTTCCCTTTGCATGCGGCTAAGAATGTGCAAGCCCTCCACCGCGCTGTCACCACCTGCCACTCTGTAACTCACCTCCTGCGGCGCGTGGTCACTCGACGCTCAGGTCTCCACGAGGCTCACGCGTGCCGCGTTGCCCACGCGCTGGCCCTCAACAAAGTCTTGTACTTTGCACCCTACGCTTCCTTCAATCAGACTCAACTTAACGCTCTCGAGACTGCCCTTGTGGGCCTCTACAAGGCAGCCCTCAACCTCCCTATCACTACCTCTACCACTAAGCTCTTTGCCACAGGCCTCTTCCATCCTCTTCGTTCTCTTATCAGTCTCCATCGTGACTCACAACTTGCCCGGCTTTCCCTTACCCGTCAGGGTCAGTGGTTATTGACTCAAGCGGGTATCTCGCCCATTCCAATCTCCCCGTTTACCTCTCCTATTCCCACCCCCGCTCCCAATCTTCGTATCCTTCCCCTCCCGGCCAACATGTCCCCCATCCTGCACGCCGGACGTCGTCATGCGGCCGCACAGCACCATTCCCCTCTCTTTGATACCCAGGGTGTAGCTTACACGGATGCCTCCTTCGTGGCTCCTCGAGGTTCCTGCGGCTACGCCCTGTACCATCCACACCTCCGTTCTCCTGAAACCCACACCAGCGGGCCGTATCTACAGCCTCCAGACGCATTGTCCCTCGAGGTCCTCGCCATTGCGCATGCCCTCCAGTCATTTGCCCTCCTTCCCTCTCTCCAAGAGTACACAGTCTATTCAGACTCACAAGCCGCTATACACCACATACAGAAACGCACCCTGACCCCTTCTCTCCAACAGGAGGTCGAGCGAGCGGTCTCCGCACTGCAGCCTTCCATCGTTTTCCTCCGCTGGGTCCCTGGGCATTCAGGGATTGACGGCAATGAGCTGGCCCATCAGCTCGCCCGCGACACACTTTTCCGGGCACCGTTGATCCCCTGGCCCAAGCCCTCGGAGGACGGTGGGAGGCTCACCCTTCGCCGCACCATAAAAGAGGTCTACCTTGAGCTCCGCCTCGACAAACGCCTTTACCCTCCTCCTCATCCATCACTCACGGTGCCGGAGTCTCGCCTTCTTCGGCACATTCAGATGAATGCAGTTATCACCCCGTCCCGCCTCTTCCTCTATCGCTATCGATCGGACCCTTCCTGTCCCAACTGCCCCTGCATCTATGCGGACCTGGCCCATTGCCTCTTCTATTGCCCGGCTGCTCAGCAGTCGGGTTCCTTCCCCCCACCCTTTCTATCCATCACCACCTGGCTCGACTGGCTTGGCGCTGAAGGGGAAGAAGAACAGCGGCTTCTGGTCGCCCAGGCGGTCGACATGCTCGGCCTATAAATTATGGTCGAATAAATGTCTTTACTACTACTACTACTACTTATTTCCTATGACTGCGTAGGTACAAGATCGCTTTTGGAAGCGAGTAGTCCCACCTCCTACAAAAAATCCTTCAGAAGCATGGCTAAAGTAAGTGTTTTAGTGAAAAAGAATATCCTACACTAAAGAGTATCAAGATTGAAAATTTTACATTAGAGATGAGCCATTCATGAAAAGATGTTATTATACGGAGGCGATCACTTAGAGCTGAGCACTCTTAAACTGAGTGGCGGAGACATTCCAGAACTCTGGTGATTGCCGCGTTCGCGAACCTGAGCACACTGTGATGATATTCCGCGTTTCTTGAACCTGTCACTATCAATCACCATTATTTTGACTTTACTGTAACTCTCTGCTGCAAGAAGACAAATTCATCTGCCGCAATATTTTGCTGGTTTTATTAATTTTTTGATTTGCGGTGTGCTTCTATTTGTATTCTAATAAACCTTGTGTATAAAATATAAAGTTGAACACCGTAGCCTCCTGATGTGTTTATGCAATGGATCAGGTTATATTGTTTCCCCTTCCTTTTGAATATGTAGCTAGCGACTCAGCAAACCTTAATCTTAAAGACAAGAAGATGTTAAACGCAAATTTACCTCAATGAATATATTTTGAGGTTGTAAAACCTTCTCACAGAAGTTAGGGAGACCCAAAATATTGTTTCAGGAATGCGGCACAAGGAACTGAAAAGGGCGTTAATGTAATACAGCCGATGAAGGCATTAACTATTGCCAGAGAAGCAAAGAAATTATTTCAGATCATAAACAAACAAAACACGAACCTCAATTCAAGCCCATGCAAAGTCTTATCACGTACTTAATGCCAAGTGCGGACACCCAACACAAAAACAAACTAAATATTCCCTGCTCCTAGCGTGCATGCCGTCAAAACCTCCGGCTTTTGAGCACACAGTTCAAGTGCAGACAACGTAAATTATTGTACAGTGCTTTCCGTCTACTGCTACTTGTTGTCTGAAGTGTTGGCACAGACATCCCGTTCGCTGTACTGCGACAGGTCGTGATATCCAGGCCTTCATGCAGTCCGGACCGCGGGCGGAAGGCCATCACCAGTGTAGGTGCGAAATCAGACATGCATGTCGGAGTAGCGCATAACTGCAAAGTAACAGAAAACGTACGTTCATCCGAAGATGGTTTCCTTGTGATGTATGGCAGACTCGTGCTGCCAAAGACAGATCCGGTCACCGACCACTCAAAAGCACAGGTGCCTACACGCGCAACAAACCGACTGAGACATCTTGAGCACGCTTAAGCGCTAGGTCTTGCAGCTGTACTTGTGCTGTTTTCCGAAATAGGTCTTCTGAATGGCAGTATTGCCGCCAAACCTGTACAGTTGCCCGTTGAAAACAAAGAAGCAATGTCTACGGCGGCCCACGGAAACTGAGCCGCTGGCCAGCGTACACACACGAAGCTAATGGTGGAACGCGTGCAGCATCGCTTGCAGTTGACGCCGTCGTGAGCGCGAAACTGGCCCTGTGTGTCATTGCGGCCGCCCCGTATGTTCACACTTTCCGCCATGGCTGAATTGGACTGGAAGCAACGATACTATGGCTCGGGGCCCTTGGTGCGGAAGTACTGCCAGTGCATGGTGTACACGTCTAGGCTCTGTACGTTTTGCGAGAAACTCCCCATCTGCATGGCGCCAAAGACAGACATGCACTTTATATGCATGTATGCAGAGTGGCCGCCACACGACTGTGGCACCAGGCCGCATCTCTCAGGAAGGCCACAAATGGGCTTCTACCCCACATGGCGTCAAGGGAACTGTGGTCAATACCCTCTTCACTAGGATCTCACCCCAGAATAGCCTAGCGCCAGGCCGGGGGAAACCATGTACCCATTAGAAAACCAGTGGGTCTCCTTCGGCACTGGGGATAGAGCCCAGCACCTGCCAAATGCGAGGCGGACGCCCTACCACAAGGCCACGCTTCCACATATTAAGGCGAAAACCTTTAATGGCTCATACTCGCGGCCACCAGCCTGCTGATCTGTCCGTTACGCTCTACAGCAACTCGATAAGAAAAAAAATCTTTGTGCACGGTGAGATTCGAACTAACAACCCTCCCTTCCGCAGCTGAGCGTGCTAACAACTACGCTACTTCCCGCCTTTTGTTTCTTTGTTGTAAGGAAATAGTGCAGTGCCAAAAAGAGAACTCTTAGCACGCTTACGCCATAAATCACCACGCAACCTAACCCCTCCAAAACCCCTCCTTTCAAAACATCAAAGTCTGGGAGGCACACACTTGCGTCCAGATAGGGGAGCCAGCTAGGCGGCTCTTGAAGGGCAGTATATACTCCTCGCACCCTTGCGCATGGTTCACGAAGCAAAGATTTCGACGACCGTGGTGATTCGGCGTGGCGGTCCATCCTGCCGCTCTTCAAGAAATAAATGGTCCCAGCGACATGCATAAATCATACGGCAGAAAACAGTTTTTCTCCACAGGAAAAAAACGGATATTGTAGGGTGTGATGTCAATGCCTTCTTAATCGTTTGTTGTAAAATGTCCCAGAAGAATATAGCATCAATGCACAGAATAAAACAATGGTCAAATGCCTCTGGTGTATTGCACAGGCGGCAATTCACCGGCCATGGCGCATGCATCTCCTTAGCATGAAGCCATGCCTTCACAGGCAGCATGAATGTGTGCAATTTAAAAAAATATTATTTTTGCGGCAGAAGAAATTCACTTTCGCCTAACACGTTTTAAAACACTGGCATCAAGGAATTCTAGAAAAATTTACCGATACAACGGTACAGGGAACAAATACTCTGTAAGTGCCCGAGTCATCTGCCTTGAGTAGAGGCTATACAGGTAGTCTAAAGAAAATTGCAGTGAGGAAATTGAAGGTGTCAGCACCTTCCTTAAGAAATCCTCAAAAAGGCCCCTGACGAGTGTGTCTCGTCGGTGCGAATAGAAAAGGCAAGTAAGCACTGAGACGCCTAATAAGCAGAGCTACTAAAAAAGGGTGCGTTCACGAATTAAAGAGAAAACGCGAAACAAGCTGATGCACGAATAAGTGAACAAGGCCAATTCCACCAGGCTCTAGAGAAAGAAATAGGTTATCGCGACACATGGGTTCTCATTGGGAACGCCATACGAATGAAGCAAGTATTCTGTGCATCACCTGCACTTTCTTCTTCGCACAGTGCAGAACCTGAAACACATAGGCAAGTTTTGAAATTAAAAAAAAATGTTGCAGACTTGAGCCAGAGCAAACACTAACAGTTCCCTACCCATCCCAAGAGGACCCAAGAGGACCGGGGTTCAAATCCTGGTGCCGCGCAATTCTCCACCGGGTTTAAAAAAAAAAAAATCCGCGTGTCGATGGAATTGCATAACCAGGCCTGGAGTGCGGCCTTATCTCGGTGACCAGAACCGACAACGCACTCTCTCACCAGAGCAGGATTTGGCCACCCTGGTGTAGTACTTGGCCACAACCTTCTATGATCAAACCCATCCAAGGCTGGGTTTGTTGCCTCATGGAGACTATCTGTGTATCCCAGTGGCGCCACTGTTGCAAATTTCGTGAAGAGGAACCCCTCGGTAGTGAAGGGTCCCACAGTCCCAGCTTAGACCACCGTACTGACTTGGCGTTGTACCCCAATGGCCCAACCAAAACCCCTTGGATTAATCTAGGTTAACAGCCGCACCTGATACCTCGCAAAACTGTTCAGTCAAAGGCAATTCTCAAAGCACACTCTTTTTGTCAGAACAAAAGAGGGCGACATCATCTGCATAGGCTAAAATCTTAATTTCACCCTGCACCAGGGAGAAACCACGGATAGATGTGCACTTAATAACGCTGAGGCAAATGGGTTCAAGATTAAGGGCAAAAAACAAAGGCGATAATGGAAAGCCTTGGCGAAGAGATAATTTCAATGGAAGCGGTTTGGTTTATGGAGGTTTAACGTCCCAAGCGACTAAGGCTATGAGAGACGCCGTAGTGAAGGGCTCAGAGAATTTCGACAACCTGCGGTTCTTTAACTTGCACTGACATCGCACAGTACATCGCACAACCATTATACTGAATTTACAATATTTATTCAGCTATAGCCGTCTGCCTTTGATCAATGAGGGCCCGACGAGATTGTTGCTCTTCCAGAAATCAACGGGTCCTAAATCTTATCAAGGTCCCTTTGTATTCTTCGGTTTCAATATGCTGAAGCTCCGCTTTTACGGTAGTGATATCTTCTACATAAGCACCTGGGCTAATCCTGTCTAACTCATGTAGCTCAACCAAAGTACGCGCGAGCTCTCAAAGGTGATGTCTCCTCAAAAACACGATTTTTGCTGAGGCTTCAATAGCAATGTTTTCTGTTTCTTGTTTCAATAAATCCCATTTACGCAAAATTGAAAAATCACCGCGTGTCCACGTGTGCTTCAAGCAAGTAGATACAGCACGTTTGAAGATTCTATCTGAGATCAGGCAGCTATTCAGCTTCCACAGCTCCCATCGAGGATGGAGTAGGTGCCGACTTTACCTCCCTATGTGAAGAGGCCCCATGCAGTGATCACTGGAGAATATGGGCCCCACCCAGTAACCAAAAACGCAGGATAAGATGTCTGCTGAAACGTAAATCCTGTCATGACGAGCACTAGAGCAGCACTGATTATGAGTGAAGTGAATGTTATATCCCTTACATTTCCCAACACCCACCAGGCTGTATTCGCATGCCAAATCAGTAAGTAAAGCAGCCCTATCGTCGTATCGCTTACTTAACACTGCTCGGTCTTCATCCCTACAAACAGAATTGAAATCACCCAACAGCATAATTTTACGATCCGTGGACAAACAGTCGACTAGTAACAGCAAAAATAGTCTTCTATAACGCTGCTTTACAGGGGAATAAACACAAACAATTCTCCACTTTACACCCGAAATCTCGAGATCACCGCAGATAAGTCGCCCGTCATCATCTGCGCTATACGACACGGCAGTTATCCCTATTGTGTTGGCCAGGAATATCATGCATCCACCTGATAAGCCTCTCGAGTGACTAACGATAACATCGAATTCTGATAAAAAAGTCTCGACAGCAGCTTCACTCTCCTCATCAGAGGACAGCTTAGTGTCCTGGATCGCTGCCACACTCACACCCCATTTGTTTAAAAGATGCCGCAACTGATGTTGCCTTCGACAATTACGCAATCCCCTAATGTTATGGGTAGCTTCCTGAAATGCTCTGACGCCCGCCATTTTTGGAGCTTGTCTTATTGAAGGCCATCCCTTGTACTGGGGTGGCCGGCCTGCAAACCGGCCGCCTGTAGGGCACACATCACCCTTCGTTTTGAGGTGACCCTTTCCAACGCCATTATTTATTTATTTTTATTTAGTAAGGAACCCACAGCGCCGTGGCATTACAGGGGGGGGGGGGGGAGGGGCAAAGTACAAAAAAGAAGCACACATGACACCTCCGCTCGCAGGCAGAGTTACAAGCATAAAGCGCTCTCCATGTACATCTCACTTCAAAAGAACACATCACAATCGCATCACATCATTAAAGAACGAAAGAACGCATCATTTGATGTCACACTCACAACATCGCTCGGTAGTCTGTTCCATTCTCTAATGGTTTTCGGAAAAAAAGACATTTTAAACAATTCAGTTTTTGCCCCGAATTCGCGGAATTTAAAAACATGGTCGACACGGTTGGATCTATAAAAAGGCTCCTGCACGTACCTTTCGCGTTCAACCCGAGCAGTTGAATAATAAACTGCATGAAATAGCTTCAGACGCAACTTCTTTCGGCGCGTGTCAAGCAATTCCCAGTTGAGTGCATCCTTCGTACGCGATGCACTGTAACGAGCCCCGCGTGTGCCAGACACGAAACGAGAGGCAATGTTCTGCACCCTCTCCAACTTATTTTTATCTCTAGCAGTAGGCGGGTCCCAGACAGTGCACGCGTAGTCCAGAACCGACCTGACATAAATCTTGAATAAAATGTCACGACATGAGAGTCGAAAAGTGCTTACATTTCGGCGAGGAAATCCCAAGTTTCTGCATGCTTTAGCAGAGATATAATCGACGTGACGGCGCCAGCTCAAATCAGGAGTAAAATAAACGCGTAGATATTTAAATTCAAATACCTGTTCTAACATTGTGTTCCTAACAACATGAATATACATCAGGGTTTTTCTTTCTTGTAAACTTCATGTGGACAGTCTTGGACAAATTCGAATTCATATTCCATTTAACGCACCACTCTGAAATTCTGTTCAAATCTTCTTGGAACATTTCCACATCTCGTTCACTAGTGACAACACTATAAAGAACGCAGTCATCCACAAATAACCGCATTTGAGATACTATTCCGTCACCCTTGTCATTCACGTAGAGCAGGAACAATAGTGGTCCCAACACGGAGCCCTGGGGAACACCAGACACAACCTGCACTCTTTGAGACTCGGCGCCATTCATAACCACAGACTGCTGCCGTAAACATATGTAATCTTTTACCCATGATATCACTTGAGGGCTAATATTGTAAAAATACATTTTTTGAATTAGTAAAGAATGCGTCACGGTATCAAAGGCCTTTTTAAAGTCCAAAAACACGCAGTCCACGCTACGTCGCCTGTCCAGTGCCTCAGCCAGATCGTGCGCAAATTCAGTCAGCTGCGTAGTACACGATAGGCCCCTTCGAAAACCATGCTGACGAGGATTAAACAATGAATGTGCGTCCATATGTGCTGCTATACTGGTGAACAAAATATGTTCGAGTGTCTTGCACGCAACTGAAGTTAGAGATACCGGTCTATAATTTGATACAGTGTTGCGAGGGCCAGATTTGTAGATTGGCACAACACTTGCAATTTTCCAGTCATCTGGAAGGCAGGATCCTTCAAGCGATTTTTCAAAAATTATCTTTAAGTAGGGTGCAACCGACTCAGCACACAGTTTGTAGAATTTGTTTGGCAAGTCATCAGGACAACCAGCCTTAGCAATCTTCAGATTCTGCAGCAGAGACTGTATGCCGTTGATGCTGATCACATCATCCATAACACTCGCCACTGGCTGGAAACTCGGGGTATTCATATCAGCATGTTCGATTTCAGAGCTGAAAACAGAGCTGAAATATTTATTAAAGAACTCAGCTTTTTATGCATCATCATCAACAAAGGTGTCACCAGAAACAAGAGGTGGTATAGTTACAGAGTCTTTTCCATTTCTCTTTACATGTTTCCAAAATTCCTTTGGATTTTCTTTTAATTTCGTCTCCCTTGAAATGCCAAACGAATTCTTTGCAGCTGCCACAGCAACTTTCATTCTTCCGGCAATTTCATGCAGCTTGAGCCAATTCTCACGCGTCGGATTTCCTTTAAATTTAACGTAGACACGTTGCCTTTTGCGCGTAATATTGCGTAGCTCCCGAGTAAACCATGGTTTACTTTTACTCCTCCTTTTCGTTAATATCCATGCCGGAACAAAGCACTGCCTCAGTTCAAACATCTTATCCTTAAATCTAGACCATAGTTCAACCACTCCAGAGTTATCGGCATGCGTTTCAAAGATCGTTCGGTACTTATTCAACTCTTCATTTATCTCCCTTACGTTTGCTTTTTCACAGTTATATACTCGCCTATGTGCTGTACCAGCGCTCCTTACATGTTCAACTTTCATTTCACAAAGCACAGCACTGTGATCACTTATTCCAGGTAGCACCTGAGTGGAATCGACGAATTCAGGTTGATTTGTGAACAACAAATCTAGGATGTGATCCCCACGTGTCGGTTCCAGAACCGTTTGACGCAATGCATAAAGTTCAACCAAGTTGATCAGTTCTTGGCAGGAGCGACTCGTAAAGGACTGGAAGTGAGGTTGATGAGTCCAGTTTATGCTAGGCAGATTGAAATCACCTCCGATCACCATAAAATCTGTTTGAATTGCGTCAACTGTCCCCGCCAGCTGCGCAGACACATCAACTGATGAATCAGGCGGGCGGTAAAACGAACACACAGTTATAACTTTGTTGTTATTAAGCACCAGTTTACACCATACAGCTTCACATTCATCGGCAACATTTATTTGGTAAGAAGAAATTGTAGCATCCACAAGAATAAATACACCTCCTATATGCAAGTGTCTGTCATTTCTATAACATTTAAAGCGATCTGGGAATACTTCATCGTCTGCAATTTCATTTGCTAACCATGATTCAGTGCCGAGAATAACGGACGGCTTCACCATATCAACTAGAGCTGCAAATTCATCAACCTTATTTTTAATGCTACGACAGTTAATTACAAGTTGCCTTCTGCTCATCGCCATCGACACACACCTCATCCTCGGCAGGACGCTTCATGGGTGCGCTGTTGTCCATCGCCTCTTCTGAGACAGCCAATGCTTCAGCCCATGAATCCAAGTGGACCACGTCACTCGCAACCACGCTGACCGCCAACGGGGCACCGAGCACACTAGAAGCTGACCCTTCAGGCGACACACTGCTGCACTCCGGCGACGTAGGGGCATCGCCAGTGCAGAAGGCATGTCGCACATTCACTGGCTGACGCACCTCCACTGACTCTACAGCAGGGGTGTTCTGCTCTCGTGATCGCTGGGTGACAGGTGGCTCCTGAGCAGCAAGCACAGGACTGAAAGTTGAAGACCCGGGCAGGCCCGGGTGCGGTCCGGGTCTGGGACTTCCTGCCGACGCATATGTAGTTCTCCTTGTGTAGGACGCTGGAGAGTGCGGAAAGGCGTCGAATCAGACGGATGCCTCCCAAACGCCCTCCAGTGTCCCTAGCATTTAAGATTCAGAAAGAATTGTGTACTTAACATCTTAACCGCAAATCAGGTCCACAAAGTGCCCCTGAATTTTTTCGTGTAGAATTGAAAAAAATGGATGGCGCTGCAGGCTTCGTTTTTATGACAGCGTTCACAGAGGTAAATCCGCTGCCGCACGCCAAAACAGTGAACCGTACATCAGCAAAGGTATGTCGTCAGGGAGTGGGGACTCCACCTGCACTGGTCGCCGACTTAGAGATTCCAAGTTCTAGGGCCTGAATATCTATGAGATATTGGTTGGTTCAGCCCTCGCCTATGTCGAACGAACAGAACTTGCTCACGGTCGCGACAGCCGTGTGGCTCACGGGGCGTGATTCACCCTCGAGTCGCACTTTACACATTTTTCTGACCGATTTGAGCGTTATAGACAGCTGCGGACCACTGATGATGATAATGGTGTCCTCAGCGAGCTGTGGCGTTTGTTGTTGCGTTAAAAGCAATGGCACATACCCAGGATGGGGGATTAGCCAGGGTTTGGTGCGGGGTTCGCAATGCGCTGGGCATGCAGTTCTTGGCTTGCGTGTCATTGATGTCGATAGAAAGTTGGACTGCCGCTGAGTTTTCAAATCTCGTCCCCACTAAACTCTAATTTCAATATCTTAGTTTAGCTATTCTCCTGACTTTACTTTTCACGACAATTATCAATAATTTATTCAGATCTCAGCGCTCAGCAAAAAGCGCCAAAGGTTTTAATTTCTTCATGGCACCCTCTACTACTCTTTGCCCTTTATACAGGTTGCAGCTTCGGGCGAGAAAAAATAATTCTATGATAAAATCGCTGCCCGAAATTATAAACAAACACTTAGACCTAGTTCGCGACCAAGAAGCGCAATGTGCCTACTTGGATGATCAAATAATTGATAAAAGCTTAGAGTATTTAATAACCTAGCTGCGCGTGCAGTATATATTTTATGTCCTTGAAGTTGTTGCACGGCCGCTTGATGCGGGTCTGTAGTGGCTACGCAGACTTTGAAAGATGACTGCAAGAATACGGAGCAGATACCATTGGTACGAAGCACGATGCGGGTCTGTAGTGGCTACGCAGACTTTGAAAGGTGACTGCAAGCATACGGAGCAGATACCATTGGTACGAAGCACGAAGAATAGGCAGTTTTATTGTCGCGTATTACGTAGAGTTCGCGTGCGCAAAACGTGAGAAGTCTACATAGGCTACGCACATGTCGTTAAAACTTTCTTAGTTACACCTACTCGACGCACGCCGATGGATGGATGGATGGATACGGCTGAACCCTTTAAATCGGGGGGTGGCTGAAGCCACCTAGCCATGACTTATGAAATTTTACTCTTCTTTTGATCTTTGCCACCAATCAGATAACCTTTGCTTGGTTGCTTCTACCCGCTTAAAATCTACTTTCCCTTCACTGTCCTTAAACTCGAATACCTTGGATAAATCAGCTCCGCTGCTTCCCACTGTAGGGTGAAGCCCTTTACAGAAAAGTATCAAGTGTTCAGACGTTTCCTCCTCCTCTCAGCACGCAACGCACAACGTGTCTACCTCGCTGTACCTGACTCCATACGTCTTAGTCCGCAAAACTCCCGTCATGCCCTCAAACAACAAAGAGCTTCCCTTACAATTATCATAGATTTTATCTTTGGCAATTTCCTGCTTAAAAATCCTGTATGTTCCCAGTGCTGATTTCGTCAGCATTCCTGTTATCCACAGAGCCCTCTCTTTCTTTTTCGTAACCGATAATTGGTAATTTGCCCCCTACTGCTGTCCAGATATTTGCTTGTCAGTTTTCTTGTTGGCTTTCTTCATTTCGTAAGAACATTCCTTATATACAGGTATCTGAAAACTTTCCTAGCCCATTGCTTTTCCCCCATTATTCTAAATCGCCCCTCAAATGCTATCTTACTGCTAGTTTCTCTGCTCTCGAACGAGGCCCATTCCATATCACCTTGTACCTCCTGATTTGGTCTATTGCGATGTGCTCCCAAAGGTAGCCTCCCTATGCCACGTCCTTTAATTTCTAACCTTGCTTGAACATCTGGTCTCATGCACAGGACCGCATTACCGAAAGTCCGGCTAGGAACCATCACCCCTCTCCAGATCCCTCTTACCGCATAATACCTATTGTAATTCCACAGTGCCCTATTTTTTGACAGCTGCATTCCTGCCAGCTTTATTCATTACATATTGTTCATGCTCTGTCAGAGACTCAGCCTCGTAATTTATTCACACTCCAAGATACTTGTACTCATCCACTACTACTAGCGTGAAATTCTGTATTCTATGCTCGCCGACTTCATCATTAAATATGACTGCAGATTTTTCCTTACTGAACTTTAAACCTAATCTATCTCCCTCGGTACCAAATATGTCTAAAAACTTCTGTAAATCTTCCTTGTTGTCCGCCATTAGCACTATATCATCGGCGTATATTAGTCCCGGTAATGACTGTTTAATCCATTCTCCTTGTTTGCAAAAAGAAGGTTGAAGCCTAGTCCGCTCCTCTCTAGCTTGGTCTCCAACCCTTTCAGGTACAACATGAACCAAAGAGACAGAGGACATCCTTAATATATACCTTAATATATATCTTTTAAAAGAATAATTACAGCATCTTCTGCATCCAATGTGCACAGTATGTCCCACAGATACTCTAGAATAACGTTTTCGTATGCTCCCTTAATATCCAGAAATGCTGGTCATTACAAGTTCCAGGCCGATGCGGCTGCGCGTTCGGCTCACAACGACGGACTTTCAGTGAGGATCCCATTATCAAGACCGGACGCTGCGTGTGGGCTTCTCTCTTTGGCGCTGGAGCTCACACTTTCAGCGTGGAACACGGAAGAGTTTTGCAACCTCCGCCTCAAGGCACTGGACCCTGGACTGCGCCTTCGTCTTCCACGTAACTTAGCACGTCGCGAACCAACATTGTTATGCCGTTTATGGATCGGTGTTGCTTTAACCGACCATTATGCTTTCCTGATGGGGATGGCCGACAGCCCTACCTGTGAAAGCTGTGGTTATGAGGAGACCATCGCTCATCTTCTCTGTGAGTGCCCAGCATTTGCGAGTGCAAGACATACACTGTGTTGTGCCCTGGACCACCTCGATCCTCGCCCATTAACAGAGCAAAAGATCCCCGGTCCATGGCCACAGCAGTCGACTGCCCTCAAGGCATACAAGGCACTCTTTTCCTACTTGAGAGCGACTGGATTGAGTGACAAATTGTGACAGCGTTGTGCGTGTGCCTTTTTTCCCTTCTCTCGATCTCCTTTTAGTCCCCTAATTCCTCTTCCCCAGTGCAGTGTAGCTTACCGGAACCCCTTTCTGGTTAACATCCCTGCCTTTCCCTCCACCTCTTTATCTATCTATCTAGCCATAGGGACCTGTGTACCTTTTCAGCAATTTCTATACACTGCGTCAATGATAACAGATTGTTCTCCAACCTCCTTTGTTTTCGGAACCCATTTTGTAGCTCCCCTAGCATCCCCTCGTTCTCCACCGAAGCCTGCAATCTGTCCTTAATAATCTGCGTCACCACCCTGTAAACCGCAGATGTCTCTTTTATGGGACGGTAGTTACGGCAGCTTTGCCCCCCTTTTCCTTATATATCATGTTCATTCTACTTAATCGCAGTTCATCGGGGATTTTCCATTCACTATCATTTTATTCACTTCGTGTATTAATGTTTGCTTGGATTTTGGTCCTAGCTTTTTATTAATATAATCAGAATACCATCTGGTCCTGTTGATGTGCCACTAGGAACCTTCTCTACCCTTTCCCACTCTCTTTGCTGAAGTGAAGCTATTGCAGTAACCGGTCTATCCTCCTTTGATAAAGTATGTGCAAAACTTCTTTCTTGAAATTTTTCTGTCATCTTTGTTACTGTGTTTTATCAGTTCATCCCCTTTTAGTCGAGTACCTTGATCTGTAGTAATAAACGTTTGTTCTAGCCTAGTCTCGTTACTCATTGCATTTTGATGCTTCGAGAATTTTTGAGCTGCTTTTTTTCCTTTTATTTACTTTTGACATTCATTGAGCACCCTTTCTTCTAATTTTCTCATTAATCAAATAGGATGCTTTCCTTCTACACTTTATGAAGGTACCCCATTTCCTGTCATCTTCAACTTCTGCTTCCCCCCTCTTTTTGGAATATCTGTGTTCACTTGACGCTTTTTGACGTTTCTCTATCGCCCTCTTGAGCTCCTCATCTCACAAACTCTTGGGTTTGTGTCTTTTTCCTTTTAGCTTTACACGCACCTTATCTAGCTCTAGCTCCAGTAATCGAGTTAATTTGATATAAGTCAATTCTGTTTCACTATCCTCAAACAAAACTTTCTCAATTTGTTTGGTTGCTTTTCTGGGTAACAATTTTCCTCTGATCGTCCGTCTCGCTTCAGACCGACATTGGTTTCTCTTCTGAAACTCAACTTGATACGCTTGTGGTAACTACCTAGGCTTCTGGAACCATGATCATCTAAGCTCATTAGCCCTAATCTATTATACATTTTCTTTGACATTAGTGCATAATCTATCGTCGAGTGCAGACTCCCTGCCTCCCATGTTATGAGCCCTTCACACTTCTCAGTACTGTTGCATAAAACTAAATCATGCCTGACACACATTTCCCGCAGCATGCTTCCTGTCGAATGTGTGCACCCATCCAGGTCTTCTATATGTGCGTTCATGTCGCCTAATATAATTATCTCGTCATATCCCCCTAGGTCATCAATGTCGCTTGCAATACATTCTAACATTTTCCTGTTTTCCTTTTTGGCATTAGCTCCTGTCGACAGGCATACAAAGCCAAGAACTGTTTGCTCCCTTGCCACGTTTCCTTTTAGCCATAAATGTTCCTTGCATCCAAGTTTAACCCTTTGAAAATTCTTACTTTTATGAATATATGCCCCAGTTCCACCCACCTTTCTGCTGCCCTCTTTTCTACTGCAATATTCCTATGCGTAGTCTGGGTTACAGGGCGGTTGCTCCATGTCTCTAAGACGTGTTTCCGCTAAACCATATACCATTAATTAATTCATCCTGCCTTAACTGTTCTTCTAATTTCTCTCATTCCAGTCTATTCCTGCCACCTTGCATGTTAATGAAACATATACCTGAATTAACTTGGCCCTGGCGCTTGTGTGTATTTATTATCCTATGGTTCCATCCTCCCTGTAATCTTGGTTCTTCCTTCTCTACACTGGTTGCCTCAGATCTCGGGGTCCCCCCAAAAAAGCTGTTGCCTGGCAACCTACCCTACTGCCCACCTTCTTGCCAGTGGCACCACCTTAGTGAATGCCATCCTGTGCTAAAGGGTGGGGCCTTACCTCGTACACTTCACGGTTAACTTCCATTATCCCGCATCTTAGTCATCGACTCATTAACCTAATTACACGGTTAGCCCCAGTGATCCTCCTTTCCGTTTCGCTAGCCTGCCTCTAAACCTCTGGGATTGTGCATATGGTCACATGCACATGCACACTCTCAGAGGCCTCTTAAGCCTACGCATCCCCACTTCTAAAAGATTCTCGAGATTCTGGCTCCTCCCCTTCAGCACATCGTTAAGACCAGCACGGATAACGATAAGGTGTTCACCATCTATGCTGCCCCCCCACCTCCTGGGTTTTGGCCATTGCATCTACCATGCACTTCCCTGACTGGGCCTCCACCTGCACCCGCCTGTCCGCCTTCACTGTCGTCAAAACGCCTCCATCAACCCTCGCTACGTTCGAGTCACCGACTACCAGAACCCTCCTCCACTCTAACCGTTCGCTTCCTGACTGCGACTCTTGCCCTCCGGACCGCACTACCTGTCTCTCCCTCTGCCGTACGCTACTGTCGCGAGTTTTTACCTCTCTCTCTTCCGCACGCAAAGCCTGCTGCGCTACAGCACTGTAGGATCGACGAACCTCGTCCCCCACCTGACACTGCTCCGAACCGGGGTGTCCTTCCGGCCACGACCTGAGCGTTTCTACCTGCTCTTCTAGCTGGGCCCGCTTTTCCCGCTCCTACTTCTGCTCGCCCACAATTCGCTCTAACAGGTGGGCATTAGGCTCCTCCCTCTTAAGCGAGTCGGCGACCTGAGTTTCTAACTTAATCCGTTCCCCTCGTTCCACCTTCAGGTCCCCTTTGAGTTCCTTAATCCTAGCTGCCCATTCCCCTTTCAACGTCCGAACAGCCTCCTCATAACGCTCACATATCTTGCTCGCGAAGCTAGCCTCATCTGACTCGGCTAAGCTCCTGAACTTGGTCTCGTCTAAATAGCACCAACGGTCGCACTCCTGGCAGAGCTTTATCTCCCCGTCCACCTTAACGTTCTTAGCTTGCCGACCCATCGTCCGCCCGACTACGCAACGTAAAAGCCCGCCAAAATTACTACACAACAACCTTCGGCACTGCGCAGCGTAAAAGCCCGAATAAATTCCTACACCAAAAACCTTCGGCACTGCGCAACGTAAGAAACCGCCAAAACTCCTACACCAAAAACCTCCAGCTCTACGCAACGTAAAAGCCCGCCAAAATTCTTAAACAAAAACTTTAGGCACACACACTTCCGCTAGCCTTCTTACCCTTAACTCGGTCTAAAACTACTGCCCAACAGCGTGTACTACAAGCTCAAACACCAAAAAAGCACTTAGCTTCAGACGTATTCGCTGGAGCTCCGAAAAAAGTGTCCTCCTCCGACGGCGTCAAGAGCCTTCACTGCCGCTCGTTGTTCCCAGCGCCATCTACTTACAGATACTTTTGTAGCCGCTCTAATGCAAGACGAGTCAAAACGAGGCCAGTCAAAGTGCGTCTCAGCATCGCTATGACGACGACAAAAACTACTTCATCAGGCTTACCAGCTACAAAAATGCCCTTCTATCTGAATTACAAAACCTATTTGTCACTCGAAACTTTACGAAGGGTAAGAACGGGCAAACTCAAGGCGAACACAACCGTTTTGAGCACGAAATCGCGTCAAGAGACTAGCGACGAAGCTATTATCGCTGTGAAGAAGTCGGAAAAGACGCCGCCTTGTTGTCAGCGCTGCCTACTCAAGCTAGCAATGCAAATACCGCAGCGTTAAAATCGGAATATCACGTACTATACGTCCCGACCATAAGATTCATGCACACCCTTTGCCATTTGCGCACGCGCGCTAGTAACCCTTAAGAGCTCTAGGTATGCGAAGCTTCAACGTACTTACGTACCGTAGTACGTGATACTAAAACTGTCTAATGTGGGGAAAGAAACGCGGCCGTCAGAGATACACGTTTCGAAATTAGCCTGCGTCACCCGGTGCCCAATCACATGTATGAAGGTCAGCGCCGGATCAAGGTGTTGCTTGGCACTTTTTCGTTCAATTTGCGCTAGAACGCACTGTGGATAGAGCAATCCGAACTAAGCCGTTTTGATCCGCTCGCACTTCAGACTGCATGTCATGCACAGTAATGGAATTGACAGTGACGAAGCGTTTTTAATTGCTGCTGGCAAAAACGTTCGATTCACTTTTTTTGGCGCATGCTTTCATAGCGAAATCTGGCACTGAAATTTTTGAGCCTCGCTTGTATCTAATCAGAGGAGGCGACGCCGGCTATTGGCAGAGATAAAGACTGTCATTCTCTTTAAAGCGCAGTTTCGGCGTCATCGGGATGGCTGCGATAGGCGCAAAAGTTCCGGGCGCTGAACTATAAGAAGCGCTCTGCCGGTGGCGGCGCTTCAGTCGACGGCGGCGCTGCCGGTCGACGGCCAGACGAATGCATGGTTAGCCGCGGATATCGATGGAATTCAGTGCTAACTCAGTAGAGGTGGCTGCGTTTAGTGCAGTGTGCTGCGGATTTCACATTTAGTACTTGCGTGTAAGCGTGCGTGCCACCGCTCCTGACTTGAGTGGACTTTCCTGTTCTTGCTGCGGCCGTCCTCTGCTGGAACAGCGGAACAAGGAACTTTTCGTTTGAAGCAAGCTCTGGACCAACCTTCTGCATAGTGAGTGAATTATTTCCTTTATTTTTTTCCGCGGAGAAAGATGTACGGCCATCGTAACCAAACCCCAGTCAGGATACATCTGCATACCGCTGGATGGGAGGTTTTTCCTTGCGTCTCCTTTCGGTGAGGTCTATTCTCGCTAATTTGTGCTCTGATTTGAACCTTTTGCCTATTTTTAAGAAATCAGTTCCAATTTTCATTGTGGGAAGAGATGGCTGGAACGACATATTTTAGCCCAGAAACCCTTAATATATTCACGTGCAGATTCTAGGCATTTAAACCACCTGCTAACAAGACAGGCACATATTTAAAAACAGCCAGGCTTCCCCAGTTACATTAGTCCGGTGTTTCTTCCGGTCTCCGGACTTGCATGCCGAGGGACTTGCTGCTTTTTGCAGCGCAAGACACAAGGCAAACGGTTAGAACAGCCGGATTGCCCTTTCTTACGAAGCGTATTTTTTTCATTTTCTATGTTTCATACCATTTCTTGACTCTGTGTTTACATTCCATAAACCTTCCGCAGCCGATAATTCCAGGGACCGCGTGCGGAAGGGTTTCTCGTCTTTCTATTGCTATTGCACGATAGCTGAATCGTCTCATAGTTAGATGTTTATGCGCAGCTTTAGCACCTATCGTGCAGGTATTTATTTATAGTTGGCGTGGTGAGCCACATTTTTCTTACCAATTCGCAGCACAGAGCCCGTGCGGTGAATCGGTGGTTATGGCACTCGGATGCTGACCCGAAAGACGCCTATTAGATGCCGGCCGCGGCCGTCGCATTTTGATGGAGGCGAAATGCTAGAGGCTTTGTGCTGTGCGGTGTCTGTGTCCGCTTAGGAATCCCAGCTGATCGAAATTACTTGAGCCCTCCACTACGGCGTTCCTCATACCCTGAATGGTTTTCAGACCTTAAACCCCGATAAACCATGAATTCGCAGCAGAACCATTTGTTAGCTACAACGGCAGTATTCTCCGTAGTACGTGTGAAAACAGTAGATATCTTTCCAATCAAGTGTGGTTAATGCGGATCTAAAGCGAGTGAAATAAGGTGCGCAGAATGTTACCGCTGTGTATACTCACTCTCGTTCTCTTCCTTATGGATAGTTCATTCGCTATGACGCGGACATTTTTTTTGGTGCCCTGGCTGGCTGAGAACCAACAGTCACTGAAATAATTAAGGATAAAAAGCGCAAGGGTTTAACATAGCTGCACCGTGTAGACGCCGGGAAGCTTGTGTTCAGCCTGGTTGGCTCATGAACTTGCTTTGCTAGGTCATCGGCACGTCTGGCGACGGTCCAGAAAGGAAAACAGTAGCACCAAAAAACAGACACAGCAGAAGAACGACGTAGGACGAGCGCTAACTTCACCTTACTTTATTCCTTGAAACGCGAGCAAATATACAGACAAATATAGGCATGCGCAGACAGAAATCTCACGTCCGATCAACAAAATCGTTATAAAATCGATATAAAATCTCAACTTTAATAAGGTTCACAGATGTATCGCTAACACACTATATTCCTCTTTTTCTGATGTGGTACGCCTCTAAAACCTCTCGTGCCTTACTACCACCGCTCCTGCCCAGAATCTTTATTCCTTTCTGGAACGAATTGAACCATCTAGCCCAAATAGTTTTAAACTATCTGGCGACGACATTGCTCAGGTTAAGCTTCGATAGTGGTTACGTTGATCGGTTCTAATCGCGCAGCAAATGGAAGTTGGATGATAACGAGTTCAAACCGATGCGTGATAGGCTACGGTGATAAGCATAGCGCACTCATGCATAGGCATGAGCAGCTGCTTTGTGCGTGCGGCTGCTGGTTAGAAACCCAGTCGCGGCAATATTTATTTCATTTCTGCATGAACGCCTGCTTTGCTAATTTTTCCCATGATCACGTTAAAGGTCATGCGTTACACAGACCCGTTGACCTGCTTAGACCTCGTTAAGTAGTGTTTGCCTATTAAACTCTCCTGACACTTCGGTACAGCCTACGAGGTCCTTGTTAACTGACGGTGACATGAGTTATCTATATGTAAGAACGCAGTACAGGTGCTAACAGAGGTCAACTTGGCAAGCCATACGAAAAATGGATGGATGGATGGAAGGTAGGAGCGTACCCTTTAAAACGGGGTGATGGCGGTTGTCACCATGCTCAGCTTTTTTACCCTTTATTTTTGTATAACTGTGTTGTATATTATTAAAATTCGCTATTTTCTTTGAATATGTCTCCCTACACTTTTAACCTAATGTCACCTGTCTGCTTTTGAGCCACCCATTTTCCAATCGCTTTTTGCTAATTTCCACCGCAGATTTAATTAGATGACCATTGCTATCTCTGAATCCTAGGGCCTCAAGAAGAGTGAGTGTGCCTGCATCGAGATGGACACCTTCACATTTTAGAATGAGGTGTTCTATTGTTTATTCAGATTTACCACACACAGCACATGTGTCATCTTCTTCGTTAATTTTTTTTTCTGTAGCTGCGCGTTCTAAGACACCCCGACCTAGCATCAAAGAGTAGCGCACTGCCTCTTAAATTATCATAAAACGTTTCCTTCCTGATCTGCCTTTTGCAGCATCGATATAGTTCTTCTTCTTCTTCTTCACCCCAAGTATATGGCACATAGCCACGTGGGGGGACTGGCCAAGGTGTAGTTGAATAAACAGTTTCCTTGGAAGATGACAAAATTGTAGCACCAATCGTGAATTTTGAAAAATCAATGAATAAAAACAACATAACAATATTGACAGTTAAATAACAGACTGCATTTTGGTGGAAAAAGAAGAGCTCGTAGAACTTTAAAAGTATTAGCACATCAGCCTACCAGTTGAAATTTGTAATCGTGGAGAAACGCACAAATAGAACCCAATGCAAATCCCTTGGCGTTCGCACCAAACGATAATAATACTGCCAAAGATAAAGGGAGCCCTAACCTGGAGAGAGGGACCTCCAGGTAAACCGTTCTCTGAAATGCGAACTTTGCCCAGTAGAGGAGAAAATGGTCTAAAGGTTCAACTTTCCCACATGCGTCACATAGGTTTGTCGGTGTCAACCCACACCTGCATAGAAATAAATTTAAACTTGGAATCCTGGACCGCAACCGCGTCATTGTTACCTCACACAGCCTGGATTTACACGAACGGACGTTCCAATTATATGCTAAGTGCTGATAGTCAGTGGTATTTAGTAAGGGATCTCGTAACCTGGCTTATATATGAAGGAACCGCTGAAACCTGGAAATCGCCAGCAGGCTGAAATTCTGGACGGGATGTGTCACTGATCCGTCAAGAGCCGACCTTGCTAAGTAATCAGCCACCTCATTTGAATGAATACCTGCATGGCCAGGGACCCAGACAAAACGGACCACCTTCAAAGTGCATGGGACAAAAAATCTTATGAAGTGTCAAGGGAGACTAACACTGACAAACAAGCAGCGAGAATAACATATCGATAATATAGCATATCGATATAGTTCTACACTATGCTTCTTTTCCATTGAATCTATCCAATTTTTACATTCGAAGTTTTTTACGTGTAGTTTAATGCTTTCTTTCTCCTTCCTGGTCTCTGGGAAACTTACTGGCCAGCTTTCTATTTCGTTTTCGCCACTCTGTGTCAACTCTTTCTGTACAGGTATTTAAATACCTTAGCTGCCCACCTGTTGTCGTCCAATTTCCTCAGGAGTTCTTCGTATAGTACTTTACTCTGAGCTTCCCGTGCTTCGAATGTTGCCCAGCCCATATCCCCCTGTACTGCCTCGTTTGTGGTTTTCCCGTGGGCACCTAGTGCTAATCTTCCAACAGTTCTCTGATTTAATTCTAATCGCGACTGATCTTCAGCCCTTAAGCATAGAACCGCATTCCCGAAAGTAAGCCCCGGTACCATTATTCCTTTCCAATACCTCTGAGGACTTCATATTCCCACAATGCCCTATGTTTCATTATCCCGGCATCTCTTCGCCCTTTTGCTATGAGAGACTGTTCGTGCTTCTTCGCTTACATATGCTCCTTTTTTACCCATACCGCAAGATATTTGTATTCGGTCACTCGGGGTATTTCATGGCCTTGTATTGTAAGCTCCTGATCAGTTGTACCGTTGAAAACCATCACACCTGTCTTAGTTGCGCTAAAACTGAAACCTAGACTTCTCCTTCGTCTCCACAGCAATTCACCAAAGTTTGCAAATCTTCCTGGCTATCTGCTAACTGTACAATATCATCCACATACATTAAACCGGTAGTCGTTGCTCAATAACCTTTCCGCCTAATGAGTGCGACAGATCATAACCTAGATTGATTGCTTCCTTGTAGCGGTGATAGAGGATAACCTTGCCTAAATCCTTTGTGTACCTCGACAGTTGTCGTACTCTTAATTCCTTCCCATGTTATTTCATCTTTATTTTCTCGATATATTTCCTGTAGAAAATCAATTACCTCATGACCGATACTTTCTTCTTTTAATACGTTCACAGGAGTTCCCTGTTCACGTTGTTGGATGCACCGCTTATGTCCAGAAAGGCTAAACACAGAGGTCTGTATTCCGCCTTAGCTATTTCTATGCACTAGGTAAGCACGAACGCACTATGATTTAAGCGCCTACCACTTCTGAACCCGTTCTGAAGTTCTCAGAGTATTCTACTGCTTTCCACCGATGACTTCATTTTTAATTTCTCCGCCTGTACCGCCAGCCTGTAAATAACAGTTATCGTAATCGATCGGAAGGATTTTATGTTCGTCTTATTGCCTTTACCTTTATAAATCAAATTCATTTTACTCTATTTCCAGCTGTGCGGAATTTGCTGATTCGTTATGACTGCCTCCAATACTTTTATCACCGTTTCCTTGCCTCTTGGGCAAAGTTAATAAATTAGCTTGATTGGAATTTCGTCTATCCCCGCCAACGTACATCTTGGAATATTTGCTTCCGCCTTTTTCCAGTTATGATTCGTCAGTTCCACGCTGTTTTATATTGTGCTGCCCTGTGTTGCTCCCTCAATTGGGGTTATTACTCTATTGTCTTTCTTAAATTATTCAGCTATAACTGATGAAATGTAGTTCACAGCGTCGTCTCCCTCTAAAAATTTTCCCTCGGCATCGTGAATCTGTTCCTGCTTTCTGTGATTAGCTTTGCCCAGCCAGCTTATATACGGTTCCAGAATTTTCTTGGCCCCCCATTAGTTGCTTCGCGAACTTCAGCCAGCCAGCGATCAGAAGACTGCTTTATTTTAGCCTGGACGAGGACCTGCACTTGATGTTTCTTTTGTCCATAAGATACTCGTTTTCGGCCTATTCCCTCTTCAGATAACTGCGCCCTCTTTGCTTCTCTGCGTTCCCGTGATGCCAACCGTCGTTGTTCGATGGCCTTACTAAATTCCTTATTCCACCAACTTCGTGGCTTCCTCTTTCCTCTCCAGTGGTTTACTCATTTTACTTGTTTTATTTTTGTACTGATGAGCAGTTGTAACTTGTTATAATTCCACTTTTCCATGGGATGTCTCTATTGCTTCCTCTATGCAGGCCGCTATTTACCCTATTTGTTCATTTAATTTTGCGTACTGTTATTGACTCCCCTTCATTTCTCTTTTGAGCTGGGCTTCTAACTATAGACTAATACGCTTTTGATCACTACCGAGGCTGCACTTCCCCTCTTCGTCTATTTCCTGTATTTCGAGCTTGCTATACATCCCCTGCGACCTTAAGTAGTAGTCAGTTGTCGATTTCCTGTTACGGGATTCCCACGTGATTTGTCCCTCACACTTAGGTTCTCTATTCACAATAACTAGGTTGTGTCGCTAACACAAGTCTAGCATCAACTTCCCGTTATACTCTGTGTATCCATCCAGATCCTCGATGTGGCTATTCATGTCCCCCAACAAAATAACAGCGCCTTCTCCAAACTGCTATATATCGTCCTTGAGACACTTAACTATATCCGCGTTTTCTTGCCTGCATTTGTACAATGTGCCTAAATAAACTACTCCTAGCCATGTCCTTTTACCGGCAATTGTACACCGATACCCTGACATGTTCTTTGCAAGTTGACTTTATTATTTACCGATTCGTTCCTTGATGTATCGGCATACCTACTTCTCCTGCCTTCCTCTCCGTCGTTGTTCTGTGGCTCCCTTCCCAAACGTAGCCATCAATAAATGGTGGGTCTTGATCCTTGAGATGTGTCTCGCATAGAGCGTATACATCTACTTTTTCGTCCATCAACTGCTGTTCTATCTCTAACCACTTCGCTTTCTCTCTACCGCCTTGCATGTTTATGTACCGCATCCTGGTTTTCTTTCTGGACCTCCTGGTGGCCATTTTATGGGCGTCAGCCTCCTTTGCTGCACTTCCTACTTTGCTTCTACCTACCCCTATGCCCTGAGCCGCAGTGGACCCCCTAAAAAAGCTACTGCCTCGCCTTCCAGGCGCCGCCAGAGCTCGGCTCCTAGCCTTCCATGAAAGTGAATGCCATCTCGTGTAAATCCTCCGCCAAAGCCTGCTCTATGCACTTCCCTGTTTGTCTGCCACTTCAATGCCTTTCTCGTGGCTCAACTTCCTTATGTAGAACTTTCTGACGGGCTAGTTGGGGCATTTCTATTAAATAGCGTGCGCTAACAGGACGAACGCAGGAAACTTGGAGACGGAGGAAAGAAACGCTTCTTTCTTTGCTGTGTTCGTCCTGTTAGCGCACGCTATTTAATAGAACTTCCTTAACTCCCGATTAACAGCCACAACGTCCTTGGCAATTTCTTCGTTCCGTCCTTGCATTTCCGGCACTGTGCACACCACGATATGGACTTGCTGTGCTAACGCCCTTAAATCGTGAACTCCCTCCGCTATAATTTACACTACTTTTGCGGCTTCACCATTCAAGACCTCATTTAGCCCCGCCTATACCACTACCAAAGTGCGCTCTGCAACGTTCTTAGACGTTTTTTTTCTCTCAGTACTGCGTCCATTTTCTTGCCTGGGATTGCCCCGACTGCTACCCGCTTATCACGCTTTACACGCTCCATTAAAGTTCTTTTGCAGCTACTTATATTTCAGTAACCACGGATAAGCACTCGACTATTTCCTTCCTCCATCCTAACTTCCGGATTATTATGCCGCCTCTTATCTGTTACTGCGACCTCATTCCTGGGAGTTAGCTTGTTCCCCTTCTCTCCATCTCCTCCAGACTTCCTAGCTGCCACGTGTGCGTAGCTGTTCCTGTCTGAACCTGCCTGACCTAATCCCTTATCGCTGTCTATGCCAGTGCAGACCCCATCCACGTGGCTGGCTCTGGAATGTCCGCCAATGTGGCTTCGCTTGGCGGTGCCATTTTTGCCTCCAACACATTACTAATGTGTTCTTGAAGTTTCCGCTTCTCTGCGCTCTCTACCTGCAGCTCTTTTTCTAGGGCACCCATACGTAGCGCTAGGCTGGTTTTCGCTTCGTCAGCCATCTTCAGGCGTGCACTTAATACGCAGCATTTGCACATAAAATCCGCGCCTTCGGCCTCATGTACAGATTCGATCCGCGTTTCCTCCAAATTCACCGACGCCTCACACGCCTTGCATTTTAACTCACAAATGAGCCCTGCAAATCTGTAGCTGCCGGCAGAAGGCCCGGCTGTTAGGGCACTGACCTGCTCTTTAGCGAGCACTTCACCTAACAGGCGTAGGTCTGGAAATAGCCTAAATCTAAACTCTCCAACTATTAAAGGAAAGAGCTCATCTATTTGTCGTAGTCACGGCGCTTTCGCAGTCGTCCGTCCGTCAGGTCCTGGTCACCACGCGTGTGCCTCGGCACCTAGCGCCACCTAGTGGAGCCAGGCGATGAGAGGTAATACGATGCTAGCGTTGACCGTTCGCTTGACCAGCGCCCGAGGACGAATCGGCTCGGCCACTTCGTCTCCTGTGGTGCGCATCCTCGATTCTTACATTCGCTTGTGCATTGATTGGCAAGCGACGTTGTGTTAGCTGATAGCAGCACGTTTTGCTTCTATAGCGAATGAAACAATATTTTGCGTGTTTCTCTGAGGACCTTAGCATCCTTGATCCGCGCATCGGTTCGTGAAGGCGCCAGCAACGGCCGTGCAGGTGGCCCCGAGGGGACGCACCTATCACGGAAGCCGTTCACAGGTTGCGCGATGCGCCATCTATTTACTTCAGGCGTTAACGGGGACCGCTCTGGCACGCGTTATTCATATCCAAAACTAAAGATTTCTCCCGCTCCATTGACTGCCACACTGTGCTATTAGCGTTGGAACGAATCTGGGCTGCACGTAGCTTGAAGAGCCTAGTAGACGGCGGTCGACGGGGCGTGTGCGTTGTGCGCATTCGGCAACTCTTGCCAAGTTGGCCGATTCACTCTGTCATAGCGCACTTTTCGAGCAAGATGTCGCTGCGCACGTGGTATTACTGAAACTTGATATATGTGCACTGTGTGTGGACTACTTGGCCAATAAATGGCACCGCAATGCGAAAACACATTTACTTCCACGATAATTTTCCGGGCCAAGGTAACTCTACACAGTTTTAGCCGACAGTGTTGTGCCTCCGTAGCTGCTGGGATTTTCATCCGTCTCTCGGCGTGTAAAGGCCTACCGTGGGTTCCTTATTGACTGCTATAGTGAATGCCATTACTCTATAAAAGTGAATCTCATTGCTTACGTGATTTACGCAAACAAATTTGAGCTCTATTTTAAGTACAGGCGGGGGAATGCCTGTGGTTCCTGAAACGAAACCGTTGCTCTATTTATAGCAGGCGGCTGGACACCACACCTGTGGAGGTGAAAGAAGAATTTTGATTTTGATCGCCACACGTGTTGTGTCCTGCCTCCGGCTATCGCCTTCGTTTGAGGTCCACACACTTTTGTCCCAGACTGCACATTCCGAGAAACATTCGCCAAGGTGAAATCGGCAACGCTGAGCGGCAACTTATCGGCAACTACTTATCGGCAACGCTGAGCGTGCTTTGTCCACATTGAGACAGAAACAGATTGGCCGTTGCTTATGAAGGAAAAACGGGAATAGACGGCAATTGAACGCTCAGATAACTATGATTGTTATATTGTTACGGGATTAGTTCAGCAGCAGGAACGATAGGCCGTACACAGAGGACACATAAGAAACCAGGTCACTCAAGCACTAACTGCAGCGTCCTTGTCGTCGTCGACTGCCCAGCGACAGAACAACGTCCTCTTCGCTTCGCGACTGTGTACCGTAAAACTTCCCCCTCCCTCTCCGCCCCGCGGGAGAAGGCGGCCTAGTGCGGCCTAGTGGGGTAGGTGCGAGAGGTAGGGTTTAAGACGGGCGATGTGCACTCGCTGTGTGGGGGCACGGATTGAGAGTTGAGGTGCAGCGGCGTGAGTTGATAGGTCACATCACTCAGTTGCCTCAAGACGCGATAAAGACCGACGTAACGAGGCAGGAGCTTCTCGCATAGTCCCACACGGCGTGCAGGGAGCAAGTGGAGTACCAGGGAGCCGGGAGGGTAGTGGACGCCACGATTATGATGGTCGTAAGGGCGTTTTTGAATGTTATATTCCGTCCAGTTAACAAACTACTCAGTAAAAACATACCAAATTTTGAAAAACAGTGCCTAGTCAAACCAAAAGATCAGAACTTTCTGTGCTGATGGTTCCAAGAGGACCTAAGTTGGACTGAGCATATTAGTCATACATGTGCAAAGATGCCGCTCACTGTAGCTGTCCTAAAAAAGACAAAATACATAGTTCCATTTTTTCTGATGAAGCAAATGTACCAATAGCATTTCTATTCCAAGTTGTGCCACGCCATATGGGTGATCCTACAAAACAAGTCCTTACATGCTTTCAAACATACCGTGGAAATCACGATATCTGCCAACCGCCCCTTTGTTTTAAAAATGAGTTGCTAAAATCAGACCAGCTCTATTACTTAAATTACTATATATATGTTATATGTTATATGTTAAGAAACGTAACTTCCATGAATCAGGCGATGACCTCATTCATTAATAAAAGAAACGGGGCGTGCCGAAAATAAGAACAAATTACGGCTGACAATCCAGAGTATACCAAGCAAATCTCACAAACGTTATAGTAAAACCCACATAACAAATTTTATGCTTGCAACAGGTATTCTTTAAAAGAATTGCGTATTTGTCCTTATGCTTTTCAGCCCTTATACTTCTGTACGTTACTTCGACGTTATCACGGGTTTTGTACTTGCCTAAACGCTTTTTTTAGAAAGTATTATGCACATACATTTTCTTTCCCTGTTTATTCCATATTTAAAACGCCCCTCTTTGTTCTGATCGTATGGTTGGATCACTGTCTTTATCTGAACATGGTACTTCTTTAATCATTTTCATGTTTTGTACTTAAACGTCTGTGTGTGTGAGAAAAATATATTAGTTTCTCGTGGTATTTCGGTTTTCTGTTCGATTTTAAACAACCCATAAATATACTTCAATCCCCCTGCATTTCGTCTTTTCATTTCTGTACGCGCACTGCGCTCGACAGCAGAGGGACAGACGCCTCGTCAGGCATTGTCAGGTTTAACGCGCCCACCTGGTCGGAACGTTAAACCCCTCTAATTTCCATACGGTTGGGGCGTTACAACGGTCATGAAGTGTGTATGCAGCCAATTGTTGGGCATTTTTCGAAAGAGCTTTTCAGTCGGAGCCCATTGGAGGCAAAACATTTTGTTCCTTGGACAACCACTTGCCAAGATGCTAGTTCACGGATGCTAGTTTCATCTGTGCAGCTTTGTTGAAAGAAGTTAGGCATACGTCTACATCACTGCTTGCAATTGCAGAGCCGTTGCACGAGGACCCAAACATGTTCGGCTTCACATCTGGATGTAACACGGGGAGACACGATGTAAAGCCTCCGCAGGGTCATCACTACATAAAGGTGCTGGTGCCTTCCCACGGTTGCAAACCTTCCGCGAAGCGTCGTCCTTCAAAGGACCACCATTCTCAGGAATATGACGCAGCACTACACTGCGGAAAAGACGATGGACACCACGCTGCGCTAAGTCCCCCAAAAATGCCCCACGGTCGGGACGTTACATCGGTCATGTGGTGTGCATGGCGAAACTTGGTGACCCTTTTGCGTAGAGTTTATGACAGTCGGGGCCCTTCGGAAGTACAATATTTTGTTCCTTAGACATTCACTACCAATAACAAACTGATGTTAGTTTTGTCTGCTCACCTGTCTCTTATAGCTGCTGTCAGAAGTTAAGCACAGGTCTACATCACTGCTTGTCATAGCAGAGCCGTTGCACGATGGCCAAAACATGTTCAGCTCCACATCTGCATGCAACACGGGGAGAAACGATGTGACGCCCCCGCAGAGGCATCTGCTACATGCAGATGCTTGTGCCTTGAGCATCACATTGGTCATGCGGTGTGCATAGCGAGCCTTGTGGACCATTTTTCGGAAGTGCTTATCACACTCGGGGCATTTTGGGTGTGAAATATTTTGTTCCTTGGACATTCACTTGCCAAGACAAAATGATGCTATTTTCTTCTGCTCACCTCCCTCCCATGGCTGTTGCCAGAAGTTAGGCGTATGTCTACATCACTGCTTGTCATCGCAGAGCCATTGCAAGAGGTCCCAAACATTCACACCTGCACGTAATCACCGCACGGGGGCGTTTCCATTTTTCCTGGCGGCGAGAAGTAACCTTTGTGTAGCCAACTACCCTCAGTTGCCTCATATTGGGTTTTAGTTTGGGTGTCCAGCTGGCGGGTGCAGGCCTTGCTTGCAAGTCCCTGTTAATATGCAAGTCCAATTGTTGATATCTCGCGCGGTTTTAGCTTCCTTATCTTCTTGAGAAATTCAGTTCCGCTAAGTTGCTTACCCACTGGTCTATTTGACCTTTAATACGCCTCAGGCGCTTTCACACCGCTGAGAAGGCTCAGGTTTTTACTTTGGTTGGTTGGGAGCCTCGACATGCCTGCCCAGCCAAGGATACCAACTGAGGTTACCCAACCTTCTCTAATGTTTTTACTAGTAGCCATTTCTAAAATTCCTCTATGAATTCAATAGGTAGTATTCACGTTTGAGGGCCTATACACCATGGATGATTTTTTAACTTGTATAGAATTCTACAAAAGCCGCCGCGGTGCCTGAGTGGTTATTGCGCTTGTCTGCTGGCCCGGCGGACGCGGGTTCGATCCCGGCCGCGGCGGTCGAATTGAGATGGAGGCGAAATTCTAGAGGCCCATGTGCTACGCGATGCCAGTGAAACCCAGGTGGTCGAAATTTCCGGAGCCCTTCTCTACGTAGTCTCTCGTAGCCTGAATCGCTTTGGGACGTTAAACTCCATAAATCAAACTAAACTAGAATTCTGCAAAAACTTTTGTGCTTGTGCTTGGTGCATGACGGCCTTATTTGTCTACGTCCCATAAACCCCAACACACTTTACCCATTTTTATAACGAAGGCATTCAATTTCATCCCACACTGCAGTTGTAGACAAGTCTTACATATTTATTTTTTTAAGAGGAGCAGGATTTCTAAAAAAACTGCTTTGGTAGACCTCAACCTCTTCACATCCCTGACAAGGCTGAGGTCATTATTTGGTTCGTTCGGAGCCTAGAGATCGTCGTCCAGCTAAGGATAACCGCTTAGGTTACCCAACCTTCTTGAAAGCTTTTACTAATAGCCTCTCTGAAATTTCGTTTCTTTGTGAACTTTTTGCACCTTCGACACCAGTGATAATTTTTCAGTTTTTTAAACGTCAGGAATAATTTTTCATATATATCTTGTGCTTGGCGCATGATAGCCTAAGCTCTCAATCTACCATAAATGACAACAGGATGTGAAGCACTGCACAAATTTTCAGTTTGGTTGGTTGAAATCAGCATACTGCTTCTCACTTTCATGGCAAGCAGGCTGTGGAAAGCCCGCTTACGCCGCAAGTTTGCAGAGCAGCAGGTACATGCAGCCAGCCTCATTGAATGTAGCCTTCATAAGTTCATTTCAGTTTTTCTGTTACATTCAGTTTCTGCTGAAGAGCAATACACACCGGACTAAAATTATGGGGGCGCTTAATTATTATATTATGCGATGAAAATGCCTTGCTATGCTTTCTGTTTGCTGTTACTTGCTTGAAAGTCCTAAGCATTTTCATTTCTGCATTTTCCTCTTTTTCCCGCGTGCGTACCGTGGCAGGCGGCAAGTGTACACAAGTGTCAGTCGCTGCTTCCCTTTCCTCCGCGTCCACAATAAGTCTTCCACCATGGTGTATTAAAATAAATTCCCTTCAACTCGCGCACCAATGGTTCACAGTACTCTCTCGTTACTGGATGTCTTAACCGTGGAGAAGCATTTGCCGGTCACGCTGATAACGTACCGCGGCAGCAGCCGTTGGAAATTGCATGTAGCTGAGTGGGCACTTTCTCAAGAAAATCGAGTCTGGAAAAATTTTTTTCAGATGAGTGCGGTATAGATGAACTGAATGAAATGTTCATAAACTTTATGATTACTGATGCATGTGGTCTATTCCTCAATCCTCGGTACCGGTACGACAAAATCATAATGTTTGCTAAACGCAGGATTGTTGCCAAGTGAAAAAGAAACAAAACAAAACCTGGGGAATTTTCCGTAGATGCCCAGCACAACCTCTTGATTTTCAAGATGGCGAGAGCAGAAGCACGATATGTTCGGCGTAATTCTGAGAACTTCATTTAAAGCATATGTGTCTCCCATAAACAGCTCAACCCCATCGAATGAAATGAGGGAGCAAGTTAGAAAACTAAATGGTGCCTACTCACCCTTCACAGTTCCTTTTTTTACCCCTGCTACTCAAAAAAATACATGGGAACAGCCTAACATAATGGGGGACCAATTTGCTATGGTTTCAAGTTCTTCACAGCTATAGCCAGCAATTTCTAAAATACAAAATCACCGCCGAAAAACGCCGGCTCCCAACAAGTGGTGGTGTAAGTGAAAAATACAATAGTCTATTTATCGTCAAAGAGATAAATAAATCTGCCACCAAAAACTGCTCCCGGACACGACCAGATACACTACGAAATGTTTTCCCATCGTTCCCTGCCTGCCATCGAAGCACTCTTGAATTACAAAACTTCCCCCCATGTAGCTATAGCCCACAGCCCTCACAAGCTGTCTCGCGAAATCTTTTGAAAATGTCCTTGAATCCCATGAACTTCTTTATATCCATCAATGTGGTTTTAAAAAGACGTGCTCAGCAACTGATCATCTAGTGCGCCGAGGAAACACATTAGGAGAAGCTTTTACACACAAGCAGCACTTTCTTACCATTTTATTCGGTATGGAGAAAGCGTATAATACAACCAGGACGTTTGGTATCCTCCGCGACGTAGGGGACCTAGGTATCCGCGGCAGGATGTTCAACTGCCTAAGTGACTTCCTTTCCGACCGCTCATTTCAAGTACGCCTGCGATCAACCGTGTCGAGGAGCTTCGTTCGAGAGTACGAGGTCCCTTAGGGGTGGATTTTAAGCGCGACGCTGTTTATTATAAAAATTATTTCCATAAGAAAATAATCCTAAACTCCATCCTGTATCAGTGTACGTTGATCATCTTCAAATAGCATCCACATCCTAAAACGTAGCAACATGCGAGAGACAAATAAAGTTGACAATGAATAAACTAGTGACATGGGCAGATCACAACGGTTTCCAGTTTTCCACCCAGAAAACAGTAGCCATTCTTTTCTCGCTGGAAAGAGGCATACAAGCAGACTCATTCATACACCTGAACAAAACATAGATACCTGTCAAAAATGAGCAAAAATTTCTGAGGATAACCTTTGACAAAATTAACTTTCCTGCCTCACGTAAACGCACCAAAAACGAAAGCCTCCGGATCACTAACTATACTGTCACATAAACGTTGAGGTGCTGACAGGTCATGCCTTTTACATACTGGATCCAATACATAAATTACGTTTGAGTCTTTCCTCCGGTACTTACAGGACGTCGCTACGTATATAATTATAGAAACCAACGAACCGTCGCTTGCAGACACGATGAAGCTCACATGCTCGTACATTTTAAAAATCCGTTTTTTGCCCAAACACCTATGTTACCCCATAGTCACAAACCGCCCTTCTAGAACACTGTTTAACAACAAACCGGTAGCTATCAGGCAACTAGATATCGGCGTACTAGATACATTGCCTGACATTAATCGGAGACGAGATGCACTGCCTCCATGTTACAAGTTTCCTGCAATCTCTCTTACACAGTTCCTTAAACACTCCACTACAACATATCGTGCAAGAATTCCTTGTACTCAAAAGAAAATACAGCAGTTTTATGAACTTTTACACTGAAGGTTAAAGACGGATGTTTACGTAGGAAACGCAGTTGTGCGAGTACGACTTCCGCAGTGCGCATCGATCTCCACTGTAGAATGTTACGCAGTCTGTGTGGCTGTAGCAAAAATAGTAAACGAGAACCTCACCAACAGTATTATTTACACACTCCTTAAGTGTATTTACAGCTTTGCACCTTGGAAACACAATACTCCTATACTAGTGACATCATACACACGATAACAGGCGCATCTCTAGGACAAACAAACTGCTGTGTTCTGAGTCACGTCGGAATAAAAGGCAACGAGAGTGCAGATTTTGGCGCTGTCTAGGCTCGTGGCAAGGAAATAACAGTACATATACCTTTTAAGGATGCATGAACTAAGCACAGCGTAAATTAAGAGAAAAATGGCAGTCGTTTTGAGCAATGCGGTAAACCAAAAGATACGCTTGGTAAAACCCGTTTTAGGCGAATGGGTGTCTTTTGTTAACGACGAATGAGTCAAGGAAGTGATTCTCTGCCGTCTCCGAGTAGGCCACACACCTATGCACAACTTCCTCCTAACAAACCAAGACAATCCTGTTTGCAAAGAATGTGGAGGTGAACTTACGGTTAAGCACATTTTGCCACCTTGAGTATCATTAGAAAGGCTGAGAAAAAACATTTTATTCAATTTTATATCGAATATATTCCGTTCAATCCAATAATCCTTTCAAGAGAGAGTGCAATTGTTGAAGAGCGTTGTGTTAACTTTTTGAGGGAATCCGGATTTTTCGAAAAAGTAATATCTGACCTTCTGCTCTTCTGGTATTTTTTTGGTAGAACTCAGCCACCTACACATTCCTGAGAAGGCTGAGGTTCTTATTTCCTTGGCTGGGAGCCTCCGAATCCTTGCCCAGCCAACGATAGCCGCTGAGGCACCTTGACCTTCTTTAAGGCTGTTACAATTAGACATTTTCAAATTCCTTTTCCTCTTTTAATGCTGCACAGTACAGTCTTTTAGGCCATCTGCATTTCTGCACATTTCTAAGCATTCTGCAGGAAACTTGTTCTATACTTTGAGCTTGGTGCATGATGGCCTTAGCTGCCTATGTGCCATAAAACCCAACAAAACACATAATTCGACCACGGATCTGCTCCACAAGCATCGAGTTGGAAGCACCCGCCTCTTCCCTAGAGTACCCCTTCCGTCTTCCTTGCTGTAGTTTTCCTAGGAAATAGGCTTGTCTTCCCCTCGCGACACCGGCGCCCTCCACTCCGCCGCACCTGTGATGCTCTTGGCTTAAGAATTACGCGAACGTGAAAAGACGCCTATTTGCTTGGCAGCGAGAGTTCAAGTTAACCCATAAATGCCGATATTAGAATTTCACTTAAGGTTTCAAATATTTTTTCACAAATTCGCAACCTGTTACGTGTGGTAAAGATTCTGTATGTTTTGAGTAGGGTCGCAGGTCGTCAATGGGCTACTGGGCTTTCGCACTGTCTCATCTCACCTGTAACGAAATATGTAAGCGCTAAGTTCGTTTTTTTATTTATAGTGACGCTTCTACCGCTTCTAAGAAGAGCATCGGTTTTTTGATGGTTCCCTTTCGCATTCTAGAAACGAGATGATGCCAGTGGGCTGAGCTTATCGTGGCGTCTCCGTTTCTATACGCTGTACTTCGAATGTTAAAAATGGCTTTCCCTCCAGTAAAAATGCTTGCGCGTCGCATACGTAAACGTGCATACGCTTATGGTACGTAGACAGCGTCGATTTTGGCTCCTGTCAGACCATATTTCCGTACGCTGCAAGCAGACGACGAGCCGCAGAACACGTTGATCGCGCTCTCCTGACTGGCAGTTGAGCTCTCTACTGTGTATAGCGATGCAAGGAAGTATCAGTGCAGCCACCTTTTCGCTCATGCCGAATTACATACTAGCGGCGGTGGTGATGGATCCGCGCACGCTCCTCCAGAAGCTGGGACTTCGACCGGTTTGGCATGGAAGTAGCTTTGCATGGCGGTTGTTTATCCGCGTACTGCTGTTAACGCATCTTATCCGCATACGTAAGCGCATAATCGCTGACGATTCTGTGGAGATAAGCACCTTCGTTACATGGAGTTCACCGGTACAGTTGCTTTAGTAGGATTAGGGAGTTTCGCAATTCCCCAAAGCAGCCCAATATTGGGGAAACGTCTACAAGGAGATTAGTTGTATCCAGTCTAAACTGTATTGCAACTGCGTGCACAGTGCAAGCCCTACATGCTCATACCTTGCTTTAAATGCGAGAGCATTTCAATAACTTGCCAAATCAATGTTTATGCAATCTTTCCATGTTCACTTAATCGTTTGCGTCTGGTGGGTCACGTCGCGTGTTCAAACTGAGGACGCGAATACTGAGTAAAGCATACATGTAAAGTGACTATTGCTATCCGTTGTCGGGTCAAAGAGCCTCGCCAATGCATAACCGGTGGGTCATTCCGCATCTAAGAGAACTTAAGGATGGCTCATCAGTTCGCCACACCGCACAGAAAGCGCTTCCTCAGTGAACGTGATAAGTGTGTTATATCAAGGCATTTAATGCATTCACTGATACAGATTGGTAGCTCTACACAGAAACGTCACTCACAGCATGCAGGAAAACATTGAATCAAAGCATTGTTTAGGAGTTTAGACGCCGCTAACTGAACTTTACACCTATCGAAACACCAGCCTGGGTTAACTTACTCTATTCAATATGTTTCACTCAGTAACATGGTCTGCTCATAGCAGCTGAATGCACAATATAGCAATGACAAGGTACAGCTTAAAGTACAAAATAGTGAAATACTGCAACCGCTTAACATTTTTGTATACTATGTTTAGAAAATGTTGCAGGTGTCTAAATTCTGACAGAAGCATTCCAACAAACATCTCGCTGCAATTAACTGCAGCACATATATAATCATGCATATTTCTCTACCAGCGCGGCACCCACAAGTAAAGCTGAGCGTGATACTTCCATGGCTGCCTGATCCAAGACCTCGGCCTCACCTGGAAACAACTTCCAAAGGAAGCGCTGCAGCCACGTGACCAAACATTTACGACATTGGGTTTTTGCCTTTCATGCAATATTGATCTGTAAGACAAAGCAGAACCAGCCCGAGGGGCTGTTTAACCCATGTGTTCTTGTGGCTGAGTCTTTACATGCATGACTCCTAATGGGCGTCATACCTTTAAATGTCCCTACAAGTTATTTGGCGTGTAAAAAAAGGCTACGCTAAGGCATCCTCGTCGGAAGCTACTGGGTCGTACCATTATTATGGCGCTCGAGAACTTTCCAAATCACACCTGAGCGTTTAAAACCATATAATCTAACAAATACAATGTGAAACGAAAAAATACTGGCCGCTCCTTGACAGCTTCTCACAACATTATTATTAGCCGCTCCATTTTAGGTGGGACATCTAGCAGTATTCGTATATCGCCACCTGCTCCTGATCTGCCGAAGCTTTATTGCATGGTTCACTGTCACGACGTCCCGGGCAAACCACAAAAAGTTTACATTAATCGCTGCTTTCACTACTACGGTCAAGCGAGTCGGCCTGAAAACTCGGAACGATAGTTGCCAATCAAGATTGAGCGATTATGTCAGTTTTCATTATGCTTCCCACTACACGCTCATAACTTCTGCATCACAGCCATAGTTCGGCTGTTCACATCCGAACTGCATGAGAGAAGAAATTGTAATAGAAATATTTTCCTGTCAGAGGCTAATACCGTGCGCTGAGATCCATGATTATAATTTACGCATCACAAGGAAGGACAAAACACGTAACCAAAATACCCGGCTAAAGCAGCGGGTTTGGAAGAGGTGAGACACCATCGCGCAGATTCATGCCTATTCCGGGACACCGAAATCTTCGACGCCTGTGCCTGCCTGCAATATTAGAACACAGGCACATCGTAAAGCTGCAAGCCTGTCTGATTTCTGCTTTCGCTGCAGGAGCTGGAAGCACCTAGCCTACTTTTGGAAGAGTCCCTTCTGACAGTAAGTTGCCAGCCACAGAATCAAAGGTTACTGTAGGAAGTTGTACGGTGTACTCACCAGGGTCGACCAAGGTGTACACCTGCTTGTCAGGTTCTTCATGTTGAAAATGGTGCCTGTGCAGAGCTGGGTCGTTCTGCTCCTTCACTCGAGTTCACAACGCATTACACCACATTTTCTCTTTGCGAGACTGAGGCGCACACGACACCGCGGCCGTATGGCAGATACCGAGCACAAGAGGTTATCACATGGGCTTCGTTTTGACATGCCCGCTGACAGGCATCCACGTCACATTTTCACGACCCCAGATGTCAGCGCGAAAGTAAACGTGGACGGCAACTGTTGTGAAAACGAAACTGCTCATTATTGCGAAAGCATTACTTCGCCCTGTCGGCGAGACCGTGTACGCAAAAATAATAGTTAGGATCAAACGAATAATTGAAATCGCTAGATGATGTGAGGGTGATGCGCGACAAATTTTGGTGCCGATAGGACGATTAGTTAACTAATGAGAGCCAAAAAGATCTCAACCTCGAAATAGCACGGACGTTGAAATAGTGAGCGGACGGAGCGGTAATTAATCGAACAAATAGTTTTACTTACCGTAATTAGATGCAAAAGTCGTCGGACTTTGGAATAGGCTGGAGGTGTACATAGTAAGTGGACGGGAAAGCAGCAATGGAAGCTAAATTTGAAGAACCAAAGTTTGTAGTTGAGCTGAAAAGGATTTAATTACACTAAATGTGCGTGCTTCTTCTGAAATCCTCGTTAAATGAAAAAGAGCACCTAATAGAGGCGGCGAGTTGTCCTCAAAACACAAGGATTTTGCATTCATTAAGTTCCCGCAGAATTTTGGACTAACTTGTGCCAGCCAACAGATTAGAGCTCAGCAACGGCGCTCGCAGCAAGTTGACTCTACTGTCGAGTCTTGAATGTTTGCCGTTCTCAGCCCAGTTCAGCTTAGGGGTGGCAAAGAACTTTGGCGATGAAGGGCGGGGCGCACCGGTAACAATCGAACGTCCAGGAGCTATTGCGCACGCTTACAATTTTACCAGGTGTATAAAGTCTCCACTGGCGTGACAAACAAAAGGCTCGTGATGGCGGCAGTGAATATAGGAATAGAAAACAAATTGAATTGCAGAGGCTAAAGGCGTTGCCCCCGTCTTCAAAAGCATCGGTCCGGTCATAGAAACAAAAAGAAAGGCAACCGAAATAAACAACCGAAGAAGGCTTATGTCAAGACTGTCATTGCATATTTTATGTAAAAGAGGGCCGAAGAGACTTACGCACTTCTAAAATTCTCCTGACTTGTCGTTAGGCCCAGCTGTATTTCAAAGTACGCGCGTAGTTCCGAAACGTTGTAACAATGCTACTCTTTCTGTTTTGGTTCAACTTTATTACAGTTTTTATTGTCCTCTTTTTCTCGAGTTGGGAAAACGTTTAAATGACCTTTATGACAACATTTTTTTAACCTTCTGCAAAACATTTAAACAACATACCAATTGTGTCGCCCCCCCCCCCCCCCGGGGGGGGGCGTCTGCGGCTTGCAGACGTTGCTGAGTGGCGACACCACGGGTTACCAAGCATCCGCAGGGACATCCCCCGCAGGGCGATGATGGTGAACAGTGAGTGCATCACCACGGACGCGAGCACCGGCTCTTAGCCGGGCGTGGCATCGCTGTGTTCAGGGATAAGGGGACCCTGGTGGTTGAGTCGCGGCCGAGCGTTTTTACCTTTAAGGCCCCTCGGCGGACGTAACACACCACTTTGGCCCCAGCTTCCTGTCGACGGCACCTCCGGCTTGACCCGACCGGGAAAAGTCTGCAGTCGCCTTTTCTTGTCCTCCACTTAATTGTTTACTTTCCTATCTTCTTTCTGACTACTCTCCTGACTCCTCCTCGTTTCCCGTTTTTCCTTTCTTCATGGGCGGCTAGGGTTAACCTTGTGTGGCGAACTACCGTTTCTTCCATCATATTTGGTTTCAGTTGAGGTGTACAGCTGGCGTGGGCAGGGCGATTGGGTAGCCTATTATCATCACGGTAGACGCCGGTTTACGTTAACACCTAAATATAGCGATAGAGGTTGATTGGAGTATCCTAGACGAACAGGACCCAAAACAATGGCAACAACTAGACAACGATATGCGTGCCGTACATCCAAGCGAAGTCATCTCAACGCCCGTTTTGGAAGCGTCGCAATAACACAGGGGCAACAACAGACTTTGGCTCATTGCCTTCAGCAAGTCACCCGATTACGGATCTGCTAGAGGCATTTCTGACCAAAATGCGTGGTTGTATGACTCCCTTCAGCGTGGTACCCAACCGTTTGCCACCCATTAAAACATGGGAGTGGTGGGGTGTGTGGCGAAATCATGCAATACCTTGGATGAGGGTAACCACGCTACGGGAATTTCGCTCAAGAAAGCAAGAATCTACGGTAGCGGTGGTAATGGTAATCTCAAAAACGGTACTATGCTAAGATACCACGCAGCACATTCAATTCCGAAATAATAAATAAATGTTTATTCAGAAACAACACCGTGTAAAAGAGTGTACTTAAAAGCAGAAGCCAACCAGTCGCCGATAATATTCCGCAACACATGACTTTGTTGCTCTTGCTGCAAACTGCACGTACTCTCCGCATTATGGTATGTATAAGTTCGCAGCTGCTTCTTGGGGTCCTTCGTTAGAACCTCGCTTAACCTCTTGTTGTAGGCATCCTGATCATACCATATGAACTGTTCCATACAAATGGATTTGTTACCATTGTACTCTTCGAACAAGTACCAGAGCCTCAACGGAGTGTTGGGCGTATTCATTTCAAGTTCGACGACAGATTCGACACGGGAGTTTTGACTTACGAATTGACCTCCAGGTATATTTGCTACTACCTCTTTCAGTTCGCCCAGGCCAACAGTATTGGTGTTAGACCCTGAAAAATTGGATGGTTCTAAAACCGGAGGTGATGGTATCACATCATCAAACACGCCCCTTGAGATGCTGCTGAAAAAAATGTCCTTGACCCCCTTTTATATCAGGGCAAACATGCGAGTCGCACTCTGTTGTCAAAAGTGGCATCTTCGTCGCCTTCTTCATTGTCAAAATCAAAGTCGTCGTTTGCATCTTCATTTACACAACCCAGCTGCGGTCGAACTTCCTCCAGTTCATCATCCCCCATCCAAATGGTTCCGAAGAGCCCATTGATGGGTCCACCCTCGAGTCTGGCCTTGCGGTTTGCGTCGGTCCACTTGTCTTCGAAAGCCAAACGCTTCTCCCGGCAGAAGGCAGTAACAGCATAATATCTCGTCACCCACGAGTTGGCGCCGACGCAGTCGTATAGATCATTTCCGAAGGCGATGTCGCCCCACAGTGGCTCATTTGTAGCTACCGCATAGCCGCGATGATTGGACAGGCGTTGATTTTCGTCACTACACAACTGGCCGAACGTCCAAATGTAGGCGCAAGCTTCATGGATGAAATCGCTATCCCAATATTGCGCTGTTAAAGGGAAATGGCACAGCACCGAGTTAGTCTCAAATTTTTTCACGGCATATTTGTCGAATGGCGGGGTCCCGTTGTCCGAGTCGTGGTAGATGAAAGGCACTGTGTTCAGTATTCGCCATTGCGATGAAGGCGATGTGCGAGGTGCATACCAGCATTCCATCTAAACTATAAACTTAGCCGTAATAGCCCCACTGGTATGTCACTATCACGCCTTTTCCCTCGTCGTCCGACGGGCTGTCCATACTGTCATACAGAGACCACAGCCTTTTCCCAAAAAGCGAACGAAAAGTTAGGAAGTAACAACGAAGGCGCTGTCATCTTTCAAAGTGAGCCTCATTTTTCAGACACCATGGTCGTTCAGTACATGTGGAAACCTGGTCTGCTTGAAAATGTAGCACTCACTTCTGTCTTGTAGTTCTCCTTGAATCATCGCGATGTATTTCGCCAGCAGCAGTCTAATTAGACAGAGAAATATGTGAGAGATTAGTGGACATATACCAAAGAGATATTATTGGCATTATTGTTCTTTATTGCAATATCACAAGTGTCAGGGCTTTGTCATTAAAAGTATGCAGAAGTCAGAAGTCAGGCCAGGGCCACATCGCAATTCAGGCTGTCAGGGCATTGTCATAAGTCCATGCCATATAGACAAAGAATATTAATCTGCCGTTGTCATTCTCTTTCTTTCTTGCGACAGTTGGCCTGCCTCATCACAAGTATATTAATCGCCCGTTTCTCATCGCTAGTCGGGGCATTATAATTACATACGGTAGAGAGATTATTAATCGCCCGTGGCTGATAGAGATTATTAATCGCCTGTGGCTCATTGCAAGTCACGGCATTTTAAGTAAATACGATAAAGAGAAAGAGAGTATCAGTCGGTCGTTCTCATTATTTTTCTTACATTAAAGCAGCAGCAGTTGCCGAGGGGTGGGGGAAGCTATTCATCATCGTCGCCGCCGTACAAAGTAACACATACTCGCATGGCCAGAAAAACATGCCAGGTCAATATACCGGCGTATATTACAGTAATGTTATTTATGCAGTTTGTGTGAGAGCAGTCTCCGTCGTCATCCAACCAAGTATTGCAAAAGAAAGATATCATTTTAGTCCTCGCACATTCTAGCTTGGGTATGTGAAGTCTCTTTGTAAGCCGAGTGATAAGAGACTTCCGGTCGCATCCGTAGCGTGATGCGCCGAACATTTCATTTCGCCCATTCGAGCACTACTGTCGTTGACCCTTACTTCCGTCGGTTGCCGCGTAAAGGTATTGCACGCAATTATTCCATCTATGAAATGAAATTTGTCTTCGGGTATGTTTCGTTGCTGAAATATTTGTGTACTTGTTTTGTGTACTTGTAATTTTTTTAGCATTATTCAAGACTTGCAAACGAGTCGTTGGCACGTCGTATGATGTCGTTTAAGATGCCCTACCGTTTGTCGGGACAGGATGTTCACTGGAAGCACTATGGCGTCTGGAATTATACCGTCGGCGATGCCTCGAGGCATTTGATAGTCGGGTAGAATCTTGCATACTAATCCTTTCTGACCGTGCGGCATAGCAAACTTGTATTCTAACGTCGTAGTGCGCATTTAGTTATAAACACTGCCAAACTGCTTTGATGCCTGTCTTCTTTGCTAGGCGTAGATATCCAATAGCATTTTTGAAATGTGTAGCCCATAGTTCCGCATTACCGGCAAATACACCGACGTACTTGATTTGTTCGGAATCTGCTTTAGTGGAAGAGGATGACGACGACATAAGTTGGTTTCGATGCTATATAGCCGTTCCCGGAGGCGCATCCCAAATCCTGTCGCCGTACGCCACACTAGATTCTGGTGGACTCGTATCATACACGACGCAGCCGTAAGTGTCGGCGGGAATGATTAATCGTTTAACGTGAATGTAAGCATACCTTCTTGCGAACGATGCTGAAAGCACCACACCGTCTTAGACGCACTGACCCAAAGCCATGGGAAGCACGTTTGCTTCGATAGCGTATTCGTTATTTCGGTGTAAAAATGCTTTTGTTTCGCCGTTTCTATCCCACATTTTCCACCGGGCTTTATACCACTATTAGATAGAGGGGGTAGCTGGCACGAGACCGAAGAACACGTTTCTTATGGCTTCTGCTGCGCCAAATAATGATCGTGCTTTGAAAAGGGTGCGGACCGAAGAAATAAAAACCCACAGCTTCCAAAAATGTTTCCGAAGGTTTCACGTCATCCACAGTGAAAAACTCAAAAAATCTGCTAGAAAAATGTCCCCATTTTTAGTTTCCAAATGTCTGACCGATGTCTTCGGCACGGGCTACAAGTTGACAAATATGCCCAGTCATGATCTTCTAGAAATCGGACACCGTTCAGCACTCCAAACTAGCCGACATAGTATCAACAGGGGATATGCCTGTCTCAGTAACGGCACACAGATCTCTAAATGTGATCCGAGAAGTGATATCAGAGTCCGACTTTCTCGAGCTCACTGAAGAAGAAATGTTGGAGCATCTTAAAGCTTCACATCAAAATGAGAACAAAAAAAAAAGAAATTCCAACCAAGCACCTCGTCCTCCCCTTCCGTACCAGCACACTCCCCAAATACATCGAAGTAGGTTACTTGAAAATCAAGGTCCGACACTACTTCCCAAACCCCAGAAGATGTTTTAACTATGAGCGATATGTCCATGGGTCCCACAGTTGCCGTGGTCGAAAAACCTGCGCGAAATGCGCCTCGCATGAGCACGTTTCAGAAAACTGCGAAACAGCAGCACTGTGCCACGCGAATAAGAAGGGGACCACCCGCCTACTCCAGGTCTCGCCAAAAATGGAAGACTGAAAAAGAAATCACTATCAAAACAAAAGAAAACATCTCGTACAAAGAAGCGCGTGTGCGACTGTCACGCACATCTTGAACATTTTCGTTTACTGCGAAAACCAACTTCGCCGAAGTGGTGCTTGGGCGTGGCACACCACACCACACCGTCCTCCGGCACCTTCCCAGGCCACACTTAGTTAGCCTGTGCTAGTGCTATCCGCGCCTATAAGCGGAGTAGCTAACACTATTCCGCCAACTCCAAAGCAGATTCCGCAGACGCCCGGGTCGACGGGCCTAAAGACCTCTTCCTACAGGTCGAGGTCTTACTCGAAAGTCCACGTGCCTGACGCACGGTCGTCCAGCGCCTCTGAAGGCGATGGACACGACCAGTCTTGTGTTATCCATATCGGATGTACGGCAAGGCTCCTCGTGTCGGTCAAAAAAAGACAAGTCCCGAGTCAAGGGGCCAATAAAAACCTAGTCTAGTTCATCCAGTTTACACACATTAACTAAAATGGCTTTCATGGTACCTTGGAACTGCAGGGGCTTCTGGCAAGTTAAGGAACATAAAAAAAATGTTTGCTTCATTGTCTCCAACTGTCGCCATTTGCACGCAAGAAACGAATATAGGTCCCCAGGACATTAATGTGCTAAAGAAGTACGTTGTTTTGCGCTACGACCGAGAGCATGCCAGCAGGCTTTCCAGAGGATTCGCCGTCATAGCACAAAGTGGAGTAGCAGCTCGTGAATTACAACTTAAATCTAGATTAGAGGTCGTAGCAGCCACGGTACTTGCATTTCAAACCATAAGCCTGTTCCGTATACCTCGAGCCACTTAAGAAAGCAACTCACATTGCTCTAGAAAGCCTTGTTGAGCAACTGCCAGATCCTTATCTGGTAGTTGGAGACTTAAATGCGCATTTCTATTTTTAGACAAGTGAGAACGAATACGAGAGGTGAGATAATACAGGATTTCATTATTTGTAGTAATGTTTGTTTGCTGAACTCTACTAAACCCGCATACTGCTCCCCTACATCGGGGAAAATGAGCTGTATAGATTTTTTTGCTTTACCATCCACTTTTAGCGATTTTGATTTTAAATGGGACATTTTAGACGACTTTTATCGAAGCGATCATCTCCCTGTCATAATAACCTTGTCATCCTCACCAATAGTGATCCCGACGAAACCATGGCGATGAAAGCTACATTTAGCTGTCTGGGAATAGTTTAGACAAAAGGCAGCTAAGAGAACATTGCTTTAGAAAATATCAGCATAAACGAAATAAATGAAATGTTTACAACATGCATTCTTACTGCCGCACACCTATCAATTCCAAAATCCACAGGAGTGGTCCGACAGAACCACAAAGTGTGGTACACACGTGAATGCAAGGAGGCAAAAAACAATAAAAAATAAAGCCTGTGGAGTCTTTCGCAGATACCCAATACACGAGAATCTTGCTTTATCAAAAAGGCAAGGGCACAAGGCAGATGTATTCGGGGGATATGCCGAAAAATTATACTGGAAAGCTTACGAGTCTTAAATAAACAACACAACAACATCAAGAAAAAAATGTGGGAACAAGTTCGAAAACTAAATGACACCTACTCACCTTTCACAAATCCTCTTTTAACAACACCTGATATACAAACAAGTAAAGGAGAACAGGCGAAATATTGGGGGAGAACTTCGCTGGGGTGTCAAGTTCTTTGCGCTATAGCCAGTCATTTTTAAAATACAAAAACATAGCGGAAAACAGTCTTCCAACAAGTGGAGGTGGAAATGAAAAGTAGCCTTATTGCACTTCAAGAAATCAATACTGTGCTGTCTGCTGGCAAGAAAACTGCTCCAGGACCCAACCAAATACACTATAAAATGCTTGCCCTTCTTTCAAGCCTGCTGTAGAGGCACCATTGAATTTTTTCAACATATTTTTCGTATACAAAGAAATACCTAAAAAATGTAGTGACCGTTGCCTGGTACAGCTTCCGAGCCTGCAGTGTTGCATTTCTATTGCTGGTGAATGCTTTTCTGTTGTAAAATATCTTCATCTTTTGTCCGGAGACGTTGAGATGAACCCTGGTCCGGACAAACTTGATAGTGTTCTTGCTGAACTCAAGAAGTTGTCAGCCGGTCAAGGCCAAATAATCGCGGATGTACAGGACCTTAAAGGTCAGATGCGTTCTGTCGACCAAACCATTTCCGACCTGAGCAAACGCCTAGCAGACCTGGAAAGCCTCTTTCAGAACATTGCTACCCTAAAATCTGATCTAGAATCCTTCAATTCCATTGCCGCCGGGACGGCAGCTCTTGTTACTAACCTTGAGGCCCGAATAGACGACACAGAAAACAGATCACGCCGCAACAACCTGATATTCTATGGCCTTCCAGACTCCAATCCCCGCGAATCATTCATCGAATCTGAAGAAATAATAATTAAGCACTGTCAGAATAAGTTAAAGTTCACCTTAGAGCCCAGTCAGATAGAGCGTGCCCATCGCTTGGGACGCCATAACAAGGACCGCCAACGGCCAATTATAGCAAAATTCGTCTCCTTCAGAACCAAAGAAACTATCCTTTCCAAAGGTCCTATGCTGAAGGACACGAACTATAGCATTGGAGAAGATTTTACCCGCTCTGTTCAAAAAGCCCGCAAACATCTTGTCGCATTTGCAAGAGCAGAAACCGGACCGTTTTCTTTGCGGTACAAGACCCTATTTCTCGGCAAAGAACGCTACACTTTTGATGATGCCACCGAAATGGTGAAAGAAATAGCATAGCGCTCACCGCACAATCGTCACTTATCTAATCCACGCCATACCTCCCCTCGACAGAATATTTCTTTTTTGGTTATCTATACTAATATACGCAGTCTGCTTTCAAAGTGCGATAGTGTATCCAGCCTTGTATCTTCAACAGGCTCTAACCTGCTTGTGCTGACAGTTCTGTGCAACTTACCCAATTTTAACCTTTTCCGTGCCGATCGCAAAGTCCCCCGAGGAGGAGGCGTCCTTATCGCTACCAGCAATCAACTACAGTGTTTACACATTAACATCCAATCTGACCTCGAAATATTATGGCTGCTTTGTCGCGCCACGCCAGTGTCTATACTAATTGGTGTTTGCTATAGGCCCCCCCACAATAACCCCGAATTCCCTCGAAAGTTCCACAACATTCTGAACCAACTTACAACAAAACACCCTAATGCACACGTGCTCCTTTTTGGAGATTTTAACTATCCTGACATAGATTGGAATAACCCTCATCAGCCTATTTTTAGCCAGCATGAATCACACGAGTTTGTGGATGTGTGCCACCGCAAACATTCTTGACCTTATACTATCTAGCCACCCCGAATGCCTCAACTCCGTTACTTATCTCCGGGAAATTAGTGACCACAAAGTCATCCATGCGTCTTTTACCTTCACTCCAACAATAAAAGAAACTTCCAAAAAAACATTCGCCCTTTATAACAAAGGTAACTATGAGGCTATAAACAGGGCGTTGGAAGCTTATTTCCCGTCTTTTCAGCACTCTTTCCCGGAACAAACCATCCACGAAAATTGGTCGATGTTTATTCATAAAATCAACGAACTTACTAACAAATATGTTCTCAAATGCAGCTTCCGCGCAACCAAAAGGAAACCATGGTTTACCAAGGCTCTAGGAAGACTAGAAAACAAAAAGAAACGCTTGTTCCGCAGTGCTAAACAGACTGGAAATGACTACGCATGGGAAAAATATTACGCTGCCGAAAAGACATACCTGGTCGCAGTAAAAAACGCTAAACGCTCATTTTATCATACTGACCTTCCCAACATCCTTAAAGATAACCCGACTAAATTCTGGCAGCTTTTAAATCCGCAATCTATACGCACTATTACCTTAACTGATGATTCCGGGCGTGCTGTTTCTGATGTCGAGTGTGCTAACATATTTAATTCTGCTTTCGCATCTGTATTCACTCATGAACAGGAACCGCCCCCCCTCATGACAGCAAATGACCAAAGAAGTTTAATGCCAGCCGTTACTTTCTCTGAGGCCGGCATATCATGTCATCATCTGTCATCAACACCAAGGTACTAAAAAACGTTAACCATACTTCTGCCAAATTTTTATGCCTGCTGTTCTCAGTCTTTCTACAGGTGTCATACCCCATGACTGGAAAGTGGGGAAGGTCGTTCCGGTCCACAAGTCGGGTAACAAAGATTCACCACTTAATTACCGACCCATATCACTCACCAGCATACCATGTAAACTCATGGAACACGTCATTTATTCTTTAACAATGCATTTTCTGGATTCAAATAACTTTTTTCACTCATCGCAGCACGGGTTTCGCAAAGGATACTCATGTGAAAGTCAACTAGCACTTTACGTTCATGACTTGCATGCCAATCTTGATGCTAACCTCCAAACTGACGCAATTTTTCTCGACTTCGCTAAAGCATTTGACAAGGTACCTCATAACCACTTATTTATGAAACTCTCTCGCCTAAACTTGCATCCCGACATACTAGCATGGATAAAGGAATTCTAAACTCACCGCTTCCAATCAGTCGTTGTCAATAACCAAATGTCTGACCTCCTACCAGTCTCCTCAGGCGTGCCCCAAGGATCCGTCCTTGGGCCACTCTTGTTTCTAATTTATATTAACGACCTACCTGAGAAATTAGATTGCCATATTCGGATGTTTGCTGATGATTGTGTTATACAGAACAGTCACTAACACCTTTGACCAACAATCCCTTCAAAACAATTTAACTCATGTACAGGACTGGTGCAGTGAATGGCTAATGACACTTAACACAAGTAAATGCAAATATATGTCGTTCCATCGTCGCCGTTACCCTCTTCTGTACCAATACAGCATATCTAACGTTCCTCTCGATCTTGTCCAATCATACAAATACCTTGGTGTTCATATTTGGCATGATCTTACATGGAATACGCATATTTCGAACATCATATCATCCGCCAACAGAACACTAGGATTCTTAAAGCGTCACCTACGCTCTGCACCTCAGCATGTCAAGCTCCTCGCATACAAATCATTAGTCCGATCAAAATTAGAATACGCATCTCCCATCTGGTCTCCAAAGCAAGCATATCTCTGTAATTCAATTGAAGCAGTTCAAAACCGAGCAACTAGATTCATTCATTCATCGTATTCTTTTGATATCAGCATATCATCCCTCAAATCACAGTCCAGCCTACCTACCCTTACTCATCGCCGCTACATTGCTAGTTTGTTTGTTTCACAAGTTTTTTTACTCTGAGCTACGACAGGAACCCTACATCTGCGCACCACCACCACGCATCTCCCTCCGCACCGGCCACCAGCAGCAAGTGTCACGACCTCGCGCCCGCACCACTACATTTTCTTCATCATTCTTCCCCCGGACCGCGAACGACTGGAACGGCCTTCCCCGTGAACTTGCTGCTATCACATGCCAATCATTGTTCATCGAAGAAATCACGCGTGTACTTGCTTAGTGATAATCTTATATTTGTATAACTTTCAACTTATCTGTTAGCCTTTCTGTTTTTCATTTCTGTGTGCCCCACCCCTTATGTAATACCCTCTAACGAGGGTTTTTAAGGTATTAAAGTGAAGTGAAGTGAAGAGTGGAAAAAGCCATTATAGTACCATTCCTGAAATCTGGAAAGGTTTCGGGCGCACGGTTTTCGAATTCCGGGAGAAATGGTTTAAACTTGTTGAACCAGACCGCCGTGGGTAATCGCATTTTCGAAACTCTAAAAACAGAAATGGCTATTACTAACCGCTAATAAAGGCTGTTACTAAAGATATCTGATTAGAACCAGGTTTTTGTCTGTAACAGTTAGAATCTACTATTAGAATTTAGTTAACCGGCTTAATATTCAATATGAGTAACCTGTTTTTTGATGTCCGCCAATGCTGATATTTCTTTGCCGAAAATTTTCCGATATTTCTTTGCCACTGCGGTTGGTCCGGATGCAATTCATTACAGCCTACTGCAAAATCTCCCTCCTTGCGTTAAACCATTGTTGTTCCTGTTCAACTGTATTTCGAGCACATGTAAGCTGCCTAATATTAGACTGGAAAACTGCAGAAGTCATTTCAATACTCAAGCCGGGAAAAGACCGATGCCTTGCATAAAGCTATCGTCCGGTAACTCTGACCATTTGTCTCTGCCAAAACCTTTGAATAGTTCGTCAGTACAAGGCTACTGTACATTGTAGAAATAAAGAAGCGAATATATCGATTGCAGCGTGGTTTCCGACATTACCGATCTGCGGTCGCCCTATTGGTGCGCCTAGAGACACATCTGCTAGGCCCACGCAAATGGCTAATAGTGTCTGCCGGTATTTTCATCCAGCAAAAGCATACGACACAACCTGTAGGTATGGCTTCCTCCAGGACCTCGTCAGCACAGAAATTCCCGCAAATATGCTCCGCTGTACTGAAGTCTTTTTCCGCAACTTCGGAGTCCAATTGGGCAACACTCATCCTGACGTGTGCGTTTATATTGTCACGTAGTGGTGACGGCAGTTGAAGCAGCGATGAAGACGGACGAGAGGGTCTTCTAAAAAAACTGTTTATTGAGCTGACTTGCACACAAAATGGACTGAATCACTCGGCGGCAGCGAAGCGACAAGCGTGCTCGGCGGTCGTCGAACAGAATGCCGGCCGCTGTCGGCCGTGCTCAATTCAAATCTGATAGCGAACTTTCGAGATAAAGAGCGCAAAGTTACTAGAACATTCCGTAACAACGTAGAATCAGCTCTGCCTGGATGCGATCAATCGAGAAAAATGTAGTCGCGTCTTGCGTAGCAAACAAAGCGATGAAGTGATGTGGCGGCAGATTTGAAAAACGAACACACTGCAAATATTCGCGGCATTACCCCCCTCTCAAAGAAGCATCGACCCGATGCATTAAAACAAATAATGCGACTAGTAAGGAAAAAACGGATCTTGCGATAATAGAGCATGGAAATGCAGCGGCCTTTAGCGCGCATAATACGGCTTCAGACGGACTACATGGACAACTTCTGGTCGTACGCGGCGTCGCTGGGATGCAGTCATTGTGTCAGGGACTACTTCATAATCTAGTTCACCCAGCCGACGAAGAACCTGTAAGGGCCGAAATAGCGGCGCAAAAGCTTTTCACTCAATCCATGGCAGCGAATGGGCGTCCACACCTAGACTTGGTCTCCTGGCTTGTATTCCGCATTGCGTCTTCATAGGTTGTAGCGTCTGGCGTCGGACCGCTGCTGATCTTTTATCCGTAATCGGGCAAGCCATCGAGCTTCTTCTGCATGTTGAAGGTAGGCGGCAACGTCGACGCTCCCTTCTTCTGTAACGTTGGGCAGCACGGCGTCTAGCGTGGTCGTGGCCTCCCTACCATGGACGAGTCTAAAAGGCGTCATCTGGGTGGTCTCCTGCACTGCGGTGTTGTAGGCGAAGACGGCGTAAGGCAGGATGACATCCCAGGTTTTATGTTCGGCATCGACATACATCGCGAGCATATCGGCGAAGGTTTTGTTCAGGCGCTCGATCAGTCCGTTGGTCTGCGGATGGTATGCAGTTGTCCTACGGTGGCTGGTTTGACTGTAGCGCAGAATGGCTTGCGTTAGTTCCGCCGTGAATGCTGCTCCTCTGTCTGTGATGAGCACATCGGGGGCGCCGTGTCGAAGAAGAATGCACTCCACGCCACACAGGACACTCAGGGCAACGTGATTTTCCCGAGTTTTCATCGAAGCGATGGCTTCGTCCGTCAAAAGCGTGATCAGCTTGAATTGCAGGTCGATGATCGCCTGATGCTCATTAAGGAAATCAATACCCAAGATCACTTCGCGGGAGCATTGCGGTAGCACAACAAAGGTCGCAGGATAGGTACGTCCTTTGACAGTCACTCGCGCTGTGCATCGTCCTGATGGCGTAATGAGGTGGCCCCCTGCGGTGCGAATTTTCGGGCCGTCCCAAACCGTTATGACATTTCTCAGCTGCGCAGCGAATGTTCCATTCATCACCGAGTAATCGGCTCCTGTGTCGAGTAGAGCGGTAACTTTCCGGCCATCGATAGTCACTTCTAAGTCAGAGGTCCCGGCTTTTGCTTTGCACGTCGCTCTTGGCGTCGGGTCACGGCTTAGTCGCGCATGCGAGTCGCGGGTGGGGCATGTGGTCGAAGCTCTTCTGGGTGGCGGTGTCGTTTTCAAGGCAACCTGCGTCATGGTCGGGGTTCTCATTGTGTGCGCCGTCGGTGCAGCGAGTGCCGGTTGTTCGTGCGGCGTCGCGGGTGCAGCGTCTTCATGGGGCGTGGTCGGTGGAGGATCTTCGGCGTTTCGCTCTTGAGCAACCACACCTCCAGAGGTTGCTGCCTTAAGTTTCTCCTACGGGGGCTGGGAGACCTTCCTCGTACCGCGGCTGCGTAGCTGCGGCGGCGTGGCGACGCAAAGCGCGAGGTTGACGGCGATGTTGAGCGCGAAAAGCGGTTCGGCGTGTGCTCTTTTCGGCGCAGGTACTCGTCGATTTCCTGCGGACGTTGCCCGAAGCCTGGTCGTGGGGCGTTAATGGCAAATCCTCGAAGACCGAAACGTCGGTGCGGGCAGTGACGAAGAATATGGTCGGCCTCACCGCAATGGAAGCACAACCGGCGGTTGTCGGAAGTCCTCCAGGCGTCGCATTTCCTGGGGCTTGAGCGTCGGTCATAGGCTGGGCGGGCGGGGGCTGGGAGGCGGCGTTGTGGAACAAGTGGCTCATCTCGGTGAGGAAATGGGGGTTGTCGTTGGGGCTGGGCAGTCCTTACTGCAGCAGCGTAAGTCATGGCCTGGGGTTTTGTGGCCGTCGGGGTGCCAAATGCCTGTTGCACTTCTTCCCGTACCACGTCCATCAGAGTCGCTGCTTGTGGCTGTGGGGAGAATGGCAGTAATCGGCCTAGCTCCTCTCGCACGATTTCGCGGCTAACGTCCCGCAAGCTGTCGCTGGTGGTGGCCGGCGGGTCCGAAAGGATTGTACAAGCAGAGGAAGGGCAGTTGTACAGCCGAGCTTGGACGTCGAGGTTATTCACAATCGTGCAGGCTTCTTGCATGAATTCCTCGACTGTTTTTGGTGGCTGGCAGACGAGGCTGCCAAAGAGTTGTTCTTTTACGCCGCGCATTAAAAACTGAACTTTATTTTCCTCGGTCATCCCGCGGTCGGCGCTGCGAAATAGGCGCTTCATCTCCTCGACGTAACCGCGGACGGGCTCATTCGGAAGCTGGATCCTGGACTCGAGGAGTCGTTCGGCTCTTTCTTTCCTCACGACAGTGGTGAGTAGTTCTCTCTTGAATAGCTCCCATGTCGTAAGGGAGGACTCGTAGTTTTCGTACCACGTGCGTGCGGAGCCATCCAATGAGAACACGTGTCCAATTTTTGCCGCATCATCCCACTTGTTGAATAACGCCACGCGCTCCATTTGATCCAGCCATTCTTCAGGGTCTTCGCCTGGGGATCCATTGAAAGTTGGCGGCACCCGAGGGCGGCTGCTGCAGTATGATCGGTGTCGACATCTTCGGCGAGGTTGCGGTGCTCGTAGCTGCGTCTCTTCGCTATCTTGTACGGTCCGGCAGTTTCCCGAACTCAGGCTCCTCTCCCTGGAGACGTCGGCTGGCTCGCTGAGCTGCTGGCTCGTCCTCGGGTGCGAAGCGCTCTGGGCTGGCTTCACGACTTGAAGGGGGCGTCCGGAACATAGAAAGCTACCCCGCACCTCCACCAGATCTCACGTAGTGGTGACGGCAGTCGAAGCAACGATGAAGACGGACGAAAGGGTCTTCTAAAAGAGAACTGTTTATTGGGTTGACTTGCACCCAAAATGGACTGAATCACTCGGCGGCGGCGAAGCGACAAGGCGTGCTCGGCGGTCGTCGAACAGAATGCCGGCCGCTGTCGGCCGTGCTCAATTTAAAGCTGATAGCGAACTTTCGAGATAAAGAGCGCAAAGTTACTAGAACATTCCGGAACAACGTAGAATCAGCTCTGCCTGGCTGCGATCAATCGAAATAAATCTAGTCGCGTCTTGCGTAGCAAACAAAACGATTAAGTGATGTGGCGGCAGATTTGAAAAACGAACACACTGCAAATATTCGCGGCAATAAGCGGATTTATATAGGATATTAACAGCACTCGATAAAATATATAACTGAACATAATAAAAACGCAGTATTAGACTCCAGAAGTGCCATGACTACAATTAGCTCAAAAGAAAAATACAAAAATCTTTTACTACATATCCTGCAACAACTTCATCAGCTTGCGATAGGCGGGTAGAGTCCGCACTTCGGCTGGGTTCCAAGGAATTTTGGGATTCCAGGAAACGAGCTCGCTGACTCCTTGACAGGAAATGCAACTAGGCGCGATGCCTAAAGAATGAAGATTCCGTGCCAAGATTATTAAGAAGCAACTAAGCGAGTTTTTAAATCTAAATGGCAGGATGAACGATCAGAACCTTGAAGCAATTAATAAAATGCACCTCATAAACCCAAACACAAAGGAAGGATTCGAAACGAAGGTATGGAAACTTACCACACCATTATTTGCTCAAGGCCGCAGAACAACCTGAATGCTAGCACTGCAGTGGCCCGCATGCAGTCGTTCACGTCCTTATAACCTGCCCAGTTTCTGACACGCATCGTCATTCTCATTTTCTAAACATATGAAGCTTTTAAACACTAGAATATGAAAGGTTCTATAGTTTTTCTTAGCACAATATATAAAGGGTACCCAGTCAGAGACAAGAAGGTGCCGTAGCCATGCACGGTGGGAGGCAACTCCTCGCCCTCTTGCTCTTGGCCATGCCCAACATTCAGCCTCCATTTCAATCTTTTTTTTTGCCGCCCTCGTTACTCATTTTCAGTCATGATATTTATATCTCGTGATTTTGTCCAGCCATTTACACTGCGTTTTTTCGTATTGTGCGTAGGCTTTCATAATCGCATCATTCTCATAATTCAACTAAATTTAGATGAACATTTCTTTGGCGCTCTTTGACCTTAGTCGACTTTGCACCGAAAAACTCCCGACTAACTATTAACACCATAATTACATACTCTTAGCCAAAATCAGTTCCCTTGGGGGCAATAGCAACCGTTAATCCACGTGAGCAGCCCGAAAGAAGCAACTGCGACCGCGTGCGCGCCCTGTGTGGACTTCACAGACCAAATGTCTGGTTTAGGGTGCCGATTCTGCTACTGGAAGGCTTAAAAGGTGCGTCGGTTTGTTGGCAGAAATGTTTGCCGTTCAAAGAACCAGATGGCGTAACTAATACGCACTTATGGTTCTTTTTCTCTTTGCAAACTAAAAGATTTCTTGTGAGATGCCGTAAAGTCCCGAAAAATACCAGCGATTAGCATATGGAAGCTTGCATACACAAATGGTACGTCGACAGCGTCGCTTTATACTTTTCTCCCCATATGTGTGTACGCCAAGAGCGGCGACGTGATGGCTGGCCAGTGTGGACGAGGCAGCATTTCAGCAGCGAACGGATTTCGCTCACTCTCGCCGCCGGATTCCCAAGTGTACTGAGGCATAAGGGCAGTGATGGCACCGCCACTGTAGGTGACGAACATAATTGACTGCTTTGCGTGAGAAAAAGGATTTGTAGAATAGAAGCGACTGGCAGCTGGGAAAGTGCATAAGCAAGTACTGCGAGCTTCAGTACGTAACTAATGTGAGTTGAAAGGCTGACCGTTAAGGGAGCATAAGTAGTTTCATATCTTAATATAGTTCTTCATGATGAAGCCAAGAACTCCCACCGTTGCATCAATCCCGTAGTGTGTTTTTAGCGACTTTGTATTGTGACATAATAGAAACCAAAAATCAGTCGGCTATACTTTTCTGCGAAGCTCCACTGAATACAAATCGCACTGCTTTAGGTCGCCACTTGCCTACACAATAATATGTAATGACATATTTAATACCCTCAAAAACCGCCCCACCTGCCCTAGAGCTCAGGAGCTCATACAGCTTATGTGGGACAAAGTTCGATTTTTAACGGTCCCATTGGATCACAGCTGTCGTCTGCGTATTACGCACTCCACTGCTCCTTCTTATGCTCTGGGAAACCTACTGATGAGAACAAATGAACAGAGTGCACACCTTTCTGGTGTGCGGTGAACTGTGACATCTATCTCGCTGCGTGATTATAGCAACATTGTAATATGAGATCACAACGTATACATCAGTTGGCGTTTCTTGCAAGCATCACTGAATACAAATCATACTTCTTGAGGTAGATTTTCCTACACCATAATTACATGAAATGTCATATATCTCAATCCTCTGAAAGCCACCCCCACCCCCAAACCAAGAATTTTAATAGTGCTTACGAAGAACGAGGCTCGATTTGTAACTGTAACGCTGGAGCACACCTGTACCATATAAGCCACATCAAAGACGAGCGGGGAATTTATTAACGACTTAAACGCAACATGAACGGATAAGCGCAAGCGGTCACTTAACCATTTGTGTTGTCTTCACTCTTCGAAAAAAAAGGCCACCCATGCATATCATGCTCCAACGTGCGCAATCTCAAGCACTTGATACTTGAGGCGTCGAAAAGTAGTGGGCGCTTCGGTACCTGCGCTGTGTACTGGCACAATCCAGCATGGGCTATCTTGGAGATCACTTCATCCGCTACCTTAATAATGGCACGGTCTTCAGAACATGATCGGTTTCCTTCAGGGAAGCATGGAACGAGGTACATCGCGACTGGAACCGGAAATCTAGTTACAGTCCGGCACTTGGTGATAGACAGCGCTAGGTAAAAGCACTAACCTCGCTCCGAGCTATTATAACCCGACAGAAAGTAATCTTTTCACATCAGGCTGTCGATTCATCAGCACATATGTTTCTTTTGAGGATTGATGAGAAAGCGAAGCAACTTTCCGTTCCATGACGCCATAATAGCAAAGGGAGCACCGCATACTCCCGAATAGCAAAGCCTCCTTCGGAGCATTGACAAGGCCCTCATCCTTTGTAGATGTTCTAAAGGAGGCCCACAAAAAGCCAGCATGAGCACAGTGCAGTTCTTGAACTGGGATCATTGTAGTGTTGACATCATGTTGAGCGCCGGGAGGACTAGCGGCTCGCATTACTGCAAGTAGATCACCAGATGTTGTAAAGGAGGCCCACAAGAAGCCAACATGAGCACAGTGACGTTATTGAGCTGGGGACCATTATAGTCTCGACGTCATAGTTTTGATAACCACGAAGACAGGCAGCTCACTCTGCTGAAAGTAGATCACCAGCAGGATGAAGCTCATGAAGCGAAGCCTCATTGGCAACATCGGCAAGGCCCTCATGGTTGTAGATGTTCTAAAGGAGGCCCACAAGAAGCCGACGTCAGCTCAGTGCAGTTCTTGAGCTGCGGTCTATTACAATGTTGACATGATACAGTAGAGTACCGGGAAGAATGGGGCTCGCACTGCTGCAAGTAGTAGATCACGAGCAGGATGTAGCCTTATGATCGAAGGCTCCTGGGCAGCACGGGATAAACCCTCATCCTGGTAGACGTTTTAAATGAGGCCCACAAGAAGCCAGCTTGAGCGCAGTGTAGTTCTTGAGCTGGGGACCATCCCAGCACTGACATAATAGTGAAGAGCGCCGGGAAGACTGGCGGCTCGCACTGCTGCAGCAAGTAGATCACCAGCAGGATGAAGCCATCTGACGCCAAGCCTCCTTGGCAGCATCGGAAAGGCGTCATCCTCGTATATGTTCTAAATGAGGCCCACAAGAAGCCAACATGACAGTGCTGTTCTTGAACTGGGGCCCGTTATAGTGTTTACATCATAGTGTTGACAACAGGGACGGCTGGCCACTCTCATTTCTGCAAGTAGTATGTCACCAGGAGGATTACTCCAACCCTCTTTGCAGCATAGGCTAGGCCCTCATACTTGTAGATGTTCTAAACGGGGCCTACAAGAAGCTGACGTGAGCACAGTGCAGTTCTTGATGTTGACCAGCGGGAGAACTGGCGGCTCGCACTGCTGCAAGTAGTAGATCCCCAGAAATATGAAGCCAAGCCTTCTGGGCAGCATCAGCTAGGCCCTCATCCTAGTAAATTGTCTAAAGGGGGCCTACAAGAAGCCAACATGACACAGTGCTATTCCAGAACTGGGGACCATTATCGAGTTGACATCATAGTGTTGAGGACCGGGAAGACTAGCGGCTCGCACTGCTGATTGTAGATCACCAGCAGGATGAAGCCATATGGAGCCAAGCCTCCTTGGCAGCATCGGATAAGCCGTCATCCTTGGAATTGTTCTAAATGGGTCCCACAAGAAGCTGGCCTGTACATAGTGTGTTTCAGGGACCATCATAGTGTGGAGCACCAGGTCTCTCTGCTCGCACTGCTCCAAGTAGATCTCCAGGAGGATGAAGCGAAGCCTTCTTGGCAGCATCGGATAGGCCTTCATTGTTGTTGATGTTCTAAAGGAGCGGCGCAAGCAGCTAACATGAGCACAGTGCACTTCTTCAACTGGGGACCTATATAGCGCTGACGTAGAGTGGAGCAGCGGGACGACTGGATGCTCGCACTGCTGCAAGTAGTAGATCACCTGCAGTATGAAGGCACGCCTCTTTGCCAGCATAGACTAGGCTCCCCTCTTTATAGATGTTCTAAAAAGGGCGCACAAGAATCTGATCTGAGCGCAGTGCAGTTCTTCAACTGAGGACCATAATATTGTTGAGAACAGGGAAGACTCGCGGCTCGAACTTCTGCATGTAGTATTCCAGCTGGAGGGTGAAGAAATATCAGGCGAAGCCTTCTTTTCAGCATCGGCTAGGCCCTCATGCTTGTTGATGTTCGAAAGGAGGCCCACATGAAGCCGAGGTGAGCAGAGTGAAGTTCTTGACTTGCGGACCATCGTGGTGTTGGCATCATAGTGTTGACTGGCGGCTCGCACTGCTCTATGTAGTAGATCTCTAGGAAGATGATCTCAAGCCTCCTTGGCTTCATCACCTAGGCCCTTATCCCTGTAGAGTTTCTAAATAAGGCCCATAAGAAGCCAATTTGAGCACAGTCCTGTTGATGAGCTGGGGACCATTATAGTGTTGACATCGTAATGTTGAGTACCGGGAAGACTGGCGGCCCGCACTGCTGTAAGTAGATCACCAGCAGGATGAAGCCATATGATGCCAAACTTCCTTGGCATCATCGGATAGGCCCTCATCCTTGTAGATGTTCTAAAGGAGGCCCACAAGATGCCAACATGAGCAGAGTGCAGTTCTTTATCTTGGGATAATATAGTGTTGATATTGGGTTGAGCACCGAGAGCACTGGCGGCTCACACTCCTGCATGTAGTACATCACCAGCAGGATGAAGCCTATCCTCTTTAGCAGCATCGGTTAGGCCCTCATTCTTGTAGATGTTCTAAGCGATGTCCGCAAGAAGCCGGCGTGAGCACAGTGCAGTTCGTGAAATAAGGTCCATCGTAGTTTTGACATCCTAGCGCTGAGCACCGAGAAGACTTGCTGCTCGCACTGCTGCAAGCAGATCATCAGTACGATGAAGCCATATGAAGCGAAGCCCCCTTGGCAGAATCGGCTAGTCCCTCATGCTTGTAAATGTTATAAAGGATGCCGCCCACAAGAAGCCGACGTGAGCTGAGTGCAGTTTTTGAACTGAGATCCATTATAGTTTTGATATCTCAGTGTTGAGCATTGAGATGACTGGCGGCTCGTCCAGCTGCACGTGGTAGATCGCCAGCTGGATGAAGCCATATGAAGCCAAGCCTCCTTGGCTGCATCCGATAGGTCCTCATCCTTGTAGACGTTCTGACGGAGGCCCACAAGAAGCCGGCGTGAGCACAGTGCAGTTCATGAATTAAGGTCCATCTTAGCGTTAACATCAAATACTTGAGCACTGGGAAGACCGGCGGCTCGCACTGCTGCTTGTAGATCACCAGCAGGATGAAGCCATATGGAGCCAAGCCTCCTTGGCAGAATCGGCTAGTCCCTCATGCTTGTAAATATTCTAAAGGAGGCCCACAAGAAGCCGACGTGAGCTGAGTGCAGTTTTTGAACTGAGATCCATTATAGTTTTGATATCTCAGTGTTGAGCATTGAGATGACTGGCGGCTCGTCCAGCTGCACGTGGTAGATCGCCAGCTGGATGAAGCCATATGAAGCCAAGCCCCCTTGGCTGCATCGGATAGGTCCTCATCCTTGTAGACGTTTAGAAGGAGGCCCACAAGAAGCCGGCGTGAGCACACTGCAGTTAATGAATTAAGGTCCATCATAGCGTTAACATCAAAGAGTTGAGCGCCGGGAAGACTGGCGCCTCGCTCAGCTGCAAGTCGATCAGCGGGAGGATGACGACAAGCCCACTTGGCAGCATCGGCTAGGCTCTCATCCTTGTAAATTGTCTAAAGGGGGCCTACAAGAAGCCAACGTGACAGTGCTGTTCTAGAAGTGGGGATCATTATCGTGTTTACATCATAGTGTTGAGCACTGGGAAGACTTGCTACTCGCACTGCTACTTATAGATCACCAGCAGGATGAAGCCATATGGAGCCAAGCCTCCTTGGCAGCATCGTCATCCTTGTAATTGTTCTAAATGGGTCCCACAAGAAGCTGGCCTGTACATAATGTGTTCCATGAACCAGGGACCATCATAGTGAGGAGCACCAGGACTCCCAGCTCGCACTGCTCCAAGTAGATCTCCAGGAGGATGAAGCGAAGCCTCCTTGGCAGCATCGAATAGGGCTTCATTGTTATTGATGTTCTAAAGGAGCGCTGCAAGAAGCTAACATGGGCACAGTGCAGGTCTTCAACTGGGGACCTTTATAACGCTCACGTAGAGTTGAGCAACGGGAAGACTGGAGGCTCGCACTGCTGCAAGTAGTAGATCACCAGCAGGATGAAGGCAAGCCTCTTTGCCAGCATAGACTAGGCTCCCATCCTTGTAGATGTTCTGAAGGGGGCGCACAAGAATCTGACATGAGCGCAGTGCAGTTCTTCATCTGAGGCCCATAATATTGTAGAGAACAGGGAAGACTCGCGGCTCGAACTTCTGCATGCAGTATTCCAGCAGGAGGGTGAAGGAATATCAGGCAAAGCCTTCTTTTAAGCATCGGGTGGGCCCTCATGCTTGTGGATGTTCGAAAGGAGGCCCACATGAAGCCGAGGTGAGCAGAGTGGAGTTCTTGACCAGCGGACCATCGTAGTGTTGGCATCATAGTGCTTAGCACTAGGAGGACTGGCGGCTCGGCTCCCACGTGCTTTTCCTTTTTGTTAACTGAGTTCAGTTGAATAGCCACCCGATTCTTGGCCGATCCCCCAGTGTGGGTATGTGCCATTTTTTGATAGGCTAACAACAACAACAACATGTAGATCACCAGCAGGATGAAGCCATATGAAGCCAAACTTCCTTGGCATCATCAAATAGGCCCTCATCTTTGTAGATGTTCGAAAGGAAGCCCACAAGATGCCAACATGAGCAGAGTGCAGTTCTTTATCTTGCAATAATAAAGTGTTGACATCGGGTTGAGCACCGAGAGGACTTGCGGCTCACACTTATGCATGTAGTACATCACCAGCAGGATTAAGCCAAGCCTCTTTGGCAGCATCGGCTAGGTCGTCATCCTTGTATATGTTCTAAACTAGGTCCGCAAGAAGCCGGCGTGAGCACAGTGCAGTTCGTGAAATAAAGACCATCATAGTTTTGACATCCTAGCGCTGAGCACCGAGAAGACTTGCGGCGCGCACTGCTGCAAGTAGATCACTAGTACGATGAAGCCATAAGAAGCGAAGTCCACTTTGCAGAATCGGCTAGTCCCTCACGCTTGCAAATATTCTAAAGGAGGCCCAAAAGAAGCCAACGAGAGCTAAGTGCAGTTCTTGAACTGAGATCCATTCTAGTTTTGATATCTTAGTGGTGAGCATTGAGAAGACTGGCGGCTCGCACAGCTGCAAGTGGTAGATCGCCAGCTGGATGAAGCCATATGAAGCCAAGCCTCCTTGGCTGCATCCGATAGGTCCTCATCCTTGTAGGCGTTCTGAAGTAGGCCCACAAGAAGCCGGCGTGAGCACAGTGCAGTTCATGAATTAAGGTCCATCATAGCGTTAACATCAAAGAGTTGAGCACTGGGAAGACCGGCGGCTCGCACTGCTGCTTGCGGATCCCTAGCAGGATGAAGCCATATAGAGCTAAGCCTCCTTGGCAGCATCGTCATCCTTGGAATTGTTCTAAATGGGTCCCACAAGAAGCTGGCCTGTACATAATGTTCCATGAGCCAAGGACCATCATAGTGTGGAGCTTCAGGACTCCCCGCTCGCACTGCTCCAAGTAGATCTCCAGGAGGATGAAGCGAAGCCTCCTTGGCAGCATCGGAGATAGGCCTTCATTGTTGACGTTCTAAAGGAGCCACACAAGAAGCTAACATGAGCAGTGCGCAGTACTTCAACTGGGGACCTTTATAGCGCTGACATAGAGTTGAGCAGCGGGAAGACTGGCGGCTCGCACGGCTGCAAGTAGTAGATCACCAGCAGGATGAAGGCAAGCCTCTTTGCCAGCATAGGCTCCCATTTCGGTCGATATTCTAAAGGGGGCGCTCAAGAATCTGACATGAGCGCAGTGCAGCTGTTCATCTGAGGACCATAATATTTTTGAGAGCAGTGTAGCCTGGCGGCTCGAACTTCGGCATGTGGTATGCCAGCAGGAGGGTGAAGAAATATGAAGCGAAGCCTCCATGGCAGCATCGGCTAGGCCCTCATGCTTGTGGGTATTGTGGGAGGCCCACATGAAGCCGAGGTGAGCACAGTGGAGTTCTTGACCTGCGGACCATCGTAGTGTTGCCATCATAGTGTTGAGCACTAGGACTGGCTGCTCGCACTGTCGGCTCGCACTGTGCAGTTCTTGAACTGAAGACCAATATAGTGTTGACATCATGGTGTTGAGCGCTGGGAAGACTTCAGGCTCGCACTGCTGCAAGTAGTAGGTCACCAGCAGAATGAAGCCATATGAAGCACAGCTTCCTTTGCAGCATAGGCTAGGTCCTCATCTTTGTAGATGTTCTAAAGGAAGCCCACAAGAAGCCGACGTGAGCCAATGCAGTGCTTGAACTGAAAAATTACAAAAAGAAGTCTGCTGTGTTTTGTCTGTGATGTCTCCCTTAAAGCCCCGTCTGAAATGGCTGTCTGTGACCTGCCTGACACAAATAGCAGACCACGCCACGAGCTTTCAATGTTCAAAAGTGTGCTAGCGCTCCTTCAAGACTATGTTGAGAGCGGCGCCAGCACTTTGAGGCGGTGAGTGAACGCGCATCGTTTATCATCATCTTTTATTCACCCTTAAAGGCCATCGGCTTAGGGCATTACATAAGGGGGGAAGCAGTCGTTACATATTACAATGGTCGGTAACATCAAGAAATACAAGGTGCGGGGTTCATGTTCAACTTTTACAACATTACCAAAAGTACCAACACAAAGAAAGACACAAAGAAAGGAATCTCGTTATTTTTCACATTTCGCTGGCTTTAAAGTCTGGAAAAAGGTTTTGTTTGGTTTATAGGTGTTTAGCGTCCCAAACCGACTAAGGCTATGAGAGCCGGCGTAGTGAAGGGCTCGGGAAGCAGTGCCACCACAGCGGCACTGCTGAAAAAAAGGACCCCGTCGAAGATACATTGCTACAAAAAGCCGGATAGGTTCTTTCGTGACTTTAGGAACACGTACGTTTCCTCCAGTTTTTTCGCAATTAATCTTAGGTAATTAAAGGCTCGTTCTTCATTGTTACTCTTCCTTTTTGCACTCAGGCAGTAGTAGACACCTTCACGTCGTCTTTCTTTTTCTCTTATCGTATTTTCAACTGCCTATGCCACATCCTCCAAGCATTCCGAAATCAAGTCGTTCGTTTGATCCCCCGCCCGTTCCTTCAGGTCTCATAAAGTCTCCTTTTGTCCCGACCGAGCACTTTTCTGGGAAGAGCGCTGGTCACTACCGCGCTAAGTGCTATTTTGTTCTTTGTGATTTCACTGAATCCTCAACTCGATTGACACATTTTAGGTGTACAGGCGTAGTGCCTACGCGCACGGGCATACGCTGGAGCCTGTCCGCGCGTGCGCAAGGTGCGACGCGCGAGCAATCGCGTGCGTTGCGCAGATACCTGCACATGTCAGATATCCGGGCGCTCGCCACATGTCAGGTATCCGGGGCACGGGCGCTCGCGCGCACTTCGACAGCTGCGTCCGGTTTTCAACAATCGGAGGACCGCGGGGCTCTCGGTGACTTTTTTTAATGGCTTAAACCTTTTTCAAGTTCCCCTTCCCCCACTTCGCGGTTTAAGTTGACCTTTCAGCGCCCCCCAAACCTTTTTCCTTCAGGGCTTGGAAAGTCTGTCGGTTGGCTCGAGAGAGGGAACGAGCATGGAGGTGTATGCTGCTTTTCGACGCCGCACGCGGCTTGGCGATGGGCACGCGGGCGCTCCGCAGATGCGCTAGGCAGTGCAATTGGAGTTGCTGCTTTACTCACAACCTGCTTTCCCCTCATGCCCACCTACGCGCGGCGCCGCTCGTTCACCCTCTCTGAATTCCCTTCTCGCCTTTCCCCTCGCTGTCTCCTCGTCTCTCCGGTACCCTGCATTACAATTTGTAGAACATGCCGCGCCATCTGGCGGCCCAAGCAAGGATCTTGAAAACGTTTCAGGTGATCGCGCGCGCGGGGATCCTTCTACGCTGCCGTTGCCTCCATTGTTAAGCGTGCGCTTTTTGAGCTTCTGTCTTTCTCGTCCGAACGAGAATCTGTGTGCCTTTTGAAGGTCCGATGGTGTCATCGGAGTCGTGTGATCAGCCCTCTGCCAAAGCTGTGAAGAAGAAAAGTGGGCGGAGGTACTGCTCTGTAAAAGACTTGTCACAGTATGAATGGACACCAGGCGTGAGGCTGTGGAGCTTTCCGTTGCAGCCTTGGGAGAAGAGGCGAAGGAAAAAATGGATTATCGATTTGCGACGAGTCAAATAAGTGAATTCCTAACTGTAAACCGAGATCTCTGCATATTGCGCGAGCATGCAAGGACGATGTTCAAGGACGATGTTCGCGGATATTGGTTAACCGACTGTCGGCCGGTGTACGGGAAGTTTTCACGAGGCGGTCGCTTATGTTTGCTGTTTGGTCAGTTTCGCGGTTTGTAGGTCGATAACCTTTCGATTGAAATTGCAGGCATCGTACTGAGAAGATAAAGAAAGCGCAGTATGACCTTTGGCACAAGTTTGAGACACTGTGCTCAGTCTTTCGGCATCTGTTTCTTTAGTGACGATCAAACTGCTCGTAGACGTGTTCATCGCAATTAATGAGGAACAGCATGTTAAACGGGAGCCATCCTCCATTTTGGTCATGCTTTATTTTGTTTCGAAGCTACAAGCTCTTCTTGGCGGTGTCGTGGTTGACTGCGGTGTACAAGAAACGCCAAACGATCTGCGCTGTCGTGCGCTTTCCTCGCCCGCGGACCACTTGGCGATTTATCTATGCGATTATTCATGCGATTCATCCCGAACTGTTGTATTGGTACATAATATGCTCTATATTAGCCGTAACGAAAAGATGTTGCGATACACAAACAGGAAAGAGAACAGTGCGTATGAGGTGCGTCAGGTTTGTAATGAACAGAGAAATAATTTGCATGTGCAGCGTGTTTTCCTGTTGGCTTAATGATGACCCTTTGAGTAATTGAGCCTGCAACCCCTGTAGCAACAGATTGATGGTAATTACTCCTGTTTTAATTTCAGTTTTTGAGACTCCTTAGATGGGCAGCCTAATCGGGATCCTAGGGCGTGCTTCAAACATTTCGTGAATGGCCAGAAAAGCACAATTGCATGCCACCCAGTATTTGTACCTACAATTTTTCCAGTAGTGTACAAGAAGAGGACAACTTCTCCTACTAATAAGCTGACTAGATTTAATAGGAAAGCTTCTCTCTGATGTGCTGCATGGGTTTTCGTTTGCATCAGAAGCTAGGACTGTTGATTAAGTTTCACCTTTTTCTATTTAGTCTCGCCATGGACCCGTTGGTTTCTAATAATAAATGTGAATGCATGCGTGTAGATGTACAAAAGACGTGTACTTTGAATGATTGATTGATTGATTCAATTTTATTTCTCAACATTCATACAAGGCATGCTTGTGAAAACATCTGGATCCCTAGCTAAAAGCTAGTTGGGATCCATGCAATTAAGTTTCAAACATAATTGCAGGCATAACTAAAATTAATTACATACATATAAAAGCTCATGAAATTAGAAATACATAAATGGGTACAGAGCAACAATATTCAGAGCACCAAGCCTCTTTTACAAACGCATACAAACACACAAAAATACATGAAAAGAAAAAACGCTGGCTTAACTCATTGTTTATAATATTTCTTCAATGACTCAGGAAGAGTTTTACTATGTTTGAGTTCACTTGGAAGCTTGTTCCACAGCTTAATACCAACATGGGCCATCCTTCTTTCTCCATAGACATTATTCGTTTCCGGAAGAAGGAAATTTCTGAGTGGTGTTGCGAGTGCATAGTGGTGGGATACAGAAAAGCGATGAGTGTAACGGGTAATTCTTTAAGGCATGTGTGTATTGTCAAGACAGTCCTGTATTGAAGTAATGATTGTAGTGGCAGTATATCCATCTGTTTAAAAAGAGGAGCAGTATGGGCGTTGTATCCTGAATGTGAAATGAATCGAATTGAACTTTTTTGCAAGACCCTAAGTGGTTCCAAATAAGATCGGTAGGTGTGGCCCCATGATTCAATGCAATATGATAACTGGCTTTGAAAAATTGAGAAATAAATAATTCTGAGTATGTCATTACCAAAATAATCTCTGCATTTGTACAGTGCAAGACATGCTGCAGCTAACGTTTTACAAAGCGCCTGAATGTATGGCTTCCAGTGTAGGTTCTCATCTAGAATTATTCCAAGATAAGTGATGTTATTGACAAGTGCAATAGGTGTTCCCAGCCATTGCACGGAAGGCAAGTTTTCATGTATGATTTTTCTGGAGCTCCTAAATATTATGCATTTTGTCTTATTAACATTCTCGGTTTGCGGTGCTAATAAGTTCCGTTGTAGATTCATGAGCACATAGAAGAGCAGTGTCGTCAGCATACATAAAAACAGAGAAGTGTTGTGTGAAATGCGGCAGGTCATTAATATACAAGGTAAAAAAATCGGACCAAGGACGGAACCCTGAGGCACATCAGCCGTAACTGTTTTACTCAGATTTTACACCACTAAGTTGGATCATTTGCCGCCGATTATTGAGATAGCTTCTGAAGAATTCTAAACCGATACCTCTAAACCCGTAATGCACCAGCTTTTTCAGTAAAATTTCGTAATCAACAGTGTCAAATGCTTTCTTAATGTCTAAGAAAATTCCTAAGACTATTTTATTATCATTTAGGAAAGCGTTGATTGTGTCTGTTAGCGATATGACGGCCGTACCAGTGATCTGTTTGGTCTAAAGCCGTGTTGTTGAGGAGATAGCCAGGCTTCTTTCTCGAGAAATATTTTCACTCTCTTTGCAACGAGTTTTTCAAAAAGTGTGTTTATGCAGCTTAATATGGAAATTGTGCGGTAATTCTCAACGTGGTTACGGTCACCATTTTTGTGAATCGGTACTATTCTAGCTAGCTTAAGCAGATCGGTATAGGTGGAGGAATAGAAGGCAAAGTTGAAGATTTTTTCAAGTGGCTCGCACAAGATATCAATGCATTCCTTCAGCGCAATAGAGGCAACGCCATCACATCCAGTAGATAATTTCGATGGAAAATGAGTAGCTGTATATACAATCTCATCCACTATAATATCATGGTATGCAAAGGTCACTACAAACTTACAAGGTTGAGTGGCATTCAAGGTTCTGTAAAATGTGCAGGTGGAAGCAGCAGCATTCTAGGTCGCCGTCTGCTCCTTCTGCTGCCCCTTCACCATTGGTCGCCGTCGCATCACCTGCTACTCCTGCATCAGCCGCTGTTCCTGGATCTTCTCTCTACACAGCCGAGACACTGGGAACCAGTGGTACCAGCGGCCTTGCGACACCTGACCTAGCAACTGGTACAAACCTGTTGTACGATGGGAGCTCGTCAGGGAATCTACTGGCCACTGGCAGCTGAGCATTGCACTGCAGTAAAACCACTGGCAAGCTTCTGAAAATTTGTGAACCTGAAGTTGAATGCCCGCATGTGAACAGGAAAATGTGAACAGCAATTTCGCAGTGTTGTAAACTTATTGATAATTTTCTTCTCATTTTTCAGCGCAACGTTTTGTTGCATATGCACAAAATGTGACATCACATTTCTGGAGAGGCTTGTTTGAGAAGTTTGTTTACTGTCGATAAATATGTGTTATGAATAATGAAACTGACGTCGCCACTGTAAACTAGCATGTGTTTATTATTTTTTACTGCAATTTATACACACGAAACAGACTGAAGGGACAAGCACGTCAATCAAGAATTTCACTGTGTTCATGCGCCTCGTCAATGAATCAAGGGCATCAACTCTAGTAACACATCTTGAGACATTGGACAGCAGTGTGTAACAAAAGCCAGAGGTCTGTAGCAGACACAGTGGCTCTGACTGCAGAACCAGCTGCTTCTCTGGCTATGACAGCGTCGCTAAATCCATAAACGCATAGCAAGACCTATGGAATGTAAGCAGAGTTGTATTTGCAATGCTTCTTAGCATACTTCTACCTTCATGAGATCGAAAATGTGATGTCACTGCTGAAAATAGGCTTTTATTTCATATGATAATAAAGCTTGGAATGAACTACTTACTCATCACTGGCTATTCTTTTCTGTGACCGAAACGTCAGCATCACTGCACTTGAAGAGTGTTCTAAGAGCCGCTGTGGCAACTAAACAATGGGTTTTTCGCCCCCCCCCCCCCATCAGAAGTGATTATTCTGGCTGTACTATGATTATTGATTATGTTGAAATACGTACAGAGCAGTCACCAATTGTGTAACAAGAACGAGCCTTCTACTCGAATTACAAAGGGTCATATACGCTGAAGATTTTAGTGGCTGTAAGCCTTTTGTGGTAGACTGTCCGATGCACACGTTACAGTTGATTCTGGGTTTCTAGACCTGGTTCATTCAGGGGCTACCATTCTTGCCAATAAGGAATTCCCAGGCATCAAACTGTTCTAGGAAATCCGAATGCTGTCCAAGTTAGCGCTTCAGTTTCTGCATGCTTCTCAGTTTTCACAAGAGTAGGTTCGGGACACATACGATATCGCGCAAGTGCGAATAAATGTCTCCTGTGTGCCTTTCATGCTATGTGTGTCTTTAATGTCTGCTGTGTGCTAGCTAGCCTGCAGGTCCTAATAATTTAGCGCAAACAGCAACAGTCATCTGCCATATCCGCATCATGAGCTCTTCACAGGCCTCACTCGGGATTACATGAAAAGAAACTAATAGTTAGGGGAGCCTCTCATCATCACCATCATCATCAGCCTTACTACACCCACTGCAGGACGAAAGCCTCTCCAATGTCACTCCAATTAACCCTATTCTTTGCCAGCTGCATCCACCCTTTGCCTGCAAACTTCTTAATCTCATCCGCCCACCTCACCTTCTGCCGCCTCCTGCTGCGCTTACTTTCTCTTGGAATCCACTCCGTTACCCTTAAGGAGCAGCGGTTATCTTGCCTTCGCATTACATGCCCTGCCGAAACCAATTTCTTTCTCTTGATTTCGACTAGGATGTCATTAACCCGTGTTTGTTCCCTCACCCACTCTGCCCGCTTCCGATCTCTTAACGTTACACCTATCATTTTTCTTTCCATGGCTCGCTGCGTTGTCCTTAACTTAAGCTGAACTCTTTTCGTTAGGCTCCATGTTTCTGCCCCGTAGGTGAGTACCGGTAAGATTATGCTGTTGTACACTTTCCTCTTGAGGGAAATTGGTAAACTGCCACTCATGATCTGCGAGAATTTTCCATATGCGCTCCACCCCATTCTTATCCTTCTAGTTATCTCCCTCTCACGATCCGAATCAGCTGTCACTACCTGCCCTAAGTAGACGTATTCCGTCACAACTTCTAGGCTCTCGCTGCCAATTGTGAACTTTTGTTCCCTTGCTAGGCTGTTGAACATTACCTTGGTTTTCTGCATGTTAATTTTTAGACCCATCGATCTGCTCTGCCTGTCTAACGCATTGACCATGATTTGCAGTTCACCTCGTGAGTGACTCAGCAAGGCAATGTCATCAGCAAATCGCAGATTATTTATGTATTCTTCATTTATTCTTATTTCCAACTGTTACCATTACAGACCTCGAAATACCTCCTGTAAACATGCGGTGAACAGCATTGACAAGATCGTGTTTCCTTGCCTGACGCCCTTCCATATTGGAATTTTATTGCTGACTTTATGGAGGACTATAGTAGCTGTGCAGTTGCTATATATATCTTCCAGTATTTTGACATAAGGCTCTTCTACCTCCTGATTACGCAATGCCTGTATGACTGCTGAGGTTTCAACTGAGTCGAATGCTTTCTCGTAATCAATGAAAGCTATTTATAGAGGTTGGTTATATTCTGCGCATTTCTCTATCACCTGATTAATAGTGTGAATATGATCTATTGTGGAATATCCTTTACGAACGCCTGCCTGATCATTTGGTTGATTAAAGTCTAACGTTGCCCTGACTCTATTAGCGATTATCTTAGCAAATACTTTGTAGGCAACGGATAGTAAGCTGATTGGCCTGTAATCTTTCAAGTCGATCTGGACTCCCTGGGGCTGCAAAGGTCATCTTGTTGAGATCTTAGCTGGCAGACGGAGCCTTCTAACATTTTTTTTCCATGTTTATAAGGTTCTGTCTGTTAACCTGCCATTGGTGCCCACTTTGGAGTATTTGTTTTGTTTGATCGGTGATCAATGCCCTGATGATGATTATGGATTTTTATGGCGCAAGGGCGTCTGTGGTCCCAGAGCGCCATGACACAAGGCATTTTCGATTACTCAAGGTGGGCTCAAAGGCCCGTTTTCCAAGCATTACACTCCTGATCAGCCAAGGAGCGGGCCTGGGGAAAGCTTCTACCCGTTTTATCATCGATGGGTACCCGGCGGCACTGGTGATCGAACCCCTCCCCTCCCCCATGCGAGGCAGACTTTAGGTATCAGGGACATCATACCAGGGGGCTTTGGAAAAATGTCAGCCATGTGGCGAGCACTGTATACATATGTCTTGCATGTAACCTCCATTGCTGAAAGATGTAAGAAGGACTTAAGACAAAATGTGAATTACTTGCGTCACACGGCACACCTTTCGCTGAATGTACACGTTTACCCTAGGAGACACAGCGAACTGAGGCATATTTCAACATATGCCGCAAAAATATGCAGGATGTACAACTTTTTAGATTGCACCATGCTTTCACTGCTTCCTCATCTCTTTCGTTCCATAAAGTGTTGATTGGATTTGAATAAACTATAACATGTTTTTTTGTTAAGTATATTTTTCTGTTTTTCGTTATCATTTTTGTGTACGCTTATTTCTTTGTCTTTTCTAATGATTTTTGTGTATGTATGTTGCCTGCTGCCCTGCAGCGCAGGGGCCTTCGGGCATGTCAAGCCAAAATTTCTGGCTTTTTTCTCTAGGCCATCACCATGTATGCATGGGAAATAACTTGAATATGATTGAATCAGTCTACTGTATTCGCGGCTTGGGTCATATTGGTTTGGGCGTGCCTCTGGGTATATGGTATTTATTGTTTATGGTTTACGGGGTTCAACGTCCCAAAGTGACTCAGGCTATGAAAGACGCCGTAGTGGAGGGCTCTGGATAATTTCGACCACCTGGGGTTCTTTAACGTGCACTGACATCGCACAGTAGACGGACCTGAACATTTCGCTTCCATCAAAATGCAGCAGCTGCGGCCAGGAGCCATCCCGCGCCTTTCGGGTCACCAACCGAGTAACCATAGCAATTATGTTCATGCTGGGTATAAACGCTCTCCAAAGTTTATTTTGACAGTAGTGTTGTTTTTCATATTGACTGTCATCAGCTTCTGGCTCTAAAATTTCTCAAGCTTCCTTCCCCATCGCATGCAAGAAAGTGCTTGCAATATATGCTCAGGGAGGTGCAGTGAATACTGGTAAATATCGGTCCTGCAATGCAGGTTTCTCTAGTCTGCTGGGTAGCAGAAGTCTAGCTTTTGAGGCCCTTAATGGCAAAAGAATTGAGGAAGTTACACTGTTCTCACTTCATATTGGTGCTGCACCACAGTAGCCATATATCTGGCATCTCCCCTTTCATGCATACTGGAGGCCGATTATAGCACGGGTGCATATAGGTTATTGCCCTTTCGTGTGGTTGCTTCAGCATTTTCAGTATGTTAACTTGTCAACCTGGCTTATCGGTCAATCCCCGACTACTGTTCACTATAGAGCGCGCAACTTGTTTCCTCCCCCAGCCGCCGTGGGGGCTGAATGGTTACGGCGCTCGGCTGCTGGCCCAATAGATGCGAGTTCGATCCCGGCCGCGGTGGTCTGAATTTCGATGGAGGAGAAATTCAAGAGGCCCGTGTAATGCGCGATGTCAGTGCACGTTAATGAGCCCCAGGTGGTCGAAATTCCCGAAGCCCTTCACTACGGCGTCTCTCATACCCGGAGTCGCTTTGGGACGTTAAACCTCAATAAATTAAATATTTTTCCTATCTCCTGGTTACGTATCGATCACTTAGCACTGGTCACGTGATTGTTCATTTCGAGTTTTCTAACTTGTCGCCACGTTAAACCCTCATAATCCATAGACCTTTTCTCTCAAGTTCTTGCATATCATAGTTTCAATGCACAACACTATATCTTCTTCAATTTTCCGAACAGATCTGAACCTCTTTTGAATGTTCGTAACGGTCAGGCTGCAATTTTATTTACTGGATTAACGGTTACAGCGAGAAGAATATTATGATTGTTTTAATATCCGTACAATATATTTGCGGTGGCAAGAACGCTGCGCGAAGTGGTCTTAATGCATTAAAACAGTTACATGCTGCCACTAATCGTTTCACTGAAAGAAGTGAGCATCTCTAGCAGTTGCCAATAATTCATGTCACAATTGCTGCAGAAAGGATACATCTACAAATATGGTACCTCATGGATGTGGGTATGCACAATTTTTTGCAGTGTTCCCACGAACTGTGCTCTATGTTCAAACTCTTTGCTCCATGGTTGGCCATTAGTACATGTATTTAGTTGCATCCCACATCTCTTCGTAGTGCGTGACAGTAATGCTTTCTTGTTACATCATCAAACGTGCCACAAAAAAACATAAAACATGCCTCCTGCCTAATGTTCTCATAGCAAGCTATAAATCATTTCACTGTATTTTACTTAAACGAACTGCTGGCAAGTCATACGAGAGTCACTTTGCATGCAGCTATTGCCCATTATGAACTACAAAACCAGTGCAGAGCAGACAACTAGGTCAAGGAATGTAGCTTTGTGGCATGTGACAGTGAATACTGGTACATTTGTTTCCCTGATAATTTGTATTCATGCATTTGAATGTTTCTCTTTCTACATTGTGTGCAATAGAGTGTTCATATTTTTTTGGTTTTATTATATTGTATATGTTTGCACGTGTGCATTATAATTATGTTTTGTACATGGCTACCTTTCTTCTAACTGGAATACCGGAGTGCAAACTTAAGTAATGCTTGAGCTTCACAAAGAGTCCCATGGGGGATATCTGCGTTACACGCGTGCATGAAGCGTGGAAACTGTGGCACCTACCAGAACTTCTGTACTTACTCACTCTCCCTTTATTCTTGTTTTTTCTCTTGCGCACAAACAATTCTTTGGCATCTTGCCCGTAGTTTCCTTCTCTTTTCACAATCTCAACTTCTTAAGATGGTTGCTCAAAGCATTCTGGAATCCTTTCACTCGTTTCACCCCTGCCCTCCTCCTTCAAATCCCATACAGTCGCCTTTTGTTGGCGAAGCCTCCTTCTTGGAACAGCGCTTGCCTCTATATCAGTCCTCTATATAGCCTATATCCGTAGTTCCTTTTCTAGAGTTACTCCCATGTCTCCAATGTGGCGCACACTTTGCGCCACAAAGTTGACTGTGTTATTTTAGTATTTTTCCTGCGATTATCGTATTTACATTGATGATCACATCGTGCATCTCTTTGCAGCTTGGCGAGCAATTTGTTTCAAGGCAGTGCAGAAGTTCTGTTACAATAAGAGTGCAACAATTTTTGCCGATATGACACCAGTTCAGTGGCTCCAGCCATAGTACATCTCGCGATGTACTGGCACTGTATATGCAATAAATTTTGTTACTGAAATCCTTTATTTCCTTCCTTTTTTTGTTCCCCTGGCTGCTTTTATGTAAAAGGTTACTTATACAAGCTCCGGTTGGTGGGATACACGAGCAATAAATCTGCATTATTGTTGATCAGTCCACATGCATCCAAAGGCTGCTTGCAGTGCTGCATGCAAGATTGGTTTTTTTAGTAAAAACAAATAGTGTACACAGCAAGGCGTGTGGAATAAAGCTGATAAAACTATGAGGACCATCATCGTATTCGCTTTCCCACAAGCCTTGCACCTGATAACCCACCTCTGAATAGTAGTGGAAAAGCATTAGGTATGAATATAGAACCCGGGTGGATAAACGAGACATAGGCCTAGTCCTGGCGCAAATGTAGGGCCATTATTCATACACTAGCCGAACATAGAGATACTCCTGGTGCGAACGTGCGGCTATTAGGTAATGACCAATTGAATATGGGCATAGTCTCGGTGCGAACGTCTGTTCATTAATAAGACTTTCTGAGTATGTGGATAGTCTTGGCACGAATGTCGGGACATTGTGCATAGATTGGCTGCATATGGCGAAAACGGCATTCTCAAAACTAAGTCCTGAGCCATTACTCTTCTCCAAAAAGCTCTCAGTACTTCATACCAGTTGTACTTTTAGAAAGACCTACGTTTCATTATCGCGGTACCTTCGCTCTTTTGCCCAATAGACTATTCAGGCTCTTGTTTCGTTTACCAATACCTCGAGATATTTGTTTTCTTATACTGGGTGCCTCATGATCTTTCGTTGTAAGCACCTGATCAATGGAATTGCTGAAAATCATCGGACGTGACTTAACTGTTCTAAATGTGAAGCATAGCACCTCCTCATCTCTACAAGAATCAATCTGATTATCAGCTTATAGCCAAGAAGATTTACAAATATCGCCCACAGACATAAATTTAAGGAGACGCTGTTCTACGGGCTTCCTGCCTAAAATGTACGATAGAGGATAAATTAGATTATTTTTGTAGGCAGCTTTAACTTATCGTATAAATAATGAATAGCAGGATTGATAGTGGAAAACGCATAGTTGATCTTCTACGTACCTCAACAGTTGTACTGTCAAGGTATATGCAATCCTTTCCATGCAATTTCAACTGTATTATATCAAAATATTTCTCTTGCGAAACCAATTAACCCACGATCAATACCTTCATCTTTCAATATGCTCCAAGGAATTCCCTACTTACGTTGCCATGTGCACCCCTTACGCCTAGAATGGCTAAATAAAGACGCTTTGTTTCCGCCCAAGTTGTTTCAATGCATTGGGTGAGCATGAACAGGCTATCATCTAAGCGCCTAGCACTTACGCTCTGTGAACTTCGGAACGGGTTCATGTTAAAACTTTCTACCCATGCCTGCGTCATTAATTTCTCTTCCTGCAGTTGGCAGCCTGTATATAGAAGACGTTGTCGTGATTGGTGAGGGCAGTTTTATGTTCGTCTATTTCCTTTGCCATTCCAATTCAGAATCATTTCACTGTTTTGCCCCCTATCTGCAAAAAGTTTATTTGCTATGAAAGCTTCCAATGTTTTCAACAACTTTTCCTTGCTGCTTGGACACAGTTGATCAATCAGCTTGATCGGAATCTCTTCTTTTGCTGCGATTATGTAAAAAGGAGTATTTTCTGGTGGATTTCTCCAGTTATAATTGAGCAGTTTTAAGCTACTTTTTCTTATGCTGTTCTATTCTCCTTCTCTATTCGGGGAGGCTAGCATATTGTTGCTACTAAATACCAGAGCTATAACCGAAGTATTGCATTTAACGGTGTGGTCTTCCTATAAACATTTTTCCTCGGCATCTAAAATCTATTCTTGCTTTCTTTCGTTCTTTTTGTCTAGACAGCTTATATGGCTCCACAATTTTCATTGCCCAAAATTAGTGGCGTTGCGAACTTCAGCCATGACGCAATCAATGAAATGCTTTATGAAGTGCGCTTGACGAGCATCTGTGCTCTCAGTTTCTTTTAACGTGATAACGTTAAGGGGCACGCATCTCAGAAAATCCAGCGCCAGCTTCGCTGACCGCAAGCGAATTATCCGCGAGTAATTTCCAGAGAAGCCGCCTAAGAGGCACGTGGTTCACCTGGGTCACATAACCTTGCTGGCATGATTACAACCTGCACAGCGGATAAAGAGCAAACTCCGTATCATCGCAGGTGTAAGTTATAGTAATGATTTTTTACGAGAGGTTGCTAGGGAAGAGCGACGTGTGTTACACCAGCTCCACCGGTGGCATTACCAGTCATTGCTGGGCAGTGGCGCATCGCTTAACCGCTGCACCACTGCGCCAGCAGTATGAGAGTTCCCAGCATCTATGCATGCTATGTAGTGAGGGACCTGTTCTGTGTATATAGGCATTATGGCATTAAATCTATCCCGTCATACCCTTGAGCCGGAACATGTGCTCCCGCTAATTATTTTTTAAGATTCCGATTTTTGGCCGATCTCCTTCTCGAAAAGCCGCGTTTTTTCATTATTTGCGTTTTTTCGAATCTGTCAATAGTTATCCGATTGCACGCTTGATTAATTTATTCCACTAGCTTCGTGACATCCTCTTTCCTTTCCGGCGGTTGGCCGCCGAAAAAAAAGCGCACAGAAAAGCGCAAAAAGACGACAGACACAAAAATAACAAACAACCGAAGCGTTGACTTGCAACTGAGCGCTTATTCACAAAGGGCAGAATATGTACACACTCGAAGAAAAGTTAGGCCATGGGCTCGTGTGTAACAGGCGGCATGTGCTCATTTTTCTCCTGCTTTCTTATCAATTATGTCTCAAGTAAAATATTTTTTGCACTGTAGTCTACTACTGATCAACTGCACAAATAAAAATAAACACTCCTCTACTTTCTAAGTTCAGTGCTTTTTCGCTTTCTTCATATGCTGTTTTAATGAGCCGCTTATTTGCTTACACTTGTCCGCTTATTTTTACACGGGCGTTCAACTTGACAACAACAATATATGAAATAACATTAGGTATTCACTTGTACAGCGTACATAGTAATACTAGATAAGCGATACTTCCTCACCAAAGCAAACGTTGCGCTTAACCACGCATCTAACTATTAACGAGGGAACGAGGGAAGCCCGCAAGGCTTCACTCGTTCGGGATTAACCTCCCTGCCCGCGGGCTCACCGCGGAACTCCAACGCCTCCAGTAAGGCGATGAACACAAGCCAGAGCTCACCTCCGCCGCTGCGGATACGGAACTCTCTTGATTGCAAAAAAGAAAAATAACAGGCCCTTAGCAAGGGGAGACATAAGGTCTCTATATATTCCCGCCCCCCCCCCCCCCCCAAATTTATTGTGGCATTTCTTATCCACTTCTCATAAAAATGTTTTTAACAACTAAAAAGTTTCGCCGTGACCGTGAGCAGGCTAATAGGCTCTCTGGAGGTGTTGCTGTTGTAGTTCTGAGCGGCATTGCAACTTATGAAATAAATCTCCAGACGAATTATGGAGCCGTTCCATTCACTGTCCTGAGCTTTAAAACAATTACCGTATGCTGTATATACCTTCCCCTCCATCTGAATGTAACACTACAAGATCTAGAGCAGCTTTTAGGCAGCGACCAGAGCCATGTCTGGTAGTCAGCGATTTTAATGCGCACTCCTCGATTTGGGGAGTGAACAGAGAGACACTATAGGTCGGGTTTTAGAATATTTTATGCTGCGGAACAACGTCTGCTCGCTCAATACAAGCAAACCAGCATATTTCTCTTCATCTTCAGGTAACATGATTTGCATAGACTTGTCTTTTAGCTCTCCATCCGTATTTACCGATTTTAAGCGGGAAGTTCTTGATAACACGTACGGAAGTGATCACTTTCCAGTGATAATTAACTTTTCATCACCACCACCAATAATTCCAACTAAACCACGCCGTTGGAAACTGCACTTAGCAGACTGGCCACTATATGAAGAAAAGGCCTGTCTGGAGAAAATATATTGGGATGATCTTAGCATTGACGAAATAAATGAAATTTTTACAACATGTATAATTTCGGCTGCACGTCTAGCTATTCCGCTGTCGTCAGGAGTAGTACGCCGAAACCACAAGGTTTGGCATAACCAAGATTGCAGAAAAGCAAAACAAGAATCAAAACAAAGCCTGGGGAAATTTCCGAAGGTACCCCACACACGACAACCTCATAAATTTTAAAAAGGCGAGAGCAAAAGCACGATATATCCGTCGCAATGCTGAAAAAACTTCTGAAAAATGTACCATTGCGGCTGCACGTCTAGCTATTGCGCAGTAATCAGGAGTAGTACGCCAGAACCACAAGGTTTGGTATAACGAAGAAAAAAGTAATGAAATAAAGTTTGGGAAATCTTTCACATGTATCCAACGGCCGAGAACTTGATAAGATTTAAAAAGGTGCGCGCAATACGACGACATATTCTTCGCAATGCTGAAAAACATCAGAGAAAAACTGTTTCGTCCATAAATATTTCAGTTACATAAAAAAATGTGGGAAGAAGTCTGCAAACTCAATAGCCGCTTTTCTCCTTTCACAATTCCTTTCGTAACACCTCCGAATCGACAAACAAGCATTAGCGAACAGGCCGACAATCTAGGTGAACACTTCGCCACAGTTTCTAGCTCCCCACAATACACAAAATAATTTTTAAACTAGGAGAACACAACTGAAAAAGAACTACTGCCGACAAGTGGCAGCGCAAATGAACATTAAAATAAATTATTTACACTACAGAAATCCGTATTGTACTTCCGGCCGGCAAACAGACAGCACCAGGCCTAGATGAAATTCATTATGAAATGCTTGCACACCTCTCCAAAGATGCTGTAGAAGCTCTTCTGAAATTCTTCAATAAATTATGGCAGTCTCGAAAAATGCCAGAGGCTTGGTAAAACGCCATGGTTGTGCCATTCCTGAAATCTGTAAAACCACCAACTTCGGCTGGTAGTCACAGGCCAATAGCACTTACGAGTTGTCTTGCTAAATGTTTTGAAAGTGTGAAAACATTAGTTTAATGTTCATCCTTGAGTCGCGCAAACTTCTCCATGTCCACTAATGTGGAATTAAAAAAGCATGCTTTACAAATGGCCATCTCGTCCGCCTTGAAAACACAGTCCGTGAAGCATTCATACACAAAGAGCACTGTCCGGCAGTATTATTTACTTGGAAAAAGCTTATGATAGAGCCTGGATTTTTCGGATTCGTCGTGACCACGCGGATCTAGGTATCTGCTGCAGGATGCTGAACTGTGTAAAAGGCTTTTTTTCTGACCGTTCATTTCGTGTACGACTAGGCTGCACGCTTTCGAAAAAAATTCATCCAAGAAAATGGCGTACCGCAGGGGCGTATTCTAAGTACCAAACTCTTTATTGTAAAAATACACCCAGTATCGCAGATAATTCCAAAGTCCATCATGTATTCAGTATATGATGACGACTTTCAAATTTCATGAACATCTTCCAGCTTATCAACATTCGAAAAATAGATACAGCTTAGACTGAACAAACTAGCGACTTGGGCAGACCAAAATGGATTTAAGTTCTCTCCACAAAAAAACTGTTGCCGTCCTTTCCTCCCTGAAAAGAGGCGTGCAGATTGATCCCTTGCTGCACTTGAATGAAATTGTTCTACACGTAAAACAAGAGGATAAAATGCTAAGCATAACTTTTGACAGAAAGCTAGTATTCTTAACCCACATAAACACCCTCAAAAAGAAAGATTCTCCTTCTCTAAATATACTGAAGATACTTTCACGGCAACACTGGGGGTACGATAGGTTATGCCTTTCAGAGACCTACCGCTCCGTAGTACGGTCCACTTTGAGCTATGGGTGCATTTGGTATTGGTCTGCAAGACCATCATACCTCAAAAAACTGGATCCTGTAGAAAATATGGGCCTCCGTCTATCAACTGGTCCATACAGAACATCATCCATAAACAGTATATACCTAGAAAGAAATGAACCATCTCTTGCAAACAGAAGAGCAATGCTTAACTCTGCATATGTACTGAAAATAAGGTCCTTACCAAAACACCTTTGTTACCCCGTAGTTACCAAGCGCACATCTACAAGACTGTTCAATAATAAACCACGATCAATCAGACCTTTGCTATTACGCTTTGAAGACGCATGTCATGAACTAGGAATACTAGATGCTCTACCTATAATTGCCCCGAGACACGATCCATTGCCACCATTGCACTGCGTTCCCTGTGCTTGCGACTTCGCGCTCACAGTTTCGTAAAAAACAAACACCACTTGAACACCTACTTCAAAAATGCTTACCTTTGAAAGAGAAATATTTAAGCTACATGGCGTTTTACACAGAAGGCTCGAAAACAACGATGTACGTTGGAAGTGCAGCAGTACAGGGGAAATGAGAAAAAATAGTAAGATTGCCAAGTTATGCATCCATCTTTACTGCCGATTGTTATGCAGTGTGTATGGCTGCGGACAAAATAGTACATGAGAACATCGAAAACAGTATATATACTAAGATTCCCTGAGCCTACTCACACAGCTGCTTTCAAGAAATGCAGTTGAACCCTTAGTAAGCAGCATCATACACAGCACACAAAAAGTCACAACACAATGACTTATGATAAGGTTCTGCTGGGTCCTGAGCCACGTCGGAATAGAGGGTCACGAGAGAGCATACTCAGAAGTAGTAACAGCTCAAAATGTTGAAATAAAAATGTGAAAATACCTTTAAAAGAAATCATGAAGTTGATATATAACAAATCAAAGAACAAATGGCAGAAAGAGTGGGATAATAAACTGAACAACAAACTACACTTTATAAAGCCCACCTTGGGGGAATGGAGGTCATGCAGAGACGAGGAACGTTTCCCTGAAGTAATCTTATGTCGCCTTCGCATAGGACAAACACACCTCACACACCAACTTACAAAAGAAGACAATTCTGTTTGCGAAAGATGGGAGACGAGCTCACACTATACCATATCTTAGTTGCATGTTTATACCTAGAAAAATTAACAAAGAAATCTTTAGTCAATTTTATAATCAATGCATTGTATTTCACCCGGCGCTACTCTTGAGTGATAATGCAATTGTTGAAATTTTTTATGTTTCTAACTTTTTTACGAGAGGTTGGTTGTCTTAATAAACTGTGAATGCCTCACTTTTCTTTGATACACCTCAGCCGCTTTCTCATTCCTGAGAAGGCTGAGGTGTCTATTTCATTGGTCGGGGGCCTCGACATGCTTCCTCTCCAACGGATGGCTGCTGAGGCTACCTGACCCTGTTTAAAGCTCGTACCATTAACCATTTCAAAACATTTTCTGCCCTTTACCTTCACTAGGTGGTATGAAGTAACATTTTAGGTCCTTTACACCACCGTTTCACTTTTTATATAAAATCCGGCCCAAGACAATCTTCTATACCTTTAGTTTGGCGCATGGTGGCCTTAGCCGCCTATGTGCCATAAAACCCAACACAACACAACGCAAGAAAAAATAATTGAAGTAACTATAATGGCTGAGCCTGAGTGCCTAGCCAAAAAGGCGAGTTTGTTGTTAGCGAACCGTAGAAATCTGCGCAGCCGGCAGATTAAAGAAAAAACCCGTTCCACTCGCTGTGAAAGCATTTCGTTCGAGAATGAAGTGAGTTTGAGAAGCATAAACAAGATGATCGAGCGAGAACTGACTCTAACTGCTGGAGCAAGCATACGCGTGTGGCGGCTTACTCATATAACTTGGCTGTTCGTGAGAGCGGAATGGCGGACCGACATGCAACTCAGGTTCCCGCGGAGACCCTCTACGATAACTTATATGTTTAACAGGTAACCAGTGCACTATGGCCACAGAAATTCGTTTCCGTAAGGACCAATTAAATTTGAATACCAAAAACCGCTAAACAAACTGCAACAAACTGGCCTGCAACTGTGCTCTTCTGAATGAAATTCGTTTCCATGTGACGCTCCTTTTTCTCTCACAATAGGACTATTGAAACTTCAGCGCTGCGAACAGATGCTTTATAGTGCAAAAACTTAATACATGTAAATTCTGGGTTCGCGTTCCATGAATGAACCTGGCGTTGAAATAAACTGAAGCAATATGCTTCGAATGTCCCTTGCTGCTACGGCTATGGAGGAGAATTGCTAAGAGCTAGCACAAAAATACCAAGAAAGAGTTGCAAATAATACGTATTAACTGACATATAAATTATTAATCTCTGCTCCAGTGCTTACTGATGTGCCAGTTCATTTAGAAAGCTTTAGAAAGATGCAAAGACAATTTCAAAGAAAACTTAATTATGTCAGCTGACGCGGCTGATGGTCTAACCCCAAGTGTTAGGCCTTGCATGGCCTGGCGACTGAGCCTTGACATGGCTTAGTTGCAATCCGTGTGTCAACGAAGCCACCTTATAAACTTAAAGCAGAAGTGATAAAACGGTTGTCATAACGCACTGCCTATCTTGGGAGCTATAGTTTCACAATTAACGTCCTACTGTATAGAATCAATTTTTTTTGCTGTACTTTATGTCACATTAGATAACACATGTTTCCATTCAACTTTTGACCACGCATTCAACACATGATGCATTGCAACATAATTTATTCACTTATGATGTGGACCTAGTATTAACCACTGGCAGCAGTGGCTGGTGCGTTGGCTGCCCGTCCTTCTTCCTCGCTGAGTGGAAAATAGATGGGAGCCACGTGGTTCCATTTTTACAACACAGCTGCTAACCACCAGCTTCACTAGCCAGACCAAGGCTGGCCGTAGCCGGAGCCATAAGTCGAAGCACTCGTATATGCTGCGCTGTGATGCGAAGCGGCGCCGAGATGACGCTGTCCTGCCGGCAGCGGGTTCGAGTTGAACACAGCGTCGGCGCTGGCTCCGGGCTCGGTTCCTGGCTCGTTGGTGTCGATCTTGGCGCGGTATCCACCAGCGTCGGCAATGTACTTGACGCGGCGGAAGACGCCTTTCGCATCCGAGTAGCCGTATGTGCCCGTCTTGGTGTTTGCAGCGTCGCCCTGCTCCTTGTGGAAAGATTTCGTTCCGTACTCGTCCGCGTTGTCGTAGCCGAAGCTGTACGGTTGCGGTGGCTGCGTTTAAACATTAGGATATGTGAAAGGCCATTAACGACTGGCACGGAACTCAGTGCGTTCTCTTGGTCTGCTACAGGCCGGTGACAAAAGCTACAGGCACATTTCAAAGCAAAGAAGAGAAACAACGCAAACTGAGGTAAATTGGAAGAGAAACGCAATGCTACATAAATCTGTTTTAGTGCCTCTTGTTTGTGAACGCCCAGCAAAGAGCTTCTAGAAATATTTGCGCGCTTTTTAGGTTGTGTGGATACTTTTCAGGGAAATTGTATGGCGCCAGAGAGTTATAATTAGAAAGGTTACATGACAGCAGTGGCTGTACATGTTGGAAAAGCACAGCCTCGCTTGGTTTTTTAAGGAATCAAAAAACTCACGTAGTATTGCTCTTGCCGTGCAAATGACTGTGTGGTAGCGGCGAACGACGGCCCGAAAGCTCCATGGTGCTGGAAGCCGCCTCCGAATCCGAACTGACCCCCAGCCAGGGCCACGGGAAGAACTGAGATCACGAGAGCCTGAGGCAATGACATGTCATTTCATATTGAGAGGAGTTCAGGCAAGCGGTACCTTCGCGATTAATTTAGTTGCGTTAGGTACGTGTGATCTATGTGTTGCTAGGTTTCAAAAGAGAACTTAGCTGAATACGTGCGCAATAAGACCATCCCTATTGACTTAGAAAAAGTGCGTTGGCTTTGTCGCATGCATGTACATTACTTTACCAGTTTTGCAGTTGCCAAAAACTGCTAGTAGCTGTGTAGACTGGTCTCTGTTTCAGACGTCTTGTAGATGCGGTAACTTGTGATATCGCTTCCCTGTTTTATTTTTAACTACACCATACCCCAGGAACCTGTGCTGCAAAATTTCACAACGCCAAATACGATGATTTTTGTTACTGACGGCAGCCATTAACTGTTATGAGGTGGTACGTGGTCACGAATAACCAACAGAAGGTGCGCACGAAAGGCTGTCAGCATCACCTGCCTTTATTACGTATTATGGCATTATATGAGTCATATTTTTAGTTTTGTCCGGCCGCTATGTTTTGTCTATACAAAATCTTCGCTGTCACCGCATGCTGTTTGACGACAATTTCCTGTAATATTTCTTGCTCTTCAAATTTCTTCCAACGTTTTCCAAATAATCGAAAAACGCAGTTGATGTTTTAATTGCCAAAACTTTCTTGTTAAGAGAAACTTGAATGGAAAGAAGGAACATCTATTTTACTTTGACAAAGCATGCTTACAGAGAGACCCTGCATGTCTTTTTTATAGATGTTTCTGTTAAATAACACTTCTTTTAGGTATATATGTTATAATGAACATTTCGTACATACACGATAACTCACAATACTAGTCAAATGGCCACTTGCACGGGCACTGGGAAACTTACCTTCAGGAACATCACCACTGAAGCGTTCATTGTACCTTTGAGTCGGAGTAAACCGTTCGTGCAAGAGATCTTCGAAACGTGAACTGGCAACGCGTTTGTAGCGGCAAGCACTGAGTGTTCCTTTCACGTGGAGGTGTGCGGTGACTTGCACTCGCTTTTGGTCGCGACTGTGCCGACTGCAGCAGAGGGGAGTGTTTTATAATGTGAAGCCTTCTGGGCAAGGAGGCAAGTGACGTACGCCTGACCCAGCTTGACCCAGCAGCTTGACCAAGTGCCGGTGCTCGCATTGTTGCCGGCGCTCCAGCTGTCGCCACCGGAGGTGCTCTTTCGCCGCTCTCAATTTTTTGCGCCTTCATTGGCGCGGCAGAAACAACAACTAAACAACTGCACGCGCGCACGGACGCCAGTGCGGAAGGCATCCCGGTCACCGCGTCTCTTTCACACCAACTTTCACGCGGAGGCACGACCTAGGCTTCACCGAGCCCCCTCGCCACCGGACGTATTTTTCACGCTGTCGCCCTCCCACGTGGAGAACATTTAGTTCTCTTGCTTTCCGTCTTGTTCGCACGTGCGTAATAGTTTGAGCCGACTTAAGTGGAAAGAAACGGCTCCGTTCACCAGGCTCGCAATGCGGGTTAGTAGGTTATGCATTGCTTGGCTCAGTTCATAAAAGATCCGTCGGAATAACTCAGGGGCATTGGCGTTTAGCTACTGAATTGGAGTTTGCGCAGTTGAACGCGACGACGGTGACCGCATTTTAAAGAGGCCAAGGAGGATTAATTCGTTCAGTGGAATATAGGCTCACGTAATGTGCTGTGCTGTAGCACGCCACTTTGCATCACAACCAACGTGAGTTTATCATTGCAGTTTTTTTCACTGCAAAATTCATCAAAAATAGCCTATAGCCTTCTTTCAGGAAGTATGACAGCATCCCATTGAGCTTCTTAACCAGCGCCCATAGCAAAAAGAGATAGCTAACTCTCTCGTTTTCATAGAACAACGCTGGCGCTATCCCCAAGTTTTAAAGATTTTTTAAATTTAACAACCTGAAAGAGCCCGGTGCGCATCTTCATATGAGGGGTTGGTTGTGAAATTGTGACAATACGAACGATAATAAACGGAGGCGTATCCTACAATGATTACAAGACGAATAAGCGAAATGCATGCCAAATGAACAAAAACAGCACTCATGATCAACAAAATGCTTCGAAACACAGAAAACGGTCAAAGGTTTCCGTAGGAGATATGAAATGTGAAAATAAAATCAGAAAAACACGCACTTAAAGGAGAATTAGCTCTGCTAACGGATTACATGAAAATATTTCAGTCTTTCCCTGAATTCGTACATGTTTTATGATTAGAATGGTATTGGGAAGGCCGTTACAGACTTTTGTTGTTCGCGTAAAGGACTGCGCAATTTTTTCTGTTGTTGGGCCAGGGTATGACACTTATAGACTGTTTTTGTACACAACTCAAAAGGGTATTGTGGTGCAGGTGTTCGGTGACACTGAAGAGTAGTATCGATTAAAAAGGGCTAAGCTGGCTAATTTTAGCTGTGATTTATTAACGATAAGCTGGCTAGGTGCTTTTACTTGGCAGTAGTAGCGTACGACGAATAATATCAGTAAACAAGCCTAATGGCACGCCATTGAATGGCTTCGGTACTTTCAAAGAGGTGCTCTTTATGTGGGTGCCAACGGCGGCTGCATATTCTAACTTGGTGCCTATCAGTGCGATGTGCGCTATTAAGTGCACGGGTGTGTAGGGTGCGGGGGATAAAAGATAGCCCAAGGATCGGTTCGCAGAGGAAGTAATGTAGCTAATACGCATTAAGAATGAAAGATGGTCATGTTGGTGTTCTCCGAAGTATTTATTTGTGTGTTTTAGAGGCCAGCAAAGGAGAACCGCGGGAGGAATAGCCATGTGCGATTAAATTAGAGCGCCTTTTGAAGTGTAATAGCAAACAGTAGCAACATCTAAGGCAAATTCCTATTTTTTGCAAGAGTTTTGTAATGCTAAGACTCGATATATTATCAGTTATTTTAGCATCTATTATGCAGTCGTCTGCTACAAGGCTAATCTCATTTTTTTTACAAAGTGAATGAGGATATCAGTGAAGACGAGGAAGAGAAGTGGGCCGAGCACCGATACTTGATAAACGTCAGAAAGAGCCCTGGCAGGATCAAACCCTGTGTTAATAACTACGATAAATTGCTTTCTCTCGTCAGATACATTTTTAACTCATTAAAGAACAAATGGCTGAATATGTTAACGCGATAATTAGTGCATTAATCGGCCATGAGCAGCTCTGTTAAAATTATCTTCAAAACCAGAAAGGAAGCGTCTGCTCTTGAGCTTTATGCCGGGTAATGTGCATATCATGAAGACATGCAGGTAGAACTGTTTTATTAAAATCATTACATAATTCGTGTTGCTCTAAGTGTATAGAATTATATTCATCCCAAGCGATTAATAGTGCTTAAGATTCGTTTCAGGATTTTAGATAATAGTTCAGGAGAGCAAGCTGCCGGGCTAGTTGGTGATGCATGTTGTAAACTAAGAAGCGCAAAATACCGGACGACGGACAGAGTAAGGGACACAAAAAATAGGTTCACGAGCGCTACAGAGTTGGTAGTAGCACTCGTGAACCTGTTTTTTGTGTCCCTTACTCTGTCCGTCGTCCGGTATTTTGCGCTTCTTAGTTTACAATTTAGATAATAGGCTGGTTAATAATATGGGTCTATAGTTGTAAATTGGTGATTTATTGGAATATTTGAAGACAGGAACCATTTTCCCCCTCGTGTTCATTCGCACACTCCCCGAGTAAAGTGACGACAGAAATAATAACTATACCCATTGTATCTTTTCTGTCTGGCAGATGAATGCTAAATTAGTGGGGATAGCCTAAAGGTTGCTTATTTAAAATAAGCTAGAAAGTACAGCCTAGAAGTGTCAGACAATAGTATTGTTCTTTGTGTTCGATGCGCTAAGAGTTTTCCTGGTGGCCTGACAGATCACCAGTGTTAACGTGTAGTATAACAAGCAATTAACAAAATTATTGCGTTATATGTTCCCTGCAGGGGGCCATCTTCATCAAGCACATGTTGGTGCGTGGCGACACCACGGGTTCCAGAGCATCCTCAGGGACATCTCCGCAGGGGGATGATGATCAGTAGTGTGTTGCCAGGGACCCGAGCACCCGCGCCTAGCCGTGCGGGGATATGGTAGTTGAGCCAATGCCGGGCGTTAAGACCTTTAAGGCCATCGGCGGAGGCAACACACCACTTGGTCCCTGCAGCCTCCTGTACACGCACCTCCGGCGTGACCCGACAAGAGGAAATCGGCAGTCGCATTTTCCTATCCTCCCCTCTACCTTTCCCTTTCGTGCCCCTTTCTCACAACTCTCCTCTCTTCTACTCACTTTGTTTTTCCTTTTTTTCAAGCAGCGAGGGTTAACCTTGTGTGGCCAACCGCCCTGAGTTGCTTCATATTGAGTTCTAGTTGCGGTGTACAGCAGGCACGGGCAGGCCTTGATTTCAAGTTCCCGCCCCGTCCCCTCGTAGGGCTCCTCGGTGGGTGGCTGGCACCACAGCCGAAAAACATATATATTTTACTGCTCCCCCCTCCCACAAAATGTTCGCTCTCACAAAAAGTGCAGACCGATAGAACTGCACACATTTTCGAAAAACAACAAATTTTTCAAGGTACCATGTTCTTCATCCTAGTGTCGAAATGGCTAACCGAAGCCTTGGGCCCATGCTACAATTTGTCCAAAATGCCTAGTGGCGACCTACTGCTTGAACTCAGAGACATAGTCCAATACACGAAACTTTCCGGCCTAGTGTCCAACGGGGAAATGCCTGTGTCATTTACAGTATACCGGTCTCTAAACACCGTCCGGGGTGTGATTTGCGAGTCAGATTTATCCATTTGACTTAGTAGGGGTTACTTAAGGGTCTAAGAGTGTCATACATGTGCATCGCACTAAAATAAGGGAGGAAGACAAACAGGTACTCACAAAACATCTGGTCCTGACGTCCAACTCCAACACACACCCCTAGTCCATACAAGCATGCTATCTTAAAATAAACGTCATACATTACATACCAAATCCGCGAAGATGCTTCAAATGCCAACAATACGGTCATGGGTCGCAAAGCTGCCATGGCCACAAAACTTTCGCCAAATATGCCTAAAAAACATGCTCCCGTAAAGTGTGAAGGAACAGCACTTTGCTGCGAACACTGCGAAAGTAATCACCCCGCCTATTCAAGGGAATGTCCTTCGTGAAAGAACAAGAAGGAAATCATTACAATGACGAAAAAATGAAATATCACATTCAGGGAAGCCCGACGACTCTTCCAGGCAACGAAAAGCTTCAACTTTTTCACGAAAACATCTTTGCTAATGTGGTGCGCGGAAGCGGTGCGCCGCACAGCACTCCGGCACCTGCCAAGGCCACGTTCAACAAGCCTATGGTAGGGCCATCCACGCTCCAGGCGGGGAAAGCGAAAGCTGCTCTTCCATCTTCAAAGCACGGAGTTCTAGCCGATTGGTCAGCCTCCCGCAGGACTTCTTCACACCGGGGGAGGCCTAAAACTCTGACATCCGCGGCTTCGCGATCCTCCAGCACCTCAGGTGAGGTGATGGATGTAACTCTCTCGAGCGAAAAAAGAACAAGGCGCTGATAACGAGCCCAGAAAAGTAAATTCTTTTCGTACAATTCCCACCCAAAAGCACAAGCTTGATTTTTGTGGTTTAATGAAAGTGTCAGGACTGTTCAGGAATAAAGTGACATAACACATATTTTAAGGCCAATGATGCCAATTTCTGTGTGCCTACAGGAGACCAATCTTGGTCCGCAACATGAGAATATCTCGAAACATTTTAAAACTTATTGACTTAATCGCGAGGAGGCAAATAGAGTCTCGGGAGGCGTCGCAATTGTCACTCAAAACGGTTTCCCTGCTCAAGAAATCAAACTGAACACAAAACTTGAGGCAGATGCGGCAAGCGTCGTTACCTACAAAGCAATAACAATATGTTTTTTATGTCTTTCGCCACACATCACATTAACAATCGAAGATTGAGAAGGCCTGATTAAAGAAATGGCGGAGCCATATCTGCTAGTTGGTGATTTTAACACTAACTTCCCATTTTTGGAAAGCGAACGAGGCGACTCAAGTGGACAAATAATCGAAAATTTTATCCTCTCAAATAATGTCTGTCTTTTAAATATGAGAAAACCAAATATTGTTGCCCAAGCTAGAAAAAAAATGACCTCTCTTGATTTAGCTTCCGCATCACCATCTCTTTTTAACCATTTTAAATGGAACGTTTTAATTGACCCTTTGGGAAATGACCACCTGCCTATGGTCTTCAGCCTCTCATCGTCGACTTCAGTCGTCCCTACGATACCACGGCACTGGAAACTTGACCTCGCCGACTGGTCACTTTTTACTGCAAGTGCCACTCTATAAAGAGAATGGTGTCAAGACCTCAGCATAGATGAATTTAATGAAAAGATTACTAGATAAATATTATTGACCGCTACACAAACCATACCAAGAATGTACATTGGCCAAAAAACAGCAAATAAATCTCGGGGCTCCCTGCGCCGGTATACCACTGCGGAGAACTTGCTTGCCTTTAAGAGGGCCAAGGCCAGAGCGCTGTTTATTCGAAGAAATGCTGAGAAATCCTCGTGGAAGAAATATTTGTCCTCAATAAACAGCTCCATAGACTAAAAAAATGTGGGAAATTGTTCGTAGATTCATTGGTGACCATACCCTTTCGCCCTTCCTCTATTGACAACACCCGGGACCCAAACATCATTAGATAAACCGGCCAACATATTGGGCGAGCATGTTGCTGACGTTTCAATTTCGTCCAATTCCGTAAACACGCATAAAGCAATAGCAGAAAAAGCAAAACTTCCATCTGGAGCAAGCATGCATGAGGACTATAACCAGCCTACCACAATGCAAGAATTAAAGAGTACTATCTTCCAGTAAAAAGACAGCACCAGGCCCATACAATATGCATTACACTATGCTTGCCCATCTCACTGATGCTGCCGTAGAGACACTGTTGAAATTCTTCAATAAAATATGGATAACTGGCAGAAGACCTGAGGAGTGGAAGAAAGCAGTCATAGTACCCCCCGCATGGGCACCTTGAGTCTCAAGGTGATGGTGCTTGGCGCCAGCACGGACCCTAGCTCCCATACCGAAGCTGTCATCCGCACCGTGGCGATAGGTTTTAAGGTGAAGGGTAGAAACCATGAACGGTGGCGGTCGGGGCCATGGTCAAGCCCCGGCCGACGGGTTCCCCATCTGTATACCAGGTGGGGGCTCCGGGACCTTCTTGTGTCTATAAGGGTGAGGCACAAGTGAGAGAATAGGAACCCTTAATCCATACATGCCGCATGGATTCTCAATTTCCCCCCCTCAAAAAAAAAACGATCGAAAGCGGAAACGGTACCGCACCGAAGGAATCGCAGTTCTGACTGCAAAATCTACTGAAAATTTTCCACAGTTCCTGATAGTTCACGCTGTTGAGCAAAACGCTCCTGTGGCAGCACTATCAGTGTTTGTAATACAAAAGTGGCTAGTGGCTAACATAGGCGAGGAATATGAAGCAAAAAAACTATCCTCAGGAGATCTTGTACAAGTGAAATCCAAAAAGCAGAGTGATGCACTACTCGAACAAGGGAAACTTGCCGATCTTGACATTACTGTAACACCCCAGAGAAGCCTGAACAGTGTTCAGGGAGTAATTTCTGAGCGCTTGCTAATGAAAGAGGATGAAAAAGAGCTCCTCGAGAATTTGCGTGACCAAAACGTGACGTCCCTTCGCTGCATCACAATAAGGCGCAACAGAGAAGAAAAAACAACACCTCACATCGTTCTAACATTCGGCAGCACTCGTTTGCCCGTGTCTGTCCGAGTTGCATTCATCAGGTACCCAGTGCGCCCGTACATTCCTACCCCTAGGAGATATTTCAAATGCCAAAGGTATGGCCATGGCAGCAAGACATGCAGAGGCAAAGAGACCTGTGGCAAATGTGCCGAAACCGAACATGAAACAGACAACTGCCAAGCAACTGAAACAAAATGTACGAATTGCAAAGGTCCACACGCAGCCTACTCGCGAACCTGTGAAGTTTTCAAGAAAGAAAAACAAATCATCAATCTGAAAATACGAGAAAATATATCTTACCCTGAGGCAAGGAAAAAGTTTAAGGAAGAGACAGCCAGGTCATATGTTGACGCCGTGCGCCGGGGGGTCGAGCGGCGTCTGGTGACAGTGGGCACACAGTACACCATCATTGATACACGCCTGCCCCGTCCCCCACTCGAACGGCACTCCGATGTCGGCACCATTGATATTCCAGAGGTGCACCTGACGGCGGCCTCTGGCACAACCAAAGATGGCGGGAGTGGTCATACACCACCCCAACTTCAGGCAACTGCCCAGGCAGGGCCATCCACATCTTTGACAGGTGCAGCCAAGGCTGTCTTGTCATCTTAAAAGAAAGGCTCGCTTCCCCCCGTAGGGAGAAGCCACAAATCCGTACCACCGCGGGTTCTCCGCGGAAATCGATCACCTCGCATGAGGCGATGGATATAAGCAGTAGCACGCCTCCGAAGCAGCGGCGGCGGAACTCCCTTGAACACAAAAAGGGAGCAAAAACTCCAATAACAGGCCCCAGAAAACCGGGAGCATAGGTTTTTAGATATATCACCAAAAGTTACTAGATATGGCGTTCCTAATAAACTGGAACTATCGAGGCATACTAAAAAACCACAGTGACGTAACATATATTCTTGCTTCATATTCCCCGGTTGTTTTGTGCCTCCAGGAGACAAACTTGGGATCAAAACACAAAAATATTTTCAGTAAATATAAAGTCTTTCACCACGACCGAGAGCAACCAAATAGGCTCTCTGGAGGTACCGCCATAGTCGTTCAAAGTAACATGGCCACTCGTGAAATCAAGGTTCAAACTACATTTGAAGCCGTTGCAGTATCTGTAGTGCATTTTAAAACAATTACAGTATGTTCCGTATACCTCCAACCACACCTGACAGTAACACTCCATGACTTAGAAGCCCTTTTAAAACAATTACCAGAGCCATATCTGTTAGTCGGCGATTTTAATGCTCACTGCAAATTGTGGAGAAGCGAACAAACGGACACTAGAGGCCGTATTTTAGAAATTTTATTCTGTGCAAAAATATAAGCCTGCTCAACAGGGGCAAACACACATATTGTCCTCCAAGCTCCAGAAAATGTAGCTGCATAGATTTGTCTCTTACTTCGCCTTCTGTTTTTACTGCTCTTAAATGGGATGTCTTGGACAACCCGTATCGTAGCGGTCATCTACCCGTTCTTATAAGCCTAACATCATCTCCGCAAATCATTCCTACAAATCTACGACGTTGGAAACTCCATTTGGCCAACTGGGCACTTTTTCAAGAAAATGCCAGCTTAGAAAAAATATATCAAAATACCTTAAGTATTGATGAATTTAATTAAATTATCACAAACCGCATTATCTCCGCTGCGCGCCTGGCTATACCTCAATCTTATGGAGTGGTGAAACAAAACCACAAAATCTGGTATACAAAAGAATGTAGACTAGCAAAAAAGAAACAGAACAAAGCATGGGGAAACTGGGGGTGGCTGAGTGGTTATGGCGCTCGGCTGCCGGCCCGAAAGACGCGGGTTCGATCCCGGCCGCGGCGGTCGAATTTCGGTGGAGGCGAAATTCTAGAGGCCCGTGTGCTGTGCGATGTCAGTGCACGTTAAAGAACCCCAGGTGGTCGAAATTTCCGGAGCCCTTCACTACGGCGTCCCTAATAGCCTGAGTCGTTTTGGGACGTTAAGCCCCCATACACCAAACCATAAACCAACCAACCTCACGCATAAAAATCTCAATCTTTAAAAAGGCAATGGCAGAAGCCCAATATATCCGCCGTAATGCTGAGAAAACTTCTTGGCAAAGTTACGTGACATCAATAAATAGCTCAACCACATAAAAAAAAATGTGGGAGAAGGTACGAAAGCTAGATGGTAAATACTCCCCATTCACACTTCCCCTTCTAACAGCTCCTGGTATACAGACAAACATCGAAGAACAGGTAGACATTTTAGGCCATCATCGTTCCATTTTTAAAACCCGAAAAGCCACCAACCTTTCCCAGTAGTTATAGGCCCATAGCCCTCACCAGCTGCCTTGCAAAAGCATTTGAAGGTATCGTGAATATTAGATTAACCTTCGTGCTAGATGCCCGTGAGCTTCTCGATGTCCGTCAGTGCGGTTTCAAAAAGGCATGCTTCACAACAGACCACCTAGTTCGCCTTGAAAATACTGTCCGTGAGGCCTTCATACACAAACAACAATGTCTTGGTGTTTTTTCGATTTAGAGAAAGCATATGACACAACCTGGAGGTAAGGAATTTTTCACGACTTGGCTGAACTTGGCATTTGTGGCAGGATGTTGAACTGCCTAAAATATTTCCTGTCAAACCGTTCATTCAATGTACGCCTCGGTTCAACCCTCTCGAGAATTTTCATTCAGGAAAATGGAGTGCCTGAAGGAAATGTCTTAAGCACGACCCTCTTTGTTGTTAAAATGAATTCTATTAGAGAAATAATTCCAAGGTCTGTTATGTATTCGATCTATGTCGATGATCTGCAGATAGCCTGCACGTCCTCAAACATATCAACATGCGAAAAACAAGTGCAGTTAACAATAAATAAACTTTCAACATGGGCTGACCGAAATAGTTTCCGGTTCTCCCCACAGAAAACAGAGGCCATTTTTTTCTCACTCAAACGTGGCCTACAGGCAGATCCTAGACTACACCTGAACGAAACCGAATTACCGATAAAAAGCGAACACAAATTTCTGGGCATAACGTTTGACAAAAACGGACCTTCTTGCCCCACATAAAGAATCTGAAGAAGAAAACTTCTCGATCATTTAATATCTTAAAGGTGCTTTCACATAAACGGTGGGGGTCTGATAGAACCTGGCTTTTGCACATCTACAGCAGCATAGTTCGCTCTTGCCTAGATTATGGGTGTATAGTGTACAACTCAGCTCGACCGTCCTACCTTATGCAATTAGACCCAGTACATTATTCAGCTTTGCGCCTTGCAAGTGGGGCATACAGGACATCACCAATAAACAGCATATATATCGAATGTAACGAACCAGCCCTCGCAGATAGAAGAGCCATGCTCAAATGTGCATACGTCCTAAAAACCCTTTCACTACCAAAACATCTCTGCTACTCCATAGTTACGAAGTGCCCGTCTAAGCAGCTTTTTAGTAACAAACCGAATGCGACGAAACCCCTTACTCTCCGTTTTGAAGAAATTTGCCAGGAATTGGGTATTTTAGACACACTACCTGATGTCGCCCAGAGACCCAAACCACTGCCACCTTGGTACACCTTTCCCGCTGTAGGGGACTACACAATGACACAATTTCAGAAAAAGCAAACTCCACGTGAACACATACTACAAGAATTTTTGGCACTAGAGGAAAAGTACAAAGAATACACAGCATTTTATACAGACGGTTCTAAAACATCACTTTACGTCGGAAGTGCTGTGGTGCAAGACAAATGGGAAAAGGTAGTTCGGTTACCTCAGTGCGCGTGAATTTTCTCAGCTGAATGTTATGCCATTCCGGTGGCTGTATCAAAAATAATCGAAAAGAACTTTCAAAACAGCATTATCTATACGGATTCGCTGAGTGCAATCACAGCACTGAAAGCCAGAAACGTAAGGGAACCTTTAATAGGAAATATAATACATGACATAATAACTGTTGAAACACAAGGACATTAAATTAAGCTCTGTTGGATACCAAGTCATCTCGAAATTTGTGGCAACGAGAGAGCTGACACGTGCGCTGCACAAGCTCGCCATAAGGAAGTTCAGACTATAAATATACCCTATGCAGATTGCATGAAGTCAGTAAAAATTAAACTTACAGAAAAATGGTAGTGTACATGGAATAGTGAAGAAAATGACAAACTACATTTAGAAAAACCTATTCTGGGAGAATGGAGATCATGCAGGCATCAGGAACGTTTTATAGAAATAATTTTATGCCGCCTGCTCATCGGACACATACACCTAACACACAACTTTCTACTGACAAAACAAGACAAACGCTTATGTGAGAAATGTGGAAATGAGCTGACAGTTAATCACATTTTATTCTCGTGCTCACAACTTGAACGGATAAGAAGAAATTATTTTACTGTTTTTTACGATGAACGCATTCCCTTCCACCACAATTTACATTTAGGCGATAATCAACTTGTAAGAACTTCATCTGTTTTTAATTTTCTGAAAGGCGCGGCCATCTTAAACAAAATATGATATCAAATATCGCAAAACTATAAATTCTAAAATTTTTTACCCCGTGCTTTCGCGCATTTTATGAGGCACCTCATCCATTTTCTCAGTCCTGAGAAGAAGGCTGAGGTCTGCATTCGATTTGATGGGCTCTTCAGAATCCTTGTCCAGACAAGGAGTTTCTCTGAGGACACCGAATTTTTGAAATAAATTATACAATGTGTTTCGCGCATGATAGCCTAAGTTGCTTATGCGCCATAAAACCCAATACAATACAATACAGTCATAGTACCTTTTTGATACCCGGAAAACCACCAACAAGTCCTACCAGTTACAGGCCGGTAGCCCTCACCAGCTACATTGCTAAATCTTTAGAAAGTATCGTATAGTAAACATAAGACTATAACCTTTGTACTTTCATCCCAAGAACATTTAGACATACATCAATGTGGATTTATAAAAGCATACTCGACCACTGATCACCTTGTCTACCTAGAAAACACAATCCGGGAGGCGTTCATCCACAAGCAAGCAGCACTGTATCGGGGTGTTCTTCGATATGGAGAAGGCCTACGATACCACGTGGAAGTTCGCCATCCCCCATGACATAGCAGAGCTTTGTACGACATGTATAAACTTCCTGAAGCATATCGACCTGTGAGAGACAAATACAAATCACACTTTATAAACTGACTGCTTGGGCAGACAGAAATGGATTCAAATTTTAACCTAATAAAACATTATCAGTTCTCTTTTCATTGAAACGGGGCCTGCAGGTCGATCCAAATCTGTACTTGAGCCAAACAGCGCTATCAGTTAAACAAGAACATAAAGTTTTAGGCATCATTTTTGAGAAGAAACTCGCACTTCTACCGCATATTGCCAACCTAAAAAAAATCTTCTCAAGCGCTCAATATCCGAAAAGTGAACTCACGAAAACGGTGGGGTTCTGACAGAGGATGCCTTTTACAAATCTATTGCTCTCTGGTACCCTCTAAGCTTGACCATGGGTGTGTAGTCTGTGGATCAGCAAGAACATCTACCTCGAACGAATATACCATGTTCATAAACTTGGCCTGCGCCTATCATCTGGAGCATACAGAACATCCCTGGAAACCAACATTTACTTTTAAACTAATGAGCCTAGGCTCAAGATGATCGAAGAATCGCGCTCACATGCACATATGTCTTAAAAATTTGTTGTCTTCTGAAACATCTCTGTCGTCCTATTGTCACCAAGTGCCCATCCAAAAGATTATTCAACAGCAAACCAAACTTATTAGGCCTTTAGTACTGCGCTTTGAAGATATAAGGGAAGATTTAGCTGTACTAAACACTCTAGTTAACATCCCATCACGACAAGACCATCTGCCTTCATGGTACAGTGTCCCCGCAGTATGTGACTTCACACTGATGCATTTACACAAAAACAAACTCCACAGGAGCACGCACTAGAAGAATAATTTGCACTGCAAGAAAAATATGACACCCATACTGAATTCTACACTGATGACTTAAAAACTGGAAGTCATAATGAAAGTCCATTAATTCCAGGAAACCTTGAAAAAACAATAAGCCTGCCAGAGTGCGCATTGGTTTTTGCTGACGAGTGTTATGCCATCATCGTAGCTGTGGAACAAATAGTAAGAGAGAACATCAAAAACAGCGTTATTTGCACTGACTCGCTTGACACTCTTTAATCATGCACACACTCATTGCTCTTAGGTCCTATACACCCGGTGTTTATTTTACCATATGTACATATTTTCGCTTGAGTCGACCGAAAACCCTGTGATTCGCGGCCCTAGACGTCCTTGAAACAAAAAATCTACTATCATCAACTAAAAATAAAATGAGATTTCTGTCCTCTGATGTGCGGCTTTTAGAAGATGCTCCTCTGGTTATAGGTCGCGGAAGGAACTTCTTATGCTGCTATTTCGAATTTATTTCCCGTACACCTTTTCATGTCTCTCTTGTAAAAATATATGAAGCACAATCAGGACCATGGACAAGGAAGACCAAACAACACAAGCGCTTGTGTTGTTTGGTCTTCCTTGTCCGTTGTTCTGAGTGTGCTTCATATATATTTTACAAGATGCAATACCAACTGGCTCAAATATCGATTCTGCTTTTCACGTCTACTCTCTAACCGATTTTGTATTTTTGTCATATGTTCTTGTTAAGGTGTTGTACTTATCAATGTGTGCAACACTCCCGATTTTTTTATTTATCAGGTCACTTTATCATTTTATCAGGCCACTAATAATGCCTTTTGAAGATAAATGTGAAGACGTAGCAGTGCTGGACGCCCTACCTAATATTGCACAAAGACATGAATATCTACCACCATGGTACAGCCTTCCTTCGGTGTGTGACTTCACACTGACACACGTAAATAAAGAGAAAATGCCACACGAGCACATACTGCAAGAGTTCTTTGCAGTACAAGAAAAATATGACACTTACACTGAATTTTACACTGATGGCTCAAAAACAGAAAGTCATGTCGGAATTGCAGTAATTCAAGGAACAAATGAAAAAATGATACGATTGCCACAGTATGCATCGGTATTTACTGCGGAGTGTTATGCCATCTTTGTAGCTGTAGAACAAATAGTAAAACAAAACATAAAAAATAGCATCATTTACACCGATTCACTGAGTATGCTAAAAGCGCTGCATTCTACAAATGCTGCTGAACACATAATAGGAAAAATCATACATAACAGTTAAAATTACAAAGGAAGAACATAACATTATATTCTGCTGGGTCCCTAGTCATGTTGGAATTTTAGATAATGAGAGAGCAGATGCTTGCGCAGCACAAGCTTGAATTGGCCATGTAAAAGAAGTTAACATACCACAGAGGGATTTTTCTAAATTACTGCACAGTAAACTCAGGAATAAGTGGCAGATTGCATGGGACGAACACACAAACAACAAACTACATTCTATAAAACCTGTTTTGGGAGTATGGAGATCATGTACACATCAGGAGCGTTTCATAGAAGTTATTTTGTGTCGACTACGCATTGGACACACACACCTTACTCACAACTTCTTACTGACAAAAAAACACAAACTTCTCTGCGAAATGTGTGGCGATGAACTCACGGTAAACCACATTTTAATTGTATGCAAAAAACTGGAACAACTGAGGAAAAAATATTTAACAACATTGTACAATGAATACATCCCACTACACCCCATGTTACCTTTAGGAGATCAAGCACTGGTTGATTTTTCAAGCATTTTTAAATTTCTTAGAGAAGCCAATGTTTTATACAAACTTTAGATATAAAAAGCGTAACCTTTAACGAAAGCTCTAACCGTGTGTTTGGCGCATCATAACCTCAGATGCTTTTGCGCCATTAAAATCAATATAACTAACTAACTAACTGATGGGACTCACATTATTAAATATAAAAAGAAAAAAAGAAAAAAATTCGGTCCACTTATCACATTGTGCTACTGAATTGGCAACGGGGAGTTTTGTTCACGTGCGAAACGTAAGAATTCTGTAGGACTAAAGCGGGTAGCTGCTGTAAAGTCTTCTCTGATACCGTAGGACTTGTTATTGGTCTTGAATGTATCAAACAGAATGTGTTATTTTGTTTTTAAGAACGCGGATTTGACGAATGTAGGACCGCACCGGCCTAAAAACATTCTGCCAACCTTTCTGTCATTTCCTTTCGGCTCAGTTTCAATTCAGAGGCTCATAACAAGAAACAGTAACTTTTTCTCGGTGTTTTTTTTTCTTCAGGGCCTACTTCGGCAATGTAATAAAAGTGAGATTTCGGTGGCTTGACCTGTCTTCAGCCTAATTTAGTGCATCATTGATGTCAGTGAGCGCTTTAATCTTTTGACCGGTTGGAGATAGCAACTGCTCGATGTTGGCGCGAATCTGAGGTATGAGCTAGGATTTAGTTTCTCTTTTGGTTATGTGAGTTGCGAATTAATTCAATGTTAGTTTATTTTTTATTGGAAGGATGCTTATTGATTTGAGCATGGCCATAATCCTGTCTCGACGAGGTTCTACATTTGTGCAAATTGCGTGAATTGTAGCGTTAATTTCGCTGCCTGCGTTACGTGTGACAGGGCGTTAATTTGTTTATTGGAGTCTGAAAGATTCAAAAGCGGGTCAGTGGCCCCAGTGCACCGGCAAAATAAACAATTGGCTAGGCAGCTCGACTAAGAAACGATGGCTAGTTTCCTTGGGAAACATTGATGTCTCTCGGGCAAGTACTCAGCCAACATCGCCTGGAGCTGATATTGTCACGTAGTGGTGACGGCAGTCGAAGCAGCGATGAAGACGGACGAAAGGGTCTTCTAAAAGAAAGCTGTTTATCGGGCTGACTTGCACCCAAAAGGGTCTGAATCACTCGGCTGCGGCGAAGTGACAAGCGTGCTCGGCGGTCGTCGAACAGAATGCCCGCCGCTGTCTGCCGTGCTCAATTTAAAGCTGGTAGCGAACTTTCGAGATAAAGCGTGCAAAGTTCCTTGAACATTCTGGAACAACGTAGAATCAGCTCTGCCTGTCTGCGATCAATCGAGATAAACCTAGTCGCGTCTTGCGTCGCAAAGAAAACGATAAGATGCTGTGGCGGCAGATTTGAAAAACGAACAAACACTGCAAATATTTCCTGCATCACTCCCCTATCAAAGAAGCATCGACCCGATGCATTAAAACAAATAATGCGACTAGTAAGAGAAAAAAACGGATCTTGCGAAAATAGAGCATGGAAATGCAGCGGCCTTTAGCGCGCATAATACAGCTTCAGACGGACTTCATGGACAACTTCTGGACGTACGCGGCGTCGCTGGGATGCAGTCATTGTGTCAGGGATGACTTCATAATCCAGTTCACCTAGCCGACGAAGAACCTTGTACGGGCCGAAATAGCGGCGCAAAAGCCTTTCACTCAATCCACGGCGGCGAATCGGCGTCCACACCCAGACTTGGTCTCCTGGCTTGTATTCCGCGTTGCGTCTTCGTAGGTTGTAGCGTCTGGCGTCAGACCGCTGCTGATCTTTTATCCGTAATCGGACAAGCCTTCGAGCTTCTTCTGCATGTTGAAGGTAGGCGGCAACGTCGCCGTTCCCTTCTTCTGTAACGTTGGGCAGCATGGCGTCTAGCGTGGTCGTGGCCTCCCTACCATGGACGAGTCTAAAAGGCGTCATCTCGGTGGTCTCCTGCACTGCGGTGTTGTAGGCGAAGACGACGTAAGGCAGGATGACATCCCAGGTTTTATGTTCAGCATCGACATACATCGCGAGCATATCGGCGAATGTTTTGTTCAGGCGCTCGATCAGTCCGTTGGTCTGCGGATGGTATGCAGTTGTCCTCCGGTGGCTGGTTTGACTGTAGCGCAGAATGGCTTGCGTTAGTTCCGCCGTGAATGCTGTTCCTCTGTCTGTGATGAGCACATCGGGGGCGCCGTGTCGAAGAAGAATGCACTCCACGAAAAATTTGGCGACTTCTGCTGCTGTTCCGTTCGGTAGGGCTTTCGCCTCGGCGTAGCGGGTCAGGTAGTCGGTCGCTATGATGATCCACTTATTTCCAGAAGTTGACGTTGGAAAAAGGCCAAGCAAGTCCATGCCGATCTCCTGAAAGGGCGATGGGGGAGGTTCAATGGGGTTCAGAAATCCTGCTGGTCGTGCGGGAGCAGACTTTCGTCGCTGTCAATCTCGGCAGGTTTTCACATAGTGTGCGACATCGGCAGACAGTCGGGGCCAGGAATACTTGTCTTGAATGCGGCGGAGTATGAGAGTAAATTCGAGATGTCCAGCTGTCGGCTCGTCGTGTGAAGCCTGTAGAAGTTCTTCGCGGAGACAAGTAGGTACAACAAGGAGGTAGGCTGTTTTGCTCGCTGTAAAGTTCTTCTTCACAAGAACCTCATTCTGCACACAGAAGGAAGGCAGTCCTCCTTTGATTGAAGCGGGGGGTGAAGAAACCTTGCCTTCCAGGTATTCGATGAGGCCTTTTAGGTCGGGATCCGAGCGTTGCTGCTGAGCAAAAGAGCTGGGGCTGATGGGTCTCAGGAAGGCGTCCTCATCGTCGTCCGGCGGCGGTGCATCTACAGGGGCTAGTGAGAGGCAATCGGCGTCAGTGTGCTTGCGTCCGGTCTTGTAAACGACGGTGACGTCAAACTCCTGGAGACGCAGACTCCATCGAGCGAGTCAGCCAGAGGGGTCCTTCAAATTGGCAAGCCAGCACAGCGCGTGGTGGTCGTTGACCACCTTGAACGGTCGTCCGTAGTGGTAGGGGCGGAATTTTGACGTAGCCCAGATGATGGCAAGGCACTCCTTCTCAGTGTTCGAATAGTTAGCCTCGGCCTTGGAAAGGGAACGGCTAGTGTATGCGATGACTTTCTCCAGCCTGTCGCTTTTCTGAACGAGGACGGCGCCTAGGCCCACGCTGCTTGCGTCGGTATGAACTTCAGTATCGGCGTTTTCACCAAAGTGCGCAAGGATCGGTGAGGACTGTAAACGACGCTGAAGTTCCTTGAAGGCTTCTGCTTGCGGCGCTTCCCATTTAAACGGCACGTCTGCCTTCGTCAGTTGGGTCAGGGGCTCGGCGATGCGCGAAAAGGTTTTCACAAATCGTCGGTAATATGCGCACAGTCCGAGAAATCTGCGCACTGCTTTCTTATCGGCCGGCGGTGGAAACTGTTAAATAGCAGCTGTTTTCTGTGGGTCTGGGCGTACTCCTTCCTTGCTAACGATGTGGCCTATAAACAGCAGCTCTTAGTCGGCAAAGTGACATTTCTCTGCTTTCAAGGTTAGGCCAGACGACTTGATTGCGTCTAGTACTGTTCGAAGTCTTTTGAGGTGCTCTTCAAAGTTCTAGGCGAAGACAACGACGTCATCTAAATATACCAGACAAATTTACCACTTCAGGCCGGCCAGCACTGTATCCATTACTCGCTGAAACGTTGCTGGTGCGGAACAGAGACCAAATGGCATCATCTTGAACTCAAACAGCCCATCCGGAGTGATGAATGATGTCTTCTCGCGATCTCTTTCGTCGACCTCAATTTGCCAGTAGCCGTTCTTGAGATCCATCGATGAGAAATATTTGTCGTTGCAGAGGCGGTCCAGTGTGTCGTCGATGCGGGGGAGGGGGTAGACATCCTTCTTTGTTATGTTGTTCAAGCGGCGGTAATACACGCAGAATTGAAGTGCGCCGTCTTTCTTTCTCACTAGAGCAACCGGTGCCGCCCATGGGCTGTTTGAAGGCTGGATGACGTCGTCGCGAAGCATTTCTTCGACTTGGTCCCGGATGGCTTGTCGTTCTCGCGGAGACACACGGTAGGGGCTTTGACGGAGAGGTCGGACGTGTTGATCCGTTATAATGCGATGCTTGGCAATTGGCGTCTGTCCCACCTTCGGCGATGTTGAAGAACACTCACTGTAGCTTTGAAGCAGATTGCGGATCTGGTCTTGTCCTTTCCGGTGCAGGGCTGCGTTGATGTCGAAAATGGGCGAGTTCTCTTGGTCAGGCGAATCTTCTGCGGAGGGGTCGGAGAGTTCGAAGGAGTCTCGTACGTCGGATATTTCATCGAAGAAAGCAATCGTCGTTCCTCTGGGCAGCTGCAGCGGCACAGAAAAGGCGGATCTCTGACTGCTCGTGTACTAACAGATCGCACTTCTTGACCGAATTGTGATAAGCTGGGCTTTCCTGCTGCTTCCGTCACACCCAGCTGACCTGAACCTGCGCACATCGGCCACCGCTGCAGTTCTGCGCTTCGCCTCTGCTGCTATATAAGAAGCTGCCATCGACTAGCCTGGGCACATGGGCAGCTGCAGCGGCACAGAAAAGGCGCATCTCTGACTGCTCGTGTACTTACAGGTTTGTCATTGAACACTTGAACCTATCATACATCTGTTACCCTGTGCTGCTGCAGCACTGCCCTGTAGCTTGTCAATATGGGTAGTGAGCAGGACGATAGATGCTTTGAGTGTGGCAAATCTGCTGAACCTGATGATGACTGCATGGTGTGTAATGAGTGCTTTTGCTCGTATCATTTGGGTTCTTTTTCAGGCATTTCAGAAAGAACGTACAAATCAAAGGGAGATCTGCTCGAAAACAATGGCGTTGCCCAACCTGCCGAGGGGTTAAAATTGCTGTGATTGCAGAACTTCAAGAAAAAATGAAGTCGCTCACAGACACTGTTCTTTCTATGGAAGTAAGCGTTCAGGTCATGTCTGAAAAATTTGACAAAGCACTAGCTGAGCTTAGCCAACATGACCATAGCCTGAATGATATGAAAAAGCGGATTGAACAGTTTGAGACTAACCGAAGCTATGGACAGATTGAGGAGATCAAGAAAGCAATCAACGAACTAGAGAGATATAACAGGAAGATAAATATAGAAATTCACGGTATACAAAAAACAGATCACGAAGATCTTCTTGTCAAAGTCAACGCCTGTGCTACTTCTCTTCAGCTTCCGCAGCTTGCGACTAGTGATGTCACAGCAATTCACCGATTGCCATGCAAACCCGATAAGACGCCTGGAATCATTGTTCGCTTCGCTCGGAAGGCTATTCGTGATGACTGGTTCAAAAACCGAAAGAAACTGTAGGATGCATATGAATATGAAAACGTGTACATCCAAGATAATCTGATTAAACAAACCCGAGCACTTCTCTGGGAGGCAAAGCAATGGGCACGTGACAAGAACTATCGCTTTGTTTGGCAGAGTGGCGGCAAAGTTCTCGTTAGACAGAAAGAAGGTGACACAGCCATTGCCATCGTCTTAAAATCACTTGACGCTTGCATAAGTTTTTCTACAAGTGTTGCGACCTATTTATGCATATTACTCCTGACAAACTAAAGTCGCATCTTGGTAGTAGGCGTCTCAAAGGTTTAAAGGTTTTTCATTTATATATTCAGTCTGCCAGAAATAAACATCAGCATTTAAATTCGTTCTTATAGTATTGCCTTTTATTTTGATGTCATTATGCTCTCAGAAACCTGGTATAGTAGTAATGACAATGTTTTTTCAATACCCGGATATGAGGTGTTCTACCTGAATCGCTCTTTACGCCGTGGTGGCGGTGTTACCTTGTTAGCGAAAGAAAATCTCAGATGTGACCTTTTGCCTGATTTCACCTCTTCGAAATCTGGATGCGAAATGTTAACAATAGCAATGTGTAACCATGTATTTTCTGTCGTGTACCGACCCCCTAATGATGATCACGCTACACTCTGTGCTTCCGTAGAAACTCTCTTTCAATACTGCATAACTAATAAGCTTAACTTAATTTGTGGTGGGGACCTTAACATTGACATGACTTCTAATACTCGTGAGTCAAAAGAAATGATATGGTTATACGAGAGCCATGACCTAAATAATGCTATTTCTTCTCCAACTAGAATTACTAGTACGTCTTCGACGCTAATAGATTTCTTTCTCCTCAGCTCGGCCATCAAAAATTTTGCATCTGGAGTCATATCTTGCGATCTTAGCGATCACTTACCTGTATATGTAATCATCCCACATCATGAAAAAGAAACTAGCCTTCCGATCCCTGCTAAAAATGTTTCATCCAGAAATTTGGAAAATTTCCGCCAAAAAATATCAACTGTATCTTGGGTGAACGTGCTTTCTTCATCTGATGCAAACATATCTTTTGATATCTTTTTTAACTTGCTAAAAACTGCTTACAAAACAAGCTTTCCATTTTTTGAATTCTTCCAAATCGAAAAAGATCAGAAAACCATGAATTACTCGAGATTTACTTGCTAAAATAAAAACAAAGTATACAATGTACCAAGCATATCTTAAGCAAGGGGATCCCGAACTGCTTAAGTCATTTAAGACGTATCGTAATAAATTAAACAAGGAACGTAAGCATGCCAGAGATAACTATTGAGGACCCGGCCGTCCAGCGCGGATTGGTGCGGAGAGCCTACCTGGCGGCATACCTCAGTGGAGCCCCGGACCAGGGGCCCCAACCCTGTTAAGACGGGCTGCAATAACTCATCGGAAGATGAAGAAGACAGCCCGCGACGGCTAATAACACATTTTAATATGAAATATAAATAATTTTTTTCCTCCTCCTCCTCAATAATCTTTTTTTAGGATCATCCAAAAACGCGGCCGTGACATAGAAAAAAACTAAACTCAATATTTCAAAACGTGCAGGCATCAAAAGGAATTAGTGGAATAGTTGTGAATGGCACAACGATTTCAGGAACTGATCTAGCTAATGTTTTCAATGACTACCTAGTAATCTTGAAGTTTCCTGCACCGTCAGTAGACTGCACCCAATACTTGACTGGCAGTTGTCTTGCTACAATTTATTTGAGTCCAGTTTCAGAAACGGAAGTTTTCTCTATTATCATGAAATTAAGAAATACTCGCTCCATTGATATATTTGACATTCAAGTCCGACCGATTAAATTCATTGCTGACATTATTGCTGTCCCACTTGCCCATATTGTCAATCTTTTTCTGTCAAGTGGAGTATCTCTAGTGCAGCTACAGTGCGCAAAGGTTTGTGTTCTACACAAAAAAGGTGACAAAAAAGATTTAGCAAATTACAGACCAATTTCTCTTTTACCAATTTTTTCCAAAGTGCTTGAAAACGCCATCCATTCACATCTGGTTTTATTTACAGATAAACATAACATCCTGACTGACCGTCAATACGGTTTTAGGAGACATTGTTCCACCGAACTTTTCCTGCTTCATCAAAAAGAGTTCATTCTAAAAAAACTTGAAGAAAAACGATACGTACTGGTAGTTTTTATAGACTTTACAAAGGCATTTGATTCTCTTAACCGGGGTATTTTGCTGAGAAAATTAGAATTCTACGGAATTCGTGGTGTTGCCTTGAAGTTAATGGGATCATATCTTAGTACTCGCATGCAGTCTGTTTCAGTAAACAACAGCACCTCCACCTTTAAATGTACTTCGTTTGATGTCCCTCAGGGCAGCGTGTTGGGCCCTTATTTATTTAATATTTACATAAACGATGCTGTTAACATTGATGATGATACGAAATTCCGGATCTACGCAGATGACACCAGCCTGTTTCTCGAAGGTGACGATTACGAAAAACTTGTTAATCATGCAAACAACACTTTAAGCTAACTTCATGATTGGTGTTCCTGCAACGGCTTGGTTATTAATACCCAAAAAACTAAAGCAGTCATCTTCCGAGCGAAGGACAGATACATTGTTATAAATAATATTCCTCAAATACTGTGTCAGCGGATAGAAATTGTGACAGGATTTAAAACTGTAGGCGTAATTTTTTTAGAGCACATGCTGTGGGACTCGCACACTAATCATGTTATCACACCCTAGCTCGCACTATAGGATTAATCTACAGGCATCGAGACCTATTTCCTGTAAGCACAAGACTGTTAATTTATCATTAACTGTTTTTATCGCTTATAAATTACTGCTTTTTAGTGTGGGGCAAGACAACCTCAACAAATGTCAGGAAACTGATGGTAATTCAAATTAAAGTAATCCGGATTATGGCAGATTCTTTACCAGACTACTCAGTAGACAACTTGCTTAGAAAGTTTTGACTAATTAGCATAGAGAACTTGTATATACAACTATCATCTTTGTAAAAAGTTAAGGAATGAAAAGAAACAAGGCATTATTCTCATAACTAATCTGGCAAACTTGCAAATGAATACTCGTTATTATACAACTAGACATCCTGAGCACTAAGTTCATCGTAACCGCACTAATTATGGTGAACAAATGTTACGACACACAGTACCAAGTGTATTAAATTATTTTTTTCGCAAAGAAATTGATGCGATGAGTATTTCGAAAACAGAATTCAGAGATTTATTCGTTCAGTTGTTTAGAAATAGGGTTCAGAAAAGGGTAATTACTTTTTATTCTCTTTCTCAAATGCTACAATTGTACTACCTGTGCACTACCTTTATGGAATTTTTTTTCTCAGGTTTGATCTGTATGCTCTGTGTACCTGTTAATTCTTCTGTTTGGTTTTATAACTGCTGTTCTTTCAAATCTTTGAAGTATTTTCAATCGTGCATACTTAGACTGCGTTTCGTAGCTATACATTTCACGGAAATTCTTTCACCAATTTTAGTGATGTATAAAATATCCATCAAAACGTGTTGTTTTTGTGTGTGAGTGTATGCTGATCTGTATATTGTATGAGCTGCTTTTGCCTATGTAAACAAGGGGGGTGGGAGCCTGTCAAGTTGCTGTTTAGCAGCTTTTTGTTCCATCTCCCCATGTTTTGTACAAACATAAAAATAAACCGTATTCGTATTCGTAATGTGTCGGTATTCTTCGCTGAAGTTAGTCAGCAGTACATCGGCCTGGCCATTGCGGAAATGTGCGATGCTGATTCCTCGTCTAGAAGCAACTGCATGTTCCCCTCAATGATGGCTTCAGCGTTAATGGCTTTCGTGGCGCTTACGGTCACGATAACGCTTGATCGGGGTGGGACACACTTCTTCCTACAGGAAACTCAGGGCAACGTGATTTTCCCCAGTTTTCATCGAAGCGATGGTTGTGCCCGTCGAAAGCGTGATCTGCTTGGATCAGAGGTTGATGATCGCCTGATGCTCATTAAGGAAATCCATAACCAAGATCACTTCGCGGGAGCATTGCGGTAGCACAACAAAGGTCGCAGGACAGGTATGTCCTTTGACAGCCAGTCGCGCTGTGCATCGTCCTGATGGCGTAATGAGGTGGCCCCCTGCGGTGCGAATTTGTGGGCCGTCCCAAGCCGTTGTAACTTTTCTCAGGTGCTCAGCGAATGTTCCATTCGTCACCGAGTAATCGGCTCCTGTGTCAGCTAGAGCGGTAACTTTCCGGCCGTCGATAGTCAATTCTAAGTCGGAGGTCCTGGCTCTTGCATTGCATGTCGCTCTCGGCGTCGGGTCACGGCTTCGTCGCGTATGCGAGTCGCGGGTGGGGCGTGTGGTAGAAGCTCTTCTGGGTGGCGGCGTCGTTTTCAAGGCAGCCTGCGTCGTGGTCGGGGCTCTCATTGTGTGCGGCAACCTCACCTCCAGAGGTTGCTGCCTTTAGTTTCCCATACGAGGGCTGGGAGACCTTCCTCGTACCGCGGCTGCGTAGCTGCGGCGTGGCGACGCCAAGCGCGAGGTTGACGGCTATGGTGAGCGCGAAAAGCGGTTCGGCGTGTACTCTTCTCGACGCAGGTACTCGTCGATTTCCTGCGGACGTTGTCTGAAGCGTGGTCGTGGGGCCTTAACGACAAATCCTCGAAGACCGATACGTCGGTGCGGGCAGTGACGAAGAATATGGCCGGCCTCACCGCAATGGAAGCACAACGGCCGGTTGTTGGAAGTCCTCCAGGCGTCGCATTTCCTGGGGCTTGAGCGTCGGTCATAGGCTGGGCAGGCGGGGGCTGGGAGTCGGCGTTGTGGAACAAGTGGCTCATCTTTGGGAGGACGTGGGGTTGTCGTTGGAGCTGAGCAGTCCTTACTGCCGCGGCGTAGGTCATGGCCTGGGGTTCTGTGGCCGTCGAGGTGCCAAGTGCCTGTTGCACTTCTTCCCGTACCACGTCCATCAGAGTCGCTGCTTGTAGCTGTGGGGAGGATGGCAGTAATCGGCCTAGCTCCTCTCGGACAATTTCGCTGATAACTTCCCGCAACCTGTCGCTGGTGGTGGCCGGCGTGACCGAAAGGATTGCACAGGCAGAGGAAGGGCAGTTGTACTGCCGAGCTCTGCCGTCGAGGGTCTTCTCAATCGTGCAGGCTTCTTGCATGAATTCCTTGACTGTTTTTGGCGGCTGGCGGACGAGGCTGCCAAAGAGTTGTTCTTTTACGCCGCGCATTAAAAACTGAACTTTCTTTTCCTCGGTCATCTCGGGGTCGGCGCGGCGAAATAGGCGCTTCATCTCCTTGACGTAACCATGGACGGGCTCATTCGGAAGCTGAATCCTGGACTCGAGGAGTCGTTCGGCTCTTTCTTTCCTCACGACACTGGTGAATACCTTCAATAGTTCTCTCTTGAATAGCTCCCATGTCATAAGGGACGACTCGTAGTTTTCGTAGCACGTGCGTGCGGAGCCATCCAATGAGAACACGTGTCCAATTTTTGCCGCATCATCCCACTTGTTGAATGACGCCACGCGCTCAAATTGATCCAACCATCCTTCAGGGTCTTCGCCTAGGGATCCATTGAAAGTTGGCGGCACCCGCGGCTGCTGTAGTATGATTGGTGTCGACATCTTCAGCGATGTTGCGGTGCTTGTAGCAGCGTCTTTTCGCTGTCTGGTGCGGTCCGGCAGTTTCCCGAACTCAGGCTCTTCTCCCTGGAGACGTCGGCTGGCTCGCTGACCTGCTGGCTCGTCCTCCGTTGCGAACCGCCGAGGGCTGGCTTCACGACTTGAAGGGGGTGTCCGGAACATGGAAGGCAACCCAGCACCTCCACCAGATGTCATGTAGTGGTGACGGCAGTCGAAGCAGCGATGAAGACGGACGAAATGGTCTTCTAAAAGAAAACTGTTTATTGGGCTGACTTGCACCCAAAAGGGACTGGATCACTCGGCGGCGGCGAAGCGACAAGTGTGCACGGCGGTCATCGAACAGAATGCCCGCCGCTGTCTGCCGTGCTCAATTTAAAGCTGGTAGCGAACTTTCGAGATAAAGCGTGCAAAGTTCCTTGAACATTCTGGAACAACGTAGAATCAGCTCTGCCTGTCTGCGATCAATCGAGATAAATCTAGTCGCGTCTTGCGTCGCAAAGAAAGCGATAAGATGGTATGGCAGCTGATTTGAAAAACGAGCAAACACTGCAAATATTCGCGACAATATGCTACACTTTATTGAAAGGACTGAGTACAAAGCGTTATCTTTGTTGAAGAAAATTAATAAGTGTAAATTTGTTTCACTTTCAACTAATACCGCGTCTTGTACTGTTAAGTCGTGCTTTTCAACATCGGTCTTGATATTTTCAAATCGGCACGCGGCACTGTGCTACCAGTATTACTGCCGAAAAATAGCGGTGGCTATTATCCGTGATAATTATCAGTTTTGTTTTATTGCTATTTTTCAAACCACGGTGTTGCTCTAAACTTCAATTTTAATAAGCATCTTGATTAATGCTATGCTATTTGTTGCCACTTCACGCCACGCAGACGCGCAGCTGCCCCTACCTGTCTGTCTTAAAGTTGCTGCTTATATATATATCAAATTGTTTACCCAGCAGGGGGCGTCTGCAGCTTGCAGGCGTGCAGGAGTTTTAGCGGGCTCTTACGTTGACTAGTGCCGAAGGTTTCTTCTCTAGGAATTTTGGCGGGCTTTTACGTTGCGTAGTGCCGAAGTTGTGTGTGATATTCTTGGCGGGTTTTTACGCATAGGAATTTTGGCGGGCTTTCACAAGGCGTAGTCGGCCGGACGATGGGTCGGCAAGCTAGGAAAGTTAAGGAGGACAAGGACGGGGAGTTAGTACAGTGCCAGGAGTGCGACCGTTGGTGTTACTTAGATGAGACAGGGTTCGGGAGCTTAGCCGAGGCGGATGAGGCTAGCTTCGTGGGTAAGATGTGCAAGCGGTTTGGGGACGCCGTTCATGCGTTAAAAGGGAAATGGGAAGCTGGGTTTAATGCACTTAATGCGGACCGGCAGGTCGAACGAGAGGCACGGATTAAGCTGGAAGCTCAGGTCGCCGATTTGATTAAAAAGGAGGAGAATAATGCCGGCCTGTTGAAGCGAATGGTGGGCGAGATTAAAGAAGAGCGGGAAAAGCGGACCCAGCTAGAAAAACAGGTTGAAGCGCTCAGGTCGCGGCCGGCTGGGCACCCCAGTTCGGAGAAGGGTCAGGTGGGGGACGAGGCTCGTCGCTCGTACAGTGCTGTAGTGGAGCGAGCATTGAGTGAGAAAAATGAGAACGAAATGAAAAAGGTTAAAGCGGGCATGGAAACTCGCGACAATAGCGTACAGCGGCAGGAGAGTCAGCCAGAGCGATCCGGAGGCCAACAGATGGAATTAGGAAGCGAACGTTTGGGGCGCAGGAGAGTTCTGGTGGTCGGGGACTCGAAAGTAGCGAGGGTTGAGGGAGGCGTTCTGACGGCAGTGAAGGCAGACAGGCGGGTGCAGGTGGAGGCTCAGTCGGGAAAGTGCATGGTGGATGCAATGGCCAGAGCCCGGGAGGTGGTGGTGGGCAGCATGGATGGCGAACACCTTGTGGTCATCCATGCTGGTCTCAATGATGTACTGCAGGGGAGGAGCCAGAATCTTGAGACGCAGTTGGACGTGGGGATGCGTAGGCTTAGAGAGGCCTCTGAGAGTGTGCATGTGACCATATGCACAATCCCAGAGGTCCAGAGGCAGGCTCGCGAAACGGAAAGGAGGGTCGTGGAGACTAATCGGGTAATTAGGCTATTGAGTCGACGACTAAGATACGAGGTGATGGAGGTCAACAGGGAAGTGTACGAGGTTAGGCCCCACCCTTTTGCACAGGATGGCATCCACTACGGTGGTGCCACTGGCAAGAAGGTGGGTAGTAGGATAGGTCGCCAGGCAACAGCTTATTTGGGGGGACCCAGAGCTCTGAAGGAACCAGTGTAGAGAAGGAAGAATTAAGATCAAACGGACAATGGAACCATAGGGGAAGAAAGAGACGCAAGCGCCAGGTCCAAGTTAATTCAGATATAGGTTTCATTAACATGCAAGGCGGCAGGAATAGACTGAAATGGGAGGAAATAGAAGAGCAGTTAAGACAGGAGGAATTAATGGTATATGGTTTAGCGGAAACACATCTTAGAGACATGGAGCAACCGCCCTGTAACCCAGACTACGCATGGGAATATTGCAATAGAACAGAGGGCAGCAGAAAGGGAGGTGGAATTGGGGCATTCATTCATAAAAGTATGAATTTTCAAAGGGTTAGACTGGGATGCAGGGAACATTTATGGCTAAAAAGAACAGTGGCAGGCAAGCAAACACTCCTTGGCTTTGTATACCTGTGGACAGGGGTTAATGCCAAAGAGGAAAACATGAAAATGTTAGAATGTATTGCAAGCGACATTGATGAGCTAGGAGGACAGGGCGAGATAATTATATTAGGCGACATGAATGCACACATAGAAGACCTGGATGGGTGCACGGATTCGGCAGGAAGCATGCTGCAGGACATGTGTGACAGGCATGATTTAGTTGTATGCAACAGCACCGAGAAGTGTGAAGGGCTCATAACATGGGAGGCGGGGAGTCTGCACTCGACGATAGATTATGCACTAATGTCACAGAGGATGTATAACAGATTAGGGGTAATGAGCATAGATGAAGATGGTTCCAGAAGTCTAGGTAGTGACCACAAGCGTATCAAGTTGAGCTTCAGAAGAAAAAGCAATGCAGGACTGAATCAAGATAAACAATCAGGGGGAAATTTTGACTCAGAAAAGCAATTGGCAGTAGCAGCCAAACAAATCGGGAAAGTAATTTTTGAGGATAGTGAAACAGAATGGACTTATACCAAATTAACTCGATTACTGGAGCTAGAGCTAGCTAAGGTGCGAGTAAAGCTAAAAGGGAAAAGATGCACACCCAAGAGTTGGTGGGATGAGGAGGTCAAGAGGGCAATAGAAAAGCGCAAGGAAGCATCCAGGGAACAGAGATATTCCAAGAAGAGGGGGGAACCAAAACCCGAAGTAGACAGAAAATGGGATACCTTCATAAAGTGTAGAAGGGTTGCATCCTATTTGATTAATGAGAAAATTAGAAGAAAGGGTGCCCAATAGATGTCAAAAGTAAATAAAAAGGATAGAAAAGCAGCCCAAAAATTCTGGAAACATCTAAATGCAATGAGTAATAAAACTAGGCTAGAACAAAGGTTTATTGTTACAGATGAGGGTATTCGACTAGAAGGGGATGAAACAATAAAACACATGGGAACAAGGATGACGGAAAAATTTTCAGCAAAGCACGTGGTACATAATTTATCGAAGGAGGATAGACCGGTTACAGCAATAGCTTCACTTGAGCAAGGAGAGTGGGAAAGGGCAGAGAAGAAGGTTCCTAGTGGCACATCAACAGGACCAGATGGTATCCTGATTATGTTGATAAAGAAGTTAGGACCAAAATCCAAGCAAACATTAATACAGGTAGTGAACAAAATGATAGTGGATGAGAAAGTTCCCGATGAATGGCGATTAAGTAGAATGAACATGATATATAAGGGAAAAGGGGACAAAGCAGACGTAAGTAACTTTCGCCCCATAACAGTGACATCTGTGGTTTACAGGGTGGTGATGCAAGTTATAAAGGATAGACTGCAGGCTTGGGTGGAGAACTAAGGGGTGTTAGGGGAACTACAGAATGGGTTCCGGAAACAAAGGAGGTTGGAGGACAATCTATTTTCATTGACACAGTGTATAGAAATTGCGGAAAAGGAACATAGGCCCTTATTGCTAGCATTTCTGGATATTAGGGGAGCCTATGACAACGTTACTCAGAAGCATTTGTGGGACATATTGGGCACATTGGATGTGGAAAATGGAGTAATTAATCTTTAAAAGATATATATAGAGGTAACAGAGTGCTCATAAAATGGGAAAAAATGTATCAGGGCCTGTAGAGATACAGCGGGGGCTCAGACAAGGATGTCCTCTGTCCCCTTTGTTGTTCATGTTGTACCTGCAAGTTTTGGAGGCCAAGCTAGAGGGGAGCGGACTAGGTTTCAACCTATCTTTTTTCAAGCAAGGGGAATTGATTAAACAGACATTACCGGGACTAATATATGCGGACGATATAGTGATAATGGCTGACAACAAGGAAGACCTGCAGAAGTTGTTAGATATATGCAGTACAGAGGGAGATAGATTAGGCTTCAAGTATAGTAAGGAAAAATCTGCAGTCATGACATTTAATGAAGAGGGCGGCGAGCATAGAATACAGGAGTTCGTGCTAAAAGTAGTGAATGAGTACAAGTATCTTGGGGTGTGGATAAATAACAGTGTTGAGTATCTGACAGAGCATGCAAAATATGTAATGAATAAAGCTAGTAGGAATGCAGCTGTCATGAAAAATAGGGCACTGTGGAATTACAATAGGTATGAGGTGGTATGAGGGATCTGGAAAGGGGTGATGGTCCCTAGCCTGACCTTCGGGAATGCGGTCCTGTGTATGAGGCCAGATGTTCAAGCAAGGCTGGAAATTAGGCAACGGGGAGTAGGGAGGTTAGCTTTGGGAGCACATGGCAATAAACCAAATCAGGGGGTACAGGGTGATATGGGATGGGCGTCTTTCGAGAGCAGAGAGGCTAGCAGTAAGATAGCATTTGAGGAACGATTGAGAAGGATGGAGGAAAAGCGGTGGGCTAGGAAAGTTTTCAGATACCTGTATATAAAGAATGTTGGCACGAAATGGAGAAAGCGAACTAGAAAATTGACAAGCAAATATCTGGACAGCAGTAAGGGGGCAAATCAGCAATTATCGGTTAAGAAAAAGGGTAAAGGAACAGAGAGAGCTTTGTGGAAAACAGGGATGCTGACGAAATCGGCACTAGAAACATACCGGACCTTTAAACAGGAAATTGTCAAAGAAAATATCTATGATAATTGTAGGGGAAGTTCTTTGTTGTTTGAGGCCAGGACTGGAGTTTTGCGGACTAAGACGTATAGAGTCAGGTACCAGGAGATAGACACTTTGTGCATTGCGTGCGGAGAGGAGGAGGAAACGGCTGAACACTTGATACTTTTCTGTAAAGGGCTTCACCCTACAGTGGAAGGCAGCGGGGCTGACTTACCCAAGGCATTGGGGTTTAGGGATAGTGAAGGGAAAGTGGATTTTAGGAGGTTAGAAGTAACCAAGCGAAGGTTATCTGATTGGTGGCTAAAAGCAAGACAGGAGTAAAATTTCACAAAACATGGCTAGGTGGCTTGAGCCACCGCCCGATGTAAAGGGTTCAGCCGTATCCATCCATCCATCCATCCATCGTTGGTGTGTGGCGACATCACGGGTTCCCGAGCATCCGCAGAGACATCCCCGAAAGGGGATCATGGTGAACAGTGCGTCACCACGGACCCGAGCACCCGCTCTTCGCAGTGCGTGGCATCGCCGTGTCCGGGGAAAAGGAGATCCTGGTGGTTGAGCCGATGCCGAGCATTTGGACCTTTGAGGCCCCTCGGCGGCGGCAACACACCACTTTGGCCCCAGCTTCCTGTAGACGGCACCTCCGGCCTGACTCGACCGGGGGAATCGGCAGTCACCTTTTCCTATCCTCCCCTCTATATTTCACTTTCCTACACCTTTCTAACATCTATCCTGTCCCCTACTCACTTTTTCGGTTTTCCGTTTTTCCTGGCGGCGAGGATTAACCTGGTGTGGCCAAACTCCCTGAGTTGCGTCATATTTTGTTATAGTTAAGGTGTACAGCTCGCGTGGCAGGCCTTCCTTGCAAGTTCCTGTCCCGTCCCCTACTTGGGCTCAATTTTGGGTGGCTGGCACCATGACCGAAAAATTTAATTTTTTATGGCTCCCAAACTTTCAAAACCTGATCGCTCTCTGAAAACAGGGCGGAACGAGGAAGAAGATTGTTTCTCAAAAAAGAAACCTACAATCTCTAAGTTTCATGTCATACACAGTCAATGTGAAGAAAAGCAAGCTCGTAAAATATCCCCATTTCTCGTGTCTAAATGTTTAGCCGATACCTTGGGCCCCGGCTACAAGGTCTCAAATATGGCCAGCGGTGACTTACGGCTTGAACTGCGTGACAGCATTCAGTGTTTCAAGCTCTCAAACATTTCATCTATAGGGGACATCTCTGTCTCCGTGACCCCCCCCCCCCCCCCCCCCGATTTCTCAACACAGTCCGAGGCGTAATCTCTGAAACTGATTTTATCCATCTAACCAAAGCCGAAATGTTTCAAGGACTATCTGACCAAAATGTAATTGACGTTCATAGAATCAAAATCCGCAAGGAAAACAGAGAAATAGATACCAAACACATTGTCCTTAGATTTAACACCATCACCATGCCCGAAACTATCGAAGTTGGATATCTGAAGGTCAACGTCAGATATTATATACCCAATCCCCGCCGATGCTTCAATTGTCAGAAGTTCGACTACAGCTCAAAGAGTTGCCGCGGTCGCAAAACTTGCGCAAAATGTGCCTCGAAGGATCACCATTCTGATTAATGTGACGCAGCCCCACGCTGCGCAAACTGTGAAGGGGACCACGCTGCGTACTCCGGGGCGTGCCCGCCCTGGAAAAAGGAAATAATCAGCATAAAGACCAAATAAAATATTTCATTTAAAGAAGCGAGGAGGCGATTAGCCCTTACCAATACATTCGCCTTCATAGCGAGACCCAACTTCGCTGATGTGGTGCGCAGGGTCGTAGCACCACACAGCACTGCGGCACCTGCCGAGGCCGCTTCCATCGAGCCGATGGCAGAGCCATCCACGCCCCAGGCAGGGACAACGAAGGCTGCTCTGCCATCCTCAAAGCAGGGAGCGCCGGTCCATGAGTCGGCATCCCGCAGGATCTCCCCCATCGGGGGAGGCCTGAGACTAACACAACCGCGGCCCCTCCGCGGTCCTCTAGCACCTTTGTTGAGGTGATGGATACAACTCCCACTCCGCCTGCTTTAAAGCGGCGGAACAGCTCTCTGGAGCGAAAAAAATACAGACCCCTCATAACGGGCCCAGAGCAAAAGTAAACGCCATAACGTTCCCACCCGAAAACACAAGCATGGCTTTTTTAGTTCAGTGGAACTGTAGAGGCCTGTTGAGAAATAACAGTGACATAATTAGCTGATATTTTAGGGTCAATGCTGCCCGTAGCCTTATGTCTTCAGGAGACCAGTCTTGGTCCGTAACATGTGAATATCTTAAAACACTAAAAAACTTATCGACGCGATCGCGAGCAGTCAAATAGACTCTCGGTTGGCGTCGCAGCTGTCATTCAAAGCGGCGTCCCTGCGCAAGAAATCAAACTTAACACAAAACTTGAGGCAGTTGCAGTTAGCGTCGTTACCTACAAAACAATAACAGTATGTTCTGTATATCTTCCCAGCACATCACATTAACAATCGAAGATTTAGAAGGCCTGATTGATCAACTGCCGGAGCCATATCTGGTAGTTGCCGATTTTAACGCTCACTCCCCATTTTGGAGAAGCGAACGATGTGACTCAAGGGAACAATTAATCTAAGATTTTATCCTCTCAAATAATATCTGCCTTTTAAATACAGAAAAAGCCAATTATTGCTGCCAACTCTCGGAAAAAATGAGCTTCCCCGATTTAGCTTTCGCATCCCCATCGTTTTTTAACGATTTTAAATGGGATGTTTTAGATGACCATCTTGGAAGAGATCACCTACCTACTATCATCAGCGTCTCATCGTCTACTCCAGTCATCCCCACAAGACCACGGCGCTGGAAACTTCACCTCGCCGACTGGTCACTTTTTAGAGCAAGTGCCACACTAGAAAAAGAATTTTGTGAAGACCTCAGCATAGACGAAATTAATGAAAATTTTATTACATGCATAATGTCGGCCGCTACAGTAGCCATACCCTAAACAGGACTCGTACACAAAAAACATACAGTATGGTGGACACAAGAATGCACATTGGCAAAAAAAACAAAAAACAGTTCTTGGGGCTCACTGCGTCGGTATCCCACAGCGGAGAACTTGATTGACTTTAAGAGGGCCAAGGCCAGAGCGCGATTTGTTCGAAGAAATGCCGAGATATCCTCGTGGCAGAAATATGTGTCCTCAATAAACAGCTCAATAACCCCCAAAAAATGTGGGAAAAGGTTCGTAGATTAAGCACACACTAAAAAACTTCACACCTTTAAAGGAAGCATAACTTCATGCACACCCTTACTCCCGACAAATTAGGAGTTTCTTTTACACATGCTCCCATCCTGCACTCAAGATTTTTAGAAGTTTGCATGAACTGGTGCATGTGGCCCTAATACTCCTGGGAGTGCCGTCGAGGTGCAAGGGTGTTCCTTTCAAAAATGTTAAGTCGGCTTCACCCCAGTACTGCATGCCTTATTAATTCGTGAACGGCAAAATTTTAAAACTGAAACATAGAGCCCTAGGCTGTGTGTTTTATGGAATGAAATATGTTAATGTAGTTCCTCTTACACAATCACGAATGTCGCCAGCCCTTTATCCACGTTTATGTCCATCAACGCAACTATACAGGGTGTCCAGGCTAACTTAAGCCAAGGGTTAAAAATAATATAGTTGAGGTAGGCCAGAAAAACCACTTACATTCAGCTACCAAGCGGCTTGCGCATCCTAGGCAATTTTTTGTTTTGCAATTAATTGGCAATTAAGATACTTAAAAATATAGACTTTAACAGCAAATGTTAATGCCAAAGTTGGAGAGCACATTCAGAAACCCCCTTCAATTTATTTGCGATAAAGAAAGCCTCACGTGTATCTTTTTTTCCGAGCTCCACAGAATCCCGCGAAATGCAAAAAAAAAAAATCACGTGGCTAGCGCATTCGCGCGCCACGATTGTGCTGCTCTCAATCCAGGCTTGAGTGAACGAAATCAGCTGCTGGGAAGGCACGACGACCCCTTTGCTCCGGCACGCCGATATGTCGACGGTGGTTGCGACTCCTGCGCGAGCCAGTCTGCAAGCGTTACGATTTGTATTTCACGGGCTTTCTTTGGAGCTCGGAAAAACGATACACCTGAGGTTTTCTTTATCGAAAATAAATGGAATGGTGGTTTCTGAAGGTGCTCTCCAACTCTGTTATTCACATCTGCTGTCTAAAGTCGATATTTACGCATATTGAAAAATTATCCTAATTGCTAATAATTAATTGCAAAACAATAAATTGTCTATGGTGCGCAAGCCGGATCGTAAGTGTATATAAGTGGTTGCCCGGCCCACATAAAATATGTTATCTTTTAACCCTTTGCTAAAGTTAGCCAGGACACCCTGTATTTTATGCCACAATGCGAACCGGACTTAACGAATTATGAAAGGGGTCCAGTATATGAACGCTCTGACGATGCCGACAGTATGCGCTCTCATTTAGGTGTGTGGCCAAGAACATACATGCGAGCTAGGGGAGGATCGAAATATTTCCTTACTGAATTCTGCTAAAAATATAAATTTTTCACTCTTCACTTGTTCGCAAATTCCAGTAAAGAATATATGGTTGGAATAATTGCTCATTGCTCTTTTGGTTAATCTCGCGCTCCACTCAATATTGAGATAAAGCAGTTACATGCAACTGCAATGTTGTAGCTATAGCGTATGGCGAAATTGCTATTTGATGCGACAGTGAATTTCAGTCGGAGTACATCATAGAGGCAGAGGGATCAGAAATGTTATTTTTCGTTCGAGCGTAATTAAACAAGATGACAACAGCTAGAGGAAGAAAACTTTTCTGTATGTAAACCTCAACCTGCGAACTTAATTGTTGCATTAGTATGACGATATTATGAATGTCTACAAAAAAGCTAGCGTTATCCTTTACAAAACATTTATATCCCGACCTGCCCACCCATTCCTCAATTTCTTCTTCGCGCCCCTCGGCCACGAATGCTTTGGCGCCGCCCCTGTGCAGACCCTCGAAAGTGACGGAGCAAGCGAAGACTGCTCGTGTTACCAGCCCAGTGCATTACTCGAACAGTCTCATCGCTCGAAAACCGTGGGCCAGAACAACGCGCAAGTGATGGTTGAGAATGCTTGCGCCCCCGCTTGCACGGCTAAACAACTGATCAACAAGCACGTACCATGACTCTATGTAAGAGTACTTATAAGGACAACCAAATAGTCTATAACGCAGAGCCTTGTGTTCAAATGAATGCCACCGCACGACTCACGTAAAAGTTTCTTCCGCCTGCTCCTATCCTCCCGTGCCAATGTACATGCACCATTGTCAATGGCTAGCGAACCAAGTATGAAATGTGCGCCATCCCAAGCAAATTCAGCAGCAATATGAGGGCTGTCCTAGAATGTGCTATGCCTTGCCTGTCGTGCTTTTCATTCTTGCATCCATTTTCAACAACAAGATAAGCTGCATTTCTTTTTAAATTCACCTCCATCAAATTACAGCTGGAGTGGAAGAAAGCAACAAAAAAGTATTTGATTAAGTATAGGGCAATAATTAGTAACTTTTAAATGCAAGAATAAGTACCCAGTTTAGTTGACACTTCAAAGTGGTTTTAGCGCTCCATGCATCTCTCATAAAATGGCCAACAGCCTCCCTTCAAATAAAGCTCGGTCTCTTTTAACTGGTCATGTTCATGTATACGACTTATAAGAGTGTGCAACTTAAGAAGCAGACAGAAATTGTGCAAAAATGTTTTCATGCCTATGTTAAAGGTCTCATAAGGTGCATTAAAAAATTAAATAGCCTTGCACTCTGCACTATAGCAAGCCTCCTACTGTGTTTGCTTTAGCACTTAAATGATCTTTAAAGCTATTTCTAGCCCTCAAATTGCTTTAACTTGCGGGAGCAAAAGGCCATGATGCCTACTGCTCCTAACCCAGCACGTTCGTCACAAGCTGAGAAAGGAGTAGCATATACTACCTCTCAAAAGTTCTTGCTTGGGTTAGAAGCTTTGAGCAAAAGGCAATGACTTTCCTAAGTGTGCTGCTCGAACATGCTTGTAAGCCAGCCACAATGCTGTGGAAGCTATTAGCTCAATCACATCATTTCCACTCAATTGACAGAAGTTGTGAGACTGATTGCAGTAGTACTGCAGCCCAAAAGTTCTAGACAAAAGTTAATAGCCGATCTTTTTAGCATGAACATGCGCTTAGACTGGGGGCACCCGCCTGATATATGGGTGGCTACTGCTCTACAGAACTTTTTATTCTCTGAGTCCTGCTATTTTCACTGTTTCTTTTTGGCGTCTTTGCTCAAAGCCTCCAATCTCCTAAACAGTATAGCAGCTCTATTCTTAATCCTCTTGGATTGCACTGATTGCAATAAAAATAGAAGCCTTACTCTGGTAATATGGTAATATTAGCAAAAATGAAACGCCAAAAGAGAACTCAAGTATGCATGGAACAAGTCACTTCTTTCTGTCAAAAAAGGTTTAATCACAAGTGCATATCTAGTACTACAACCAAGGTCAGAGAAAAATGAAGACATGAATAAGCACAATATAGGATAAGCGTTAGACGACATGTACTTGTAGTCAGCACAAATGCTTTCAAGAATTAAGCAAGCCACATGTCACGCAGATTTCAGAGAAGTCCCGCTTAAATTATAGCATATTTTGCAGACACAAGGTGTTCATCACCTATAACGTGAATTGTGAACGTAAAAGCGCAAAAACACAAGGATACAGACTAAGGCAGACAACACGAGCGCTTACTTCCAACTGATTTTATTTCATGCAAGAAGCGAAATTTATACTCTTGATAAGTGTCTGCACATGCTTACAGGGCAATTACCAGAGTTATGACTGATACCAGTTATCATGTAACACATATGAAAAATATCAGATATGCCATCTCTTTTTGTGACAGCAGAATTGATGGAGCACTTATGCAATCATCCCCAGTATCCCCAGAGTATAAATTTCGCTTCTTGCATGAAATAAAATCAGTTGGAAGTAAGCGCTCGTGTTGTCTGCCTTAGTCTGTGTCCTTGTGTTTTTGCGCTTTTATGTTCAGAATGGAAAACCAACTCGCCCAAATGCAGCCATTATTGAACGTGAATTGTAAAGCTGTTTATTCCAAGACATGTCATGTCAGTTAAAACAGTCATCTGTGAAAGCTTCCTTAGCACATAGGCATGAAAATGTTGATCAAAGTGCAATGTTTCAAGCTTTTGCTAGATGAAAAGCAAGCACCTGCTTGCAGAATAAATGCCAGTGAGCAGGGCAAAAGTTGGCAAATCTGGAGAAGCGTTTGTGACTATGATGCTACCAACAGCGTATGCAGTACCAGTATGACAGGGTGATTTGAGAGAAAAAATCTCTTTGGTTCTCATACCATTTGCAGAAATGCAGTCTTTCACATGCAAGGGAAAATCTTCAAAGATGACAGATTTGCATCACACTGTGTGCTCCAATGTATCACTCTCTGAGCATGACAGCAGATACATCTCATAGGTTTGTTGCCGGCTTTAGCTTTCGGGCCAAGTCCTTAAAGTACTGATGTTTTGCTTCATACCGCATGGCCCAAATATTGACAAGTGGACCATACATCATCATGTATTTTGAGTAGTTTATCAAAAAGTGCAACTTACAAAGTACAGCTACATATGAAAAAATTTCCTTGAAATCTACACACAAACATGTAATGAGGCGCTCAAGGTAGGCAATATGCTCCACCTTTACCTGTCTGCTCATAATTGTGTCAACAATTCTTCTCAAAAGAAGGTACAGCTCCTACACCTCTTGTCTTCTTGGAACCAACTCACCCACATAGAATGGTAGGTATCGAAACAAGCAATAAACTTGAGAGGCACTACCTTTAATGATGTTTTTTCGCAGCATAGCCACTGAAACCAATTCAGGCTTATTGCACCTATCACTCTTAGAGTATGAAAATCCAGCAATTGCCGAGTTTAAGCGGTCTATTGTGAAAAACACTTCTTTCACAAGACAGGAAATGGCTAGCTTTAGAAAAAATGGAAGGACGCATTCATGCAAATCACGCATAACATCAGGAGGAAGGTGCTGTGTAGTCTGGAAACCTGAAAAGTGCACACCGCAGTTGCTGCACACTCCATACAGAGACAAGGGGCTCAGTCCACGGGAAAGCAAACTGAGGTGCTGGTCATGTACGGCTGGGGTTCTTTCAATAAAGTCTGATGGCCGGTGTTTTCTAGATAGTTCACCACACAGTGCCATGCAGTGCCGGCATATTCTGCCATGTCTAAAACTCTACTTAAAGCCACCAAGCCTGTGTAAGGAAAGATTGTCACCGGTAACAAAAAACACAGATCCTCTCTGCCTTCTCCATTGATAACGATTCCGACAGTTTCAAGGGAAGCTATGTCGTTACATAGAGGCTTCAGTATCTCATTTAATCTAATAATTACTTGACCACAAGGGTTTCTTTAGCAAGCACTGCCAAGTGGATTGATGACAGCCGTGACCTTACGTCGACTGGAGCATTTAAAAAAAAGTGTAGTAAACTGCCATTATCTTGTGCCTGCCACGCCTGCTTCCAAGAGGATCACAGACCTCGAACTCATCGGTATAAAGTTGAAGGCATATTTTTCGTGTATCTCCTTGAAAGAAGGCATGTTGTCGAAATGCACTCCCATCAAACACATCAACAAGGTAATCTCCTTGATTTGATTGATGTCTGGAACATGCATCAACCAAGGACTTTTGGAATGAGTACTCCACAACCTTCAGTACTGAGACATCACTCTAGGTTTCCTGTTTTCCACTTGAGTTTTCCACGGAGCCCTCCACTACGGCACCTCTTTCTTCCCTTTTTCTCTCAGTTCCTCCTTTATCCTTTCCCTTACGGCGCGGTTCAGGTGTCCAACGATATATGAGACAGATACTGCGCCATTTCTTTTCCCCAAAAAACCAATTATTATTATTCCACTTGAGCCTGTACCAAGAGAAATAGTCTCAGCTTAAACAAATGGCAGAACATGTTTCCAGTACTTTTGACGGTGGTGTTCACTCAGGAACGTTTTAAATCAGCTTCAATAAATGATTTGATGTTTCTGGGGGTGCCCTCAGATGCCGTAGATAAGAAATGGTCTGAAAATGATTTCAGGTACATAACAAAATCAGCTGATACATCTTGGAGTGTTGCAGTTGGCAGCCGCTTTCCCTCCTTTTGTTTCAGCTGAAGGAGGGCAAACTACTTGAAAAGATCTGGATGTTCACTAACTGTAGCACCTGCCATGCTATGGTCAGCTTCTGCACAGTTAAGGTCACTCTTGCTTTAAATGTCACCACTGTCTTCTACCCTTGCTTGCAAGTGGAACCCGAGATCCTTATCACTGAAGCTGTCCAAACTGTCCAAATGATGCCTTGACACATGTTTCCGGTAATCTCCATATGCTCTAAATGTCTTCAGGCATCCCTGCAGACCGCATAGTCAGTTCCTTTCATGGCCATGCGCTACATGGAGGTATCGAAAGAGTGATCTCAGTGTCACCTCTCTCTTGCGACATTTGTGGTACTGAAATAAGCGCATTCAAGCCATATGAAAATTATAAAGAGGCATATATGCCATATTTAATTTGCTAGATTTATTTATGCCTAATTTCAAGGTAGCAAACAAAACCAAGTAGAACACATAACATATGATGCTAAGAGGTACTAAGGAACTTTTATGATATTCCGAGGCTGTAATCCTTAATTCATGGCGCTAAGCACCTCTCATATTGCTAGAGGTAGCACTGTAACAGCATGCGCATCTCCATGGCCACCACAGGATGAGGGGTTTGGTCTAGCAATCACGGTAATAGCCTCCAGCCATACCAGCAGCAACCACTGCGTTTAAAGCATGATGAGTTTCTGCATAAATTAAAGGCAAGCCACGTGATGCAGTCTATTAATATTTCCTTTGGTTCAGTGCAATGTCATGGCACATTAAAGAACCCCACTCGGTTTAAATTGATCCAGGGCCCTCCACTGTGACAATCCCATAGATGATGTGTTGCTTTGGGATATTAAAACACCACAACTCACAATTAACAATTATTTGACTCCCAGTGCTCAGAAAGCAAAAACGATAGCATCAAACACACCAGCCCCAAATTGCTGCTGCCGAAACAGCAGAAATTCGGTATTTGGCAAAGCATATACCTTTCATTTTTATGAGTGTCGGTGATTGCTGACAGCATTCTGAACAACTATTTGAGTGTGCGCACCTAAGAGCAACTAGGAACATTAAATAACGAGACCCTAATTTAATAAGCAATATGCGGCATCTTGTTGCACGAAAATTCACTTCTAGAGCTGCTAGTTCATTTCATGAAACACCTACAGGTGTATCTTCATTACAGGATCCAGCGAACTTGTATGCATAGCCAAAAAACAGAAGGTTAACGCCCAGTCACAGGTTGCTCCAGAGAAACTGCTTTCCCCACGCTTGCTGGTTGCTTCAGAGCTGGTCTGAGTAGTAAAAAAATATCTTGACTTAACCTCTCTAGTTCATGCTCGAATCTCAATAAGCGATTGCGAATCAGTGGCTCATCATGACAAGGAAGTTATTTTACTGCAGGCGTGATTGAATTTCAGGTGACACCTAGTTTTCTTAAATTTAAGCACTAAAGGCGATTCATTATGGCTGGTATGCAGACAAAGATAGGGAGAGAAACACACGGGCAAAAAGGCAAGGATGTTAAGCAGGCTATGCCCAGTAGGCTACCCTACATGTGAGGAGCAGAACAGACGAAAAAAAAGAAAAAGAGGAAACAAAATGAAAAAAGTGTTAATTAAACAAGTGGCGTGCAGTAGGCTAAGGTTGAGGCTGGATGTATTAGCAAGGCATAGTGGCTTGCATATGTGCGCTTGGCAAGGTGCCGTTATTTTTCATAAAGGCATTGCATGTTGCCGGTCAGTTAATGCCTTGCTATCCTGTAAAAAATTAATGTGTATTATCGAGCAGCTACGAAAATGATCTCTGCTTGCGTGCTGAACTGAATTCGGTATTGGCCCAAACGGTTCCTTGAATTTATTCAGTGCATAAAATATCCATTGAGTCTTGAACATAGTAATCATTATTAATGTCCAGTGAACTATGGTATATGGATTTGATTACAATGCCAGTCGAGTGGTTAAAGTAAGCTTAATTCGTTACCTTGCTTTCATTTTGTCAGTATCAAACATCACCGACAGGACGCGGAAGAAACTTTTAAAACATCGTGTTGGGGGTTTCTTGCTACTGCATGAGAAGGCAACTGCCTAAAACCACGAAGACAGAAAATGGATGACCGTAACAGGTTCATCGGTCTTTTCATGCCTAGATGTCTTTAGCCTGATTTTTCCGATGGCATTTTTGGTAACGTGGAGAGGTACATGACGAGGAATGACACGCGCTGGCCATTAACTCTCCCTGCGTCTTGGTATGTCTCAGTTGCACATGTCTGAAGGGGTTTTTGCTTCAAGGACGAGTTGATAAAGCAAGGCGCTTACAATGGACAAAAGAAGAGGCACTCAACAGAGGATGTTCGCCTTTTTGTGTTCAAGGTCAACGCGCTACTTTAAGTTGCATCTAACAACATATGCAACATTTAGTGCGGCTCAAACAGTGGACTCTCCCTTGTCATCTTGAGGCAACTGATCCTGAAACGAAAACCATAAATAAGGGACGTCTCAAGTTTCTCAGAAATTAGGACTTTCAGGGGACTTATAGTTCCAGTGCATAGAGAGCAGTATGGGCCAAGGAACAAACGCGGATAAATTACACCCTAGTGGAAATCAAGAATAAATTGGCGTGGGCCGGGCATGTGATGCGATGACAAGATAACCACTGCTCCTTAAGGGTAACACGATAGTGTATTGGTTTATTCGGGCTTAACGTCCCAAAGCAACACAGGCTACCAGGGACGTCGTTGTGAAGGGATCCCAGGAAATTTCGACCACCTGGGGTTCTTTAACGTGCACTGACATCACACAGTACACGGGCCTCTACAATTTAGCCTCCAAAGAAATTCTACTCCCGTGGCGCGAATCGAACTCGGGTAAAGAAGTGGATTCCAAGGGAAGGGAAGCGTATTAGGGGGTCGCTGAGAGTGAGGTAGAAGAATGACATTAGGAAGTCGCATGTCCGCTTCACGCAAAGGGTAACGTAGAAGCGACATCCCTGCATCTATCAGAAAGCAACTTGCTGAGATTAGTAAGACCTGGCTACTCTTACTAGTACAGTAGAAGACTTACCTACCCTAAAAGAAACCACAAATGACGTTAAAAAATTCGTTCAACATGTGCCAGATAAGCATGATGATGTGATAAAAACTTGTAACAGACACGAAGGACAGATCGAGAGTGGTTGCACTGCTGTTGAAATGTTTTTTGACAAAAAAGAAGTAGTGAGGTTAACTAAAGAGCTAAATGGCTTGCAGCAGCACAGCAGGCGTCACAACATGAAAATTCATAGCATGCCTTTCACCGAAAAAGGAAACGTTTTTGAAAAAGTCAGTCATCTTGCACTAGAACGCAAACTGCCCCAGCTGATCGGAATTGATGTGGATGTTTTCCATCGCGTACTGGTGCACATGAAGAAAGTGCTGGTCATTCTGATAAGAATTTCTCAGAGATCTAAGAAAATCACTTGGCTTGCATAGCATAAAGATTTATCCATCCCATTTACCCAGTTTAAGAGCATTTCCATAACGTCGGCACTGAAATGTTAACTTAAATGGCGCAAGTGTCAACGCCTGTCCCTCTATTCATTCTATCAGCCTGCAACAATTCATTGTTTTAACTCGAAAGCGTTAAGAAGCTTGTGTCGCATAAAAGCCGGTGTCGGCGTTTTCGACGCTGTAACAAGACAACATCCAAATAAAAAATTTCGTGCACATAAAGGGAATGGAAACCAGTTCCGTCAGATGAGGCGGGCACGCGCAGAATACGCTACGAAGGCTCTTTATTTCTTTATTGCATAGAAATATTGCTGAAAAGACCAATCTAAGGATGCATACGCCACAAAACACCAGGCCACCATACCCCTGCATGACCCCACCTTCCAAAACATCAAAAGTCTGGAGGCACACACATGCATCCAGATAAGGCAGCCAGCTAGGCGGCTCTTCGAGAGCAGAGTATTCACTCCGCACTAAAGCGCATTGCTCACGAAACAAATATTTCGACGAGCACGGCGATTCCGCGTGGCGGTTGATCATTCGATCATGCGGCTTTTTCAGAGACTAAATAGTCGCAGCAACATAACGAGATCATATTTCAGAACAAAGTTTTTGTCCACAGGAAAAAAACGGATACTGGAGGGTGTGATATCAATGCCCTTCTTAATTTTCTTTGTAATATGCCCCAGAAGAACATAGCATCAATGCACGGTGGTCGTCAGTGAGTTAGGTGAGCGAATGAGATTGAAATGTTCGCGGGGATAAGGTTGCCTTCACTGGCACAGTGCAGAATGAATTCTAGAGATGTGGTAGAGGCATTACTGATGCCATGGACGCAATTGCGTGATGGTGATAAAAGTTTAAATATAAACAAAGTGAGGGATGCTAAATAAAAGGAAAATATTAACCAGCTTTTTCATGACATGCGGCGAGAAATATTGAACGAAATATTGTACGCTAAAGCCGATATTCATAACCGCCAGAGAGAGTTGTGCGAATAAATATAGTCTACTGTCAAAGTTCTCCTTAGCGAAACAAAAAAGCAGATCTGACCGAAATTATTTCCTGAAAAGTTTTTACGACACTGGCTTGTTTTACATAACGAAACATTAAAAACCTGATTTCATTCACTGCAGGAATTGGTCAGTGTAGCTATACAGGACCCCGCGAGCTATGGCCCAGTGTACGTACTGCTGGTATTAAGGTTGTAGTTTCAACTTGAAATAAGACTTTCGGTCACCTCAAGCTGTTTTTGGTCCTTTGGCATCCACTAGTGGGCGAACAAACTATCGTTTGTAAGGGCGCCGCACTTTGAACGAGTTGGTATACCATAACGAAGTAAGTAGCGCTCGGAAGACGGGATAAAATGAAGAAGACGCCACATGCGCTTACTTTTAATTGACTATTTATTCAACGCAACTACATGTGATTGTACATTGAGAGAACGGAGACACACCATCCCACAATCGTGTCACAAAGCAAATCACTTTCCACTGAAACTCCTAGAAAAATATAAATCTAGAAAGGTGATTGTGTGATCTGTCCCGTATTTCCCTATCAAAAAAGAAGATGATGTGTCTTGATGGCGCGAACGAAACGTATAAGGCGCGACGGCAATTGGCTTGCTGGGCGATAGCGTTTTGGGATAATGTGTTCACGTTCAATCAGTGCACCAAAACCGGCACTTGCGTTGAATAAAAATCAGTTGAAAGTTAGCGTATATCCTGTCCTTTTAATTTTGTCATTTCTTTCGAGTGCTACTCCCTTCGTCATCTGATGTAAATCAATTTAGTTTATAGGGGTCTAACGTCCCAAAGCGCCTCAGGCTATGAGAGACGCCGTAGTGAAGGGCTCTGGAAATTTTAAACCCCTGGGGTTGTTTAACGTGCACTGATATCGTAGACCACACGGGCCTCTAGAATTTCGCCTCCATCGAAATTCGACCGCCGCGGCCGGGATCGAACCCACGTCTTTCGGGCCAGCAGCCGAGGGCCATAACCCCTCAGCCACCGCGGTGGCTGGTTGTAAATCAATTCGACTTATTGCATGTTTCGATGACGTGCTTTTTTCCTCCTAGTTTGCACGAGAACATGTTTTCCTTCAGACATCAAGCATATTGAGACGATAACTGCGCATATGCTCGCGGGACAGACAGCAGGCGACATAGAGGAATGTGGTCCAGTCTGCCCCCTCAATTTGAGCGCTTTGGTGGTCTGAAGTTGTTCGATCACGAACTAGTGCAGACGCATTCACTTGTAATGGAGACAAATTAAATCGAGTTTGTTCTGTAATCCGCGCTGTTGACTTTGTAGCGGTCAACTCTCCCGCTATCGCTTGTTTTTCTGTAGCATGATGCGGTGGCCTGAGTTTGTTTTGAAACGTTTTCTCCAGCTCCAAGTTTCTGCCATAAAGATGGCTTCTGGCACGGTCCAACTGTCGCATACTCTGCTTTCTAGGTACCCCGCTTAGTTGCATTGCTTATCATCAGAGCGGGGGTCAAGTGCAATGTAACCCATTAATATTCTAGTCATTTCTTTGTCATATCAACAGAGTGTGGCCGTGGATGAGCATGGATTTAGCATTTATTATTTCCGACAACCTCTTCCCTCCCGCCCCTCTTCTTGTTATAATATTATTATAAGATTGTTATAAGATTTTTTTGTTTCATGAGAACTTAGCATTGATCTTAATGCACACTGAAAATTTTCGCGAAGTCGGCGCCACGCTACGGCACCGCCGCGAACTAGTCTACGAGGGGCCGCAATGCCGAGTCACACACGTTCCCCCGTCGCATGACTGGCTAACCGGCACTCTCAGATGTTGTTGGCATTTTTGTGCAAAAATACATATTAGGAGCTATGTTATATGCATGTCTGTTCCAATAGCGACTAGATAGAAGAAACCGCAAATGACGCTGCGCTCTTTTAAAGCGAAAGATTTACTACGCTAGAAAGCGAGCCATTTCGGCTGGTCGTGCACTTCAGCCGTATGCCGTCTGCCGTGTTCCTTGGCAACGAACGACTCTTAGCCGCCGTTGCTTAGCAACGCCGCAGCCGCGCTCCAAGAGACGGCACCGCCGTCGACGCCGCTGCCGTCGGTGCTCGCTCCACCAGATGTGCTCCGCTGGGGTAGAGGGAAAGAAGGTGTGGCCTCGCGGGCGGTATATATATATGCCCTTCACCTCAGCGTATTGTAGTAGTTGTGTAGAGCGCCAAAGATACGCAACAACGACAGAACGAAACGAGGAAGATACAACGCGCTCAAGAGACGCCAGAAGAACGCGCCGCACTACTCGAGAAGCGACGTAACGAAGATGCGGCTAGAAGAAGGCGTGCCACGTCCCGGAGTCCCGGAGTGACTCTTCAACTGCGGAAGAGACCGGTTTGAGTTCTCGAGAGCTTCGGAATGATAGGCTGCGTAGAAGATGTGCCGAGGAAACGAAGCTTTTGCAATTAAAACCACAGCCAATTTTTTCCGATGCCAGCATTGCACACAGAACATGGGAGCAAGATTTTCCACGCTGTGAAGAGGACCGTTTGCAGAACCACGAGAGCGCAGCTCTCATCAGGCACCGATGATCTAATGCCAAATAGATGCTTTGCGTCAACCTATGTATATACGAGGGGCTAGTTTTTAGAAACCATTGCGGAGCTCAAACCACTAATGTTGCGCGAGGAGCTCTGTTCATGAATGTCCTAACAAAAAACATTATTGTGGAGTGCATGCATGCAGGTTTGATATCCAAGGAGAGGGTGACGTGATGATTAAGCTATCCAAGATGATGTGACGATATTTACGGGAGCCCTATATTGTCATAACAATTTTTGTACTTCGGTACCGACTTGTGCTTCCGCTGTGACTGCAAACGCGTTCAGACGAGTGTATGGTAAGAACCTAATTGAATCGGGTGAAAATATCATATCGCAGTGTCCTTATATTAATTGCGTGCCTTTATTTGACTGCTTAAGAACAAAGAGAGAACGTAAGGTGAGATTAGTCCGTAAAGTTAATGAACAGGAAGGACGATCTTAGAATGTTTTTGCTTTCCACCTGTACCTATGATTAAAAATCTACATTTGCATTTAAAATTTCACGTGTTCATTCAAATTTATGAACGCGAAAAAACACAAGACGGAGGCAATTTTAGCAGTCACAGCTCATGAAACAGTGATGACGTTTCTAGCTTCTTTTGAACGTAAGGCGCAATGGAGTCGCTGTGCCTTTCTTACCTGTAGCGCTGAAGGAAAAAGTTGTGCTTCTAATTCTGTCATTCAGCAGCCGCTTGTGTGAAAATTTGGTTCTTGCCTGTTGTCGCCACTTCGTGCACTTTTGCGTGCGTTCCCGGACACCCTTAGAGGGTGTGGGGTTAGCGGTCTCGGTCACAGAGGAGGATGCCCTCGACTCAGAGTGGCAAGCTCAGCCAGAGACCAGCTACCAAGTGACAAGGGGGTTGGTCGTTTGGTGCCCAGCTTTCGCCGGTCGCAAGCCAGAGAATGGGTCGGAGCCAAAAGTTCACAAAACAAAACAAAGTTTATACAGCTAAGAGACGATACAAAGAAATTTACAATCACTGATACGAGCACATACAAAGTGATTCACAAATACAATGCAACTCATGCAAAGTCACTACAGAGAGAGATACAATTCAACAAAATCTTTGCACCTAAAGTGCACTAACATAGAGAGAGACAAACAATGAAAACACAAATTGTTCACCGGGTACTGCTGCAGTCCGACGACCTGAGGAGCACAACGGGGCTGATCCGCAGACTGGCGCACGTTGCCTCGCTGGTCCGTCCTTGGCTGGTCGATTGATGTTCTCCCGGGAGTCGAGCGGGCGCGCTTCTCGGAAGCTTAAACGGCGACTCGGGCTAACAGGCCGCGGTTGCAGCCCCTCATTTATAGGCGCGGACCGCGTCTGTTTGTTCTTCGCGCCAAGGCAGGTGCGCACATACACGCAGCTTCAACTGCACAATCTCCTTCTCCTTCTTGCGCCGGGCGCGCGACCCCATTGGTCGAGCGCGGAAACCACCTTCTAGAACAATCTAGGTCATTCGTGGCACGCGGTCATCGGCGCCGGAGCGAAGGGGGGAGGGTATCCCTTGGCGCGCAAGGTTACCCCCTTTCCGTCGACAACAATAAAAAACTCCTCCAACATTCGAGAAAAATTGACGCCGCGCGTGTCTATGTTTACTTTGGCGCCGCTCCGGCGAGCTGAGTGGAAAGTCGCGCAAACTCCGGGGTTCTTTCCCAGCTGTTTTTTTTTTTTTACTTCACCCCGCGCGGGCACGATTGCTTACGCGCAGCGCCGGTATTTTCGAAGATGCGCCGTATTTTGTGACACTGCCCCTTTCTTTAAGAATATTGTGCAACAATATTCACAAAACATAATATTCGAGCGCACAGACTTGCGCTCACAGTCTATATGGCGAATGCCAGAATACATACATGTCACTTGACAATAATCACAATGTACTTCAACACAAACCGCAACTCGGTAGCACATTAACACGTCATTACACAAGAAGCACACAAGATCAAGGCATTCCTGCGCCTGTATTTTTAATTCGACGAATGTAGTCGGTTCGGCATAAACTTGCCCCGCTCGAGATTTCAGAAGCTTTTGTGGCTCGTTTTCTAACGCGACTGTGGGTTTTCTTTCTGTTGCGCGTTCTGCTCATTTTCCTCTTTCTACAGAGTTTTCTCTTCCGAAAGCGGTTCAGGCTCTGCGTCCTACTCGTAGTCCTCTGAGTGTTCCTGCGCAGACTATGAGCCCCTCCTCTTTTTCTTCTTCTAGCGCGTGTGTTGCGAACGCCAGTTCGCTTATGACGGCTCCACTTTTCGTTTGTTTCTTCTTCTCGGCGTGCGCTCTTCTGTTTGTGCTTCCGCTTCCACACTGAGTCCGTTCTGGAAGTTGGGCTCGTTCGTCTCAGCTTCTGTTTAACTTTGCTGCGATGTTCGTGCAGCTTGCTTGCACCCGACTGAGCTGTTTTCAGTTTGCTTCTGTTTCTTCCTAGTTTCTTCCTGAATTTTCTCGAGGGCCTCTGCTGTTCGTATTCACCCGCTTCGGTGGTGTCCGACTGGCTTCCTGTTCCTTTTACGTTTTTCCGCGCTCTTCTGCGGGGCAAGCCCGGTTCATTTTTACTTTCGTCATCCGAGATGGCGTCTCGCGATGAAGCCACTGGTTCAGCCCGCTTTTGTTCTTCGAGGACAGCACTTTCTTTTTGGCCAGATCTTTTCTTCGTGGTCCTTTTTCGGACCTTGCCTCGTGTAGCGTGCTGAGGGCACGGTTCACCAGAGGTTGGAGACGCATTTTCCTCACTTGCACTCAATCCTTCAATTCGTTCCTTCAGATGCCACTTTCAATGCAGCCACAAAAAGGCTTTCCTTCCACTGCACATACGACTTCCCCACAGGAAGAATTCACCTCGCTTTCCTCATCGGGAAAGGCCTCCTCGCTGATCGAGGGTTCCTGCTGAACAGGTTCCAGTTTTTCACTTGTAGCGATCTCCGCAGCTACAGTGGCGACGGAGCCTTCGCACTCTTCGTCATTTGACAGCTCTTCCTCACGATCACTACTGCAACACTCAAGCGTGTAGCACTCTGCCTTCTCGGTGAAGCTCCTGCTTTCTTCCTGAACTTCAGCCGCTTTCCCTGAGGTGCCCTCTGATTGAAGCGCCAGGCTGGCCGTCTCTTAGGTGCCTAATCCCTCTGTAGTAGCTACACTATCACTTTCCTGAGGAAGCGACACTCTGGTCTGGTCCTCAGTCTCTTTAATTTCGGCAGCTGGAACACGCTGTTCAACCAAACTTTGACCTCTGGAGTCAGCTACAGCATCTTCTATGTCTGCTGGTGGATCAGGCTCGTTATTCCTGCACATGTTCTCGCCAGCGGCTAACAAATAGGACTCCGTGTTCTCAGCCTTCACTTGTGCTTTCGTCTCCGCTTCCAGTGTATACCGCTTCTCTGGCGACCTTTCTTCCGTTCTGGGAGTGAGAGTTTCGTCAACCACGTCGGTGGCCCATATCTCTGGGTCGTTCAGCGATCTCGCGCCCTTGATGTTACCCAAAATTACATCATACAGTGGGAACTTCATGCATATCGCTGTCACTTCTCCGGTGAAGTACGGAGTTATCACGTGCACTCTGGCTTAAGGTAACAGCTTAGTGGAACCATTAACGAAATACACAGGGCTCATCTTACCAGTAAGTTCTTCAGTGGTAACCAATTCTCGTTTGATGAAAATACCGGTGATTCCTGCGCTTTTCAGAACAGAATTCGAATTTCCCCGAATTTTTCTTGTGAGAGCCGGCATTCCACCAGTGACAGACCCTGATTTGAAGCACGAAATGGGGCATAACTCTGGATGTTTCTCCCAGTTCACCTGTTCTACGTGGCCGGCACTAACATTTTCCTCCTCTCTGCCATACCAAGAGGCGCAGGCATGCGATACCTTTTGAAGGGATTTCTCTAGACTTGGACACGCCGCAGCTTTGTGTCCCTTATCTCCACACTTAAAACAAGCAGCCATTCATCTGCAGGCTACGTTGCTACGGCAATCCGATGCGTCGTGGCCTACCTTCTTGCACCGGTAGCATTTCACTGAGGGCTGTGGCACTCTTCCGCTCCTGCCCCTTCTTTTGCCATGAAGCTATGAGCTGAAGCTCGCTCTTCTCTCTACATTATCCCTCATAACAGGAATCTCTTAACCTCGTTGAAATTTTCTCCCTGGTTTCACTTCGAACTTCACTGCCTCTCTTTGGGCACTTTCCTTTTCCTCAGCACCATTGCGTGCTCCCTTCCCTTCTCTGTGAGCTTCTTCTTGCGCTTTCTTAGCTACTGGAGCCAATTTTCTTTCTCTCTCGGCGGCTTCTCTAGCCATCTCTCTCTGTCTCTCTTTTTCTTTTCGTTCTCTCTCTCTCTCTGCCTTCTAATTCCTGGTTCACCCAATCCGCAATCTCGGATTCTTTCAGGCCCAGCTCACGACCCCAACTTATCAATATCTCTTAGATGCATTTTGGAATCGCAGCTGTTCAAGCCTCAAGCATAGCTCAACTCGGGGAACCGTATCCAAGCGCCTCTGCGCGGCACCTCATAATATCGCTATGCAGCTAAACACTCGTTTACGACCTCTTCGTAAATTCCTTCCGTCTCTTTCTCCGTTCTCTGAGCTTACAAAGCACCAAACGTCCTGTCGCGGACGCCAGGATATGTCACCACTTCGCGCACTTTTGCATGCGTTCCCCAGACACCCTTAGAGCGTGTGGGGTTAGCGGTCTCGGTCACAGAAGAGGATGCCCTCGACTCAGAGTGGCAAGCTGAGCCGGAGATCAGCTACCAAGTGACAAGGGGGTTGGTCGTTTGGTGCCCAGCTTTCGCCGGTCGCAAGCCAGAGAATGGGTCGGAGCCAAAAGTTCACAAAACAAAACAAAGTTTATACAGCTAAGACACGATACAAAGAAATTTACAATTACTGATACGAGCACATACAAAGTGATTCACAAATACAATGCAACTCATGCAAAGTCACAACAGAGGGAGATACATTTGAATAAAATCTTTGCACCTAAAGTGCACTAACACAGAGAGAGACCAATAATGAAAATACCAATTGTTCACCGGGCACTGCGGCAGTCCGACAACATGAGGAGCACGACGGGGCCTATCCGCAGACTGGCGCACGTTGCCTCGCTGGTCTGTCCTTGGCTGGTCGATTGATGTTCTCCCGGGAGTCGAGCGGGAACGCTTCTCCGAAGCTTAAACGGCGGCTCGGGCTAACAGACGGCGGTTGCAGCCCCTCATATATAGGCGCGGACCGCGTCTGTTTGTTCTTCGCGCCAAGGCAGGTGCGCACATACACGCAGCTTCAACCGCACAAACTCCTTCTCTTTCTTGCACGGGGCGCGCGGCCCCATTGGTCGAGCGCGGAAACCACCTTCGAGAACAATCTAGGTCATTCGCGGCACGCTGAGTCATCGGCGCAGGAGCGAAGATGGAGGGTATCTTTTGGCGTGGGCAAGGTTGCCCCCTTTCCGTCGACACCAAGGCAAAACTTCTCCAACATTCGAGAAAAATTGACGCCGCGCGTGTCTATGCTTACTTTGGCGCCGCTCCGGCGAGCAGAGTGGAAATTCACGCAACCCCCGGGGTTCTTTCCACGCAGTTTTGTGTTTTATTTTACCGCGCAGCGCCGGTTTTTTCGAAGATGCGCCGAAGTTTGTGACACCTGTATTAAATTTCCAGTAAATGTCTTACATCGGAACACTACGGAATATGCTTAATGGATATATTGCTTATGACGAAAAATACTTTTGTTTTGACAGGCGGTGCCTGACAGGGTTAAATCTTGACGGAGTAATGGAGGTGGTACACAGTCTTTAGACATCACTCAAGAAGCTATGTTAACTTTCCTCTACCCTACAGCAAGACTCATATGAAACTTCTATTGCCGTCATGAGGCCTATTTTCTGGGATGAATTACAGTGACTTACCTTGTCTCAGTATCGCATTCTCGTCTCTAGAGGTCCAAAAGAAACACCCGGTGTCTCATAGCGGTTCGTCTAGCAGGCAGGGATGTATGATCTGTTTTAGTTCTTAATAAGTATGATGATGATGCTCAGGTGTTTGCGCGAAACTAAAATTCAGAAAACACTGAAGAAAAAAAAAGAGTAGACGAATAACGAATCGTAGCTTTGAAAGTTTTATTTTCTCCTAGACAGCCAGCACTGTACACACCTAGTGGATGACCTTGAATCTATGTCTTCGAAGCCCGTTCCATTTACTCTGGAACGTCGCATGAAGCTCCGCTGCTTTCATTCACATCCGCGTCACTATGTCACATTATTTACTAGCCAGCCCAAGGCACCTGGCGACCGTATCCAAAACCGTATGTAGAGGCGGTGGTGTAGGCGCCCGAATGGTGCGACGCAGCACCAATCTGGCGATAGTGGCGACCAGCGGGAAGCGGGTTGGAGTTGAACACGGCGTCGGCACTAGCTCCGGTCTCGGTTCCTGGCTCGTTGGTGTCAATCTTGGCGCGGAATCCGCCCGCATCGGCAATATATTTGACGCGGCGGAAGATGCCATTGGCGTCCGAGTATCCGTAAGTTCCCGTCTTGGCGTTGGCGGCATCCCCTTGTTCCTTGTGGAAGGACTTGGTGCCGTACTCGTCAACATTGTCATAGCCAAAGCTGTAGGGTTGCGGTGGCTGCGTATGAAAGCATCAGGATAATATCAGTGTACTCAGTTAAGACAACTGCAAACTTGTTCGCAAAAATGGTGGGACGCACATTCCCACCTGGAATTTTAAGCCGCTGACTGAGTCATTGTGTTTAATTTTGCGCGCAATATTTAGCCCTTTGACAAGAAGCCTCACTGACCGCATGGGGGTGGCAATGGAAATTCAGAAGAGCATGCTGCTGGGCAAGTTGGCTTTTGCATAATATAAATGAAGTGGGCGCGAAACATGGACAAGGACCGAGAAGGAACACTTGTTGATTTATAAAGGCAATAAAATTATACAAAATACGTCCATTCACAAGAAACCCTTCTTGTTTAAAAGGCAAGATGCATCGACGTCTTAACGTGCGAAATGTGTGTATCTCTAAACAAACTTCACGTATCACCATCTCTGTGGTCCCTCTCTTATCACGCGCTGTATTAATTTGGTTCCTTTGTTTTTGTACTTATGCAAAGTATAAAGCGCCTTGATTAGACCTGGTGTTCTTAGAAAATACAAGCATTTCTTGCCATCGGTGGGCAGCTTCCAGCGTAACAATGAACAGCGTAAATGACTCACGTAGTATTGCTCTTGCCGTGCGAACGTGGCGGCGAAGGAAGGGCCGAAAGCGCCGTGATGTCCACCGCCGAATCCACCACCAAAACCGAACTGGCCACCGCCAAGGGCGATGGGTACCATCGAGATCACAAAGGCCTGGGAATACGAGAGGCACTAATTTGTGAAATCATTGAAGGAGTCTAAACCACACACATGTCTCTATAACAGGAGGAAGAATAGATGTCGTAGGTCGATTGTATAATCCGCATTTATGCGTCACAATCATAAGCTAATCGTAAATATAATAAAAACGTGACTTCATCAATAGAAATTTTCTCTTCATGATAAGACTGTCGTGAAAGAGGCAGCTCCATTTGCGAAGATTAAAACTAATACGGTGATCATCTTCCGGAAAGAGAGAGCCAGGGACGTATACAAGGCAAAAAGTCGCATGTAGTACAGGAGTAAGATTCAGAGCTTAATTTTGTCCGGTTCCACAAGAGAGTCAATCCTACTTATCGTAGATTAACCTTTTTGCTCCTAAATACTGGAACCGATGCTGCTTAGCTTCCGTGATCACCCGCCGCGGTGGCTCAGTGGTCAGGGCACTCGACTACTGATCCGGAGTTCCCGGGTTCGAACTTGACGGTGGCGGCTGCGTTTGGTAAGGTGCCCGTATGCTGTGCGATGTCAGTGCACGTTAAGGATACCCTGGTGGTCGAAATTATTCCGAAGCCCTCCACTACGGCACCTCTTTCTTCCTTTCTTCTTTCACTCCTTCCTTTATCCCTTCCCTTACGGCGCGGTTCAGGTGTCCGCCGATATGTGAGACAGATACTGCGCCATTTCATTTCCCCGAAAACCAATTTTCATTTTTTCATACCGGGACCGAAGAAGTTGGGATATGTTTATGATGCTCTCACTTTCCAAAATAACACTCTATTATCTCTCTATTGATACCCTACTGTCTTTACCGACCTCTAGTGCTTGGAACTAGCGCACTTGTCCTGCTTCCCTTTTTGCACCCAATGAGTCAAATGTTCTGGTGATGGGTCATCTCAAGGGCGAGTCGCTCACCTGAGCAAACGAAACTGCTGCGGAGTGCATGGTGACTGCTGTCGGAGTAAACCTCTCGGAGAGCGGGGAGTGGCACTGAAACCTGCCCACACTGGTCTGTTATCTCTTGCTGCCAAGAGGTGCTGCTGCCGTTTCTGCTTCGCTGTTCCGGAGTCGTGCGGAGGACTAGAAGACACTGGTGGTTGCGAGTGACAGACAGTTGCCGAGTCAAGCGTTTTATACTCCAATCTTTCGGCCACAAGAGGGCAGCCACTGGCTTGTGGTTCATCGCAGCTCGACCTAGAACGCCAGTGCTCGCGTTTGTTTTTGCTGCTGCAACCACTGTTGCCCTCGCCAAAACACTGCACGTCTTCCTGCTTTTACCTCCTCCCTCCCATTCTGAGAAAAAAAATAAGAGCGCACCTCGAGACAAGAAAAAATGGTGGCGGATGTGTGGGCCCACCTCTTCCCGATTACCGCGTCACTTTCACACCGAGTTTCACGCCGTGGCCAGACCTGGAGGCCCCGTTCTTTCTCTGTTTCGCTCCATCTTGCAGCGCGTGCCGGGTTTCACGGCAGCGTTTACGCGGCGCCGTCTTTCTGCAGCACAAAGAATCTGCCGCCGCGGCGCATTCCACGACGCCAGACTTCGTCGCTGAGCCGGATTGCCAAATAGCGAGCGCTAACTGAACGCACCAAGCGTGCGCTCGCGTTGCATTCCCCATCGTTTCAGCCGTTAGCGTGACGCGCTTGCACGCGTAGAATGCTGCGAAAGTGTCCATTTCAATTACAGCATCTTGTTCGTTTTTTGTTGTTTCCTTGAAGCGATTTTTAACGTCAGCGTAATGTACGACTGCAGCGGACGGGCGTTGCGGCGGACATTGTAACGTTTTAATCGCGTTGCGAGAGATTTCCATCGCGCATCATGGGTGGCCAGAGTGACAGCACACTGCGGCTGAAATATGGGTAGAATGCAATTTTTTTTTTCTAGCGGCTGCTGTGTGCGATGGGTGTATCCGTCCGGTATGCCTACCGCGATATCTTTGTTATCTCACTGGGCACCTTGCACGTATTACATAGCAGACTGAAATAGAGTATTTGCAATGGGCACCTATTACCCAAGAATATAGGTAAACTCTTTGTATGTGATTCATTGTCATTACTTCAAAAATAAAACTTGATTAAAGCTGACCAGGACAAAACAATTCTGGGGGCACTTATGCTCTATATTAAGCCTCACGACAGCGCAGTGGGTTATTTCCCATATCTGCAGAATAAAAATTTCAGCTTTACATTCATGGATACATAAGAGTACTTTTAAAACTCTTGTCGCAGCGATGCAGCGATTAAGCGATGCACCACTGCCGTGTGATGGCATGCGTTCCCAGCGGTGGCCCTTGTGCGGCTGAGGATGATCTTCCCGAGCAACCAATCATTTACTTATCTGCCACCTGCATCCATGCGCAGTTCACTCACTATACGTAGGGCAGGTTGTGATGACGTCGCAATATCACGTGACCTAGGTAGCCAGCGTGCCTCCTAGGTTGCTCTCTGGGCACCACTTGCCAGAGTCGTGTTCGTATTGTTTTCCATCACAACACCGACGCCGGATTTTATACACAACGAACCCTTTTACGCTACCGCGTTAACATGGATGTTATACGAAAATTAATGGGAATACCCCAAGATCGAATAGATTTGTATAAGGTATTATTTACTCATTACTACTGAGGAAGTAGTCCCGTGCAACAAATCTCCAACACCCTCGAGGATTCCCCTATACTTCTGTCTAACACCGTTCCTACTTCGAGTTGCTCACCAGTTCGTACTCGGCCCATCATTTCATAATCATCGTCGCTAGCTTAGTTAGTAGAGCGGCTGCTCTGGACAAGCGGTGGTCCTGGGTTCGAACCTAAGACAATGAAGAATGTTTCAACTAAAAAGCTTCTGTTAAGGCTGCTGCTTTCCGTTTACAGCCGTATGGCTCTGCTTGGGTGGACGCTGATGAGTACGAACTCCTTCGTTAGAAATGTAGATATATCCTGGAACCTTGTCCTGCGCATTTCCATGTTTTATGATATGCGGCCACATTGACAATTTTTTCATCTTAAATTTTATTCCTCAAGATGCCCCAATCAATTTCCAATGATATGAAATATATATTTATGTTACTAATTATACAGTTCCAAAGATACGGCTTTTGTTTATGCCGCCTGCGCAGCTTTGTGCGGCAAACGGAAACTAAAAACATTTTGTTTGGCGCAGCAAAATAGTTGCATAATTTTAGTGGAAGTAGCTAATTTTTCATGAAAAGTTCATAATATTAAACACTCATTAATATCTACATTCATTTTGGTTCGTATTTAAGAAATAAAACGCTAAAGAGAGGTACAGGAACTTTGGAACAAGTTGATATTTATATCAGCCAACTCGCTCTGAAGTTTCGTTTGCAGGATGACGTGTATCGTTTCAACAATGCCAACAGCGGCACGCTAGGCTTAGGACTTCCTGAAGCACATTGGAATTCATCCGGGTATGCACACCAGAAAGCTTGCTGGATAAACTGATTACGAGAAAAGCGCGAAAAAAAAGATAGCGGCCACAAGAGCAAGACTAATGAGAAGCTGAGCTACAAATGGGGTCTATTTAAACACTCGTGAAATTTGCTTGACTGCATTCGTAGTAATTGCGATTTTTCATGGTTGTTCCAGTACTCACTTTTTTCATTCCTTATTAGAAACATGCCTAGGAGCACAAAAAAATGGATTTTTCCACAGCTATTCCTATAAGGCTAACTATGCAAGGAACCACAATAAGCTGAAACGTGCGAGGAGTTTTTCTCATGACTGCATTTTTTTCCAACAGCCAGCTGTATGAAAGCTACTGCTCCAGGTGATATTATTTCACAATGACAATCGATGATATTCTAGCAGTTTTCCTTTATTTCCAGACACCAAGCCTTTTTGTATATAGCTCTCAAAGCACAGTAAGGTGTGGGTGCGAGCCAGTTGGTAATGCATTGTAAGACGAAAAGCGCAAAAAAAACACACGGACGCAAAACGAAGGACAAGCGCTAACTTCCAACTGACGTTTATTAGAAACATCGAAAGATATATAGCCACATGAAAGGGGTGAAGACAGAAACTAACAATGACAGCAGCATACATAAAGTAATGTCACTCATACCCGCTCAGATATATCATCTCCATTATTGAAAGGCCGATAGATGGCGTGCTTCCGCAACCACTGCCCGTCCTATCAATCTCTAGCGCATCTAATATCTGCCTTGTGATTTGCGAAGGATGCCGGTCGATAATTACAGAGTTTCCCGCATTTGTTTCACATTGTTGGCATGTTCTCGGAAACGCTCGTTCACGCATCGTCCACTCTGGCCGACGTAAAAACGGCCGCATGTCAGTAGTATCTTATAAACGATGCCTTCAGTACAATCAACATACCTGTTGGCATGTCGTATTCTGCAGCCTGAATCTGATTCTCCCGATGGGTTCGTCAGCCTACAGAGCGTGTTTAGTTTTTTGATTGCTGAAAGCACCACGTTGATGTTCATTCTCCGGGCAATCTACTTGAGATTGTGGGACAAAGTGTGAATATACGGCAAGGCAACGACACTCTTTATCTGGTTTTTCTTTTGCAACTTTGCCACTGTCATCCCTTTGCTTCTTGAGGATGCTCTCCGTCGCAGCACAAAGTAGATGGGGGGGGGGGATAGTTGCTCGACCTTAGGAGACCAATCTGCCTCCAGAAACTGTCTCCAATTAAGTGGATGCACGACTTTTCTAGGGCATTGGACAGGCAGGTTTTCACAATGCCTCTTTTTACAAGCTTCGTGTGCGCCGAAGCAAAATGTAGCAGCGCTATCTTATCTCGCGGCTCGTATACCCGGCACACATGCGAATCTGAACAATTAAGCCTGAGGTCGAAGAACCTAAGGAACGACCCATCGGGAACACCTCGTGGGTTAAAACAAGCGGCTTTAGGCCAGCCTAAAAAATGGCTAATGTGCGCGCTACTTCCTCTTCAAAGCCGGAGATCGTTCACATTTAAAATTACTAGAAAGTCATCTACGTACAGAAAGATTCGTAATTCTTTTGAGACTCCAAGGGAGTCGGCCAAGGCCCTGTCAAGATGCGCTAAAAATATATCGCTCAAAATAGGAGCGATGCTCGACCCTATGCAAATTCCTTCTTTTTGTATGAAGACGTCATCGCACCATGTTACAGCCGTGGACTGTAGATATATAGAAACCATTTCCAGGAACCCGCCCACACTCACACCAGCTGAGTTTTGAAATCTGGCAGCCCCAAACTTAACAATGCACTCCTCGACAGACTGCAGTAGGCCTTCGTGCGGTAGGGAATAAGACAGGTCTTTTATGTCAATATAGAAAAAACTTTGCAGCACATCCCACATTGGCTATGTAAAAACTGAATGACACTTTCGCAATTACTTATCAAAAAGGGATCGTCAACATTTACGAGCTTCAGCCCCACCTGCAAAAAAGAGGCAATTGCATTTACCACGTCCCCCGCTCTGTGACAATAGCGCGCAAGGGCCAGTCAACTTTGTGCGTTTTTCGGAGAAAAATAGTTTGAGGCTATTGGCCTTGCTTTTCTCAATTTGTTTTGCGAGTGTCGTTAGCTCAAACTTATTGCACAACCTTTTTGATTGGGCTGTTATCTTTGAAAGTCGAGTATTCAAAAACGGCTTGAAAGGCGCCTCAGTCGCGTGCTTAGCCTTTTCTTTTAACAAAACGGAAGGAATCAACGCGAATTCCCCGCCCTTGTCTGCTGCGAGAACACACACATCCTGTTAGTTAAAATAGCGCTCGACACGCTTCAAAGGCAAACTGACAGATGAAAAATTGCCCCGCATTAGAACGTCCACGCCCTCCGAAATACATCGGTCACGTTCGTTGTCCGGCGCTAGCTTGGAAACTTGCCTCACCATGGAACGGAGCTCTGGTCGAGACTTCTTACGCTGCACAGCAACTTTAGCCCCAGGGAAAGTGTCCAGCGTAAGAACTCGGAAAGGTGAACGCCTTCAGCAGTGTGAACGTTACTGGTTGTCGAAGTCCCCTCTTGTGGACTGCCCCAGCAGGGGGGCGCCTGCAGCTTGCAGGCGTCGCGACGGTGATTGGCGACACCGCGGGTTCCCGAGCATCCGCAGGGACATCCCCGCAAGGGGATGATGGTGAACTGTGCATCACCACGGACCCGAGCACCCTCGCTTCGCCGTGCGTGGCATCGCCGTGTCCGGGGAAAAGGGGATCCTGGTGGTTGAGCCGATGCCGAGCGTTTGGACCCTTAAGGCCCCTTGGCGGAGGCAACACACCACTTAGGCCCCAGCTTCCTGCAGACGGCACCTCCGGCCTGACCCGACCGGGGGGAATCGGCAGTCGCCTTTTCCTATCCTCCCCTCCATCTTTTACTTTCCTATCTTCTTTCTCACAACTCTCCTATCCCCTACTCACTTCTTGGTTTCTCCTTTTTCCTGGCGGCGAGGGTTAACCTTGTGTGACGAACTACCCTGAGTTGCGTCATATTCGGTTATAGTTGCGGTGTACAGCTGACGCGGGCAGGCCTTGCTTGCAACCTTCTGTCCCGTCCCCATGTTGGGCTCCGTGGTGGGTGGCTGCCACCGCAGCCGAAAAACAACTTTTTTTTTATGGATCCCTTTCCTTCAACAAATGATCGCCCTCATAAACGAGGGCGGACCGATGCCACTACGCAGTTCCTGCAAAAAACAAAAGAAGTTTTCCCTGGGTACCATGTCGTACATAGTGAAAATCAAGATCAACCAGCTAGGAAAATGTCCTCATTCATTGTTTCTAAATCTCTTACCGACGCCCTGGGCCTTGGCTACAAGGTGACGAAGCTAGCCAGTGGCGACCTACTTCTCCAAATCCGAGACAAAGTGCAATTTTCCAAACTCCCATCCATAGTGTCCTTTGGAGACATTCCTGTATCCATTACTGCACATCGATCACTAAACACAGTGAAAGGAGTAATATCTGAACACGATTTCCTGAACCTTTCTGAAGAAGAGATGTTGGAGGGTCTGAAAGACCAGAGCGTCACCGAAGTACATCGTATTAAAATCCGAAAAGATGACAAGGAAATAGCAACAAAACACATAGTCCTGACCTTTGCCTCCAGCCAACTTCCCGAAACCATAGAAGTAGGATATCTCAAAATAAATGTAAGACCGTACATCCCAAACCCCAGACGCTGCTTCAAATGTCAAAGATTTGGCCATGGCTCACAGAGCTGTCGTGGCCGCCAAACATGCGCCAAATGTTCGTCAAAAAATCATAAATCTGTGGACTGCAGTGCTTCACCACTGTGCGCGAACTGCGAAGGGGATCACCCCGCGTACTCGAGGTCATGTCCTACCTGGAAGAGAGAGAAGGAAATAATAACAATAAAGACAAATGAAAACATAACATACCAAGAAGCTCGGAAAAGACTCCCATCAGCTTTCCAGTTCACGGCAAAAACAAATTTCGCCGATGTAGTGCGCAGGGGCGGCACACCACACCAGGCTTCGGCCACTGCCCAGGAAATGCCTGAGGCAGGGCCACCCCCGCCCCCGGCAGATGCAGCGAAGGCTGCCCTGCCACCTCTGAGCAAGGGCCCGCCGGCCCCTCAGTCGGCCGCCCGTAAGGCTTCCCCCAGTCGGGAGAAGCCCACAAACCGTACACCTGCGGGTTCACCGCGGAAGTCCAGAGCCTCTAATGAGGCGATGGACACAACTCAGAACTCGCCTTTGCTGCAGCAGAGGCACATCTCTCTGGAGCGAAAAAGAAAAAAGACCCCGGTATTGGCACCCCCAAAACCGGTACCCTAAGTTTTAACTACACTAGTCAAATATGGCGTTCCTTATACAGTGGAACTGCCGAGGACTAATAAATAACTACTCTGACATAAAAGAGCTTTTAAACACAATGTCCCCGGTGGCTTTGTGCTTACAGGAGACCAACTTAGGTCCAAAACAAAAAAATATTTTAAACAAGTACAATATCTTTCGGTGTGACCGAGAGCAAGCAAGCAAACTGTCTGGAGGTGTCGCCATTGTCATCGAGAATGGTGTGGCAACCCGCGAGATCAAACTTAAAACCAAATACGAAGCCGTCGCAGTCACCATTCTTCATTTTAAAACACTCACAATATGCACCATATATCTTGAATCACACCTAACAGTAACACTTCATGATTTAGAATCCATTTTAGAACAGCTACCGGAGCCATATCTGCTAGTTGGTGATTTTAATGCCCACTCCGGTTTTTGGGGCAGTGCACACACTGATGCAAGAGGTCGTATTTTAGAAGATTTTATTCTAAGTAATAATGTTTGCCTTCTTAACACCGGCAAAGATACATACTGCTCTCCGAGCACGGGAGAAATGAGTTGCATAGATTTGTCTTTTACTTCACCTTCTATCTTTTGTGATTTTAAATGGGATGTCATCGATAACCCATACGGCAGCGATGACCTCCCTGTATCAATAAGCCTAACATCCCCACCACTAGTCACCCCAACGAAACCACGACGGTGGAAGTTACAATTAGCCGACTGGGAACTTTTTAGAGAAAGGGCCAGCTTAGATAAAATATTTTCAGATGACCTCAGCATAGACGAACTGAATGAAGCTATCACGAACTGCATTTTAACAGCTGCACGCCTGGCAATTCCTCGGTCATCTGGAGTAGTAAACCAGAATCACAAAATTTGGTTTACACAGGAATGCAGAGATGCAAAAAAGAAACAAAACAAAGCTTGGGGAATTTTTCGTAGGTACCCAACGCACGAGAACTTAATAAGCTTTAAAAAGGCAAGAGCAAAAGCTCGATATATTCGCCGTAATGCAGAAAAAACTTCATGGCAAGGTTACGTGTCCTCAATAAACAGCTCAATTACGTCAAAACAAATGTGGGAGATGGTAAAAAAGATAAATGGCAGCTACTTCCCATTCACAGTTCCGTTTCTATCAACCCCTGGCATACAGACAAATTTAGAAGAGCAGGCAGATATTTTGGGTGAATATTTTTCTGAAGTTTCCAGTTCATCTCACTACAGAGAATTATTCCTGAAATACAAAAACGCAGCTGAAAAACAAAGACTGCCGACAAGTGGCAGTTCAAATGAGCCCGATAATAACCTACTTACAATCCAAGAAATTAATAGAGTACTGTCCGCTGGTAAGCAAACTGCACCTGGCCCAGATGAAATACATTATCAAATGCTGGCTCATCTCTCTGAACCGGCTGTGGATTCGCTTTTAAATTTTTTTAACAAAGTTTGGGTATCGGGGAAACTTCCTGAAGCCTGGAAGATGGCCGTTATTATTCCTCTATTAAAACCCGGAAAGCCCTCTACCCTTCCTAGCAGCTATAGGCCCATAGCTCTGACTAGCTGCCTAGCGAAATCTTTTGAAAGTGTATTGAAATCAGACTATCATTCGTGTTAGAAGACCGGGAGCTTCTGGATGTCCATCAATGCGGTTTTAAAAAGGCTTGCTCCACCACCGACCACCTGGTTCGTCTTGAAAACACTGTTCGTGAGGCTTTTGTACACAGACAGCATTGTCTCGCTGTCTTCTTCGATTGAGAGAAGGCGTATGACAGAACGTGGAGATTTGGGATTATTCAGGACCTGGCTGAACTGGGCATCCGCGGCAGGATGTTGAACTGCCTTAAAGACTTTTTGTCTAACCGTACATTTCACGTCCGCCTAGGCTCAACCCTTTCAGAGAAGTTTATCCAAGAAAACGGAGTACCTCAAGGATGTATTTTGAGCACAACACTCTTTATTGTAAAAATGAATTCTATCAGAAAAATAATCCCGAGGTCCGTAATGTATTCTGTCTATGTAGATGATCTCCAGATAGCCTACACATCCTCGAATACATCAACATGTGAACGACAGATACAGCTAACAATAAATAAACTGGCAATATGGGCAGACCAAAATGGCTTCCGTTTTTCTCCACAGAAATCGGTGGCCATTCTTTTTTCACTCAGACGAGGCATGCAGATAGATCCCACCCTACACCTGAACGAAATAGACTTAGCCGTGAAAAAAGAACATAACTTTCTAGGTGTAACATTGGACAGAAAGCTCACCTTCATGCCTCACATAAATGCGCTGAAAAAGAAGGCTTCTCGATCCCTGAACATACTCAAAGTACTGTCGAGAAAACACTGGGGAGCCGATAGGACATGTCTGTTACAAATATACCGCTCTGTAGTACGCTCTACCCTGGATTACGGATGTGTAGTGTATGGATCAGCGAGACCATCGTACCTCAAACGGCTAGATCCGGTACATAATTTAGGTTTACGTCTCTCCACTGGTGCATATAGGACATCACCCATAAACAGTCTCCATGTAGAGACCAATGAACCATCGCTTACAGATAGAAGAGCCATACTCACATGCTCATACATTCTAAATATCCGTTCACTGCATAAACATCTATGTTACCCTATCGCCACAAAGTGCCTTTCTAGAACACTCTTCAACAGCAAGCCGCAAGCTACTCGGCCTCTCCTCTTGCGATTTGAAGACATGTGCCGGAACCTTAGCATATTAGACGTATTGCCAAACATTGCCCGAAGGCGAGGTCCACTGCCGCCATGGCACAATTTCCCTGAAATCTGTGATTTCACTCTAACACAGTTCCGTAAGAAACAAATTCCGCAACAACATATAATACAAGAATTCCTCACACTCGAGGAAAAGTATACTACTTTCACAGCATTTTATACCGACGGTTCCAAAACAGATGCATACGTTGGAAGTGCAGTTGTACAGGGAAATTGGAATAAAATATTAAGACTTCCACAGTGCGCTTCCATCTTCACTGCGGAATGTTACGCCATTTGTGTAGCCATAGAAAAAATACTAAACGAGAACCTACCCAACAGTATTATTTACACAGACTCACTAAGTGTGCTCACAGCCCTTCATCCTAGAAATGCAATAACCCCGCTGCTTGGCGACCTCATACACAACATTACAACAGCCATAGCTCAAGGACAAAACATAAGACTCTGCTGGGTACCAAGTCATGTTGGCATAAAGGGCAATGAAAGAGCAGATTTGTGCGCTGCTCAAGCTTGTGAAAAGCAAATTAAAAACATAAATGTGCCCTATAGAGATTGCATGAACTTAATACATATTAATGCAAGGAAAAAATGGCAGTCCACCTGGACCAACGAACTAAATAACAAACTACGGTTAATAAAACCAGTCCTAGGTGAATGGAAGTCATGTGTGCACCAGAAACGTTTCAAAGAGGTCATTATCTGCCGACTCCGGATAGGTCACACACACTTCACACACAACTTTCTGCTAAGGAAAGAAGACATACCAGTTTGTACATGCGGAGATGAACTTACAGTGACTCACATTTTAATTTCATGCTCTAAACTGGAAAGGCTACGGAAAATGTGTTTTTCTCCATTTTATAACCAGTGCATCCCTTTTCATCCAGCACTGCTCTTGAGTGATAACGCAATTGTGGACATGTCCTGTGTTTTTAGATTTTTAACAGAAGCTGGTTTTCTTAAAAATATTTAAATCATGACCCAGTACTTCGCCTGACACACCTCGGCCATTCCTCATTCCTGAGAAAAAGGGTGAGGTCTGTATTTGATTGGTTGGAAGCCTCGAGATCCTTACCCTGGTAAGGATGGCTGCTGAGGTGACCCGACCCCCTTTAAACGTTTTTAATAGTACCCATTTCTATCATCTTTTTCCTTCATCATCATGAGGTAATTTTAACTATTTAAGCACTCTGCACCAGCGACGATTTTCACATTTCCATAAAATCATCCAGAGATTTCTCCTATACCTCCAGCTTGGCGCATGATGGCCTTAGTTGCCTATGCGCCATAAAACCCAACAACCAACAACACAACACTCTTGTGGACTGGAACAGAGGTGGATGAGCATATTCCGCCAGAGAAACTCAGAAGTTTGGTCGACCGGGTGACTGCATTCCTGCCACCTTCTCATCTTCAACGAAGATCGAGAATCTTCCTGCTGAACTCGGCGGAAAAGGCAGTCTCTGTAGTAGCGTGCCTGCCACCGCCATTCCGCTCGTAGCATCTTGCAAGCTCGAGTTCCGTGGCCCGCAGACGGTGCAAAGCCACCGAAAGGGTGAGTCACCTCAGCCGGAATCGTCCTGGTGCGAATGCAGAACGAGTACGAGCGCGAACGAACAAATGGCTATGCTGATCACGTTGATGAGGTAGGAAGGGGGAAGGTCAACACAAAGAAAGGTCCCGATGTACTAGAAATGAAGCTTAGTAAGGCGTGGGTGCGGGCTAGTTGATAATGCATTGTAAGACGAAAAGCGCAAAAAAAACACACGGACGCAAAGAAAGACGAAGGACAAGGGCTAACTTCCAACTGACATTTATTAGAAACATCGAAAGATATATAGGCGCATGAAAGAGGGGCATACAGAAACTAACAACGACAGCAGCATACAAAAAGTCATGTCACTCACACCCCGCACCGATACACCATCTCCTTTTTTGAAAGGCCGATTGATGGCGTGCTTACGCAACCACTGCCTATCCTATCAATCTCTAGCGCCTCTAATATCTTCCTTGTGATTTGCGAAGGGTGCCGGTCGATAATTACAGATTGTGGGAAGTCCGGAGCACAATGGCCGCCACCCTCATATTCACATTCATGGCAGTGAATTGCCAAAGTTTCCCGCACTTGTTTCACATTGTTGGCATGTTCTCGGAAACGCTCGTTCACGCATCGTCCACTCTGACCGACGTAAATGCGGCCGCATGTCAGTGCTATCTTATAAACGATGCTTTCAGTACAATCAACATACCTGTTGGAATTTGTATGCTGCTGTCATTATTAGATTCTGTCTTCACCCCTTTCATGTGCCTATATATCTTTCGATGTTTCTAATAAACGTCAGTTGGAAGTTAGCGCTTGTCTTTCGTCTATCTCTGCGTCCGTGTTATTTTCGCGCTTTTCGTCTTACGTTTAAAGCAATTTGCTTGTGGTAAAATAAATGAAAGTTTTTACTGCTGGCGCGAAGTTAATATTAAGTTGGTGGTTCGAAGATAAAAGAATCTTTTAAGCACTTTAAGCCCCTTTATTAGTGTAAAACAATGCTGGTTTTTACATGGACCACTAATCTGCTGTTTGTATCTGCTATAGGAAATCTTTTCCCAGAAACTATCATCATACCTTATTTAACTACGCGTTCCGGAAACAAACTAAGAATCTTTTAAGAAGCGCGATGTCATGTCAGCGCTTAGGTGCACAATATTTAAAAGCATAAATAGTACCAAGCTCGGGTTAAAATGCTTTCAACGTATCAAATCACTAGAATAGGTGTACCGAACTGAAATGCTGTTTACATAACTTATTCACATGGAACAATATGTCGGTGGCTTTCCTGTAAAAATACTTTTCTCAGATCGCATTTTCCCTTTTGCCATTGATGCTTTGTGATTTACACCTCCAAGCCTCTTATTTTGCGCCTGTTTTTACATTTTACAGAAAACCTAAGGATAAGCATTCATATGTTTAGGTTGTTTTTCGCAGCGGAGAGAAGAGTGGAGCGGAGCTCATCAAGGTTGTAGCTCTTAACTTGCGTCGATTTCGATCCCGGAAGCTAGAGTCGTGTTCACCCTACAGCTATTTCAAGTCCCACACGAAGCTTCCCTAGACATAACTCATAAAAGCTTGTGCTTATTATGGGCCTCTCTTTTCATTATTTTTACAAGCTGCATGGGTTCATGTAATGGAGATAAATGCGCCTGGGGTCATGTGGGTTCCGTTTGCTGGGTGCGATCGAGACTGCGCCGTATTTTTAGTCCTGCTCCTCAGCGAGTTCGGCTACTGCCATGAGTGTTTGTGTGAAAATATAATTCGTGATGTGGCGAAGCACTAATACGACGCGTTGTTTGTGAAAGCCGGCATTATTAGGAGAAATTAATGTAATGCATTATTCTTTGAGCAACTTTTTTCTTCGCTTTACCCAGATTGCGGAAATCAGTCACCCGGCCGATATGTGGGCCCATACAGTTTTCCTATACGCTGTTTAAGATTATTGTTCTTCTTGCGCTTTATTTACATAGTTGTCATTGTCGATTCTATTTATACTCGTTCTGTTGTAATTCGATTTTTTTACATATATGCGGTTCAGCATTGTTCAAGTGAGTCTTTTCTTTTTTACTCTGACACTCGCCTCATTAGTTCCGCATCGGCCATGGTAGTGCTTGAAATACAAATATGGAATTCTGGTGCCACCATTAGCAAAACACGCTGATTGGAACGCTTAGTCTCATATTAATGCGGAATGAAGAATTCGCATCGGACTTTAGCCCTGCCAGCGGTAAGGCACCGTCCGAAAGTGTAGCACTACACGCAGCCAGGTGCCTGAGAACGTATGTCGGGATGTCAAAAAAAGACGTTAGAAATCTCTCCAGGATAGTACTTAGCAACCAGCTGTCAATGCGAAAGCATTATTTGTCCCATTAGCATAAAAGCCGGAGTCCGCCGTCTATGACACGGAAATCAGAGGCTTTCAGGACGACGGTGTACAATGTCACAATACATGCATGCGAACATGTACAGTCATGAGTGATGAAACTTGATGTACTATTGCATATGCAAGCCATGACTCGTAGACCCAAAGCTGGTTCACATGCAAGCGACTGAGTGGACTGAGCAGTTGAGGGACGCGTCGCAGTGAAAAATTTTCAACTAGCTGCAACTTCACTGCTCGGGCTGCTGTGACGAGAAAACAATTTTTGCGCCGCGGCGGCAGCATTTGCGAGAGTTTTCGCTTGCATGAAAAAAAGGATGTAATCATAACTCATGACTCAGTCATTATGCAACGTGCGTGACTTAGCACTTTAAAAGCGACGTATTGTAATGTGCGCAGAGAATTTCTACAAAGTATGCATATCAATTCCTCATGGTCACAGTCATGACTCATGGTTATTTAGCAAAGTACCGTGACTCAGCACTTTATAGCTTTCGCTGTCTCACTCGTAATCAGCCTTAAGCGTCTCTGCCGAGTTGTTTTCAGGCCGAGTACGCCGGCTTTCGCGGAATTTCGCTTTCGCGGAAGCGAGCACGAGAGGCAAGTGGGATTGATATGTGATTCTGCCTTCACAGCTAGCGCTCATCATCGGCATTGAAACTTATGCAAAGACCATTATTATTTTTGTTCCTCTTCATAATACTTGGATGGACGGATAGATGGATGGATACGGCGGAATCCTTTAAATCGCGCGGTGGCTCAAGCCACCTAGAAATGACATGAAATTTTACTCTTGTCTTGATTTTAGCCAACAGATAACCTTTGCTTGGGGACTTCTACGCGCTTCCTTAAAATCAACTTTCCCTTCACTGTCCTTAAACCCCAATGCCTTGGATAAATCAACCCCGCTACTTTCCACTGTGGAGTGAAGCCCTTTACAGAAAAGTATCAAATGTATAGCCGTTTCCTCCTCCTCTCCGCACGCAACGCACAACGTGTCTATCTCGTGGTACCTGATTCTATATGTCTTAGTCCGGAAAACTCCCGTGCTGGCTCCCCCTACAATCACAAGAGCTTCCCCTAAAATTATCATAGATATTTCTTTTGCAATTTCCTGCTTAAAAATACTGTATGTTTCCAGTACTGATTTCGTCAGCATCCCTGTTTTCCACAGAGCTCTCTCTGTTTCTTTAACCGTTTTCTTGGCCGATGATTGCTGATTTGCCCCCTACAGCTGTCCAGATATTTGCTTCTCAATTTTCTAGTTCGCTTTCTTCATTTCGTGTCAGCATTCCTTGTATACAGGTATCTGAAAACTTTCCCCGCCCACTGCTTTTCCCCCATTGTTCTCAATCACTCCTCACAAGCTATCTTTCTGCTAGCTTCTCTCCTTTTGAACGACGCCCATCCCATATCACCCTGTACCCCCTGATTTGGTTTATTGCCACGTGCTCCCAAAGCTAGCCTCCCTACGCCATGTTGTTTAATTTCTAACCTTGATTGAACATCTGGTCTCATGCACAGGACCACTTTACCGAAAGTCAGGCTAGGAACCATCACCCCTCTCCAGATCACCCTTGCCATTTCATACCTGTTGTAAATCAACAGTGCCCTATTTTTCATGACTACTGCATTCCTGCTAGTATTATTCATTGCACAGTTTTCATGCTCTGTCAGATACTCAGCACCGTTATTTATCCACACCCCAAGATATTTGAACTCATCCACTACTTCTACCGTGAACTCCTGTATTCTATGCTTGCCGCCCACATGATTAAATATCATGACTGCAGATTTTTCCTTCCTAACCTTGAAACCTAATCTATCTCCCTCTGTACCACATATGTCTGTCAACTTGTGTAAATCTTCCTTGTTGTCAGCCTTTACCACTATATCATCGCCGTATATTAGTCCCAGTAATTCATTCTCCTTGCATGAAAAAAATAAAGTTTGCAGCCTAGTCCGCTCCTCTGTTGCTTGGTCTCCAACCCTTGCAGGTACAACATGAACAACAAAAGAGACAGAGGACATCATTGCCTAAGCCCCGCTGTATCTCTACAGTCCCTGATACTTTTTTTCCATTTTATGAGGACTCTGTTGCCTTTACATATATCTTTTAAAAGATTAATTACTCCATCTTCCACATCCAATGTATCCAGTATGTCCCACAGATACTCTTGAATAACGTTGTCGTAGGCTCCCTTAATATCCAGAAATGCTAGCCATAGGGGCCTGTGTTCCTTTTCAGCAATCTCTATAGACTGCGTCAATGAAAACAGATTGTCCTCCAACCTCCTTTGTTTCGGGAGCCCATTTTGTAGCGACCTTGCACCCCCTCATTCGCCACCCAAGCCAGCAACCTGTCTATTATAATCTTCATCACCACCTTGTAAACCGCTGATGTCACTTATCGGACGGTAGTTACTGTTACTTACGTCAGCTTTGTCCCCTTTTCCGTTATATCTTGCCACCGAAAGCCGGTAGAAAGGGCAGAAGGGCACACCAGGACTAGATAGGCAGGCCCACTCAGCGGACCAACGCACGAGCCGTGGAAGACAAAGAATACCAGGGGGTGCTGTCCCACCACATGGCGGCGCCAGTAAATGGCTAACACTGGCATTGCCCCTCCTCTTGGAAAGGGCATCGCCCCGATGCCGCGGAACCACGGAAATCCGGATAACGTCAGAGGCGCCGGACTTAGCAGAATATGTCCTAGCGGGCGGGGTAGGGCTTTATCCTGGCAACGTGGACGATTTCGGATGCCGCCTGCCGACTGTAGGAGCGAACACTCTTGCGGGAGCACTTCGTAGTTAACGTCACTAAGTTTGCGCAGTACCTCGTAGGGGCCGAAGTAGCGGCGCAGAAGTTTTTCGGAGCGACCCGCAGACGGATTGGGGTCCAAACCCAAACTTGATCGCCAGGGTGGTAAAGCACCGCCCGGTGATGAAGGTTGTAACGTTGAGCGCCGCTTTCCTGCTGGGTACGGGTTCACTGTCGGGCTACCTGGCGGGCGGTTTCTGCGTGCCGAACGAACTCTTCAGCGCCAGCGACGGAGGGACGTGCAACGTCCGGCAGTAACATTGCGTCCAGTATAGTCGTGGCTTCGCGACCATGCATGAAACGGAATGGCGTGAAGCGCGTCCTCTCTTGAAAATCAGTGTTATATGAGAACGTGACGTAATGCAAGATCTGGTCCCAGTTCTTATGGTCGGTGTCGACGTACATGGAAAGCATGTCGGCAATGGTCTTACTGAGTCGCTCAGTCAGTCCATTAGTTTGAGGGTGGCAGGCAGTGGTTGGACGGTGACTGGTGCCACTGAGACGCATGACTTCCTTAGTAAGGGTTGATGTAAAAGCCGTGCCTCGATCAGTTAAAACGACCGCTGGGGCACCGTGACGGAAGGCAATGTTAAAATGAAAAAGTTCGAAATTTCGGCAGCGGTGCCCCAGGGAAGGGCTTTCATCTCACAATACCGGGTGAGGTAGTCAGTGGTAACTATAACGTACCTGTTGCCCAATGATGTCGGAAATGGTTCCAGCAAGTCCATGCCGACCTGGTGGAAAGGGATTCGAGGCGGATCAAAGGGCTTCAATAGGCCGGCCAGCTTACAGGTGTAGTCTTCCGACGTTGGAACTCGCGGCAAGACTTAACGTAGTGCTGGACAACTGTAGCAAGCCAGGGTCAGTAATACTTGTGCCGTATGCGCGCCAACATGCGAGAAAAGCCGAGGTGGCCGGAAGAAAGGTCGTCGTGGCATGCGTGCAGAACTTCGTCTCGAAGCACTATTGGGACCACGAGTAGGTACGGAGTGTCCGTGGAACCGTAGTTTCTCTTGTAGAGGATGCTACCCCGCAAGCAGAACGACGATAGCCGCGGCGAAGAGGTGCGGCCTTCGAGGTATTCTATGAGGGGTCGTAGCTCGGCGTCATCTCGCTGTTGTTGAGCAAGGATGGACGTGGTTAAAGCGCCAAGAAAAGGGGGATCGTCTTCCGTGTCAGCAATTGTGTACGGGAGAGGGGCATGGGACAGGCAGCCTGCTTCGCTGTGTTTGTTGCCAGACATGTACACGATGGTAATATCGAATTCTTGCAAGCGGAGATTCCAACGCACCAGCCTCCCCGATGGGTCTTTAAGGTTCGCGAGCCCTACAAAGCGAGTGGTGATCGCTCACAATTCGAAATGGGCAACCATACAAGTATGTGTGGAATTTCGTTACTGCCCAAAAACACTGCAAGGCGCTCTTTTTTCTGTGGTAGAATAATTCGCTTCAGATCACGAAAAAGTGCGGCTTGCATAAGCAATCACGCGCTCAACACCATCTTGTCACTGAACGAGGACGGCACCCAGGCCAACGTTGCTGACATCGATGTGCAGTTCCGTGTCCGCCTCCTCGTCGAAGTGGCCAAGATTGGGCGTAGTTTGGAGGCGGTTCTTGAGGTCGTCGAAAGCCGTCTGCTGTTCTTGGGCCCAGATGAAAGGTTGGTCGTCCTTGTCAAGCGAGTTAGAGGCTCGGCTAGTCGGTAGAAGTCTCGCACAAAGCATCGGTAATAGGCGCAGAGACCCAAAAAACGATTGCATAGCACGCTTATCAGGGGGGGGGGGGGGGTCGGAAATGCAGAGACGGCAGCCGTCTTGTCGGGGTCAAGGCTAACACCTTCAGGGCTCACGACGTGGCCCAGGAACTTCAGCATTGGAACGCAAAGTGGCATTTCTCTGGTTTCAGCGAGAGGCCGGCCGATCGTATGGCCTCCAGTACTGCACTCAAGCGCTTGAGATGCTCGTCGTAGGTGGCAGAAAAATGACAACATCAAGGTAGACGAGGCAGGACTGCCATTTGAGACCAACGAGGACAGTGTTCATCATTCTTTGAAAGGTGGCAGGAGCGGAACACAAGCCGAAGGGGAGCACCTTGAACTCGTACAATCCGTCAGGAGTAACGAACGCTGTCTTCTCGCGGTCCCGTTCATCTACCTCAGTCTGCCAGTACCCACTGTGGGAGGTCAAGAGAAGAAAAAGTAGCGGGCATGACCGCAGCCGGTCGAAAGAGTCATTGATTCGAGGTGACGGGCAAACGTCCTTTTTGGTATTTTTTTTTTTAGTCTTCGATAGTCGACACAAAATTTCAGTGTCCCGTCCTTCTTGGCGACCAGCACAATGGGCCGAAACCAATGGGCTTGTAGACCGTTGTAATGACATCATCCCCTGAGAATTTCGTCCACCTGCCAGTCGCCATCGCTTCACGTTCTCTCGCCGACACTCGATAGGGGTGTTGACGAATAGGCCGCTCACTGTCATCTAACTATGATGCGCGATGTTTCGTTATGGACGTCTGCCTGACCTTAGAGGTGGTCGCACAAGCAGTCATTGAAAAGAGTTAAGGATGGTTTGCAACCGGTGATGCTGATCAGTGTTCAACAGCAGGTTCACGTCAGCCTTAACTGTTTGAATAGGGTCCTCCTTCAGGGGTGTCCTTGGACGTTGACAACACGCAGTGGGTGGCGGGCTCGCTAATTTCATTGAAATAGGCGATGGCTATATTTTTTTGCCAAGTGGCGGTATTCGGTGCTAAAGTTCGTAATTTGAAACTCAGTTCTGGGTTCTTCAAGGCAACCGCACCCCGTGCGATGCAGACTTCTTGGCTCAGCAGTAAAGACAAGTTTGCTTCTGTGATGCCGTTTGACCCTGCGGGGGTTGTCGCAGTCCCACCGTAACAAAATAGGCTGGCACGCGATGGTAGAGTGACATGGTCGTTGGACACACAAAAAACGGGTCTTCCTGGCGCACTGTCATCGGCTACGGTGCATGGGGCGGAGAATGCCACCATGAGTTCGCGGAGGTCGATGACAGTCCCATTTTCGCGAAGAAAATCGATACCGCGGATCAGGTCCTTGGAGCAACCAGTGAAGATGATACCGCAAATCTCAATCCTAGAGGTGCAGACGCCGAGCGGCATCCACCACGTGACCGCCAGCGGTCCGAATTTTGTGTTCCGTGCCAGGGTGTCAGCACTTTTCGCAAGAGGGTAGCAAGACCACGACTCATAACTGAGAAATCTGCGCCGGTATCGACAAAGGCAGTCACATGTTGGTTGTCTGCGAGGACCGGTATTTCGGCTGAAACAACCTCATTTTCCTGGAACGCGCGTAGTGGAAGGTTCCGGTGTGGAGGGTCGAGGTGTTCGTAGAGATGGGGCGGACGAGCCAGAGGCTGTTTTGGGCCGTCGGAAGGTGGCCGGAGCAACTGGAAGATCGGGTTGAATGGTCAAGTCGGACGAGCGGAGGATCTTGTTCCAATTGCGGAGCTAGCGGCGGCCCCTACCTTCAGTGGTCACCGTCTTCAGTTTTCCCGGCGTGGACTACGGGACTGCCGGATGGGCGACTGGCGACCTGGGGAAGAGACCCGACTGGGCGACGGCGACCTGGGCAGGTACTGCTAGATATCACTGGGTCGTTCACCATAGCGTGCCCCGGGGTGCGTCTGGTGAAAACCCTCGCAGGCCCATCCGAAGATACTGGCAGTGGCGCAATATGTGGCCTGCTTTACCGCAATGGAAGCACAGGGGCCGGTTTGTTAGATGTGCGCCACGCGTGTTGTTTGCTGAGGGGTGGTCGTGCGTCGGAGAGGTCAGGCGAAGTCGAAAAGCGTTATGCGGTGAAGAAGGAATAGGGCAGTAAAACGCCGGTGGGGCTGGCGCGGAGCTGCGCAACGCTTCACTGTACGTCATGACATACGGCTCAGGCAGCGGCTGGGGACAGGCCATTGGCTGCACCGCTCGACGGACTTCGTCGCGAATGACATCCGAGATGGCTCCGACACCCGGGTGTAGCTCGACAGGGCGAAGCTTCTGTAGCTCCTCGCGCACAATGCTCCTGACAAGCTCACGGAGGGCCTAACTCTCGGTTCCAAGCAGTGGCATGTTGGCGTCTATAGCAGTTGTATTCGCTGGACGGCCTTAATGCGCGAACCTCTGCTGCACGGCGCGCTTCATGCTTGTCGCCCTCCCGAGCAAAGTCAACTACTGTGCTAGCAGGGTCGCGCACCAAGTCCTACGAAAAGCTGCTCTTTCACTCCTCGCATATGGTGAAGCACCTTCTTTGTTCCAGACATGGTAGGATCTGCGCGGCTGAAGAGCCGCGTCATGTCTTCTACGAACATGGCGACGCTCTCATTGGCCGCTGCGCTCGGGTCTGCAGGGCATGCTTCACCTCGCTCCTTCCGTTCGTTCCTGCCGAAGGTGTCCAGCAACTGTCAGCGGAAGTCTTGCCAGGTGGGGATAGCGGTCTCGTTGTTTTCAAACCGCGTCTTGGCGGAGTCTTCCACGGAAAAATAGACATTGCGTAGCTTGCGGTCTTCGTCCCACGGGTTAAATGCAGCGACTCGGCCGTAGTTGGCCAACCAGTCTTCCACGTCTTCGAACTTGTTGCCATGAAACGAGGCGGGAGTGTGAGGCACATGAAGATGCAGCGGCGAGGAACCGACGGCATTCTGAGTGGTCTGACTTGTCGCAATGGACGTCATTGCGCGGTGTCGTGCCGACAGGGGTTGAAACTCAGGAGTTAAGCCTCGCAAGCGGTGGCTTGCCTTGTGAACAGGTGTATCCACGGGGTGCGGCTGGGCGTCGTCGGAGGCTCCCGGAGCTCTTCGCGCATTGGGAAATCACCCAGCACTCCACCAAAATGTCACCGAAAGCCGCAGAAAGGGCAGAAGGGCACACCAGGACTAGCCAGGCAGGCCCACTTGGCGAACGAACGCACCAGCCGGGAAAGACAAAAAAGACCAGCGGGTACAGTCCCACCGCATAGCGGCGCCAATAAATGGCTAACACTGGCAATATCATGTTCATTTCTACTTAATCGCCATTCATCGGGGGCTTTGCCATACACTGTCAATTTTATTCACTACCTGTATTAATGTTTGCTTTGATTGAACATAATCGATGAAATCTATTATGAAATGCTTGAACATCTTTCTGAAGATGCTGTAGAAGCTCTTCTGAAATTTTTCAATAAAATATGGCAGTCTGGAAAAATTCAAGAGGCGTGAAAAATGCCGTGGTTGTGCCTTTCTTGAAATCAGGAAATCCGCCAAACTCGGCTGGAAGTCACAGGCCAATAGCACTTACGAGTTGTCTCGCTAAAATGTTTTGAAAGTGTGTAAATATTAGGCTAATGTTCACCCTAGAATCGCGAAAACTTCTTGATATACACCAATGTGGATTTAGAAAAGCATGCTGTACAATCGATCATCTCGTCCGCCTTGAAAACACAGTCCGTGAAGTATTCATACACAAACAGCATTGTCTGGCAATATTTTTTGACTTGGAAAAAGCTTATGATACCACCTGGAGGTTTGGGATTCTTCGTGACCTCGCGGATCTAGGTATCCGTGGCAGGATGCTAAACTGTCTGAAAGACTTCCTCTCTGACTGCTCCTTTCGTGTACGTCTAGGCTGCACGCTTTCGAAAAAATTCATCCAAGTAAACAGTGTACCGCAGGGGTGAATTCTAAGTACCACTCTCTTTATTGTAGAAATGAACTCAATATCGCGAATAATTCCAAAGACCATCATGTATTCCGTATATGTTGACGACCATCAAATTTCATGCACATCTTCCAGTTTACCAACATGCGAAAGACTGATACAGCTTACACTGAACAAACTAGCGACTTGGGAAGACCAAAATGGATTTAGGTTCTCTCCACAAAAAACAGTTGCCGTCCTTTTCTCACTGAAAAGGGGCGTGCAGATTGATCCCACCCTGTGCATGAATGAAACTGTTCTACAAGTAAAACAAGAGCATAAATTCCTAGGCCTAACTTTTGATAGAAATCTGTAATTCCTACCTCACATAAACACCCTCAAAAAGAAAGCTTCCCGATCGCTAAATATACTGAAGATACTCTCACGGAAACATTGAGGGTCAGATAGGTTGTGCCTTTTACAGATCTACCGCTCCGTAGGACGGTCCACTTTGGACTATGAATGCATTGTGTATGGGTCTGCAAGACCATCATACCTCAAAAAACTAGATCCTATACAAAACTTTGGTCTCCGTTTATCAACTGGTGCATACAGAAAATACCCAATAAACAGTCTATATGTAGAAACAAACGAACAATCTCTTGAAAACAGAAGAACAACGCTTACCTGTGCGTATGTACTAAAACTAAGATACGTACCAAAACACTTTTGTTATTCCATAGTTACCAAGTGCACATCTAGAAGACTTTTCAATAATAGACCACAGTCAATCAGACCTTTGCTAATACGCTTTGAAGACGCATTTCATGAAATGGGAATATTAGATGCTCTACGTAAAATTGCCCCGAGACACGATCCATTGCCACCACGGCACTGCCCTCACACTGTATGTGACTTGACGCTTACACAGTTTTGTAAAAAGCAAGCAGCACATAAACACCTACTACAAGAATACTTGGCTTTGAAAGAGAAATATTCAAGCTACATGGAGTTTTACACAGATGGCTCCAAAACAGCGATGCATGTTGGAAGTGCCGTTGTACAGGGGAAATGGGAAAAAAACAGTAAGATTTCCAAATTGTGTATCAATTTTTACTGCAGAATGCTATGCAGTCTGTGTGGCTGTGGACAAAATAATACATGAGAACATCAAACGGAGTACAATATACACAGATTCCCTGGGCCTACTCACAGCGCTGCAGTCAAGAAATGCAATTGAACCCTTAGTGGGCAGCATCATACACAAAATAGAAAATTTCACAACACAACGACATACGATAAAATTCTGCTGTGTCCCAAGCCACGTCGGCATAAAGGGTAACGAGAGAGCAGACGAGGCAGCCGTACGAGCTCAAAATGGTGAAATAAAAAATGCGGACATACCTTTTAAAGACTGCATGAAGTTGATACATAACACATTAAAGAAGAAATGGCAGAAAGAGTGGGATAATACACTCAACAACAAACTACACTTCATAAAGCCACTCTTGGGGGAATGCAAGTCATGCAGACACCAGGAACGTTTCACGGAAGTAATCTTATGTCGTTTTCGCATAGGACACACACACCTGACACACAACAACATACTTACAAAAGAAGACAAACTCGTTTGTGAAAGATGCGGAGACGAGCTCACACTAAACCGTATTTTTTGCGTGTTCAAACCTATAAAAACAAAGGAAAAAGTATTTTAGTCAATTTTATAATCAATGCATTCTATTTCACGCAGCACTACTCTTGAGCGATAATGCAATTGTTGACATTTCTTATGTTTTTAAGTTTTTACGAGAAGTTGGTTGTCTTAAGGAACTTTAAATGCCTCTCCTTTATGTGATACACCTCACCACTTTTTCATACCTGAGAAGATGCTGAGGTCTGTTTTTCATTGGTTGGGGGCCTCGACATCCTTCCTCTGAAAAGGATGGCCGATTAGGTTACCTGACCTTTTTAAAGCTTTTACTATTGGCCATTTCAAACAATTCTGCCTTTTACCTTCACTAGATGGTGAGAAATAACATTTTAGGCCCTTTACACGACCGCTTCATTTCTGTCGTATAAAATCCGGCACAACACAATTTTCTATACCTTGCGTTTGGCGCATAATGGCCTTAGCTGCCTATGTGCCATAAAACCCAACACAACACAACACGTTTGGTCCTGATGATGTGCCACTAGGAACCTTCTTATCTGCACTTTCCCACTATTTGCTCAAGTGAAGCTATTGCAGCAACCGGTCCATCCTCCTTCCATAAATTATGTGCAACATTTCTTTCTTTAAATTTTTCTGTCATCCTTGTTCCTATGTGCGGCGTCTCTCATAGCCTGAGTCGCTTTGGGACGTTAAACCCCCATAAACTTAACTAAACTAAACTTTTTCCTAAGTGTTTTATTGCTTCATCCTCCTTTTTAGTCCCCTAATCCCTCTTCCCCAGTGCAGGGTAGCCAACCGGAACCCCTTTCTGGTTAACATCCCTGCCTTTCTCTCCTACTATCTATCTATCTATCTATCTATCTATCTATCTATCTATCTATCTATCTATCTATCTATCTATCTATCTATCTATCTATCTATCTATCTATCTATCTATCTATCTATCTATCTATCTATCTATCTATCTATCTATCTATCTATCTATCTATCTATCTATCTATCTATCTATCTATCTATCTATCTATCTATCTATCTATCTATCTATCTATCTATCTATCTATCTATCTATCTATCTATCTATCTATCTATCTATCTATCTATCTATCTATCTATCTATCTATCTATCTATCTATCTATCTATCTATCTATCTATCTATCTATCTATCTATCTATCTATCTATCTATCTATCTATCTATCTATCTATCTATCTATCTATCTATCTATCTATCTATCTATCTATCTATCTATCTATCTATCTATCTATCTATCTATCTATCTATCTATCTATCTATCTATCTATCTATCTATCTATCTATCTATCTATCTATCTATCTATCTATCTATCTATCTATCTATCTATCTATCTATCTATCTATCTATCTATCTATCTATCTATCTATCTATCTATCTATCTATCTATCTATCTATCTATCTATCTATCTATCTATCTATCTATCTATCTATCTATCTATCTATCTATCTATCTATCTATCTATCTATCTATCTATCTATCTATCTATCTATCTATCTATCTATCTATCTATCTATCTATCTATCTATCTATCTATCTATCTATCTATCTATCTATCTATCTATCTATCTATCTATCTATCTATCTATCTATCTATCTATCTATCTATCTATCTATCTATCTATCTATCTATCTATCTATCTATCTATCTATCTATCTATCTATCTATCTATCTATCTATCTATCTATCTATCTATCTATCTATCTATCTATCTATCTATCTATCTATCTATCTATCTATCTATCTATCTATCTATCTATCTATCTATCTATCTATCTATCTATCTATCTATCTATCTATCTATCTATCTATCTATCTATCTATCTATCTATCTATCTATCTATCTATCTATCTATCTATCTATCTATCTATCTATCTATCTATCTATCTATCTATCTATCTATCTATCTATCTATCTATCTATCTATCTATCTATCTATCTATCTATCTATCTATCTATCTATCTATCTATCTATCTATCTATCTATCTATCTATCTAATCCTCTTCTAGTCGAATACCCTGATCTGTAACAATAAACCTGTCATATGACTGTTAAACCACCCTCTACCGTTGAATCGAAAGGTCAAAGGTCAAGTGATGCGCCACTATGATGACCCACATATGGTATAAGGCCTATAGCCATACTTGAACTCTGATTCACTTGAAGGTAAACCGACAACTCACGGCGAAATCGGCCTTACCTATCGCAGTACCCACTATCACCGAGTACCTATCGTCTTACCCACTCGATACGGCGCATGCGCACAGCCGTTGCAGCTCGGTTTCGCCTGCTCGCCGCGCCGCCGGCAGCAGCAGCTGCTCTGCACCAACTGGCTGGTCACATGACCACCCACGTGACCACGTGGTGGTGGCGGCGCCGCCACCATCGCGTGGCGCCACCACGGTCACGCGCCACCGCCGCGCTGAAGGCTCGAAATCCTACCCTAATGTAGCTATCGCTACAAAAAATATTGATTTCAGTTCTTGCTTGCGAAAAAGTCGCTTGCTTCCAAAAGGCAAACCAACAGCTGCTAGAGATAACGCATATTGAGCTCATGAAGGCTAGGAATCAGCTCGCACATTGAAATGAAAGAGTCTATGTTCTGCGAGTGGAGTCTATGTTCTCCTCGTGTGTTCTCTCCGATTCGTGTTCTACCGTTTCACGCATTGCCCTGTCAGTGTGCCAAGCTCGAGAACTTTCCTTCTGCCTTCGAGCTAAGCGACCACCCGAAGATGTGAGCCCCTTGTTCGGTGGGCTTCCACCTTCCATCGGTCATAGAATACGCGTCGTTAAGATCCTCAGATCGGAATGGAGACGCCAAGCATGCCTATACCATGGGACAAGTTTCCTCGAACCACCGTGAGCAGCGGGCGTTCCACAGCCTCGCCGACTGGACAACGGAGTTCCTCTGGCAACAATTGCTGCGAACATTGACGGCCAGGCCTGCTCAAGAACCGCAGGAACCACAATGAAAGGTGCACGTCGTAGGTCATGTAACTTCGCCAGGCTACATTAGCCGTGTCCTTTCTCTCGGGCCTAAGAAGTTGAGGTTGAGGTGTTGAATACTACAGGTGGGGTTAGCCTTGCTTTGTCTGCTGGCAATTGCTCCACCGCAGCGTCCCTTCGATATTAACAATGCCGCATCTACCCCGCTAAGCGCACAGTCTCTTATAATAGCACACGTTCTCTCCTGCAGTCGCCATCTATGCACACAATCAATCCACACAGTTCACATCACAGTCCACTCCAGAAGTCACCATCTATGCACATATTGTCACATTAGAACATAGGCCATTGTAGTGGCACACTCCATACACACATTCACTCACAGTATAACGTAATCCACTCCGTAAGACACCATCTACGCACACATTCAATCACAGTAGGCCATAGTCCGTTCCTGCTGTCACCATTTAAAAACAAGATCCGTGTTGTGCAGAAATGTTAAAAGAAGGCGTGCAGCCTCCCTTCTGCATGTCTCGTTTCCACTCGGGTAGACAATGTCCTGCACTGTGTTGTGACGGGTTTCTGTCTTCTTGAAGGAAGCGAACATCACATGCCTTTCCGCGTTGTACTCTGGGCAGTACATAATATAATGTTCGATATCCCCGCACACACCACATAATGAGCAGAGCGGAGACGATGCTATGCCGGTCTTATGCATCCATGCAGGAGTGCGAGCAGAGGCCGTGCGAATTCGATGTAGAAGGGTCGCCTGAGATCTTCTCAGCCCCTTGATCACACATGGCTTGTGGGACGCACTCCACAGGGAACTGAAGTGATCGAGCACCGTTTTCCTGCAGAGACTTCCCATCTTGAGGTACTTTTTTCGATGGAATCCTTGAGAGAGCTTTATGGGCGAGACCGTCTGCCACTTCATTACCGTTGACTCCTATGTGAGAGGGCACCCACTGGAAATGTAGAGTAAAGCCTCTGCTGTGCAGATTCTGCACCAAGCGCAGAGAGCTTAGAGACAAGGCGTCAGTAGGGAATCCGCGCTCTAACCTCTGAAGGGCAGATTTTGAATCAGTTAGGATGACAACAGGTTGAGCCGGACAAGACCCTAACTTCCGCAAAGCAGACTCAATAGCAACACTTTCAGCCGTTGTGGAGGATGCGACAGCAGTACAGCGTACGGACCACTTACAGTCCAAAGAAGGAATGTAAAAAGCCGCTGTGCTGGCTTGTTTGACCTTGTACACAGAACCATCCGTGAAAATTTGAAGATAGCAGGCATACTCTGTTTCCAAGTATTCCAGTACAAGCGAACGCGTTGCTGCCAAAGGAGAGCTGCGCTTTGCGCTCACATGGGGAATTGTGACCTTACAGTCGAGGGTCGTAAAAGACCAGGGGTGTTTCAACCGTTTCCTTTGCCTTCGGACATTAATGCCTAAAGAACTAAGAGCATTGAGTGCAAAGTAAGCCTTCGACTCATATCTCTTGCAGAGCCCCTGGAGAAGGGATCGCCCAGCTACCGTCTCTCCTAAGCGGTCAAGATGCATTAATAGTCTCTGAGAAGCGATAAGGCTAAGGGGTTTCGATAAGGACTCATGAAGTACTGCCTTATTCGCAGCCGCCTAGGGAACTCCAATGGCTCTTCTTAGGCTCTTTCTGTGGACAACTTCGAGACGCTCATGTTGTGATGCCGAGGGGGAAATTAAAGGTAATTGATACATTATCCGGCTGTCCACCAGCGCTTCATGAAGTTTGACCATTGAAGAAGGATGGTTTCCCCATTTCTCACGTGCAATTCTACGGATCACATTGAGACGAGAAGATAGAGATGAAACAATCGCGTCTACAGCTTTTCGCCACTGTAGACGGGAGTCAGTAATGACGCCCAGGAATCGTGCGTGGTTGAATTGACGGATGCAAGAGTGACCAAGGTCTATCTTCAACCGCGCTTGACGTCTTCCTAGACCTGGAAACCGAATAAAGCCGGATTTGTCCACTGCCAGAGACAACCCCACACCTTGAAGGTAAGCTTGTGCCGAAAGTATAGCCTGTCGAGCTATCAGGGCTAATCGCTTGTGTTGGTAGCCAGCAATCCAAATACAGATGTCGTCAGCATAAAGTGACATACGCACTTGCCTGCAACTTTTTTTCAATGAATCGGGTAGGCCAGCCATTACGGCGTTAAAGAGCGTGGTGGAAAGAACACTTCCTTGAGGCACAGCTCGTGATAGAACCCTTTCGGTGCTTAACGTACTTCCTAACCATACACGAACCACGCGATCACTTATAAACTTGTAAATGAATCTTAACATATGGCCCTGTATGCCATTGCCTTGCAAACTGTTTAGAATTGAGCTCTGAAGCACGCTGTCGTAAGCTTTCGCAACATCAAGAAAAATGGCTAAGGTGGAAAGGCCGAAAGCTCTCTGGTGTTCAATGTGACTGATCAAGTCTAAGACGCTATCTTGGGCACTAAGACCTCGGCGGAATACTGTCATACATGATGGCAGTGCCTTGCTGTCCTCAAGCCACCATAATAAGCGTTCATTTACCAGCTTCTCCATCAATTTAGCTACACAGGAGGTCAATGACACTGGGCGATACGAGGCAAGGTCTGTCATGGCTTCTCCAGGCTTCAGTACCGGAACTACATGTGCCACCTTCCATGACGAAGGAACATCGCCAGTCTCCCAAACTCGATTGATGAAGTTGGGGAGCTCCTTTCCTAGTTGCAAGGGCAGATTATTCAGCATTTGATTGGTGATGCCGTCGGGACCTGGTGAACACCGGCGCCGCAGGCCACTGAGCGCAGTCTGAAGCTCACGAAGCGTGAACGGGACGTCCATGATAGACCTGGAGGAAGCTGGTGGTGAATATATATCTATTCCAGAATCAGCGCGTACGAGCGCGTCTGCAAATTCCTCTGCCAAGCACGCAATAGGTTTTTCCTCGCGTATTGCAAGAGCTTCAAAAGGCTTCGAAGGGCGAGATTCTCCAGCAAGGCTGCCAATAACTCGCCATATTCTCGTTATCGGTGAGAACACAGTCAAACTAGCACAAAATGAGGCCCATTGCGACCTGTACAGCTTGTTCGCGTGCCGTCTAATAGCAGAATTCAGCCTATTGAAGGTCGTCTTCAGTTGCCTGTCGTCCTTCTTTCGCACGAGTTGGCGCTCCGCCCTTCTTCTCGCTGCGCAAAGGTTCCTGAGTTTTAAATCCGGGGCCGGAAAATGATCAGGTAACTTGACCGCCGTAGTTGCTACAAGCTTACTAGAAATCATTTTCTCAACAACATCACCAGAAACACGTTCTAGGTGCTTTCTGTACTTGTCCCAGTCGACCACGTTGCTAATTTTAGGACCATGCATACGAAAGTCGGCAGCAAACACAAAATTCGGATAGTGATCACTTCCCATGCGGTCAGGCGCTGCTGCCCAACTCACGCGGACGTCAGGTGAATGCAGTGGCAGGTCTATAGCTGTCGCTGAGGCTGGAGGCCGGAAAAAAGTGGGGCTTCCGTCATTGGCAACACACAGGTCCAAACTGTCAATAACCTCTACATGTTTGCGTCCACGGAAATCCGTGTTCCTGTCACCCCAAACGGCAAGATGGGCATTGAAATCACCGCAGATGATTCTAGGTGCTGGGCAGCGGTCGCAGAGCTGCTGTAGAAACAAATCTAATGCTACCTTCTTCCGCGGAGACACGTACACGGATGCAATAGAAAGGGTTCGAGAGCCGAGCTGTATTCTCACAGCCGCTACCTCAATGTTTGTTCTCATCGTGCAGCTGTCCTTTGGCCTGCTGCTTCATGCCGGCAATGGAGACACTGCGCAAGCCGGGGTGACCAGGACTGTGCAGGGGCTCATCGCTACTCAATGCCGCGTGCTGGATTCGCCACTGTATTCATCGTGGGAACTGCATCGTCAACACCGGAAGGAAGCATGCTCGGAGCTCTTGGCACGTGATCTGCGTTCAGCGCCACTGCTCTCCACCGCTATAAAGAGCCTGTCCTGGATGAACTTGGCCACTGGGCACGGTGGCACTGCTAGCATGCGACACGCTGACAACCCGTTTGTTCTCATCGTGCAGGTGAGAAAACATTTCGGATATTGCATACGCTCAAGTGACGCTTTTCTGGTAGAGCTGCCATGCCCACCGTTTTGTATCCTGGTTCTTGATGTTGCCTTGGTATTAAGAAAATTGCTGCTATTAGGTGGTGATATTGAAACTAACCCGGGTCCTGATCTATCCCAAATTTCAAAACAGCTGAAGGATATTGCAGTCGACATCAAAGATATTAAAGAAAAACGCTTGGTAGACATAGAGAACAAGCCTGACCTCCTCACAGTCCTAGAAAGCAAAGTTGAATCCTGTCAACAAGAAACAGCTTGCATGAACCAAGTCATAGACACACTTCAACAAAAGATTGACGACCTTGAAAACCGCAGTAGGCGATCCAACCTAATTATATATGGCCTACCAGAAAAAGAAGATGAAACTAGCGAGTCATTAGAGCCAACTGTGAACAAAGTCACTATTGAAGACACTCTAGAGCTAGAAAAGGTTGCCATTGAGCGCATACAAAGGTTGGGGAAACCCGCTGCAGACAAAACTCGACCGGTAATAATGAAGTTACTTGACTACAGACAAAAAGTTGCAATCCTAAGTGAAGGATTCAAACTCAAAACAACAGACTATTCAATTGGTGAAGATTTCTCTAAAAGAATACGAAACATACGGAAGAAACTTTGGGATAGTGCAAAATCAAATCGCGAAAAAAGGAGAAAGTATCCCTTCGTTAGGAGAAGCTTTACATCAACAAACGCGCATATATTTGGGATTAAGAAAAGAACGAGAATGTACCGATGCAAAAAAACGACCCAGAAACAAGCCGCCGAATAACCCGTCAAACCGCACAAGCTGCACTATCAAAAAATTGAGATTGATAAATGTAAATGCCCGCAGTGTCCTAAATAAAACGGAAGACTTAAAAAGCCTTTCTAATCGACTACGATCCCGATATTGTGGCCATCACGAAAACATGGCTATCATCCGCTATACTCGATCACGATATTGCCCCGCCAAACTACACAATCATACGGAAAGACCGGCTTTCACGAGGTGGAGGCGTGGCGTTACTGATAAAAAATTCTCTTCACTTTGTCCTTCTTTCCGAGGTGGACAACGCTGAAGCAGTTTTCTGCGAACTATTGTGCGATGGGATGTCAGTCATAACTGGTTGCGTTTATCGAAGCCCTTCCTCTGACTGTGCATGTCTTTTAGCAATTCAACAATATATGCAGCGTCATGTCCATCAATCCAGGATTATTCTTGCGGGAGACTTTAACCTTGCCGATATAGACTGGCCCACAATGCACTGCACATCAGAAGCTTCAGAAGTGCTAATAGACATAATGCTGAATTTTAACTTTCATCAACTTGTCACTAGTCCTACTCGCATTCAAGGCTCAACAAAAAATATCCTCGACCTCATATTTCTTAATGACCCTTTTCCTTTAAGTGAAGCAAAAATTGAAATTATTGAAGGGATAGCTTACCACAGTATACCTATGTGCACACTCCCGCTCGATCATTCCATTACTAGCCCGTCTACGGTAAAAAAATTTTTCAACTTTCATAGGGCAGATGACGCCAGCATACTAACTCATCTGTCGCATGAATTCAATTCCTTCTTGGAAAAAGCTTCCGAAGATTCTACTGACGTAAATACTTTATGGCTACATTTTAAAAGCATCGTCCTTCACTGTGTAAAGAATTTCATCCCAGTGATAAAGAAAAAAACAGCAGCTTAAGAATCCATGGATCACACGTGACGTCATTCATGCTAAACGGCGCGTAAAACGGCTTCGTAGGGATAACAAGATCAGCCCAAAATTATCCACAACTTTAAAGTTAAAGTCTGCGGTATCGCAGTTCAAGCAAAAACTAAAGGATTCGAAACAATACTGCTACACTGTCACTTTACCTAGCTTCTTGAGGAACAGTCCACAAAGATTCTGGAAACATCGGCGCACTACCCAGCCAACGACAACCAAACTAACCAAACACGAGAAAAGCACAATGGCTAATCAATACAACAATTTCTTCCAGTCAGTCTTCACGAAAGACCACTGTTCACTTCCCCCTCTCCCGCCACCCCATGCCTCGGTGCTCGATCCCTTAACAATAAGAGACGCCGGAATCCACAATCTTCTCCTCAACATTGATCCTAAAAAAGCAAACGGTCCCGACGAAATTGCCAATGAATTCCTAAAAAAAATACGCTCAGTGGTGCAGTAGGTATCTAGGACAGATTTTTCGCAAGTCACTATCAACTGCTAATCTGCCACATGATTGGAAAAAGGCTAAAATAGTGCCGATCCACAAGACAGGAGACTAAAATAATGTTGCTAATTTCAGACCTATATCGCTCACCAGCACTTCATGCAAAATACTAGAGCATATCATTTTAAAACACATAACAGTCTTTCTAGAACGCGAAAATATACTCTCGCCCCACCAGCATGGTTTTCGATCAGGCTTATCAGCCATCACTCAAATAACAGAGGTAGTTCATGACCTTGCTTTTTGTCTTAATAATCGTTCACAAATTGGCATGATATTACTTGATTTTTCTAAAGCCTTTGATTGCGTAAGTCACGTCAAGCTCATCGCAAAACTGGAACAAGCTATTGGGAAGGGAGAAGTTTCCGCTTGGATTAGAGATTTTTTAACAAACCGCTCTCAGCTTGTTTTGTTCGATCATACGCCATCTGATATTGTACCTGTCATATCTGGAGTACCACAAGGCTCAGTTCTTGGGCCACTGCTATTTATTATATTTATTAATGATATAACCAATAATATAGGGTGCAAAATTAAACTCTTTGCTGATGACTGTGTGATATATAAAGAAATTAACAGCCATGACGACCATCTTGCTCTTTCTGGTTCTCTTAACACGCTAGCCGAGTGGTGCTCCAAGTGGCAAATGTCTATTATTGTAAATAAATCAGTGTCAATGACGATAACAAGAAAAAAACAGCCATCTCACTTCACCTATACCGTTAATAACATGCCTGTTTCAAAGGTCGATAAACATAAATAATTAGGCATAACATTTACATCTAACCTCAAATGGGAAACACACATACCTAATATTACAACTACTGCACTGCGAAAGCTATTTTATCTAAAAAGACGCCTAAAGCTCGCTCCAATGAATATTAAGCTTTTGGCGTACAAAACATTTGTGAGACCTATTTTAGAATACGCTAACACAGTTTGGTTTCCTTACACAGCAACTAAAATAGCTAAACTTGAAGGCGTACAAAGAAAAGCCGTAAGGTTCATTCACAGCAAATACCGTCCTACTGACTCACCTTCGCGTCTCTTAGCTTGTTCAGGCCTTGACACACTATTGACGAGAGCAAAACAAGCTCGACTTAAGTTCCTTTTTCAAATTCTGCATTGTCAGTATAAAATGGATACCACCCAGTACATTTCATATTCGCAAGCTAGAAAAACACGGTATCAACACGAGCATACGCTAACTGAGTATTATTTCTCTAACGACACTTTCAGGTACTCATTTTTTCCTCGCGTGATCAGAGAATGGAATGAACTTAGCCCATCATTAACTACAACAAATTCATTATCCGGGTTTGTTTCAGTGTTAGAGTTAATCACAAAAGATTATTAAGATCTTCTAATGTTTGTTCGCGATTCCATTTTAGGTAGCACTCTCAATAAGTAGAATTGAAATGCAGTTGCTTCTTTAAACTTTCTCGTTTTTGCTTATGACTATGACGTGCACAGTTGTCATTATATACTACGTTGTTTTCTATTGTATGCTTCTATTAATTTGTTGCTTGTATTTTGAAGAATTATGTTGTTTCTTCGTGATTTGTGTCACTCACACGTATACTTGTACGCATACAAGAAATCATTTTTTATACCCTTCTGCTAGGCTCTCGGCTGAGAGCGGCAGTATTGTAAAATAAATAAATAAATGTCATCCGTGCAAAGATCGGCAACGCTTAGAGAAACATGTGGAATTTCTCTTCTTATGTAAAGCGCAGCACTTCCTGCAGGAAATGACTTTATGCTGCAGTTTTTATGGGTGACATATCCAGTCAAACATCTCCCGCTTGGCAGGCCAGCTTCTGACAGGGCCAATACTGGAACACGTCTCTTTCAAGAATAGTTTGAGTTCAGCTAACCGACATAAAATCCCAGCGCAGTTCCACTGCAATATAAACGGCACTTTTCGGCGCATATGAGATCCGCGAGGTTTAGCCCCATCCATTTTAGTTCGCAAGGAGGTTTGCTGCGAAGGTGGAAATTAGGGACTCAAAAGAAAGCACCAGCTGTAGGAAGTTCTTCAGGTTACCAGGCGCCATAGCTGGAACATGTGAACGCAGGGCCCCAAACAAAACATGAAGAAGGTCAGACATACCTTGATTTTTGAGCTCCTTATTTTGCGCGACGCACTCACAACATCGATAAAAGATGCCGACGGGGACACACTCTTGGCCGCAGTAGCTGGTTTTTTTTTTGTCACTTGTGCATATGAGGGTCCCCCTTGCCGTGGAGTCTGGCAGTGATCCGGCCGCTCAGGAACATGGAAACGTTTTGCTGGAGGTCGAACCGTCGACTCGCGCGCACTGGGCCTTGGCGTCTTGCTGGACTCAGGTCTCTTAGGGACATTGTTGGGCAACGCAACAACATCAAACTCTAATACTGGGAACTCGTCTAATCCTGGGACAGGCATCTCAGTCGGTGAGGTTTTTGGACCAGCAATAAAGCACATCCGACAGTACAGAGCGCTCACACGGAAGGGGCAGCCTCCGAAACTCGCTGGATGATCGCCACCGCAATTGGCGCAAGCAGAATCTGCCCTGCAGGTTTTAAAGTCGTGGTCGCCTCCGCACCGCTTACAGCGTCGATCCTTTGTGCAAACTTTGGCCACGTGCCCAAACCGTTGGCATCTAAAACACCGTGGAGGAGCTTCAGTGAAATCTACAACTGCGTGTTTTGTGAATCCCAGATCATTTTTTTCGGGGCGCTCTGAGTTGGGAGCGAATGTCAACACGATAGAGTTGGTAGGTTTCACAGCCCATTCTTTTCCTGGAGACTCCACACGACGCACAAGTCGTTTCACGTGCAGCACACCTTGTGGTTTCAGATAATCAAGTAGGTCGCGTTCTGAATACCACTTTGGTACACCCTTAATAACACAGGTGTTCTTCATGTAGGAATGGGGCAACCGCACGCTAACTTTGATGCCAAAAATCTGAGAGCTCTGCAGGAGCTTGTCAACCTGCTCTTCCCTCGGGCCTAAGTTTGCGGTGCCGCCCAAGGATTCAAGGCTAGAGCAACTTTCTTTAGTTCGTCAGATGTCGCACCACGCCTCGATCGAGACGAGCACCCGCTGTATCTCGGAAGGTGTTGATGTTTTTAATCGTTGGAAAAGTACCGAGAACGGTCTACCCTAGAGACGTGTGATTTCTTTCCTACGCGACCACTCACTCCATCTTCTCCTAGCTGACAAAGAAGGCGGATTCGCTGTATTGCCTAGCGCAGTGCTCAAATTCAAATCTAGGGAAGCTATCTCTGCTGTGTTCTCTGGTCACGCAAAGGTATCCCTAGGCAAGGTCAAGTCCAGAACGGAGAAAATTTGTGATGGTTGAACATATCTGAACTTGTCAATGCGACCGATAAGAGCAAAAAAGATTTTTTAAATGTCTTTTTTAGCGTAAAAGCCCATAAGCTAGATGTGCCACTGAGAACCATAGTCTCTGAAACTGGAACATGGCAGCACTCGGTTGCTCGTTTTTTTACAGCGCCATCTTAAGCTTTTACCCGTGGACGACCCTTTTATTGTTAACAATTACAACCATGTTTTTGAATTTTTAGCACTAACACTGACAAATCTACCAGGCTTTCTCCATTGACATCAAAAATCTGTTTTATTCTCTACCTCAAAAGCTCATCCTAGAATGCGTTGAGCATTCCACTGACAAATATGACCCTATTGCTTTCCAAAACACCGCGGGGGTTACAGTTCTGGTTTTTTTAGAACATTTAAAATTTTATCGCAAATCTACCTACATCCAGTTTGAAGGGACGCCACACCTGCAAAAGCAGGGTATAAGCATCGGGTCCTGCATATCCCCTGTTCTCAGTCACCTTTTGCTGGCTCATTTCGAGCGTCAGCTGCTCGCTTCTCTCATGGACAGCAATGTTGTCAAGGCTTTTCGGTATATGGATGATTTTTTAGTTATTTTAGACTGTGACGCGCAGGTGATTCAATGTGTTTGCAAAAATGTACTGGCTGCGTTCAAGATTGTGATGAACCCTCTTGACCTCACCCACGAACTTCCAGTCAGTGGACAAATTAGATTTCTAGATATTCGGTTCCATTTTAAAGTTGATGATGTCTGCTGGTGCTATGAACCGCGCGCCAACAAACCACTTCTGCCGTTCAATTCCGCCCACTCATAGCTCCTTAAACGAGCTATTGTCATCTCGTGTCTCAAGAACGCTCTCTGCAAAACCTGCCTGCATCTGATACCAGAAGCGTTCAACCGTCAAGCTGAAAGACTTCTGAGCACTGGGTACCCTCACCACCTCCAGGTTTCAGTCGCTGATGGCCTCCTGAAAAAGATGCGCAGTAATGTACAAACATGCAATGGCCGCGCAAAGAGTAGGCAGAAGCTAGCAGTGATACCTTACATCCACACTCTGTCGCGCAATCTGAAAAAGGTAGCCCAGCGTTACGACGCGGAAGTCGTGTTCTCTGCTTCTCACAAGCTGTCCAAGCTTCGCAGGATTACTGATCCGGATGCGACCCAGCAGCGTGGCTGTGGCAAAAAACACAGGTGGCCTTTTGTTGAATGTACAGTAGGTGTAGTTTATCAAATTCTCTTAAGTTGTAGAAAAACGTATGTTGGGGAAACTGGGAGATGTGTGAACTAGTGGTTAAGAGAGCATGCCAGGAACGTGAAAGTTGCACGCGAGAAAAAAGATTTTGAAGGTTTTCTCACAAGACACTGTATCACTTGCCAAGATTGTTCACCTGCATTTGATGACACCTCCGTAATCAGAAAGACAAATAAACGTATCAATAGAGAAATCGCAGAATCTGAACGGATATGTAGTCTGGGTGAGGACTGTGTTAGCACCGCCTCTATCGCCCTTTCCCAAAAAAGAGCTGACTTAACTGCACATTCGTTAACGATAGCCACGGCTGTACAGAATGCTTATAAGAGTTAATTCTTTCAGAATAAAATCTGTTGTATGTTCAGCGCACTTCCTTGTCGTCTCGTCTTTGTCCACGTATTTTTATTGCACAGTACACGGGCCTCTAGCATTTCGTCTCCATCGAGGTGGAGACGAAATAAACCATAACCATATACCATAAACCTATAGCACCCTCTAGCGATGAAATGTACCCAAGCCTCGTTTCTAAGCTTATAAACTAGTCAGTAAGGAGGTCCTGTCATTAAGAGCGAAACAAGGGCGTTATCAGCACACAAGAAGATCGCCTAGTTGGGGGCGGCCCTGCTCCGCTGCCAGGAACTATCGACCCAACAGGCCCTGGTTAGGTGGATCTGCGCAGCGGTCAAGACCAACGAGATCCGGCAATGAGGGATCGCGCCTTGTATTGTAAGGCGCGAGACCCATTAATTAAGGCATCTCCCCGAGCAGCTCTCTGTAAATATAGCCAAATAAAAGCTTTTCACCGCCACCACACCATAACCTAAGGAATGATGTCGCAATGAACAGTAAATGTAATGCAACGTCTCAGATTTTTCCTGTGCAAAAAGGTAAAGCAAAGTGTTCATCTCAAAAGGCACTATATTGAAATTCGTCTGCAGTACCGCAAATGTCATAGTCAGCTATTAGAGTGGTCGCGAGATTTCATAAAACCATGAGGTTTGGAAAATATTTTTTTCTTTCATAGATATTATGACACTAATAAGGAGGTGTCTTCTTTCTTTTGAGCGGGAATGCGTTAGTCTCTAGGTTAATGCTGCTTACATTCAAAGCAGTGTCTAGAGCAGTAAAGTGAAAGTGCAGACGTTTGTCGTCTATAGACGATTTCTACGATGCAAAAGGCATGAACGAGAAATAGCCATGGTAGTTAAAACGTTAATGTTCTCTTCGTCTCTGATGGGATGTTAGCATGTTGCTCTCACCATTGGCATTTGTACAGGTGCTCGTGACTGCGTCTGGTTTGCTGACGCCAGCTTCATCGACTGGGCTTTCTCTGACACCGGACTAATGGTGTGCCGACGCAACAACGAAGACAGCCGCGCCTGGAATGGATCAATGCTTCTTAATCTCGAGCCTGCCGCAACCTCCACCGCTACTTCTGAACACGAAAGCACCACTCGTTTGGCAACCTGGAACGCTGTCAGCTGATCCGTGCAGTGAAAAGGACGCCAACATCTTCCACACGTCGGGCCACGCAACCTCAGTTTGGGTGTTGCTCTCACCACTCGAATTTGTACAGGTTATTTACCTCGATGCCTACACTTTTCGCGACAACAATGTCTGTCTTGTTGTGGTGTCGTGACTACACGATTCTTGCAAGCGTTTTCGTTCAGAAGCATTGCACTTGTGTCGCCTTTTGCTCCTATTTGATGACATTGAGGCGAACCCTGGTCCGATGACGAAGGCGCAAGAGGATAAGCTTGACTCAGTGTGCAATGCAATTCAGCGTCTAGAGACAAATTATGCAAGCCTTTTCGTATCTGTTAATAAAGCTTTATAAATGCATATCACCCTTAAAACAGGCTTAGATACGCTAACTAAACGTGTCGATGAACTGGAAACCAAGCTTGTGCTTATGCCTTGTAAGCAGCTCCCAGAAACATGCAACAGCGATGTTCGCCAATTCCAATAAAAAATTGATAACCCGGAAAACCGTTCAAGAAGGACGAATGCATTGACCTTTGGTGTTAAAAATACCGACTGTTCAGAAACGTGGGAAGACACCGAGGCTCTTGTTCGTTAATTCTGTCAAAATAAGCAGCGTGTTTCAGTCCAGTCTATTGCAAGAGCCCACCGTCTCGGCCGCTATTCAACTAATAAAAATCAACCAATAATAGCGAAATTCTACAATGAAAAAAAAATCGACACTGCAAAGCAACTGCAGCAAGCTTAAGGAAACAGACTTCAGGATAGCACGTGACTACTCGGTTTATTTCTGCGCGATAAGCGTCGAATACTTTGGCAGTTCTGGAAGTCGATAAAGAAGGAGAATCACCGCTCCCACAATATCTTTAACAAGCTCTTTATAAACGATCATATTTGCGTCTGGGACACGGACGCCAACTGCGCTGTTCGTTTGGAAACCTCAGGAAATGATGCGCCACAAGTAGAAGCTCGGACCCCGGGAAGTACCGATGACTGACCCAATCACCTACCTGCCGTACCACATTCAAGTAACTCTTCCTTGCTGCCACTTGTTATGCATAGATGGGATAACGCGTTATTTTTTTTTATACAAATGTCAGAAGTATGCTCTCGAAAGCCGTTCTTATTTCCTAGTTTATCGACTCATGTCCTGCATCATTAATCGCGCTCACGGAAACGTGGCTTACGGACAACGTTCCTGACGACGATTTTTTTTTATTCAGGCGACATTCAATACATTTCGCTGCGACAGGGCGAATCAAAGAGGCGGCGGTGTTCTGTTGGCAATAAAAAATGACATCCTGTGTACCCATTATAGTTACTGCGTTTCTTGACTGGGTATGGGCTTTCCTAAAATGCAGTACTAGAGACACACTTATTGGTGTTTTTTTATCGGCCCCCAGATTCGGTCAATGTTTTCGCTGAAGAACTTTATCGCATTCTGAGTGAAGTGTGCAAATGGTTTACAAATTGTTCTTTATTGATATTTGGTGACATTAACTAGCCCCATATTAATTGCGCTATACTCGAATGCATTTCTTCAGTCATGTTTAGATTTTTCATTATCTCAACTCCTCGTGGAACTCACACGGTGCACTCCAACATGCTCCAGCATACTTGATCTAATACTTACATTCCTGACATTTCCACCAACATCACTTATCTTGATGGGCTCTCCGATTTTGATATATTACTGGAAACTTTGTTGGTTCAGAGATATGCAGGAAGGTGACCAATAAGAAAGTTAAACCCTATAGCACAGCTAACATCGATGGAATTAATGCTGAACTATCTCTCTTTAATGACGTTTTTCTTACTAGCTGCTCGTCCCGTACAGTTGAACAAAACAGGATTGCGCTCAAAAATGTGTTCTCCGCCCTTGCTGATAAGCATACACCTACCATAACAATTAGGAGTAACAGTTCTGCACCATGGTTTAACAAGCAACTTCGACGCCACCTTGCCTTCTTGCCTCATCTTCTCTCTTCGTGAGCATTCTTACAAAGTCAATCGCCCCGCCTGTCAGTCATAACTTTACCCACAATCATTCATACGTAGAACCTTAAGTGAGTGGGATAATCTACCATCAGATATTGCTAGCGAGGTTCACCAAGACAAATTTCACAAAATGCTGCATACTCACATCAGAATGGGACGTCCCAGTGCATTAATTTACTTTTATACGGTTAATAATCCGTTTTGTGCTCCCTCGAATGCCACTATCTTCTTCCAGATGTCTCTTTTCTATTATTTTTTTCTTTTTGCGTTGTTTTTGTAGTCTTTATCTCAGTCTTGAATTTTCACGCATTTCTATTTGCGCTATAGTGTTGTTGTTCTCGTGTTTTTACTGTACTTGCACTTACCCTACTTTACTGTACTTGCTGTACTTGGTGCCGTGAGCAACCAACTTAATGAGCTTAAAATCACCTTCCTACTTCCACGCGTCCTCTTCAGAGCACGAAAGGATCCGAAGCATCTTCCAAGGGAAATTGAAATTGGTTTTGTGGAAAGGAAATGGCGCAGTAACTGTCTAACGCATATCAGTGGACTCCCGAATCGCGCGTAAGGAAAGGGTACAGGAGGGAGTGAAAGAAAAAAAAATAATTCCTGATGGCCTAGCTCTGTGAGGCCATGAAATACGTAGCGAAAGCGCGGCGACTTCTGCGTCGGAAAAGTGTATTCACTAGATGCTCCTTTATTCATAGTTACGCCTTGAGCCGTCGTGGCGGAGTTCCTCTGGTGGTTCCTAGGGGTTCCGCCAAATTCGCAACAGTGCCGCCTACTGGGATTCCCAGATTGTCCCCATGAGGCGACAAACCCAGGCTTGGATGGGTAGGGAACTGTCAGTGTTTGTTCGGGCTAAAGTCTGCAATATTTTTTATTTGCAAAACTTGTCAATGTGCTGCAGGTTCTCTCCTGTGTGAGGAAGAAAGTGCAGGTGATGCGCAGAATATATGCAACATTCGCATGGCGTTCCCAATGGGAACCGATGCGTCGCGATAACCTATTTCTTCACAGTCTGGTGGAATCAGCCTCGTTCACTTATTCGTGCATCAGCTTGCTTCGCATTTTTTTTCTTTTTCAAAACGTCAAACAACCATTTTTAGTAGCTGTGCTTATTAGACGTCTCAGTGCTCGTTTGCCTTTCCCGTTTGCACCGACGGGACGCACTCGTGAGGGGCTTTTATGGGGAATGCTTAAGGAAGATGCTGACGCCTTCAATTTTCTTACTGCGCGCTTTTCTTAAACTACCTGTATAACCTCTCCAGAAGGCAGATGACTCAGGCACTTACAGAGTATTGATACGGGAATAAAAGAAGAGGCGGAGAGCGAGCGCGAGCGGCGAGCGCGCGGCTCTAGCACGAGGGAGAAAGAAAGGGAAAGCTTGGCCGCCGCCGGTCGTGCTTCGCCGGCTCTCCTCCGTACTGCTGCGATATTTCTCTGGGCGGGCCCGTGGCCACCCCGTGGCATCCCACACCGTAACATTTTGGTGGCAGCGGTGGGATCATGCCGCTCACCCGCTCCCGGAATCAAGCACCCGACGTGCCAGACGACAGGAGTCCACCACCAGCCGATAGCGCCTACGACGCGGCGGCCGGCGCCGCTAGACCTAGGCGCTCGGAGGGGCTCGGCTCTTCGCAGCAGCCGGACGCCGGTGTTGAGCGTCTCCTGGATACAGTCACCCAACGGATGGACGCATGGGAGGCCCGTCTGACTGCCCAGGCTGGGGAGATGGAAGCTCTCCGGCGCGAACTCCGTCGCCTGGTGCCAGCCGATCCGAGCACAGGTCAGGTGCCTTTGGGCGTCCCCGCCGCCGCTGTTTACGGCTCTGCCGTCGCTGGGCCTGCGGTCGTGGCCGCCAATGGCGTGCTCGGCGCGGCTGCGTCCTCGCCGCAGTGTTCGTTGGACGTTGTGGAATTGCCCACATTTGACGGCACCATCTCGTGGGATGCTTACCGCATCCAGCTGGACGGTATTGCGGCGGCGAGAGGCTGGGACGAGCAAATGAAGGCATGGATGCTCGTTGCAAAATTGAGGGGCCGCGCCACCGAGCTGCTGCAGAACGTGCCGCCCGACCAGCTGGGCTCTTACACTGTTCTGGCGGGCCTCCTCGCCGACCACTATGGTGCCTCAGGTCAACCCCGTGTGCAGTACCACCGCCTGCGAGCCCGCCGTCAAGAGCCCGGGGAGACGTACCAGGACCTCGCCGCCGCCATTGAGCGCCTGGCTCTGCAGTCGCTGCCGGGAGCGCCTCAGAACACCGTGGCCCTGGTCGGCACCGAGGCGTTTGTCGACGCCATCCGACTCCCCGAGGTGCAGCGCTTGGTCCGCTCTGGCCGTCCTGATTCCGTCGCGCCGCCATGGCGCTCGCCATCGAGGCGGAATTGACTTTGCTGGCCACGCGGGGGTCGCCACCGTCTGCCGAGCGCAGCGTCCGGGTGCAGGCTCCTCGGTCCGCAGCCCCAACTGCGGCCTCTATCCGACGCCTGCGTAACGACGTCCGCATGACCTGCTTCCGCTGCGGCCTGCGGGGACACTACGCGAGGGACTGTGCCGGCCCTCCAACGTCGGGAAACGATTTGGCGGAACTCCGGGGGCACCGTTCCGCCGTCCCCTCCGTTCACCCGTTCACCCTCCTTTCGTCGGCTCCGATTACCACTGATGCTCCTTACGTGCTCGTCGACGTCACCCTGCTTGACCGGCACGTAAAGGCCTTGGTTGACAGTGGAGCGGCTGTCAATGTACTGCACAAATCGTTTGTTGCTAACGCGCCCCACCTGCTTCTGCCAGCCGCCAAAACCCGGCTCTTAGCTTTTAACGGCACCCCTGTGGAGCAAGTCGGACGTGTCGTCATCAACCTGACAGCACTCGGAAATACCATCTCCACCGAGTTTGTTGTCGCAGACAGCCCTATTTGGCCAGTGGTCCTCGGGTGCGGGTGGTGCCAGCAAGCCGGAGTCGTCCTTAATTTTACTAGAACGAAACCACGGGCGAGCCGAACTCTCTGTGGGCCGGGCTGGCTTAGCCGGGTTTCCAGCCTCGGTGTCGCCCTGTGGCAGTCCCTGGTGTCGGCGACCAAGCGTGCCTCAGCGTCTCTGCGTGACCTCGCGGCGAAGTGGCCGTGTCGAGTCAAGCCGTTCGACGTCACTACCGTGACTGTGGCGTCCGCCGTGACCCTGCCACCGGGTGCGGCAACGTGGGTGTATGCCAAGCTTGACAGTCCGGTCACAGCAGACGTGCTGTTCGAACCCTTCCGGTGTTCAGCTCCAGCCCGTCAGATGACCTCCCCTCGAAGCCTTCTGCCTGTGCTCAAAGGAGAGGCCCACGTATTTATACTCAACATCAGCAGCGTACCTCTCGCGCTGACTCCCGGCACGCAATTGGGTACAGCCTCAGTTTTGGACCCCGAGTCACCAGTGGCGTCTCTGCAACCTGAAGCCCCGCCTCGGCACCCTCCAGCGCCGGCGATCCTATCATGGGAAGAATTTAACTTTGGACCCAGCCTGACCTGCGCGGAGCTCGCCTCTCTGAAGACCTTGCTGCTCGAGCATCGCAGTTGCCTTGCTCTCAGCGCCGGTGAACTCGGGTGCACTTCCTGGGCTCAACACCGGATCAACACCGAAAACCGCGGGCCCGTTCATCACCAACCTCGCCGTGTAGCGCCAGCCGAACGGAGAGTCATCCAGCAGCACGTGTGCGACATGCTTGCCCAGGGAATCATTGCCCCTTCTTGTAGCCCTTGGTCCTCCCCTGTCGTCCTTGTGCGCAAGAAGGATGGAACACTCCGCTTCTGCGTTGACTATCGGAAGCTAAATGCTATTACTAATTGCGACGTGTACCCGCTGCCTCGCCTCGACGATGCGCTTGACCGCCTGAAGGGGGCCCGTTATTTTTCCACGCTAGATCTGCTCTCGGGCTACTGGCAGGTGCCTGTTCACCCCGATGATGCGGAAAAGACGGCTTTCGTGACTCCCGACGGCCTTTACCAGTTCAACCGTATGCCCTTCGGTCTCTCGAACGCTCCAGCCACCTTCCAGCGTCTCATGGACCGAGTCTTAGGCCATTTGAAGTGGACTATGGCGTTGGTCTACCTGGATGACGTAATTGTCTACGCGGCTACATTTGAAGAACACCAGAGACGCCTCAAACTCGTCCTCGAAGCCCTTACCTCTGCTGGGCTTCGCTTAAAACCAAAAAAATGTTTCTTCGGTTTCGCGGAGGTGACGTACTTGGGTCACGTTGTGAGCCGGCATGGCATCCGTCCCGACCCTGAAAAGCTAAAAGCGCTTACAGCTTACGAAGCTCCCACCACCGCCAAGGAGCTCAAAAGTTTCCTTGGATTTGCTTCGTATTTCCGTCGTTTCATTCCGGACTTTGCCAAGCGCAGCGCTCCATTGACCGCCCTGCTGAAGAAGAATGCACCGTGGAGTTGGACGCAGGCCCAACAGCTCGCGTTTCTTGACGTCAAGCACGCCCTCCTCGAGCCTCCTACTTTGGTCCATTACGACGAATCGGCCCCCATCGTCCTCCACACGGATGCCAGCCAAGATGGGCTCGGCGCTGTCCTCCTGCAAGAAGACGAGTCTGGTGACCACAAAGTTCTAGCTTATGCCAGCCTCCAGCTTTCCGACGTTGAGCGCCGCCGCCACTCTTCAGAACTCGAGTGCCTCGCCGTTGTCTGGGCCGTCGAGAAGTTCCGTCCCTACCTGTACGGCCGTCACTTCACCATAGTCACGGACAATAGCGCTCTCACTTGGCTGCAGTCCGCCAAACATTTGAATGCCAAGATTGCACGCTGGTCCCTGCAACTTCAAGAGTACAATTTCACAATAGTGCATCGGCGCGGCTCTGCCCATCAAGATGCCGATTTCCTTTCTCGCCACCCTTGTTCCGTGACGGCTTTGACGGACCTGAGGACTGCACAAACGCAAGATCCCGCCATTGCTGCCATAATCCACTCCCTTGGCACCGCCGCCGGCGCAGGCCTCCGCCAACTACGCCGGGTCTATCGAATGAAGGACGACCTCTTGTGTCATGTGAAGCGGCTCCGTGGTCGACCACCCGTCTGGTTGCCAGTTGCGCCGGCAACACTGCGGTCGCAAATCTTGCGCGGCTTACACGACGCTCCCACGGCTGGTCACCTTGGTCGCGCCAAGACCTACGCACGAGTGTCGGAGCGGTTTTGGTAGCCTAATATGTCCAGAGATGTCAAGGAACACGTGGCGTCCTGCCAGACATGCCAGTACAGAAAACCGTCCACAGGTGCAACCAAGCCACCCCCGCAGGCTTTTTCGCCACCAAGTTCACCTTTCGAGCTGGTTGGACTGGATCATTTGGGCCCGTTTCCGAAGACGCGTGCCGGCAACCGGTATGTTCTGGTTGCGATCGCCTACTTCTCCAAATGGGTCGAAGCACTGCCCGTTCCAGACACGTCGTCCGCTCATGCCGTCGCGTTTGTGGAACAGCATCTCGTTCTTTGGCACGGTGTTCCCCGGCGCCTCATCACGGACCGTGGGAGCTGCTTTATGTCCCATGAATTCGAGCGAGCCCTCCGCTCCTTCGGCATTGCGCATTCCACTACATCGGTCAATCATCCGCAGTGCAATGACCTCGTGGAGCGTGTTAACCGTACCCTCACGGATATACTCGCATCCTACGTCGCTCCGTCCCACACAAACTGGGATCGTTTTGTTTCTGCTGCAGCTTTTGCAGTCAACACTGCAGCGCAAGAAACAACGCATGTGACGCCGTTCTCAGTCGTCTATGGCAGAACGCCCTCCATCCCTCTCGACGCGCAGTTGGGCCTTCCCCATCCCACTGCGTCACCAACTGAATCTGCTCAACGACTTCATTCCGCCCGCCTCGACGCCCAGCGCAACCTCCTCACGGCTCACGCGCGTGTGCAAGCGGCCAACGCGGCAGCACCACCACATCCCCCCTTCCAGCCTGGTGACTTGGTCCTCGTTCGCCGCACCATCCGTGCGACTGGCCGTGCCGCAAAGCTCTTGCCCCGATACCGCGGCCCTTACCGTGTCGTTGCCCGACTCGGCCCCGTGACATACCGCCTCGAAGACCTGCCAGAGCATCGACCATGCGGTGTGCACCACATTTTCCCAGAGCATGTTTCAAACATGAAGCGATATGTCTACGGCGCTGCGGTGACTCCGACTTAGCTACCGGGTCCTCATCAGTGCCGTCGTCGCCTGCTGGCTCCATGCCTTCCCCACGCAATGCAGTCCCATAAACGGATCGCCGCTCAATATGCATAAAACTCCCTGAAGTTAGCCTAACCGGTGTGGGACCTTCTTCGGCGACTGCAGACACCTTCGCCCAGCTCCCACACTTCGAATTCAACGAAGAGTGTGACCGTTTCCTATCTGCGAGCCCACATTGCATCGCCCCAGGAAACCCTGCATCAAAGCACGGCCTGACTTCTCCGCCCCTCCCCCCCCCCCCCCGGTGGAAAGGTGATACGGGAATAAAAGAAGAGGCGGAGAGCGAGCGCGAGCGGCGCTCGCGCGGCTCTAGCACGAGGGAGATAGAACGGGAAAGCTTGGCCGCCGCCGGTCGTGCTTCGCCGGCTCTCCTCCGTACTGCTGCGATATTTCTCTGGGCGGGCCCGTGGCCACCCCGTGGCATCCCACACCGTAACAGTATTGTTCCCTGTACCGTTGTATCGGCAACCTTTGCTGGAGTTTCTTTACACCAGTGTTTTAAAACGTGTTAGGCGAATGTGCATTTCTACTGCCCTGCGAAGGCATGGCTTCATGCTAAGGAGATGCTTTCGCCATGGACAGTGAATTGCCGCCTGTGCAATACACCAGACCCAATTTACCATTGTTTTATTCTGAGCATTGATGCTATATTCTTCTGGGACATTTTACAACGAACAATTAAGAACGACATTGACATCACACCTTACAGTATCCTTTTTTGTCCGTGAGGATAAACTGTGTTCTGCCATATGATCTATTTATTTTGCTGGGATTATTTAGTCTTAGAAAGAGCCGCATGATGGACCGCCACTGCCCAATCACCACGGTCGTCGAAATCTCTGGTTCGTGAACAATGCGCTCTGGTGCGGGGAACATATGCTGCCCCGCAAGAGCCGCCTAGCTGGCTCCCCTATCTGGATGCATATCTGTGCCTCCCAGACTTTCGATGTTGTGTAAGGCGGGGTCATGCGAGGGCAAGGTGTCCTGGTGTTTTGTGGCGTAAGCGGGCTTACACATTTCTATTTTCATGCAATAAAGAAAAAACGTAAGCCGTCGTGGCGCAGTAGTAGCGTCTCCAGCTCAAACACCAAAGGCCCTAGTTCGATTCCGAGCCTCAGCACAAGTTTTGTGACAGGGCGTAGTCTTCCGACGGGCCTTGTATATTGCTGCAAGCATCTCGGGCATTGAAAATGGGCCTGCAATTCTCTCGGCTTCGGCTTTAGATGGGATCTTATCGACATATGCTCGATCCCCGCAGGGGGGCGTCTGCAACTGGCAGGCGCTGGTGAGTGGCGACACCACGGGTTCCCGAGCATCCGCAGGGACATCCCCGCAGGGGGATGATGGTGAACAGTCCATCACTACAGACCTGAGCACCCGCGCCTCGCCGTGCGTGGCATCGCCGTGTCCGGAGAAAAGGGGAACCTGGTGTTTGTGCCGATGCCGAGCGTTTGGACCTTTAAGGCCCCTCGGCGGAGGCAACACACCACTTTGGCCCCAGCTTCCTGTAGACGGCTCCTCCGGCCTAACCCGACCGGGGAAATCGGCAGTCACCTTTTCCTGTCCTCCTCTACATCTTTTACTTTCCTATCTTCTTTCTCACTACTGTCCTGCCTCCTCGTCGTTTCTTGGTTTTTCATTTCTTCATGCGCGGCTAGGGTTAACCTTGTGTTTCAAACTACCCTGGGTTTCGTAATATCTGGTTATAGTTGAGGTGTACAGCTGGCGCGGGCAGGACTTGCGTGCAAGTTGCTGTCCCGTACCCTTGTTGGGCTACGTGGTGGGTGGCTGGCACCGTGGCTGAAAAACTAAATTTTTTTATGGCTCCCCTCTATTCCCAACCTGACCGCTCTCTAAAAAGAGGGCGGAACGATGAAGATTTTTTTCAAAAAAGAAAAGTGTCTTTCCCAAAATTTCATGTCATTCACAGCAAAGCTGAAGAACAACAAGCAAGACTGATTTCCCCATTCTTGGTAGCAAAGTGCCTGAAGGATACCTTGGGGTTTGGGTAAAAGGTATCAAAAATGGCTAGTGGCGACTTACTGCTCGAAATACGTGACACCGTCCAGCACTCGAAACTTGCAAACATTGTATCGATAGGGGAGATTCCTGTCTCCATCACGTCACACCGGTCTTTGAACACAGTCCGAGGCGTCATATCAGAAATTGATTTTGTTCACCTCTCTGAAAAAGAAAAGCTTGAAGGCCTTGCCGACCAAGATGTCATTAATGTTCAGCGGATAAAGATCCGGAAGGATAACAAGGAAATAGAAACGAAACACATGATCCTCACTTTCAACACCAGCACAACACCTGAAAGATTTGAAGTCGGGTACCTGAAAATACATTTAAGGCTATATATACCCAACCCACGAAGATGTCCCACTTGCCAGAGGTTCGGCCACGGCTCACAGAGTTGTGGCCGCAAAACTTGCGCGAAATGCTCCTCGAAGGACCACCAGTCAGATGAATGTGTTGCTGCCCCGCAGTGCACAAATTGTGAGGGAGACCATGCTGCTTACTCCAGGGCTTGTCCGTCCTGGAAAAAATAAAAATAAATAATTACTCTGACAATTACTGAAAACATTTCTTTCAAGGAAGCAAGAATGCGATACGCCGAAACAAACGTATTCTCCTTCACTGCGAAAACAACCTTCGCCGATGTGGTGCGTGGGCGCGGCGCATCACACCAGGCTTCGGCACCTGTCCAGGCCGCACGCAGTGGGCCTATGGCAGGGCCATCCGCACCCCCTGGTGGAGTAGCTGATACTACTCCGCCAACCTCGAAGCAGGCTGCGCAGACCCCCGGGTCAGCGGGCCTCAAGACCTCTTCCCACAGGTCGAGGTCTAACTCAAAAGTCAGCGTGCATCCTGCACGGTCGTCCAGCGCCTCTGCTGACTGCTGAGGCGGTGGACACGACCCAGGGCAGCCCCGTGCCGTCCACATCGGACGGACGGCGGAGGTCTTTGGATCGATCAAAAAAATGGGAGGCTCCGAGTCAAGGGGCCAAATCAACGTTAATCTAATTTTATCTCCACACACGCACACGACATGAAGATGGCTTTCATAATACACTGGAACTGCAGAGGTCTCGTGAATAACTATAACGACATAAAAGACAGTTTAAACACAATTTCTCCTATTGCTTTATGTGTGCAGGAAACCAATCTAGGCCCTCAGCACACAAAGGTGCTAAAGAAGTATATACAGTCTTCCGCCGTGACCGAGAGGGGGCGAGAAGACTCTCGGGAGGCGTAGGAATCATAGTGCAACCTGGCGTAGCAGCTAGTGAGATCAAACTCAAAACTAGGTTCGAAGCCGTAGCAGCCACCGTGGTTGGTTACAAAACCATTACAATTTGTAGCGTATATCTTCAACCACATCTCGAAGTTAGACAGCATGAATTAGAGAGCCTTTTACAACAGTTACCGGAGCCATACTTGATAGTCGGCGATTTTAATGCACAGTCTTGTTTCTGGGGCAGTGAGAAAACCGATAGCAGAGGTCTGGTTATTGAAAATTTTATACTATCCAACAATATTTGTTCATTGAACACCGGTAAACCTACATATTGCTCCCCTAGTTCAGGAAAAATGAGTGTTTTAGATTTGTTTTTTTAGCTCTCCTTCAGTTATTAACGATTTTAAATGAGATGTCTTAGACAACCCATACGGAAGCGATCATCTCCCTGTTAAAATCTGCCTGTCATCCCCACCATCAGTCACCCAGACAAAACTACGATGTTGGAAGCTCAATTGAGCAGACTGGCAGCTGTTTAGAACAGCAGCACGTTAGAAAATATTACGTAAGAAAATCCTAATGTAAATGAAATAAATGAAAAGTTCACAAATTTCATTCTTTCTGCCGCACGCTTGGCTATCCCCCAATCTTAAGGAATAGTACAACGCAACCATAAAATGTGGTGGACACGAGATTGCAAATATGGAAAAGAACAACAAAATAAAGCTTGGGGTATATTTCGCCGATACACCGCACAGGAGAACCTTATAAACTTTAAAAAAGCAAGAGCAAAAGCGCGGTACATACGTCGAAATGCCGAAAATCATCCTGGCAGCGTTTCATTTCCTCGATAAACAGCCAAGTCTCTCCGAAAAAAATGTGGGAGGCAGTACACAAAATGGATGGTCGCTACTCTCCATTCACAGTTCTTCTGACCGCTCATGGTGTACAGACAAATATAAAAGAACAAGCTGATATTTTAGGCGAATATTTTTCCACTCCATCTAGTTCCTCTTACTATACAGAATCTTTTTTAAAACATAAAAACACAGCCGAAAAAGAAAGACTACCGATAAAGGGCAGTGCTCACGAAGCATATATTAGCCCATTTACACTACAAGAAATTAACAGTGTACTTTCTTCGGCTAAACAGAGTGCACCAGGACCAGATGAAGTCCATTACGAAATGCTTGCCCACTTGTCCGAACATGCTGTAGACTCGCTTCTGAAATTTTTAACAAAAGAAACTTATCAGGAGAGATTCCACAGGCATGGAAAAAAGCCATTATTGTACCGTTGTTGAAGCCGGGAAAAGTACCTACCTCTCCTGGCAATTACAGACCTATAGCCCTAACAAGCGTACTTGCCAAATCCTTCGAAAGCGTCCTTAACATTAGATTAATGTTTATATTACAATCCCGTGATCTTCTTGACATCCATCAGTGTGGGTTTAAAAAGGCGGGCTCTACAACCGACCATCTAGTAGTCCCCTAGAGAAAAAAGTCCGATAAGCATTTATACACAAGCAACACTGCCTTGCGGTCTTTTTCGATTTAGAGAAAGCCTATGACACCACATGGAGGTTTGGCATACTGCGGGACCTTGGAGACCTCGGAATACGTGGTAGAATGCTGAAATACTTGAGTGACTTTTTGACCAACCGTTCATTTCAAGTACGCCTGGGTGGCAGTCTTTCTAAGAATTTCATTCAAGAGAACGGCGTGCCTCAGGGGTGCATTTTAAGCACCACGCTTTTTAGAGTAAAAATGAATTCCCTAGCAAAAACAATCCCGAAGGTAATTATGTATTCTGTCTACGTCGACGATCTCCAGATTGCTTGCACATCCTCTAGCGTTACATCGTGTGAGGGGCAAATAGAGATGACAGTAAATAAACTAACATGGGCAGACAAAAACTGTTTCAAGTTTTCTACGCAAAAGTCAGTAGCTGTTCTTTTTTCGCTTAGAAGAGGACTGCACACTGATCCCTCCCTGTATTTAAATGAAGTCGCACTACCAATTAAAGATGAGCACAAATTTCTAGGAATGACTTATCAGAAAAAGCTCACGTTCCTACCAAACAAACATACCATAAAAGAAAGCTTCTATATCTCTGAATATACTAAAAGCACTTTCACAAAAACATTGGGGTTACGATAGGACTTGTCGTTTACGGATTCATCGCTCTGTAGTACGTTCCACATTAGATTACGGATGCATAGTTTATGGATCATCGAGGCAATCGTACCTTAAACGGCTAGACCCAGTACACAATTTAGGCATGCCTCTTTCCACCGGTGCATTCAGGACGTCTCCGAAAAACAGTCTCTATCTGGAAGCCAACAGCCATCGCTTACAGAGAGAACCATGCTCACTTGCTCGTACATTTTAAAAATCCGTTCTCTAACTAAACATATCTGTCACCAACTAGTCACAAAGTGCCCATCTAGAACGCTATTTAACAACAAACCATTAGCTATAAGGCCACTTCTCCTGCGTTTTGAAGATATGTGCAAAAACCTCGGCGTAATGGATGCATTACCTGACGTTGCTCGAAGACATGGTCCACTGCCTCCATGGTTCAATTTTCCTGTAATCTGTGACCTCACTCTTGCACATTTCCGCAAAAAGCGAACTCCAGAGCAACATATATTACAATTATTCTGTACCCTTGGAGAAAAATACAGTAGTTTTACAGAATTTTATACTTATGGATCAAAAACAGATAGTTGCGTGGGAAGCGCAGTGGTGCGAGGAAATTCGGAGCAAATAGCAAGACTACCACAGTGTTCCTCCATCTTCACCGCGGAGTGCTACGCAGTATGGATGACCATAGAAAAAATACTAAGTGAGAACCTCAAAAATGCTGTTATTTACACAGACTCCTTAAGGGTACTTAGAGCTCTCCATTCTAAAAATGCAAGCTCCCTTCTGCTTGGTGACATCATACACAACATAGTAACTGCCACAGCTCAAGGACATAATATAAAACTGTGCTGGGTCCCGAGTCACGTGGGAATAAAAGGCAATGAGAGAGCAGATGTGTGTGCTGGTAAAGCTTCTGGCAAGGAAATAATGAAAGTAAATATGCCGTTTAATGATTGCATGAAATTGGTAGCAAGGAAACTAAAAAAATGGCAGTCGGCTTAGAACAATGAGGTCAAAAATAAACTACACTTGGTAAAACCAGTTTTAGGTGAATTTAAGTCATGTGTGCACCAAGAAAGTTTCAAGGAAGAGATCTTATGCCATCTCCGAATAGGCCACATGCACCTTACGCACAACTTCCTAACAAAACAAGACAAACCTGTTTGCCAAGAATGTGGAGATGAACTCACGGTTAACTACATTTTATTCTCTTGTGTGGAAATGGAAGAACTAAGAAAAACGTATTTTACTTAATTTTATAATAAATGCATTCCTTTTCAACCCGCACTGCTTTTAGGAAATGATGCAATTGATAATACATCATGTGTTTTTAGCTTTCTTAACGAAACGGGATTTCTCAAGAGACTAAATTTTTTTATCCACTGGTTTGTTTGAATTTTAGTACACCTGAGCCAATTTCTCATGCCTGAGAAGAAAGCTGAGGCTTTTATTTTAATTGGTTGGGAGCCTCGATGTCCTTCCGCAGCCAAGGAAGGCTACTGAGGTTACCCGGCCCTCTTTAAATCTTTTCCTTGTAGCCATTTATAAAATTTGTGTATGTTTTCACTAGGTAATATTAATGTTTGAGGGCCGCTAGAGCAAGGATGATTCATGCATTTTTTATAATATTCAACAAAAGACTTTTCCTATACCTTGTTCTTGGCTCATGATGGCCTCAGTTGCCTATGTGCCATAAAACACAACACAACACGACATATGCTGGAGTGGCAGCCAAGGGGGCTCCTATTACCCTTGGAAGCAACACATCATACTTGGGGAAAAACGTCCGCGCTGCCTCTGGCGAAATCATCCGGAGCTAAGCTAGCTGCAAAGCATGCTGTGGTCGCTGCGTCAGGACGACGGGAACCATGTTCCATTGCACGAAACGTTCGCCAGAGAGCAGCATTCGATGACTTTGTCGAGAACGGCTCACACCACGCATGCCACTGCCGTCGCGAGAGATCGCGTTCATATCTGCGAGCCTTGACGGTAAGGTAATTCAGCCTTGTCCATGCTTGCGCAGAAGTCGGGTCTCGGGAAGCTGCCATCTCCGCTTGTCGGCAAGCAGCCCACAGATTAAGCAGACCCACATGTGGCGCCGGGCCATTCACGTCCGTTCAGGTGACAGCAGTAGCCTTATTCAGCGCAGTTCATATGCAGTCCACAAGTAGTGTAGATGATTGCAGATATCTTCGACGGTAGTGCGAAACGTGTCCACATTGACCACAGAAGACCTACTGCGTAATCGGCGGGCCCTTGATGGATGGAGACCGATGGTGAAAGGATGGTGGTCACTACCTACCCCAGCAGTCTGGCTCCAGGTGCCACGAGGGAGTTCCGGATCCATACTGCCACGTAAGGTCTAGAGCATATGTTGGACTGCGAGCATGGCGCACATTCCGCGTTGCTGAATCTGGATGGTTGAGTAAAACAGCGCATCCGCGAATGCGTCCCGGTCAGCCTGCCACGGGGGCTTGAAGTGGGGTACCCCCAGTCCGTATGAGGGGCATTAAAGTAACCACCAACTAAAATAGGTCATCCTGGTTGTTGTCGTCATAGAGTTAATAACCACCCCATATTAATGCGGGAGGGAGCTCCACCGGCGGGTCTTACATAGTATGACACGACCACAACAGTTGCCTTGGGAAGCTTCACAGCCACTGCGACTACCTCTTGATATGAGGTGCACCAGTTTTCTAGAGAGAGGCGAACTTGAGGAAAACGCGCTTAAACGTACACCGTCGCCTTTCCCGGAGGGGCAGCAGTGTGCACACGACGGGCGTTCATTGAAGGAGACGTGTATCCACTAAAGCCTGGAATGGATGGCAAGGTATTGGTCTCCTGCAGTAGCAGGGCCCGCACCTGGAGTTTGTTCATGCGAAGTCGAGATTTGAGCTCTCCCAATTTGAGCTCTCCCAGCTTTGTGGAGAGGCCTCTGCAGTTGTATTGGAGCGCACCACAACAACGTGTACTCGCCATTTTCGATTAGGCTTCCGAGCGTTGTAACAGAACTGATGTCAGGTTAGATAACTGGTTTACCATAAATCGGAGGAGGGATGTAGTTGAGTTATCCTGCGGTGCTGCAGAAGACCTGGCAGAGTCTGCGAAAAACGCATGAGACCTGGACATAGTAGAAGGCGCTGCAGCATTTATTGGCGTGGAGTGGGATTCCGCTGGTTGTCTACGGCTAGCAAGCAGTTCACGGCGTTGCCGTAGCTTAGAGACCTCGGCTAAAACGGCGTGCAATTTGGTCGTCATCTGCTGCCATGTCCTCACGCAGAGGCTCCAGTATGCTGTGCTTTTGTGTAGCTTGAAGGCGACGGCGATCCTTGCGCACTTTATCACTGTACGACTGTAGGGCAGGGGCAGCAGCTGTATTAGGCTCAGAAAGCTCCGGCCAGTCGTCTTCATCCCACTGGAGAGCCGTAAAACTGTTGGTTGTCTGCATGAGGGTCTGTTTTTATTCAGAGGCACTTGCTTACGGATCCCACGCCAAACCTTCTCAGTTTCTTTCTGTTTTGTTGGGCAAGTTGGAGAGGTGATCTCGCGGTCGTAAGTCTTGCAAAGTCCGCAGCTGTAATACGGTGTGCCTTGTGGCCGAGCCTCATATTGCGTTGTAAAAGGGCATGATCGGCGCATGTGGCCAGGTCTCAAACAGCTTTAGCAATAGACAGCACTCGGTTTGTAAGATCGAGACCGCATAATAGAGCCATTGGAGTAAAGTCGTTCTGGAAGAGTTGGTGTCCCATGTAGTGCGACGATGCACGAGCGCCTCTTTCCCATATACCGCGCTTGGATGACACGGTGGGTTGGACAGTACAACTCATGCTGGAGGGTCGTCTGGTCTTCGGCAACGTCGACGTTGTAAACAACACAGCGTTGCAGGTCCGAATATTCTACTAGGTACACCTGGACCGGCACCGATATCTCGCTTGTAATCGATATGCACTTGGGCGTTTGCAGACGCTCGACAGCAGCCGAAGTCGGGAGCCACACAGCGATAGTATTAAGTTTCGTTCTAGACCTGAAGCCACGAAAACAATTGGCCCAAGAGACTCGTCCAGGTTTGCCTGAAGAATCCTGTTCCGAATGTCTGTCAGGCTTTTGGCTGCTAGAGCTTTAATGGCCACTTTATACGACATCGATCCCGATGTCGGCAAAGCCACCTGGTTGGCATACGCTGGCAGGAACGCTTGCCTTGTGAGCTGCAGTTGACAGACGACGAATCCTGTGCAGTGTCCCCTGATTGCCGCTTTTAAAAGCTGCGGGAAGCCGGTGGCACGGATGGAGGTGCTGAAGACAGGTCCATTGGAGAGCTCTCCTCCTCACGCTGCACGGTTCAAGCCCGATCCAGCAGTGGAGGCTGGGCAGCCATTGCCGAGTTCCGCCTAGAGGGCAGATCGCTCACGGGTTGAGGTGCATTTGGAGAAGGCGGGATGTGCGCTGCCGTTGATGGACCGGGAGCAGGAACCAGGAGCTGGGACCCAGGCTCAGTTGTCAAAAGAGGTGTTGCTGAAGCCGTCATGATCGACGCCGGCGAAGCCACCTATGCCAGCGCGTCACCGGTGGCGCTAGGCCTAGCCTCGCCTCGGAGCCCAGTCCAGCTGCCGGTATGACTGAAGGACATTTGCTTATTGCCACCCAGTCAGACGGCGCATGAGCTTCGGGAGCTTCCTCAGATGGTTTGAAGTCAATTCTCTTGAAATAAGGAACACACTTACGCGGATGGCGAGATTTTTCACTGGAACGATGCGCAGCCACCTTATCAGGGACACTTCGTCGTCTTCTAGCCGAAAATGCTTTTCAATTTTATTAACGATTCGCTTTGAGAAAAACTGTATGTACAGTTCTGATCCGGAACCAAAGTGTTCGTATTAATAAGGCACAATTGTATATGGGTTGACTGCTTTCAGAAGCGTAAGCATCTGTTGTGGTCTTTTTTTCTTTTTTGGAATCAGATAAAATGAAATGCTCTTCAACAAGAGCTGCACTAGTGGGCCCATATTAGAGACTTCTGCATTATGAAACACCTGTGAATGAGTTGCGACAATGATTTTTGTTCGTACATAAGTGTTCCTGATCTGGTGATATGTTACAACCCAAATTTAACACTACTGCTTTGGCTCAGACCATGAGCACATGCAGTGGAAGCTTGATTCATTCAATTCGTTACGGAAATATTTATTGCAGATACGGGCCCGCGCAACCGGCAGGAAATAAAAATGACGCTCCAAATGTGAGGACTGCCAAGCACACCGATGTTTTCAGACAGATTTCACAGTGCCGCCGGCATACCATCGCAATCCGGCCACTCATAGTCTCAAATTTCACTTTATGTAGCACAACGCCGCAGAATGCTGGCAGCGCTTCTGTAGTCCTGGCAGAAAACAGCTCAACAGCCGCGCAGCCGAGGTCGTTTCGCCGACGCAAAGCACAAGTTTCAGAATGTTCTCTTCGCACTAACGGCGGTTGTCTAACGCAGTACACACGAACTGCGATCAATATCGGTGCTGGCTACGCCGAAGCACGACTTGTGCTCGCGATCACTGCAACCACTGCAACGAATGCGACTCAAACTCAGTACACACGCGTACACCCGAACCAGGATCTGCTCTAGCCTGTACAGTTCTAAGTTCATTTCAGCACTCGGAAAACAAGGCTTGCGTAGTAAGCTTTTGAAACATAATTATAATTGCATGCGATATCACTGACTGAGGCAAAAGCACTCGTTCCGACTGCAATTACTTTCACTACATTGACACTAAGCACAGCGCTGTAAAGCTTGCTCTAGGCACAGGAAATACACCCTGGAAAGTTGGTTCACGCTGCTGTTCGTGGAGATCGTCGCGCGATGAAAGAACACTTGAAACTATTACGAACGACTACAAATAAACACATCGCAAAAACCGGCACTGTTACGTCTGGCGTAGAGAGCGTAGGTTTTAGGCCGCTCGGTCAACTCAGTGTAGACGACAAAACAACTTTGGGGAAACTGCCGCTTGCCGCGGTTGCACATGGTGAAGCTCAAAGTCGCTGTCAACACTCGTAATAGTCACGTGCGGCCAATATATGTTTTTCTCGGCACAGCTGCCACCTAATAGGCCTGGTTTCTCACTCCGCTTCGAGGGCGACCATCTTGCTAGGAGGCGCGGCCTGGCACCGCTGCGCTGGCACGTCACGGGACAGCAGCCAATAGCGTGATGCGACTATCCGCTCGTGTGCAAAACAGTTAAAGTTAAACTAACTTGTGCGCACAGGCGGATGCGTTCAAGCGCTCCATTGTTCGGCCCATGCGCAGTCCTTGCGCACTGTCGCAACGACGCGCGCGCATTCTGAAAAAAAGTGGTCGTACAACGCCCTTAAGAACTGGCCTGCGATTCGATGACGTCAAGCGGATGCGACGGACCAAAAGAGCAGACGACGCGCTCGGTGTACCACTGTTGCCAAATTATTTTGAAGCGTTTGGCAACGCTGGCCAAACTGATTATTCCTCCCTACCCATGACTGCTATTGAATGGTGCAGGTGTGGCCCTTTCTCCAATTCCTCAATGGCCTGGGCCGTCTTGCTAGCAACTGGATTCCTTTCTCATGGTAGCGAATTCAGTGCAGGTTGTCAAAACAGCGCGCCACCTCAATGCCACTAGAGTGAACTACAATATAGTTCACTATAAGGCCACTCACGAAATACGGCAGCCTAAATACTGGTAAGAGCGGTGTTTGCCAGACCTAGCGCGTGAATCTTCGCGGGCTGCCGCTAATTCCCGCGAGGGGAGCGGGACTTGAACTTCCTTGGATGTCCAGTCTGCGGGCCGACAGCACGCCTCTAAATTTGGTGACGCACGAACACGTGATGTGCGGGCCCCGGGGAAACGGTGCGTCGCGTGAATAGGCCATAAGGCCGATTCCACCGCTCATGCCAGTATTTCGGTTGCCGCATTTTGCTGAGTGACGTTGAGCTGGCGCGTTGCTTTGAGAAGCTGCACTGCGTTCGCTACAATGACATCGTGGAGAGATGAAATGACAATTTATTTTATTTCCCTTGTTGAAGAGTTTCCCACTTTGTGGGATACAAGTCGGGATGATTATTTAAACACAGAGAAGAAGCAGGTCCTGTGGGGCCCAAATACGGGACGAAATGGAGCAGGTGTGGCCTCCCTTCAAGGCTTTCACTGTTGGTACGTAAGCTTGTATTTTACTGTGTCTTCGACACAAAACAGCTGGATTATTCGCTGAAGTTTGTCACAACTTAATCCTCTGGTTTGTTATGTTTGCTTTATTAGCCGCATCATTTTAATCACCTGCATGGCTACCTCTCGTCGCTGTCTTCCATATTGGCGTTTTCTCTCGTTGCTTTCTCCTACCAGCTTCCTCTATTGTTTTTTAATCTATTGTTTTTTTCCTCTATTGTTTTTTAATGAGGTGTGCTGCGCAAGCTAAAAAGTTCAAGCGAAACGCACAGTGGAACGGGATTAAATGGGGAGTACCGCTACACACTGAGATGTCGAAGCTGTGATGATTTCCCAAGTTTATTTTGTGCAATTCCAGATTGTAGATTTATAGCGATTTCCTATTGTTTTAATATTACAGATGCCTTGAAGACTCACTTCGAACAAGCGCCGAACATACCGCAATGAAAAGGGGAAAATTTACTAACCAAAGAGCGGGCACGGCTCCGAAGAGATGTACGTGGGGAGGTGCCGAATTTTTTAGTGTATTGCAGTTTTTGGACACCGTGTACTCTCCGTCCCACCGTTCCTTCAGTGACGCGTATATAGACTGCCGCAAAAAAACGTAAATATACGTCATTCCTCTCTTGCTCAGAAGGCTTGTTGAAAGCCAACGCATGTGGACATCGCGTTGGCCGCCCCAGGTGCAGTCCGCTTCCGCAGAAATAGACTGCGTGTGAGTCATACACGCTGACGGCCTGTGTAAACCAATGGAGTGGAGAAAAAAAACAGGGCACAAGCAGCATGCATGCTCTATATGGCTCTGTAAGAATACGCGATTTAATGTATGGACGTACTTCTCTCATTTATATTTGAAGGATTTTACATGAATGCGACAGCCGATGTCCTACTAAAAAAACAAGGCTTCGCATTACAACAGAAATAATAAACCGCTTCTAGGAGCGCTGTGCACAATCCTCCTCGTTCTCCATCTTTTCCAACAAAAAACCCAGACATTTGCGCTGGACGTGTTTTTAAAAGCCTTCGGAGGAAGACACGACGACGAAGTGCGGGCCAAAAATATGCAAAATTCAACTTAACGAAAACATTTTTCCCCAAGAAAACTTGTCTACGCTCTCTGCTGCGCAGAGTACAATGGTGTCCTTCCCTCACTAGTACCCCATCTTTCAACCTGTCACTACTACATTACTCACCGGACCGCTTTTTTTTATTATTTGGTGCTACCAAAGGACCATTTTCAGAAATCTGTAAATCAGCTTCCCCACAAGGCTTGTTTTCTAACCATAACATCTAGTTCCCAGACAACACTCTCACATTCTTTGTGGAAACGAAAAGAGTCAAGTTTTTCCTTCTGAGTCAGCTCAGGAATGTCGCCAGTTTATTTCAGGATGGCCTCGAGAGAGCTGTCCAAAGATCTAGTACAATGATAGTGTATAGAAAAGCGGATTGCAGTGGACCTTGTGTAGCACTGCAGTCGAGGCTAGGCAGGAAAAAAGAAGGAATTGACTTTTGGTCTCTTGCGGGTGGTAGTGTAAAATTCCTAATTTTTTTCTGCTGAACAACACCGTCCCTGCAACTTCCTCCGTTCACCCCCCTGCACCTGTAGCGAGGAAAAAGAACAACCTAGTCCCCACAACACTGTGACAAAAGGACAGTCTCCCTCTTTTTCCTGTTTACACTTTGCTGCGGGCAGAGAGCGACCATCTGGAGTTTTCATTCGCTCGAAGAATGTGAGTGTGTCTTCTAGGTTCCCCGACTTTTTGGTTGGAAAACAAGCCTTGCAGAAAACCACGCCTTTTACAGGTTTCCGCGAATGGTCAATTGACTGCGCTTGCGGAAGGGGCGGGGAGCAGCCGTCGCGTTATTTTTCGCAAATTCAATGTGTTCCCCATCGCTGGGCATGTTCGACTGGAAGCGCGAAGTGAAAAAAAAAACTCAGTGAGAAATTTATCAGCGAACAGAATGAGAACGATGCAAAATTAGCTTGAAAGCAACAGTGGCATCACAGTGCATTTTATACTATTGCCGCTTCTGTTTTGACATTTTAAAACACTTATATGTAATATACCTGTACGTCGGACATGGCAAATGCCATGAAGTGCATTTCTGCTGTCTGGTTGCATAGCCATGCAAATCTACATTCACATTAGAGCTTGCAGAGTGCACCGACGCTCCGAAGCTTGCGACATCTTGGATGAGGAGAGCCCTGATGTTGAAGCAGGCACTGCTGGCAACCTGCACTCCGTTCGGCCCAGCGAAGAACCCTTGGCCAAAAGGTAGCAAAAAGAAAAAGTGCAGAAATGTGGGAGAAGCGACAGAACGTGCTCGCAACCATTGCGGGCGCAATGCAGCCAGCACAGGACAACGATGCCTCTGCGCACTTTGGAAAAAATTTCGCAGCGATGCTTAGGCATTTAAGTGGCGTAAAACTAATCCGCTGCTAGAAAAAGCTACTGGACGTGCTAGAGCAACTTTTGGCCACGAAATAAACCACACTTCGACTTCCTGAACTTGTTTTATTTGGTCTGAGAAGGCAAAGCGAATGGTATGGGCACGTAGTACATGTTCTCTACGCGCAGCTGTACAATAGTCCTATATTTCACTTTTTATTGCGTTGCTCTGGACATATATACTGTACCAACATGAGCATACTCTCGCTGCCATGTCACAGCACCTTTGCCTGTGAAGTATGCGCACATTTTGTCAGGAACAGCAGCACATTTTGCACTTTCACGTCCGCGGGATGGCGGGAGGTAAAAAAAAAAAGTAGACCCTCCCGGCCCTTCACAGCCTCCCTCGACAGCATCTTGCCTATCTTTGCACCGAAAATTGTGCATCACGCGCGTCGCATTAACCATGACAGCAACACTCTCCGGTTTTGCGTTGATGATGGTTTGGAGACAACGAAAACGATTCGCCAAGATCCCGAATTCATTTTCGACAACGCGCCAGACTCTTGACAGCCCGCAAAAAAATAGTATTTACACGAACCATGTATAAGAGTGGGCTGGGCGCGTGATACAGCACTTCTCTTGTGCACTCTTTGTCTTCCCCACTTTTCTACTAGCAAAAATGACACCAGCAGTAATTATCATGCTTTATAAACCTAACGGTCGAGGCATCCCTGCAATCAAGCCTGAGCTATAGAAGAATACATCGCTTATGTGCTTTTAGGACAAAAATTTTGCTTAACATCCTAATCTGTGAAACTGCTCAAAGTACATTTTCAAGCACCCATTAACTGCGAGAATGCTTTCAAAGTTTACCTGTAATTAAATATCCTCTGCTCATCCGACAGGGTGGTTCCTCCGTACGGCTTCATTAGATTTCTGCAGAAAGGAAATGCGTCGTCCGCCACGAACACAGGTGGCAGAAGCAACTCTCCCGGTCCTCCTACTTGGACTGTCGCCGGCAGGTTGGCCCTGTTTTCATTCAAGACACGCTGCAAAGGTGTAGATGTGACGTCGATGTAGATAAATCGGTACTTTGAGTCCGCAACAGCATATAGAACAATACTGTATGATTTTTGTAGTTCGAATAAATGGAGCCTGATTTTGCCGGTTTTGTAATGCAGACATGTTTCCCCTCCATTGCTCCGGCACAATATAGATATTGCCAATCTTCATTAAATCCCTCCAGAACTTCTTGCCAATATATTTTTTTTTGTTTTCGGCACCCTTAAGTGATTCCCTTAAAGCTTTCATAAATCGCGGTGCAGGTGTTTGCTATGATGCGATTCACTATTGAGTGGTCAAGTCTGAACTACCGGCTGTGGGAGTGCTGAGTCTCGCCTTTAAATGTGAAACAAATATTCCTCACACTTGGCGTCTTAAACCTTTATATTACTTATAGTGCAAAACAACTCACACGTGCATCAACACGCGCACTAGTCATGCAAGTTATGTACTTTGTTCTCGAACACTCAATTGCGCGATAATATTTTACTGTGCACCGATCCTCCGAGAACATTCCGAAGAAATACGCTGGTATCAAATCACTTTTTTTTGTTTGCAGCTTTTCACACTCAAGGTTGCAGGAAATCACAATGTCGAAATAAGGCCACTTACCCTTTGCAAGGTACCGCAGTGTCACCAGTAGCCTGTCCGTCGTCGAGACTGGCTGTCGCATATCCGTAGCTCCTCGACCAATCATCCGGGAAACGCGAGAGTGAATTAGGGCGAACTGCTCCCGACTGACGCGCAGCACCCGCCTGAATTCGGCCTCCTCCGACAGAAGGAGCTCTTTGTAAAGTTGGTTTTGTATCCCGCGACCTTTGCGGAACATCCAGTCCTTTATCCAGCACGACTTTTTTGGGGTCATGCTGGAGCTGAAGTACTCGTCATCGACTTGATCTATGACAAGAGAGTGTCATCGCAGCTAAACGCCGCTTCCTGTCCACATCCATTGTGAGCAGCGCAGCGCGCGTTGTTTCCTCTGCTCTCGAAGGGTTGGACGGGGGCTAGCAAGACGACGCAGGCCATTGGGGAATTTGACAAAGGGCCGCACTTGCAGCATTAAATCGCAGTCCTGGGAAAAACCTGTTTCACCAGCATTGCCAAACAATAAAATAATCTGGCAACAGTGGTGCACCGAGCGCGTCGTCTGCTCTTTTGGTCCGTCTTAGCCACTTGACGTCATCGGATCGCAGGTTAGTTTTAGTGGAGCATGAACGCGTGATGCGCGGCCTGCGGGCGAACAGACCGTCGTGTGAATCGGCCATTACAGGCGAAAATGGGGAGGAGATCGCTGTACGTGTTCTTCCACGAAAGACGCTTCCGTGCTTAAGCGCTAGCACCTTCTGAGCCATTGCAGAAGGGAGGAGGTGCGGTCAGTTTTGCAAGCGTCCTTTAGTCACTGATCAAAACGGTCAATCCAGGGGGGAGCGTGTGTCCAGAGATGACTCACGCCTACCTGCCCTGGCTAAGCGAAGCCAGCATAGCTCTTAAGTATTGTCCTCAAAATAACCCAGCCAGCCTGCTTTCGGGACAGGGCCATCTTAGTGAAAGAGGGGGTGTGGGCTGCATACTTTGTTGTACGGTGTCTTCCCGCCGGAGGAACAGAGCTGGTTTTAAAGAGAGTAAAGAAAAAGCTGCAAGTTTTCCTAAACAGACTAACGACGTCCACGTGGGTGTTAGGAGGGTGCATGTGTCTTCAGGTAGCATAAATCGTGAGGATGCTTCCTTTTTACTCCTTTTTTCCTGGTGTTTATTAGCAGGCACTGGGACCCGCTAAATGTGTGCTTGTGCCAGTAATTAAAACGTTTAGACGTTTTACTGCTAACTGAAGTTAATTTAAATATGCCAGAGGCTCTTGGCATTATATTGCAGGGCTTTCATTTCATTCTCGCTCTATCATTCCTCAGGTAGAGGTGCCAGCGTCTTAGTGTTTGTTAGAAGTGCATGGTTTGTTGAGGAATTAACTCGCAGTTTTACGGCTGCAGATGTTCTTGCGCTTTCTGTTAGTAATCTTGATGAGACCTTTGTGGTTATTATGGTCTAACGTCCTTCTAACTCTGACCTGCAACTATTTCTTAATGAACTCTCCGGCTTCCTGCGCATTCTCAGAATAATGTTATATTAGCGGCAGACCTGAACATTAATATTTTACAGCCAAAAAAATTAATGTTGAGGATTATCTCGATTTATAAGCTGGTTAGAACATTGACAATATTATTCAAAGTTATACCAGCGAGGAATTTGCTGGTGCCCGGCTTACTCAGTCGTGTATTGATCACACTGTTGTAAGATGCCCAACATTAAATTCAATGGCGGCAGTGGTACGATAAAAGTGGCAGATAAATATTTTCAGGCTCTTTGTACGGTGAGCAACGAACCTGTAACACCATTGTCTTCTTTGCGAACAAAAACCTTCCTTGACGGCCGACGTGTAAATAGGATGATCCAAATTTTTGCCTGGGAAAGCTTAACAATACTTAATCACACCGAGGCATATGATTTACTTCTTACAAAATTCAACGAAATTTACTCATGTTCCATGAGAGAGGTAAAGCAAAAACTGAGAAACCCAGAAAAGAAGGGGACAACAAATGACATTTTGGCGTTATCGTTTAAAAAAAAGCAAGCTTTGGCAACTGTGTCAGTCCAGTACCTCCGACATTGAGTTACAGAACCTGTATCGTAAAGTTCCGAGTAAACTTCCATCAAAGATCCTTAAGGAAGTGGCGGTTTTACTCGGCTGGATTTGTAAAATGTCGCAGTAATATAAAAAAAAACACAGAGACTTCTTCTTGACATAATGGGTAAAACAAAGAACAGAAATCTATATACTGAACTAACCCGCACCGTTGGCAGTGGAAGCAATCAATCTACGACGTACTCGTTCAGCGAACAGTTCGATATATCGGTGAACGAATTATAAGCGCAACCGCAGGTTCCTCCAGCTCTGTAGAACGGTCGAAACGTGCCAATCTCTGCCTACTTAAGTGTGATCAGGTATCATATAAAAGCCCATTTACACGAGAAGAAATTACCAGCGTACTTTCATCAGGTAAACAGACTGCACCAGGACCAGATGGAGTTCATTACGAAATGCTCGCCAATCTGCCCGAACCCGCTGTAGACTCGCTTCTGAAGTTTTTCAACAAAATATGGGTATCAGGAGAGATTTGGGAGGCTTGGAAAAAAAGCCGTTACTGTACCACTGTTGAACCTGGGAAAACTACTTAACTCCCCTACCAATTACAGGCCTATAGCTCTGACAAGTGTACTGGCCAAATCCTTTGAAAGCGTCCGGAACATTTCGTTAGTGTTTTTATTACAATCCCGTGATGTTCTGACATCCATCAATGCGGGTTTAAAAAGGCATTGTCTACAACAGGCCATCTTGTGCGCCTAGAGAACACAGTCCGAGGGGCATTTGTACACGGGCAACGCTGCCTTGCGGTCGTTCTCGTCTTAGAGAAAGCCCATGACACCACATGGACGTTTGGCATACTGCAGGACCTTGGAAACCTCGGCATCCGCGGTAGGATGCTCAAATGCTTGTGTGACTTTTTGTCCAACAGTTCATTTCAAGTACGCCTGGGTGCCACTCTAAGTACTTCAATCAAGAGAACGGCGTGCCTCATTGTTGCGTTTTAAGCACCACACTTCTTAGAGTAAACATGAATTATGTCGACGACCTCGAGATTGCTTGCACATCCTTTAGCGTTACATCGTGTGAGAGGAAAATACACTCACAGTAAATAAACTAACAACGTGGGCAGATAAAAATGGTTTCAAGTATTCTACGCAAAAATAAGAAGCTTTTCTGTTATCGCTTAGAAGAGGACCCCACACTTATCCCTCTCTGTATTGAAGTGAAGTCACACTACCACTTAAATATGAGCACAAATTTCTAGGAATTACCTTTGACAAAAAGCTCACATTACTGCTACACATACACACTCTCAAAAATAAAACTTCTCGATCTCTGAACATAATCAAAGTCCTTTCACATAAACACTGTTGTTGTGACCGGGCAAGCCTTCTTAAAATATAATGCTCTGTGGTACGATCCTGCTTTGACAATGGTGGTACGGCATATGGTTAAGCGAGGCCCTCGTACATGAGGCGACTCGACCAAGTGCGCAATTTGGGTTTACGTCTTTAAACTGGTGATTACAAGATGTCACCTAGAAACAATCTTTATGTTGAAACCTACGAACCGTTACTTAGAGACAGAAGAACGGTGCTAACATGCTTATACATATTAAAAATCCGTTCGATGCCCCAACATTTATGTTACCCCATAGTCACAAAGTGCCCATCCAGAATTCTGTTTAACAACAAACCATTAGCATTAAAGCTAGTACTCCTGCGTTTTGAAGAGATGTGCGAGAACCTCGGAGTGCTGGATACATTACCTGGCATTGCTCGAAGACGAGATGCACTGCCTACATGGCACAATTTTCCTACAATCTGTGACTTCACTCTTACACAGTTCCGTAAAAAACCAACTCCACAACAACATATAATACAAGATTTACTTGGCCTCTTAGAAGTTTTACAGATTTTTATCGTGATATGATAGATCAAAAACAGATATTTACGTAGGAATCGCAGTGATGCGAGGGAATTCGGGGGAAATATTGTGGCGAAATAATACGACAGTGTTCATCCCTCTTCACTGCGGAGTGCTAGGCAGTATGTGTGGCTATAGAAAAAATATAAGCGAGAACCTCAAACACGCTATTTTTCCAGACTCCTTAAGTGTGAGATTAAGTTTAACCCGCCGCGGTGGCTCAGTGGTTAGGGCGCTCGACTACTGATCCGGAGTTCCTGGGTTCGAACCCGACCACGGTGGCTGCGTTTTTATGGAGAAAAAACGCTAAGGGGGCCGTGTGCTGTGCGATGTCAGTGCACGTTAAAGATCCCCAGGTGGTCGAAATTATTCCGGAGCCCTCCACTACGGCACCAATTCTTCCTTTCTTCTTTCACTCCCTCCTTTATCCCTTCCCTTACGGCGCGGTTCAGGTGTCCAAAGATATATGAGACAGATACTGCGCCATTTCCTTTCCTCAAAAACCAATAAAAAAAGTGTGCTTACAGCTCTCCATTTTAAAAATACAAACAGCCCTCTGCTTGGTTACATCATGCACAACGTAGTAACTGCCACAGCTCAAGGACCAAATGTAAAAGTGCTGGGTCCCGAGTCATGTGGGAATAAAAGGCAACAAGAGAGCAGATTTGTGCGCTGCTCAAGCCCATGGAAAGTAAATAAAAACAGCAAATATGCCGTTTAAGGTCTGCATGAGGTTAGTACAACCGGTGTTAAGGAAAAAATGGCAGGCAGCTTGAAACAATGAAGTAAACAACAAACAGCACCTTGTAAAGCCAGTGAATGGAAATCGTATTTGCACCAAGAGCGTTTCATTGAAGTTATTTCATGTCGTCTCCGTATAGGCCACACGCACATCACACATTATTTATTTTATTTATTTATGTACATACTGCAGACCATGGTTAGGTCCAAGCAGGACGGGCACTGTACAGAATGAGTGAAACAAAAAATCACATGGCAACTTGCAGTTACACAAAAAAAACATATGCATACAGTTACAAAGCATGGCTCATGTCAAATATGTCAATGTTGGTCCGTAGCGGGCAGAGAGTTCCTGTCCGCTATTGTGCGCGGAAAAAAGAAAATTTGAACACATTTGTAAGTGCGAAGTATGGTGCTAATAGGCTGGTGCGATAGTGGCGGGTGCTTCTTGCAAGCTGAGGGAAAAGATATAATTTACGATATATAGGTATAGATACAAGATATATTTTACACATAATTATCTATTTACAAAAGAAAACAAACCGGTCTGCGAAAAATGTGGAAATGACCGAACAATTAACCGCATTTTATACTCATGCACAAAACTTGATAAACTTAGGAAAAAATATTTTACTCTGTTTTTTAATGAACACATTGCTTACACCCATCGATGCTTTTAGGTGAAGATGAAATTGTTGACATGATTTTGTTTTTAGCTTTTTAAGAGAAGCAGGTTTTCTCTGCAAACTCAAAATTTTTACCCACTGATTCACTTGATTTTTTATACACCTCTGCCACATGCTAATTAATGAAAGGAGGGCTGAAGTTTTGTTTTACTGGTTGGGAGGCTGAACATTCTTGATCAGCCGAGAATGCCTGCTGAGACTACCCGACTTTCTTTAAAGCTCGTTTATTAACAATTCAAAAAATTTCTTGATTCCTTTATCATTAGGTAATGCAAAACAATGTTTTACGCCGCCTACACTATCGATAATTTCCCTTACCTTGAGTTTGACGCATGATAACCTGAGTTGCCTATGTGGCATAAAACAAAACACACGACAACAAACTGCCTACTTACCGAAAGTTGACACTGAGTTATGGAATATTCTTGTGGTACTCCCACTGAGCAAACCTCTCGGATACGATAAGATCAGACTGCGAGATATAAGAAATAATTACAGCAAACTAAGATTTGTGCTCATGCGCAATCTTAATAACTGCTCCTCACAGGGGAAATACCACGAGGTATATAGTATATTTTATACCGCCCATATATAAGTCGGGAAAAAATCTGATAAGATAACCTACCGACCAATCACTATATTGCCTACAATTAGTATATTATTGCAGAAAATCGTATATCCTAGCATGTTGATGTTTTGTGACTAATTTGATAAACTAAATCGCACACAGTATGGTTTCCGACGTGAGACTAGCACTGTAGATCCTAGAAGATTGTTGTGATAAAATTGACATGCGTATAATTAGAAATGATATTGTCCTTTGATTATTTTTAGACTTAGCCAAGGCCTTCGACGCGGTTGACGATGACATTCTGTTGCAGAAATGAGAGAAAATTGGATTTCTCAGACCTTGCCTAATGTTTTTCTCAAACTATTGTGACATTCCTTGTGTGCTGCGAGGTTCCGCGTTCCACGGCGCGGCGTAGACGGAGACCCAGATGACAGCGGCATCATCAATTACCCAGCCATGCACTTTGAGTGACGACCAGAACGAAGGGACCCGCCGCCGTGACAGCGGCATCATCAATTACCCAGCCATGCTCTTTGAGTGACGACCAGAACAACCGGACCCGCCGCCGCCGCCGCGGGGAAACAGGCTTTATCCTCCCCAATTTGCGTGGCCGTTCCAGGTGCGGCCCTCCCGGGCACATTCCAGGACAAGGGAGCTGTCAGCGGGCCAGAGCGCGCCGTACCACAGCCGACGCTATGCGCTACCGCGAAGACAACATTCTTTCCCTCCTTCCCCTTTCGACGTGGGCTATCGCCGGGAAGGCACCCACAGCTTCCCGCCGTGCCTCGTGAACAAAAGCGCATTCCCAGAAGGGCCGTGACGGACACCTGTCATGGCGGACAGGCAGTACTCGCCAAGAATGTGGAAAGACAGGCGCTAGTGAATTAGCTCCGAAGAGAGAGCCTGTGTATACTCTCACTTGAGAGAGAGTGGTGGCGTTTTTGTTGTTTATTTAGTTTGTATTGTTAACAGACTCTGGGTTCGAGGCTAAGCCCAACCCAAGGGGTTGTCCCCATCTCGCATGTTATTTTGGATTGGAGAATTGATGCTTTGGGCGGGCCACTGGAAATGACCGCCCTTAGTCCTTTGTTAATCAAGTGCTTAAAAGCACATGTAAACGGATGCAGTCCAGTCTGAGCTGAGGACGACATCGTCCGCCAAGAGGGCCTTCAGCGCCGAAGCCCGACGGCGTGCAGCTTCTGCCAGCAACCGCTCGAGCCCAACTCCGGAGCCACTCCATCGCCCCCATGAAGTCGTCAGCACGTAAGCTCGGACGCCCCAGCCTTTGATGTATAACCTTAACCATGTGTAATTATTGAATATACCTGTTTGTTTAAACTGAGCCATACGGTGTCTCTTTGCCTCTCCGTCCCGTGTGGACCTGCGCATTATGGGGGTCATCACACTGGTGTCAGAAGTGGGGTCTCAAAAGCAAATGTCCTCTGAATGCTGTGACATTCATGACTTCAAAATTGTAATCAAAAGGGAATCACGGGACTGATTGTGGGACTTTTACCCCCATTTGAGAGGCTTGAGGCACCGGAGGGCTTGAAAAAAAAAATGTCTTTATCTGAGGGAGCTCCCACTCCACAGCCGTCGCTCGGAGCAAGCATGCTGGCATTAGGAAGCGTCATTCCGACGTTTACGGGAGATAAGACAGGGGTTCCAATCTGCGATTTCTTTTCCATGCTAGAAGAGATTGGGAAAATGGGGGGATGGTCCGATGCTCAAATGCTGGGAATGGCGAGGTGTAAGATGGCAGGAGCTGCTCATGATTTTGCCTGGCGAGACGAAAAAGTAAAATCCACAAAATCATTTGCGGAATTTAAGAAGCTCGCGTTTGAGCATTTCGACACTGAACCACGTCACGTGCGGGTACAGAGGTTCCGTGACGCCGTACAGATGGTAGGGGAGGACGTGCGAACGTTTGCGTCGCGGCTTCAGCGCTTAGCGCGCGATACGTTAAGCAGGGAGGAGGAAGGAGACCAGCTAAAGAAGAAATACGCGGAGGATATACTTAAAGAGGAAATGACCGCTTTGTTCGTGGCTGGTCTGCAAGACCCCGTGCGCCGGTTCGTGCTCTCGCGCAAGCCGAGCAATTTCGACCAAGCCGTGGAGGCCGCATTGGATGAGGAACGAAATGAGGCGTTAACGACAGCCGCAGCGAGAGTGCGCGTCATAGAGAGAGCGGTGCTCAACCCTGAGGTTGCTCTCTTGACAGAGCGATTAGATCGCTTAGAACAGCTGCTATCTCAGCAGGTAGAATGCCAGGTTGAAGCGCGCGCTCAACAGCGCTCATTCGCTGGAAACCGGAGACCGCCACAAAGCTACAGGCGCGGTATGCGAGATTTTGAAGAAATCGTATGCTTCGCTTGCCAGGGTCGCGGACACATCGCCAGGTTCTGCCAAAACGTGCGCCGTGGGGAGCCACAAAGAGAAGCAGGCGAGACACGCCCTAAGCAAGCCTACAGCGGGGCTCCAGATACCGAGACAAAAAACTAGTTAGTCCTCCCAAGCCTGAGGAGCGTGGGGAGGGAGCAGTGGATGATGAGGTGGTGGTAGTTTGTGTGGCCGACGAGGCATGCCCTGTTGTGCGTTGCAAGTTAAATGGTTGTTGCATGGAATTGTTGATAGATACGGGGTCAAAGGTGACATTGCTTAAGGAGAGCAGTTTTAACACGCTTCGAAGGAAGGGGGACCGCGAGGTGTTGGAAGCGTCTGGTGGTATGGCAACCAAATTTGTAGGCATAACGGGGGATCCTCTTGGCATAAGTGGACTCTACCGGTTACACTTCTCTCTCGGCGGAATTGCATTGGAGCACCCCTGCTACGTATGCCCGGACACGGTGTCTCTGCCAAACGGAGTGTCAGGTATATTAGGGCAGGATTTTTTGAGAAAAGGGAACTTAGTAGTCTCATTCTCTGAGGAAGAGGTTAATGCGGGCGGCTCAAAAGTTCCGTTTTTGAACAGGAGAGGGGCTGAGATTCGCATTACCGATATTGACACCCGTCAAACAGTGGGATCATTGGAGAAGGTATATTCGCGGGTTGCCGTCCGGCTGGTCGAGGAGGCGGTCGTCCTTCCTTGGTCGGAGCACATTTTGTACGCGTTTGTGCCTTCAGATGTAGAGAGCGGCGCCGTGGGAGTGCTTGAGCCGGTCGACTCTCTCAGCAATGGCCTGAAGGCAGCCGCGTGCCTCGTGACAGTTAATGACGCCCACAGAGTGCCCCTACGGGTGGTTAACTGTAGCCAGCAGCCACTGAGCCTTCCCAAGAACAAAACAGTGGCTTTCTTCACCTCTGCGATAGAGCAACGTGAGCCCACCGATACGGTACTCGCAACTGTAGAGCATGCTAGTCCTTCGGCTGCTCCAAAGGTGTCGTTCGATCTTTCTCACGTAAAATCCAGGGAGAGGGAGGCTCTGGCTGGTTTGCTGAACGACTACTCGGAGGTATTCGCCGCGTCCAACCTGGATTTGGGCTGCTGTGGCGTTATAAAGCACAGGATAGAAACCGGCACTTCATCGCCCGTTTACAAGCGTGCGTACAGGATTCCTTACTCCCAACGTGAGGAGATGGAGCGGCAGGTGCAGGATCTGATTGATCGCGGCATTGTCGAACACTCAAAGTCACCCTGGGGAGCACCAGCACTATTGGTGGAAAAGCCAGATGGCTCGTAACGATTGGTAGTGGACTACCGCAAACTAAATGCCGTAACTCGCATCGATCCATACCCCATCCCCAATATACAGGAGACGCTTTCTCAGCTGGGCTCTGCCAGGTACTTCACGGTAGTGGACATGGCGGCGGGATTCTGGCAGATAGCAATGGATCCGGCAGATGCCGAGAAAACGGCATTCAACACGCCCTCAGGGCACTATGAATGGAAAAGAATGCCGATGGGTCTGGCCAACAGCCCTGCTGTCTGGCAGAGAACCGCTGATGTTATCCTGGCAGGTCTTCTGGGGAGGCTGTGCTTCGAGTATATGGATGACATACATATACATTGACAGTTTTGAGAACCATTTGCGCGATATTGAGCAGGTTTTGGTGCGACTAAGAGGAGCGGGTCTCAAGCTGAAGCCCTCTAAGTGCCAATTCCTCAAAAACGAGGTGAAATACCTCGGGCACGTTGTTTCAGCTGACGGCGTGCGACCGGACCCTGAGAAACTAAGGTGTGTCTCGGATTTTCCATCCCCGACTAGCGTCCGCCAGGTCCGGCAGTTTCTCGGCCTGATCGGTTACTACCGAAGGCACATATAGGAGTTCGCCAAGCTCGCTAAGCCGCTCACCGCCTTAACAGCCAAAAATGTCGCCTTTCGCTGGGACGAAAACGCGGAGAATGCTTTTGGGGCCCTGAAAAGGAAGCTAATGAGTGCACCGCTGTTGCGCCACCCGGATTTTAATTTGCCCTTCGTTATGGCCACAGATGCGTCAAAGTTTGCAGTGGGTGCCGTGCTATCTCAGGTTATCGAGGGCAAAGAACATCCCGTTGCTTTTGCTAGCCGACAGCTGAGCCCCACAGAGCAAAAGTACGGAGCTACGGAAAGGGAGTGCCTCGCCGTTGTCTGGGCAGTAAAGCACTTCAGATGCTACCTTTACGGCCGCAAATTCAAGCTAGTCACAGACTGCCATCCTCTGAAATGGGTGATGAGTGTCAGGGACCCTAGCTCGCGACTCTCTAGATGGAATCTACACCTGCAGGAATACTGCTTTGAAGTTGAGCACAAGTCAGGAAAGACGCATCTGAATGCTGATGCACTCAGCCTCACAGCTGCCGTGGCAGCTATAGATGAGTTTGTCCCCGTAGTCGACCCCGCCGAATTACGCACAGAGCAGTGCAAAGATCCGGACCTGAAGCGAATAATCGAAAGCTTAGAGGACGCACCGTCTCACCCCGAACAGCTAGGTTATTTCATTGGCAAAGACGGCACCCTGTGTCGGCGCACGAGGCCAACCAGGAAAGGGAGACCAGAGAAAACCGCTTGGGAGAGAGTCGTCATACCTCGGTCGTGGACAGAAAGGGTTCTTCGCGCGTTTCACGATGCGCCATGCGCCGGTCATTTTGGCGTAGCGAAGACACGCAGGCGTGTGGAGCGTTTGTACTTTTGGAGTGGCATGCGACAGGATGTTAGAGACTACTGTGCGAAGTGTCATTCCTGTCTCGAAAGAAAAACACACAAGGGACGAAGACCAGCTCCAATTCAGCCGTTCCCTGAGGTTTCGGCTCCCTTCGAGCGGACAAGTATGGACATAATGGGCCCATTGCCCACGACCACTTCCGGAAACAAGTACATTTTAGTATTTGTCGATCACCTTTCAAAATACGCGGAAGCGGTAGCACTCCCAGATCAGAAGGCAGACACGGTTGCAAGAGCATTTGTCGAACAGATCGTGCTCCGACATGGACCCCCGAGGCAACTCTTGACAGATCGGGGAACGAACTTCGTGTCGCAGCTAATGAGGAGAGTTTGCGAGCTGCTTAAGATCGCTAAGAAGCAGACAACACCGTACCATCCGGCTTGCAACGGCGCGGTGGAGCGACTGAACCAAACCGTGGCCGGGTTCCTGTCGCATTTTGTTTCGCGCGACCAGCGGGACTGGGACTTGTGGCTCCCGTATGCAACGTTTGCCTACAATTCCGCAGCACACGAGAGCACGGGCGAATCGCCATTCTTTTTTTCTACGGCCGAGACCCGGACCAGCCTAGTGAAGTGCCAGAGGGCCCCCGTCGTGTCCCATACGCTTCACTGGACGACTATAAGGTTGAGCTAGAATCGCGCTTGCAAGTGGCGAGGGACATCGCAAAGGAGTCCTTAAAGAAAGCGGCGAAGCGCAGGAAGGAGGTGCACGATCGCAGTGCTAGAGACGCGCCGTTTGATGTGGGGGACAGCGTGTACATTGAAAACTGCCAAAGGCAGATTGGGCTAGCTCGTAAGTTCCAGACGAAGTGGAGAGGACCGTGCGAGGTTGTCGAGAAGCTTTCTCCGGTAAACTTCAGAGTCCGAGACGTGAACCGGCGTTTGATAAGGATACACGCAAATCGCCTCAAGTCGGCACCGGTTCAGTATTCACGAAATGAGGAAAGGGAAAGCGCGGATTTTGATGGGGACAGAAGTGAAGCGGAGCGCGCAGATAGTTCGCAAGAAACGCCCTCTCCTGCATTTGTTCGGCAGGCGCCCGAGGTGACGGCCGGAATGCCACCGGATTTACTTCATGCATTGCTAGAAGAAGAAGCGCGCGAGGTTGCCGCGCAGATAACGCCAGGAGAGGCTCCTGCCACGAGCCCTCGCGAGTCCCAAAGCAGACAAAGGGGCACAGACTTACTTAGTATGACTCATGAAGGCCGATATCCGCTGCGAAATCGGAAAGCTAAGTCGGACTAATGGCGTAAACAGAGCGGAGTTGTGAACTGGTTAGAATTGTGTAATGCCGCAGCTCATAACATTGCTATATGCGTATGTGTTAAGTTATCGGAGTTAATAGTTAAACCTTTCTGTCATTAAGTAACACCTTCACAGGAGAGCATGCGGAGCGCATGCAGAACCTGCCCTACTTCCTTTCGTTATCTATATTTTTGTCTGTGCCGTGATCGTGCTAGAAGTGGGAGCTCCTTTGTAACTGTGGTAAATTTATTTCGTCCAGTTTGGACTAGAAAGGAGTGGCTTGGGTGCTGAATTTCATGTTTATCTGTAAAAGAAGATCAGTGCTGCCCCTGGAGACGCCAGTTATGACAGCGGAGGCATTGGTGTTGTGCAGTGGTGTTGAGTGCAGCGAAAAGTGTTTTGTCGGACGCACTGTGCGAGGCGATTCAGAAAGACAAGGGGAGCTGCAGGGACTCAAATGTTCGGAGAACATTCTTCTGGAGGGTGAGCGATTGTGACATTCCTTGTGTGCTGCGAGGGTCCGCGTTCCACGGCGCGGCGTAAACGGAGACCCAGATGACAGCGGCATCATCAATTACCCAGCCATGCACTTTGAGTGACGACCAGAACGAAGGGACCCGCCGCCGTGACAGCGGCATCATCAATTACCCAGCCATGCTCTTTGAGTGACGACCAGAACAACCGGACCCGCCGCCGCCGCCGCGGGGAAACAGGCTTTATCCTCCCCAATTTGCGTGGCCGTTCCAGGTGCGGCCCTCCCGGGCACATTCCAGGACAAGGGAGCTGTCAGCGGGTCAGAGCGCGCCGTACCACAGCCGACGCTATGCGCTACCGCGAAGACAACATTCTTTCCCTCCTTCCCCTTTCGACGTGGGCTATCGCCGGGAAGGCACCCACAGCTTCCCGCCGTGCCTCGTGAACAAAAGCGCATTCCCAGAAGGGCCGTGACGGACACCTGTCATGGCGGACAGGCAGTACTCGCCAAGAATGTGGAAAGACAGGCGCTAGTGAATTAGCTCCGAAGAAAGAGCCTGTGTATGCTCTCACTTGAGAGAGAGTGGTGGCGTTTTTGTTGTTTATTTAGTTTGTATTGTTAACAGACTCTGGGTTCGAGGCTAAGCCCAACCCAAGGGGTTGTCCCCATCTCGCATGTTATTTTGGATTGGAGAATTGATGCTTTGGGCGGGCCACTGGAAATGACCGCCCTTAGTCCTTTGTTAATCAAGTGCTTAAAAGCACATGTAAACGGATGCAGTCCAGTCTGAGCTGAGGACGACATCGTTCGCCAAGAGGGCCTTCAGCGCCGAAGCCCGACGGCGTGCAGCTTCTGCCAGCAACCGCTCGAGCCCAACTCCGGAGCCACTCCATCGCCCCCATGAAGTCGTCGGCACGTAAGCTCGGACGCCCCAGCCTCTGATGTATAACCTTAATCATGTGTAATTATTGAATATACCTGTTTGTTTAAACTGAGCCATACGGTGTCTCTTTGCCTCTCCGTCCCGTGTGGACCTGCGCATTATGGGGGTCATCACACTATCTCTAAAATCGTCTTCAGGTAGTGAGAGTCAAAGATACTTCAGCGACTTCAAACCTCTTTTATATGGCGTGCCACAAGGCTCTGTTTTAGGACCTTTTCTTTTCAGCATTTATGGCAATGATTTTGCGGATCTTAGGCTGAATTCGGTACTTTACCAATAAGCTGATGACACAGGGCTCCTTCGTCCGAATGAGACTTGCAGTAGGGCTGCAGAACTGTTACAAATGGATGTTAGCAAAGTTTGTGATTGATATTCAGGCAACGAGATTTACAATATTAAGCAGAAAACGGCTCTGGTTTGTTTTAGAAATCCTCACAAAAGGTCATATTAAATGAATCTCTTATTGTGCACGAATCGTTCTGCCCTAGATGTCAATGTGTTCCTATGCCCTTATCTGAAAGAGTCAAATATCTAGGCATTCATCTCGATGCCAATCTATTCTGGTCTGCTCAAGTTGAGCATTTTAAAAAACGACTCCATGTAACTTCTATGTATCTACACATAATGAAATTGAATACTCCTGGTAGGTTGCGTCAGCTTGCGTTTAAGGCTATAGGACGGTCTGTTTTAAGGTATGGTTTCACCGTTTATGGCTCAAGTGCGTCGTCTAGAAGGAGCCAAATCGATAGATTATTACATAGATTTTCCGAAAATGTTTTGTGTGGCACGTATAAGGAGGCCTTAGAGAGTGCTGAAAGAATGCTCGCAGCTAATGTGTACCTCATTCAAGATTTCATTACACATGCAGTAATTGCTATATTTCACTTTTCAAATAACTTTAAACTTCCTGTAAACAAACCTAAAATACTAAGAAAAGTAGTGGTTTAAACTACTCAAGATACATACACACAGGGGGAAAAATGTGCCGATTGCTCTACATCCCCTTCCTTTTTAACCAGCTTCCAACAAAAATACTGCCATTACAGACTCTCAAGTAGGTCAAATCACAAGTAAAGTCCTGGCTAATTACGTCTACAACATTGCAAACGATCGGTAATTACCGTCGGTAATACGCGCACTGTCCGAGAAATCAGTGCACAGCTTTCATATCGGCCAGCGTTTAAAACAGTAAAATAGCAGCTGTTCTCTTCGTGTCTGAGCGTACTTCCTTCTTGCTAACGATGTGGTCTATCAACGGAAGCTCTTCATAGGAAAAGTGGCACTTCTCTGCTTTATAGGTTAGGCCGGACGACTTGATTGCTTCTAGTACAGTTCGAAGCCTTTTTAGATGGTCTTCAAAGTTTGAGGCGAAAAAAACAACCGCCTAAATATACTAGACCAATTTGCCGTTCAAGCCTTCAGTACCGTAACCATTATTCGCTGAAATGTCGCCGGTGCGGAACAAAGGCCAAACGGCATCCCCTTGAACAGGAAGAGACCATCCTGAGGTATCAATGTGGTCTTCTCGCGATCTTTTTCTCAGCCTCAATTTTCCAGTAGCCACTCCTGAGGTCCATCGATGACAAATATTTGGCGTTGCAGAACTGGTCCAGTGTGTCGTCGATGCGGGAGAAGGGGCAGGTGTCCTTTTTCGTTATGTTGTTTACGCGTTGCTAATCGACGCAGAACCCAGGTGCGCCGTCTCGCTTCATGACTAGAACAACCGATGTCGCACAGGGACTCTTCGATGGTCGAATAACGTTGTCGCGAAGCATTTATCGCACTTGGGCCCGGATGGCCTGTCGTTCTCGCGGAGACACACGTTAGGTGTTCGGGCGGAGAGGTCAGGTGTGCTGCTCGATTATAGTGCGATGCTTGGCAATCAGCGTTCGTCGGACCTTCGGCGATGACGAGGAGCACTTGCTATAGCTTGGAAGCAGATTGCGGATCTGGTCTTGCCTGCTTCTGGGCAGGCCTTAGTATATGTCGAAAACGTGTTTGCGATCTTCCTGAGATGAGTCTTCTGGGACTCGATTTGAGAAAGCGAAGGTGTCGAGAACATCGGATAGTTCGTTGAGGAAAGCAATTCTCGTTCCTTTTTTAACGTGCCGGTATTCGTCCCTGATGTTCGTCAGCAGCACTTCAGCTTGTTGATTGTGGAAATGTGCAATGCCTCTTGTGATGCCGATTCCTCGCTTTAGAAGCAACGCCGTGTTCCCCTCGACGAGAGCTTCCAGGTTCTTGACATCCGTGGCACCTATAGTGACCATGACGCTTGATCGAGGTGGTGCGCTCATTGTTCATCCAGGACACTCGGGGCAACATGCTGCTTCATGGTCGTCATTGTAGAGATGGCTTCGTCCGTAGAAAGCGTCATCAGCTTGGAACGCCGGTCGAATATCGCCTCATGCTCATTAAGGAAATCGATGCCGAGTATCACGTGGCAGGAACATTGCTGTAGTAATACGGAAATCAAAGGTTAGGTATGTCTCTTCACGATCACTCGCACTGCATCACCCCGCTGGCGTAATGAGTGTGCCTCCGGCGGTGCGAAATTGCGAGACTTTCCAGGAAGTCGTGGCAATCCTCAATTGCGCGGCGAATGTTCCATTCGTCACCGAATAATCGGCACTCGTGTCGACCAGAGAGGTAACTTTCCGGCCGTCGATAGTCACTTCTAAGTCTGATGTCCTGGCTCTTGCTTTGCACGTCGTCCTTGGCGTCAGGCTACGCCTTCTTCGCGTATGCGAGTCGTCGAAGCTCGTCTGTGTCGAGGCGTCGTTTTGAAGTCAGTTCGCGTCGTGGTCGAGGTTGTCCTTGTGCGCGGCGTCGGTGTAGCGGGTGCAACGCCTTCATGTGGCATAGCACGTGCAGAGTCTTCATGCGGCGTAGCAGGTGCAGCGTCTTCATTCGGCGCGGTCGATGGGGGATCTTCGTCGTTTCGCTGGTGGGCAACCTCACCTCCAAACGCTGTTGTACCGGCACTATCACAATCAGCAGGGCTGTGCCGCCTCTGCTCATGACATGCGCTCGCGCTGGCTACGTGGGGCCACGTGCGGAGTTAAATACAGTTGATTCCTGGTTCCCGGCCTGTTCGCTTCGTTCGCGTCGCGCTCCGTATAGTTCGTTATGGATAAGGTGTCTGTCACTCTATAGTTTGGTACCCGGACGTAATGGACGCGGATAACGCCACCACGGTTGCAGCGCCCAGGCTCCAGGTCCCGGCTCATCCACCGGCTGCGGAGGACATCGCCAGCGTCCACATTCGGCTGCCGTCATTTTGGCCTCGGAATCATGCCGTATGGCTGGCGTAAGTGGAGGCTGTGTTCGACCTTCGGCGCATCACTTCACAACGCGTGAAGTATCTCCACGTCCTGTCGACGTTCTCCCGTGAGGTAATGGACGAGTTTGGTGACATTTTGAAGAAGCCCGACCCTTCCTCCCCGTATGATCACTTCAAGCCTACAGTCCCGGCGCGGAAGACCATCTCGGAGCGCCGCCGCCAGCAGCAGTTGCTCAGCACTGATGACCTTGGCAACCGTCGACCATGTCTGCTCCTCCAGCGTATGCGACAGTTGCTCGGCGACCACCCACAGGACGTCAACAGCCCGCTACTCCGCGGGCTGTTCCTTCAGCGCCTGCCTCAGAACCTCGCGGTTGTCCTGGCTGCAGCAGCTCATGTTAGCTTGGATAAGCTCGCGCAGTTGGCTGACCGCGTCACCGACTACTGTTGCCCGCGTTCTGTGGCTGCAATTCCTTCCGCCGCGTCGTCTACTTTCGTCGACCAGCAGTCAAGCGTCGAGGCTAAAATCGCCAACCTCGCGAGCACCATTTCCGCACTACGAGCGTCGATTCCTCGTGGCTGCCAGCGTTCCTCATCAACGGTTGCGCCATCGTTCCAGTTCCAGTCATCGATCGAGCCCAGCCCGTGACGGGTTCTGCTGGTACCACCGCAAGTTCGGCGCCGCTACCCGCTAGTGCTGGCTGCCTTGCCTACGGTCGGGAAACACGCCGGACAGTCACTGATGGCGGCCGGTGACTCTGGCTCTACATCCAGCCGCCTACTATACGTCACCGACAAGACTTCGGGAAGCCGCTTCCTCGTGGACACCGTGCTTGGTTAGCGTCGTGCCGGCCTCCCGCCTCGACCGGCAACGTACTGTGAAAGGAGTGCCCTTGCAGCCGGTCAACACCTCCCAGGTCTCTGCCTACAGGCAGCGCTCAGACTCTCTCGATTTGTGGTTACGCCACACTTTCCGATAGATTTTTATTATCATGGACGTGCGGTTTGCCATCCTCGGAGCGGACTTTCCCTCCACTTTTAGCCTGGTGGGCCACACGGCTCATTCGTCTATGGACGGCATCCTCGCCCCGGTGGCCACCGCTAACCTCCAAGCTGCTCCGCAGCTACCGTCGTCCGCCTTTGCTGCCATACTGGCCGACTTTCCTGTCATCACGCGGCCCAGCAATCTTGGGGTTCCCATCAATCACACCGTCACGCATAACATAGTCACTACGGTCCTACCATTGATCTGCCGACCATGCCGCCTTGCCGGAGACCGCCTAGTCATTGCCCTCTGGGAATTCGACCATAAGCAACAATTGGGCATCATTCGGCCGTAGTCGCGCAGTTGGTCTTCGGCGTTGGATATGGTGCCAAAACGTCCCCCTGCGATTGGCGCCCCTGCGGCGACTATCGTGCCCTCAACGCCCGCACTGTCCCAGATCGGTAACATTTCTCACATATTCACCACGCTGCGGCCCACCTGCATGGCATGACCACATTTTCCAAGATTGACATAGTGAAGACCTTCGAAGATTCAGGTGGAGCCTGCCGACATCCCTAAGACGGCCATTGTAACATCGTTTGGCCTCTTCGAGTACGTCCGTTATCCTTTGGTCTGCGAAACGCTGTTCAGACATTCCACTACTTCATCAACGAAGTCACTTGTGGTCTGCATTTTGTGTTCACGTATCTCGATGATCTGCTGGTTGCCAGTTTCTTGTCATAAGAACACGCTGAACATCTGCGCCTGCTCTTTTGAAGCCTCGAAGTGCACAGCCTTGCCATCAGTCAGGCCAAGTGCGTTTTTGGCGTCAACGTAATCGAGTTCCTTGGCTATCACATAACAGCGCCGGAAATTCGCCGTTTCGAGAGCAAGGTGCGCGCCATTAGCGACTTTCCTCGCCCCGGGCGCTGTAGACGGAAGAGGAGGAGGAAGCAGACACTGAGCGCGCCTTCATGGCTCTCCACATACTGCTCCCCTAACTCAGGGAAAGTGACCCGTTTAGATTCCTCGCTTAGCTCACCTTGTTTTAACGACTACAAATGGGATGTCATTGACAACCCATATGGCACGATCACCGCCCTCTACTAATCATTCTAACATTTTCACCGTAAATAATCCTAACAAAACCGTGACGCTGGGAGGTGGGTTTTGAAGACTGGCAACTTTTAGAGGAAAAGACACTGTAGAAAATATAATTTTAAGAAATTTGAGCATCGATCAGATAAACGAAAATTCACGAACTTTATATCGTAACTGCCGCACAGTTGGCTATTCCTCAGTTTTCAGGAGTATTGCGACAAGACCATGAGGTGTGGTTTACAAAACACTGCAAAGAACCAAAAAACAACAAAATAGGGCTTGGGGAAAATTTCACAGGTATCCGACAAATGAGAATCTTGTAAATTTTAAAAAGGCAAGAGCTAAAGCACGGTACGTCCATCGCACTGCCGAGAAAGCATCACGGCAAAGTTATGTTTCATCTATAAACAGTCAAATCACATCTAAAAAATTTCGGAACAGGTTTGAAAAGTAAATGGCAACTTCTCACCGTTCATAATTCCTCTCCTGACCACACCTGGCACACAAGCACAAGGAAACAGGTAGACATTTGGGTGAACACTTCGCTGCGGTTTCCAGTTCGTCGCACTGTACGCAGTCATTTGTAAAACACAAAAATGTAACTGAAAAACAGGCTTCCAATAAATGGAGGTGGAAAAGAACAATACAACAGTATAATTACTATCTAAGAAATAAAAAGAATACTGTCTGCCGGGAGAAAAACTCCTCTAGTACCCGAACAAAAATACATTATGCTTGCCCATCTTTCCAAACCTGCCGTAGAAGCACTTTTAAGATTCTTTAACACAGTTTGGATATCAGAAAAAATACCTGAAGCCTGGAAAAAAAAGCTATTATTGTACCGTTTCTTAATTTCTTAAACCTAGCAAACCTCCAACCTCTCCTAGCAGTTACAGACCTATAGTTCATACCAGTTGCCTCACCAAATTGTTTTAAGGTGTCCTGAGTATAAGATTACCTTTTGTCCTTCAATCCTATGAACTTCTTGATATCCATCAGTGTGGTTTTAAAAAAGCAGGCTCCACTACCGGTCACCTAGTCCGTCTCAACAATACTGTCAGAGAAGCTTTTATACACCAACTACACTGTCTTGCAGTTTTTTTGTTTCGACTTAGCAAACACATATGATACCACATGAAAAATCGCGATTCCTCGGGGCTTTGCATTCGTGTCAGAATGCTGAACTCCATCGAAGACTCTTTGTCTAATCGTTCATTTAATATCTGCCTAGGCTCAACCCTTTCGAGGAATTCTATTCAGAAAAATGGAGTATCTCAAGGCTGTATCTTAAACACAACTCTCTCTATTCTAAAAATGAATTTTCTTAACAAAATAATACCAAGATCCGTTATGTATTCACTTTTTGTAGACGACCTCCAGATAGCTTGCGCATCCTCCAGCATGTCAACATGCGAAAGGCAAGCACAATTAACGATAAACAAACTGTCATCATGCTAAGACAGAAATGGTTTCCGGTTTTCTGCACATAAAACAGTACCCATTATCCTACCCTACATCTGAACGAAACCGAGTTGGCTGTAAAAAAGGAACACAAATTTTTAGGTAAAACATTTCACAAAAAAACTCAGTTTCATGCCCCGTATTAACACGTTAAAAAAGAAAACTTCCCCATCACTGAATATACTCACGGTCTTTTCACATAAACAGTGGGGTTCTGACCGGGCAAGCTTTCTTCAAATTTATGGCTCTATGGTACGATCCTTCTTAGACTATGGTAGTGTAGTATATGGTTCAACAAGACCATCGTACTTGAAACGACTCGACTGAGTGTTCAATTCAGGTTTACGTCTTTCACCTGGTGCTTACAGGATGTCACCTGTAAGCAGTCTTTATGTTGAAACAAACGAACCGTCACCTACAGACAGAAGAACCATGCTCGCATGCTCATACATATTAAAAATCCGTTCGATGCCCAAACACTTAAGTTACCCCATTGTAACAAAGCGCCCATCCTGAATTCTGTTTAACGGACCGCTAGCTATTAGGCCGGTTCTCCTGCGTTTTGAAGACATGTGCCAAAACCTCGGCGTACTAAATACATTACCGGGCATTGCTCGAGGACGAGATGCACTGCCTTGGTGGTACATTTTTACTGCAATATGTGATTTCACACTTACATAGTTCTATAAAAAAATAAATGCCACAAAAACATATATTGCGAAACATATAGTGCAAGAATAACAAACTACACAATGTAAAACCAGTTTTAGGTGAATGGAAGTCCTGCAACCCACAAAAACGTTTCAAAGAAATGATTATCTGCCGTCTTCGTATAAGACACATGCACCTCATGCGCTCGAAGATGTTTCAATTGTCAAAGATTCGGCCACGGCTCAGAAAGTTGCCGCGGTCGCAAAACTTGCGCAAAATATGCCTCGAAGGATCACCACTCTGATGATTGCGACGCAGCCCTGCGCTGCGCTAACTGTGATGGAGACCATGCTGCGTACTCGAGGGCGTGTCCGTCCTGGAAGAAAGAAATCAATCAATCAATAAATCAAGCAATTATATTTCCTCAAAGATTCTTTTTTAGGGGCATTACATAAGGGGTGGGTACAACGTTTTTTGTGACAGCAAATAATCATGCGTTATGATGACAAATAGCTGTAGGCTCTACGCGTGAAGTTCGCGGGACCGGTTATTGCTGCAATGTCAGCGGGAAGGCCATTCCAGTCCGCGGCGGCGCGAGAAAAAAATGAAGCTGCGAAGGTGACAGTGCGTGCACGAGGACGGCTGATCTGTAGTTGATAGAGATATGCGTGCATGAGGAACCATGTAGGGCGCAGTTCGTAGATGGCTGTAAAAAAACTTGTGGAATAATAAAAGACTGGCTGTGCGGCGGTGCAGCTCGAGTGGCTGAATGCCTGAAAGTGATTTCAGATACGTAACACTCGTGCTATAATGGTATGAAAAATGAATAAATCTACCGGTGCGGTTTTCCAAAAGTTCTAATGCATTGGTCAGATAGGCTTTATGTGGGTGCCAAATAGGTGAAGCATATTCTAATTTTGATTTCACAAGTGATTCGTAAGCTAATAACTTAACATCCACGGGCGCATCACGAAGATGACGTTTTAGAAAGCCAAGGGATTTGTTAGCTGACGAAATGAAGTTATTTATATGTTTTTTTCCAGGATAGGTCAACGCACAAGGTTACGCCTAAATATTTGTATATTTCTACTGGCAGCCCGGGAACGGAGTCGATATGATAGAAGGACACTAGCGGGTTGCGACGATGATGAAAAGAGAGTACGTTGCATTTCTGAGGGTTTAAGTTCCATTACCAAGATTTTACACCAATCCTGAATTTTGTTAAGGTTGTTTTGGAGGGATGATTGATAAAAGATGTTACTAACTGTTTGATGAAGAACACAATCGTCAGCAAACATGCGAATTTTACAGCAAACATGCGAGGGCAAATCATTTAGGTATATTAAAAACAGAAGGAGACCTAGAACAGAACCCTGAGGGACGCCAGATGTTACAGGAAGGAAGCTGGAAGTGTGTTCATTCACAAAGACGGACTGAGTGCGGTTAGTTAGGAATTCTTTAATCAATTCAACAACATTTGGTTCGATATTAAGGTGAGATAACTTGTGTAAGAGGCGTTTGTGAGCAACTTTGTCGAAAGCTTTTTTTAAAATCAATAAATGTAGCGTCAGTGTGTAGTTTAAGATCTAAGTCGTCATGCAGGTCATGGATAACGAGGGATAGTTGAGTATCGCAAGGAAAGCCTTTCCGGAACCCGTGCTGCGCAGGATGAAAGAAATTGTTCGCATCCAAGTAGGCAACGACATGGGAGAATATGACGTGTTCCATGAGCTTGCAAGGTACACTCTTTAAAGAAATGGGGCGATAATTTAGTGAGAATTTTTGTTGCCGGGTTTGAAAACTGGAATGACCTTGCCATTTCTCGAGTCTCGAGGAAGTTGGCCAGAAGAGAGTGACTGCTGAAACAACAAGCATAAATATCTGGCACTGGTGGGTTTAGTATTCTTAAGAAATTTGGCTTTGATATTATCTAAACCAACAGAAGAAAGTTTCATTTATCGATTAGCGACAGGATTCCAGAAGTGTTAAATTCAACAGGCGACATGGAATCATCAAGAAAAGTGTTAGGCATCAGAAATGGTACATCAGATTCATTAGTGAACACTGACTGAAATGCAGCATTGAACATGTGAGCACATTCGGCATGACTAAGTACGTCACCCGCTTCATTTGAGATACTGAAATCGCGTTTGTTTTGGGTTGCTAATGTCCCAGAATTACCGAGAATTTGTGCGTAGAATTTTAGGCAAGTCTTTGTTAAAAAAGAAACGTTTTGCGTTCATGGCAGATGAATTATATGCCTTTTCAGGAGCGTGATACTTATCCCAGGCCGTCTGTTTAGTTTGTGCTTTGGCTGCGCGGAAAAGATGGTTCTCTCGATTCTCCAGACGTTTAAGTGTTTCAGTGAATCATGGCTTCTGAGAATTCTCTCGGAAGGTGAACTTAGCAATGAACTGATCAGTTAGCTCAGTAATTTTGTTCTAAACTTAGCCCAATATTCTTCGATAGACCGAATATGAAAATAAGTGTGTAAACATTGAAAGAAGGCATCCAGTTCACGATTGATCTCTGTATAGTCACCCTTGTCGTACAAACGAATCATCTTTTTGAAGATTTGGCTCCGAAGCGGAGTTAATGCTATATTGGCATGAATTACTTCGTGATCGCTTATTCCAGAAAGAATCGTAACCGACTTAACACTTTCGGGATGGCTGACGAGTTGTAAGTCTAAAATGCTAGCGCTCGTTTGTGTATTCTTGTTGGTGTCGGGATAACTTGTGTAAGGCCAAAGTTTAGGCAGACTTCCATAAAATTCTTGGCTTCCACCGTGCCTGATGCTGTAGTAGTGTTAGTACTCCAGTCAATATCCGGGAAATTAAGGGCACCAAACAGAAGAATATGTGACTTTTGATATTCTGCAGTAATTTCACACCGCAAGTTATTAAGTTTCTCTGAAAAGTCCGGGGTACTGTGCGGGGGCCTGTAACAAACCCCAAAAAGTACTGACTGAGGTGGACAACGGCAGAAAAGCCACAATATATCGAGATCAGAAATGTAAACGATTAAAAATGGTAAATTATTAGAAAACTCAATGAGCATTCCTCCACCGCGAGACCCCTGACGATCCCTACGGAAAAGCTTAAAGTTCGATAAGTCTGCCAGGATTTCACTGTCGTTTATTTCTTGAGTCAGCCAGGTTTCGGTTATTACGAGGATGTTGCTATTGGATTAGCGAACAAGACTGGAGATTTCTTCCCTGTTAGGAATAAAACTGCGGATGTTCGTGAAAACTACGGAAAAAAGGTGTGAACTGAGGTGATAGTCGATACGGAGGCCTGGAGTGATGCTGTGGGGTGCTTTTTCTAGATGGGTGCTATAATATTTCCTTGATAGTTTCCGAGGAGTCGTCGTAAACATATCGTGCGCGGCCGATGAACAAGGTTTTGTAACTCAGCACATAAGCCGTATATTTGCTTTTTGCAAAGATAAGTTGCTTTCGAACCTTCCTAACAGCAGGCGAGAAGTACTCACCGGCGCTGTATCCAGTATTTTTGAATTTTTTTTCCATTGGACAGAATATTCAGCTTCGTTTTGTGGGAGTGAAATTTGACGATTATTGGTCTTATTTTGCCGGGTGTGTGATGGCCGAGGCGATGCGAGCGCTCAATATTGATTGGATCAGCTGTTATATGCAGGATAACGGAACAAAAACTGATTACAGCTTCCTCAGATTGTGCGTAAGTTTCTGTAGGATCAGTGTCAGGGATGCCATTAAATATTACATTGTTCCGACGTGACCGGTTCTCAGCGTCGTCAACACGAGCTTCAAGGTTTTTTTATCTGAGCGCACATTTGCGGTGTCGCTGTCTCCATCGAGTCAAATCGTGACTGCATCTCAGTGATAAGTTGGCTTTGTGCCTCAAGAACACACATGTGTGCTAATACGTCTGCGATTGGCGCATCTGTACCCGTAAATTGTTTTTTCATGACATTTATCTCTGAGAGAAATGTAGAATGCCAGGCAGACAGTTTCTTTAGCTCCGCAAGCACGGTTTCAAAATCAGTTCCCGGATTTGATTCAATATCCCCAGCCAAAAGTAACAAGGATCGAACATGAACACATTCAATACCAATACAGATACAGCTCTGTGGGCTCGGTAGCTGTAGTAAGATATAATTGCTAGTTTCCTTAGCAAATTGGCTGTAAAAATTACCAACCTGTATCATGTAGGCGAAAGGGTTAGACTGTGCGGTTGCACAGCCGCCGAGCCCACAGAGCGGCGCGGATGGACGCTGCTCCTTTATAGCTTCCACTGGTAATGTCGCTCGCAGCTTCGCTTGCCAGAGATACGGTAGTGTCCAGTGCTGCCCGAGGGCCGTTCCGGAAAATGGCGAGATGATGACTGTAGGGTAGCAGCAGGGGCTGTTGCTGTTTCCAGCATCAGCATGCGTGGGAAGCACTATGGTTCCAGGGCACGCAGACAGCAGGGCGGAAATTGCCACGCGAACGATGAACAGAAGAATCTTCATGATGCAGGCGAAAGGGTTAGACTGTGCGGTTGCACAGCCGCCGAGCCCAAAAGGAGATAATCACCATAAATACGCAGGAAAATATTTCATTTAAAGAAGCGAGAAGGCGTTTTGCGCTTGCAAACGTTTTCTCCTCCACAGCAAAACAAAACTTCGCTGATGTGGTGCGCAGGGGGGTAGCACCACACAGCAGTCCGGCACCAGCCGAGGCCGCTTTCGCAGAGACTATGGCAGGGCAATCCACGGCCCAGGCAGGGATAGCGAAAGCTGCCCTGTCCTTGCCAAATCAGGGAGCGCCGGTCCATGGGTCGGCATCCCGCAGGACCTCCCCCCGTCGGGACAGGCCTAAAACTAGACACAACCGCAGCTGCGCGGACCTCCAGCACCTCTGGCGAGGTGATGGATGTAACCCCAAATCCGCCCGCTTGCAGCGGCGGAACAGCTCTCTTGATCGAAAAAAAGACAGACCCCTCATAACGGGCCTACCACATAAGTAAATCCCCTTTCAGTCCTTCTCAAAAACAAAACATAGTTTTTTTTAAATCAGTGCACCTGCAGAGGACTTATGCGGAATTACAGGGACATAACACATATTTTAGAGTCAATGATACCCGTAGTTTTAGGTCTTAAGGAGACCAATCTTGGTCCACAACGTGTGCATATCCTGAAACATTATAAAATTTTAGGCGCGATCGCCAGCAGGCAAATCGACTCTCGGGGGGCGTCGCGATTGTCGTTCAAAGCGGCGTCCCTGCTCAAGAAATCAAACTCGAAACAAAACTTGAGGCGGTTCAAGTCAGAATCGTCAGATATAAAACAGTAATAATCTGTTCCGTATACATTCCTCCACATTTTACATTAACAGTTCATTACCTACAAGAACTGATAAATGATCTTCCCGAGTACATATCTGGTAGCTTGGGATATTAACGCTCACTCCTCTTTTTGGGCAAGCGAGCGCAGCGACTGCAGGGGGCATAGAATCGGTAATTTTATTCTCACAAACAATAAATGTCGTTTCAACACAGAAAACGCCACATACTGCTCTCCAAACTCGGGGAATACGAGCTGTTTAGATTTTTATTTTAGTTCATAATCTGTATTTAAGAATTTTAAATGGGATGTCATTGACAACCCATATGGCAGCGATCATTTCCCTGTACGTATTAGCTTAACATCTCCACCGCAAATAATTCCAACAAAACCGCGACGTTGGAAGCTGCATTTAGTAGACTGAGACAATTTTAGAGCACAAGAAATTTAGAGAATATAGTTTTAGAAAACCTCAACATCAACGACATTTTTTTAAATTTTTATTCAATACTGCCAGCCACCATTTGGTAGCCAAGGCAGGAGTGAAACAAGCATACATCGTTGTACAACGCGGTTCAACAAAGCAAGCACACACAAAAAAAGCGAGCACAGAAGCAAGAACAAGTACTCTGCGTTTCTCAAAAAAATGCAAAAAATAAGAGGAGGAAAAAACACACTGCGTCTACAACTGAGACGCGACAGCAGATAAGAAAGAATCTTGGTTTGTCAAGCTAACCACGTCACGCGAAAGGCCGTTCCATTCTGATATTGTTTTTGGAAAGAGAAAACTGGTAAGCTTTAGGTCGGCGCCGAGGCACTACTATTGTGGAGTTTTGTTTGCCGCGTGTTGGGCGAGAATTATTATATTTCATGTAAGAGTGAAAAATTAATCTTTGTTAAATTATTGATAATACCATGCAGCAGTTTTAAACGGTGTAACTTTCGGCGGGATTAAAGCGTCTGGAGTTCAGATTGCCTTAGTAATTAGTGACAGACACATGTCTACCGTATGCGTTTTAGATTAATCTTAGTGCTTTCTTTTGCACGCCTTCGAAGCGATTTATATCTACTTGGGTGTGCGGATCCCAAAGAACGTCTGCATATTGCAACAATGGGCGTACTAATGCAGTGTATTCTCTTAATTTTGTGTTAGTTGTGCAGTGCTTTAGGCGATTTGATAACAGTCAAAGCCTGTTGGACGCCTTTGAAACCAAATGCCCGATATGCAAGCTCCAGCTTAAGTTACTGCTAAATACAACCCCCAGGTATTTGTACTCAGTTACATGAGAAATGGTGGTGCAGTTCATTTTGTATGTCTAGTTATGAACATGCTTCTTTCGTGTAATTGTCATCTTTGCACACTTTGAGGTGTTTAAAGACATTTCCCACGACATGCACCGCTGCAAAACCTCTCAGAGGTAGTCGTTTAGTATATATTGATCGTCAGCATTTTGAACAGGTAGGTATCCAACTCAGTCGTCTGCGAAAAAACGGCATCGCACTGGGGAATCGAAACTCAGGTCATTTAAATAAATAAGGAACAGACGTGAAACAAGCACGGAGCCTTGTATGACTCCCGAAGGAACTGAAGCTGGTGTGGAATTGTAACCAGATATTTGGACGTACTATTATCGTTCAGAAATGTAGGAGTCAATCCACTGAACAAGACGCTGATTTTGCAGTAAATTTCGGAGGTTTACCATCAGCTTACGGTGCGAAACACGATCAAAGGCCTTCGCGAAGTCTATAAATATTGCGTCTGTTTGCCCATCCTTATCAAGGCCTGCCAAGAATTCATTGGTTGTGCGAATTAGTTGTGTTACAGTGGACAGGTCGCGCCGAAATCCATGCTGGCTACTAGAAAAGAAGTTGCTACTTTCTAAAAGAGTGCTCAGGGGCTTGAAAATGAAATGCTCCATTAACTTACCCGAAGATCGTAATAGTGAAACGGGCCTGTAGTTAATTACACAAAGTTTTCGCCGGATTTGTGAATGGGGATGGCATTTGCAACTGTCCAGTCAGCTGGAACTTCAGAATTTAAAAGGCTTTCATTGTAAATAAAAACAAGGTATTTAGCACACCACTCTGCGTAGCGGGAGAGAAATGTATTTTGGATGGCATCTGCTCCAGGAGACTTTCTTCCGTCTAAATTAAGCAGGGCAGCAAGAACTCCTTCGACAGATACTAGTAAGTCTGGCAAAATAAGGCACGGAGTCAGAAATCCAGGGGTGTACCTACTATCTGTTGCAAACACTGAAGAAAAGTAATCATTGAAAGCTAATGCAATGCTATACGGGTCATTAATTTCCCTGTGATTCGACCGAATTTTGCTAACTTGATCCATCTGTGTTAAATGTGTCCAAAAGTTTGCGGGGTCTGTAGTGAGAAACTTATGCATTTTAATATTTAAAAAGTTATAGTTAAATTGTTTTATTTTCATGCGCAGCTCTATGCGAAGGGACTGCAAAGAAACGTGACCTGCTCTAAGTCATGCGGATCCTACGCGCTTGATGCGACGTTTAAGCTGGATCACATCACGCATAATCCATGGACTAGTGCGATTCATTTTTCTATATTTTTTCGGCACGTATCTTGCGATACATTCATATACAATAGCCCTGAAGTGCACCCATAGGTCATTGACATTCATGAGACCAGCCAAACGTTTTTCGATAAACCGATCGTAGTCTTGCTCCAATAAATCTAAAATACTTTTGTCTAGCGCACTGTTAAAGTCAAGAAACGGTTTTCTTAACACTAGGGCAGGCGGCCGCACCATGTTGCTTTTGAAGAGCATTGCTTCGTGGTCAGAAATATCTGGGATGATATCCATAGAGCAACCGAGTCCCTCAATATGGCATCGCTTATAAACACAAGATCAAGAAGCGAGCTTACCCGATGCAAAACGTGTCGGCCCCGGCACGACCTGCTTTAAATTGAACGAAAAGGCAATGTCAAGCAAAAGATCGGCATGTTGACATGAAGTTACTCCCGCCAGAAGTTCCCAATTAATTCTTGGCAAGTTAAAGTCATCACATATCATTATGTGAGTATAACGTCTACGATGTTCTTCCATAAAATCGTGCAATTGTTCAAGAATCGAAATTTCAGCATCAGGGGGCCTGCACACAGAACCAATGAAAATGTTCAGATGACAAAACCGAAGCAATATCTAAACCATTTCGATGCCTGTGTTATGAGGAATAACTATGTAATTTAATTCCTTTTTTATCGCTATAGCCACGCCCCCTCCCCTTCTGCTGCGACCATGCCGCAATATCCCGTGGGTGTTGCGTATTACTTCTGTATCTGGAAGTGCTTCCTTAAGCCACGTTTCAGTTATGATTGTGACGTCTGGGTCGTGTGAGGTAAGGAGAGCGTCTAGGTCACCACATTTATTCCATACGCTTCTGGAATTGATATTCAACAAAAAAAAGAGCGCCTGCTGTGGGGTGGACACCTAGTCGTTGGCTGGGTAATCCCGCATGTGTGCCATGTAAACAATAGACCTGACAGGCTGGTCATTCACCACTTGCAGGCGCCCTCTCCTCACGAGTTTCCTCCCATCGGAACACCTTTCCGTTTATCTTTATCTTGTCAAAAAACAGCCCGACCTTTTCACCGTTTTCTTTCTGCGGTTCGGCGCTGACCTAAACCTTCTTGCGAATCGACTGAACCCGTGGCGAAAATTTTTCAGAAATGCTGTATTCCGTGTTTTTCAGTTCGCTGCAGTTTTGAAGAATCTTACCCTTGTCCCTTCCGTCCAACTACTTGGAGATTATTGGGCGGCATTTTTTTTTCATCGGGCCTTCCGATTCTGTGGATTTGCTCGATGAATACATTAGACACCTGCAGTATGACACACAAATTTTTTTAGATACAAATGCTTCTAGGTCCTGCCGTTCTTCATTTTTTCTTTCACGCCATAGACAATTAAACTGTTTCTCCTACTCCTGTTTTCTAAGTCGACAACTTTCCGAAGCAAAGTTTCGGCAGTGTTTTGCAGTTCATCGACTATCTGGGAATAATCAGTGACAGTTGAGGTGAGTCCGTCAAGTTTAATTTAGATAGACGCCCTTCTGTCATTTGTCTCGGCTAGTTGTTGACTTACAGACTGTGTGGTTTGTTTAAGTTCACTAAGTTCATCAATAATTTGTTTAAGCATAGTTTCAGTAGTATTAGGGCCAGGATTAGGTTCCACATCGCCACTGGAACAGAAAACGTCTACGAAACAATGGTAAGTTGCTAGAACCACTCCGCTCATGGGCCGTGGGCACGCTAGAAGCAAAAGACAGACATCATCACTATGGTAAGCGTGAACAGGAAGGCTGTCTCTTAACTGAATGAAAATCAAGAAGGGGCTTGTGAGACGCATAATCCTTGTGCATTTGCCGTGCCCACTGACTGCACGGCAAGGGAGGTCCATATATATATATAGTCATCGGAGCTGATGACGTAGACGATGGCGGCTCCCGATAATCAGGAAGCTGAAGTTTCCAAGTGCGCAGGTCCGGTTTCTCTGTTCCCCAGGTGTTGTACATTGATTGGCTGGTCCAGGGTACGTGTTGCTCGGCCGCTTCGACAGGAAAATCGAACCATGTCTCACCTGGTGAACGCTTTGCGATGATGTGCACGGCTTAATGAAAAACAACAAGGGGCTTGTGAGACGCATAAACCTTGTGCTTTCGCAGTGTCCACTCGAAATCTTCACGAATTCTATAATTACTGCCGCACACTTAACTATTTCTCAGTCTACAGGAGTGGTGCGACAAAAACACGAAGTTTGGTAGAGAACAGAATGCATGGAAGCAAAAAACAACAAAATAGAGCTTGTGGTAAATTTAGCAGGTACCCAAAACAAGAGAACCTCGTACAATGTGAAAAGGCGAGAGCGGGCGCTCGGTACGTTCGTCACATTGCCGAGAAAGCCTCTTGGTAGAGTTATGTGTCATCTATATACAGTCAAATCGCATCTAAAAAACGTGGCAGCAGGTTCGAAAATTATATCGCAACTTCTCAGCGTTCAGAGTTCCTCTTCTGACAACACCTGGCACATGAAACAAGCATAAGAGAAGAGCCATACATTTTGGGGGAACACTTCGCTGCTGTTTCCAGTCGTTCTCACTCATTTCTGAAACAAAATAATATAGCCAAAAAAAATTCCAAAACGTGGAAGTGGAAAGGAACAATGCAACAATTTAATTACTCTCCAAGAAAATATTTTGAGCACTGTCTGCCGGAAAAAAAACCGCACCAGGACCCGATCAGATACACTATGAAATGCTAGCGCATCTTTCTCAGCCTACCATAGAGGAACTCTTTATTTCCTTTAAAAAAACATCCATAAAAAAAAAATGCCGAAGGCATATAGAACAGTCGTGATAGTGCCTTTCCTGAAACGTGGAAAACCACCAAACTTCCCCTTGTAGCTAAAGGCCAGTAGCTCTTACAAGCTGTCTGGCCAAGTCACATGAAAGTGTCCTGAATATAAGACTAACATTTGTCTTTGAATCCCGCGAACTTTTTGATGTCCATCAATGCTGTTATAAAAAGGGAGGCTCAAGAACAGACCATTTAGTTCGCCTTGAAAACACAATAACAGAAGCTGTTACACAGAAATACCACTGTCTTACCGTTTTCTTCGATATGGAGAAAGCGTATGATACAGCCTGGAGGTTTGGGATCCTCTGCGACCTTGGGGACCTAGGTATCCGTGGCAGGATGTTGAACTGCGGGAAAGACTTTCTTTCCGACCGCTTATTTCAAGTACGCCTGGGATCAACCTTGTTTATGAGGTTCGTTTAAGAGAACGGAGTTCCTCGGGGGCGTATTTTAAGCACGACTGTGTTTTTTATAAAAATGAGTTCTATAAGTAAACTAATTCTAAGATCCATCCTGTATTCTGTGTACGTTGATCTTCAAATAGCCTGCGCATCCTCAAACATAGCAACATGCGAAAACAAATACAATTTACAATGAATAAACTAATGACGTGGGCAAATCAGAACAGTTTCTAGATTTCAACACAAAAACAGTAGCCACCCTTTTCTCGCTGAAACGAGGCATACAAGCAGATCCATTCAAACACCTAAACGGAGCACAGATATCTGTCAAAAACGAGCACAAATTTCTAGGCATAACCTTCGGCAAAAACTCACTTTCCTGCCTCATCTAAACGTACTGAAAAAGAAAGCCTCCGGATACCTAAATATGCTCAAAGTACTGTCACGTAAATGTTGGGGTGCTGACAGCACATGCCTTTTACAAGTTTATCGCGCCGTGGTACGCTCTACCTCAAATTACAGATGTATAGTATATTGGTCAGCGAGAGCATCGTATCTCAAAATGACTTGATTCAGTGCATATTTTAGGTTTATGTCTTTTCATTGGTGGATACAGGACATCACCCATGAACAGCTTATATGTAAAAACTAATGAGCCATAACTTACAGACAGAAGAACCATGCTTACATGCTCGTACATTCTAAAAATCCTATCCTTAAAAAACATCTCTGTTACCCTATAGCTACGAAATGCCCATCGCGAACGCTGTTTAACAACAAACCGCAAGCTACCAGATCATTGCTCTTGCGATTTTAAGAGATGTCCCAGAAGGTTGGCGTCCTAAACACATTGCCTGGTACTGCGCAAAGACGAGACCCACTACCTCCATGGTACACTTTCTCTGCAATCTGCGATCTCACTCTTACACACTGCCGGTAGAAACAAACTCCACAAGAACATATAATACAAGAATGTCTTCCACTAGCCGAAAAGTACAGTACTTTCAGAGCTTTTTATGCCGATGGTCCAAAAACAAATGCCTACGTAGGAAGCGCAGTGGTACAAGGGAATTGGATTGAAATAGTAAGGCTTCCACACTGTGCCTCCATATTAACTGCCCAATGTTACGCGATCTTTGTAACTATACAAAAAGTTATTAACGAGAACCTCGCAAACAGTATTATATACAAAGACTCGCTAAGCATGCTTTCAGCCCTTTACTCTAGAAATGCAGACACTCCTATACTTGGTGATATCATACACAACGTATTAATAGCCGCAGCTAAAGGACAAAACCTAAAACTCTGCTCAGTACCAAGCCATACCGGAATTAAAATCAATGAAAGAGAAGACTTCTACGCCGCTCAAGCTCTTTATCAGCAAATAAAGATAGTAAATATACCGTTCAATGATTGCATTAACTTAATTCTTCGTAAACTAAGACAGAAATGGCAGTCCGCGTGGAACAACGAAGTAATTAACAAATTACGTAATGTAAAACCAGCTATAGGTGAATGGAAGTCCTGCACCCACCAGGAACGTTTTAAGGAAGTGATTATCTGCCGTCTTCGTATAAAACACACGCACGTCACACACAATTGCGCACTGACAAAACAAGATCAACCTGTCTGCGAAGAATGTGGAGATGAAGTTACGATTAATCACATTTTATTTTCTTCTATGAACTGGAAAAACTAAGGAAGAAGTACTTGACTCAGCTTTATAACGAATACTTTTCTTGTAGTGCCGCAGTGCATTTTGGGAGATGGTGCAATTATTGATATATCATGTGTTTTTAGCTTTCTTAAGGAAACGGAACTTCTCAAGATTCAAAATTTTTTTAACCCAATAATGTATTGGAATTTTAGCACACCTCAGCCACTTTCTTGTGCCTGAGAAGAATGTTGAGGCTTTTATTTTGATTGGTTGGGAGCCACCATATCCTTGCGCAGCAAAGGACAGCTAGTGAGGTCACCCAGGCCTGTTTAAAGCTTTTACTAGTAGCCATTTCTAAAATTTGTGTATGTGTTCACTGGGTAGTATTAACTTTTGAGGTCTTCTACACCAGGGATGATTTTTACATTTCTATAATATTCAACGAAAGACTTTTCCTATACATAGTTCTTGGCGCATGATGGCCTCTGCTGCCTATGCTCCATAAAACCCAACACAACACGCATATTTTATTCTATTGCGCGAAAGTAGATAAACAGGAAAAAGTACCTTGTTCAATTTTATAACTAATACATTCCTTTTCATGCCACACTGCTTTTAGGAGATAATGACGTTGTTGATATATGATGTGTTTTACCTTTCTTATAGAAACGGGATTTCTCAAGAGACCAAATTTTTTACCCACTGGTCTGTTTGAATTCTAATACACCTCAGCCACTTACTCACGCCTGAGAAGGCGGAGGTAATTATTTTGATTGGTTGGAAGCCTCGATATCCTTGCGCAGCCAAGGATAGCTACTGAGATTACCCAGCCCTCTTTAAAGCATTGCTGTAATGGCGGCTAGTTGGTTTGTCGTCTTCAGGTTGGCGCGCTATACTTTGGCACAAGTACTAGTTACTAAAAACAGGACCAGGCAGGTACGTGTGACCTGTTTTTTGTAAGTAGTCCTTGTGCCAATGTATAGGTCTTTAAAGCTTTTACTAGCAGCCATTTCTAAAGTTTGTGTATGTGTTCACTATGTAGTCTTAACCTTTGAGGGCCTCTACACCAGGGCATTTCTACAATATTCACTAAAAAAATTTCCATTAGATTGTGCTTGACGCATGATGGCCTCAGTTGTCTATGTGCCATAATACCCAGCACAACACAACACATAATGCAGTGGACTTTGGACGGATCTTGTAAAGCAAGATTTCTCAGGTAGGCTAGCCCGCCCCTTTCTTCAGCACGGCAGAGAATCCCGGAAACCTCAGGAGCGTCTTCAGTGAAGAACGAGAGGATGGTATCGAGTGTGTGGCGAGGAGAGCGGAAATACAGGAGGAAGAACAGGCCTATGCGGGTTGTTTCCGGTCTAGTGGAGTTGCATGCTTATGTGATGAAAGGCAGAACACACTCTAGTCTTTGCGGTCGGTGGCGACGTATATGGAGAACATGTTGCTGAGGTTCCCGCTGGTTCGCTGTGTCACATATTTTAGTTCGTGGATGATAGCTAGTAGAATGTTGGAATTGTGATGCGCACAAAAGGAGTTCTAAGACAAGATTGGCGATGAACTGGCGGCATTTGTCGCTGATGAAAACTTGCGGGAGCCCGTCACGTAGAATAAAAGAATGTAGCAGAAGGACGGAGACCTGATATGCGGTAACCGAAGAGAGAATATGTAGCGGCGCTGGCATCGTCAGAGGCGCTGATGAAGATGAAGCTGGGAGCGCGACATCGCTCGCGCAGAAAAGAACCGAAAACTATTGGTGATGCCATTGTATGAGGGTAAGAACAACAACTGTCGGCGAAGGAAACAACAGCAACAACAACTTTCTGCAACCGGCCGATTTGCCATCGTTTTTGAGGCAATAACAGCAACAGAAACTTTCGGCAACCGGCCTGGCCGGCAACGTGGACAGTCCACTCCGCCGGCTCACCAGCCGCAGCTACCGGGACCTCCAATAAATGTGGACCACCTTCCACATCTGGTGACCCTGGACGACAACTTCGACGCAGGCAACGCCGCCCCCACCTCGGCTATGCACTCCTGCCCGTCCTCTCCCTCCACTTGGCCTTGCCGCTGCACGCCCGTTGTTAGCGCCCGGTTTTCGGCAGCTTCTTCTCGCCGCCAGTTTCGCGCCTACCATCGCATCCGGGGAGCTCCTTCAGCGGTTTCAGCCCTCCTTCCTTCCTCGGCTGCCTGGCCTGCCTGCGTTTTATGTCAGAGACCTAGTTTTTTGGCTGGCGCTGCCGGACTCGCACTTTCGCGTCAACCACGCGTCCAGTCAGCTCCTGCGCTATCGGCATGCCAGCCGCGCGCTCCCACCCAGCCTCCTGGCCCCGACATTTACGCCAACTTCAAGAAGGTCTTGACGGCGTATTTTGGCTTGGAGCTCCCGCCGACTCCGCGCTGCTGTTCCGGGCGTCGAAACTGCGCCGCCACTCAGCTCACGACCACCTGCCGAATCCTTCCTCATAGCAGCTCCGGCTTTCTCTTTGCCAGCTACTACAGCGGAGCCGCTCCCCACCCCGGTCTCTCCCAACTTTGCTCCACTGGCCCCTACGGACGATCATGCACCATTGAGGTCCCGTCATAGGGCGCCTCCTGTCCAGCCCTGCTTGCCAAAAGTGGCACCTCCCTTCAACCATGACCACAGTAGCTCTATCTTGACCCGGGCCTCAACTCGCTTCTAGTCGCATGTTCACCTGCTACCTCAAGCCCAGCCACAGTAAGCCCATCTATCCTTGTCGCGGGGCGCGCATGCAAGCCACATCAAAGCCTCACCGAGCAACACGCGCTACCAGGACCGCCTGCCACGGATTCCTGCCAACCTGACGCCTTCAAAAGTGACTGCCCCTCAGCGACAGACGAGACTGCCATAGAAGTTGGTGCCATGCTTGCGACGAATTACAGCGTGCCCCATCCACCACCGCCAATGGACTCAGCACTACTGCTTCCTTCCCATTCCGACCCCTACGTCCCAGACTTGCGCCTTCTGTTCCAAGCAAGCGGTGCCAACGCTACAGTGGGCTCGTTTTTAAATACAGCCAGTGCACCCTGTCGCCCGCATCGAATATATACTTCCTAACAAGGCAGCCCGCGCCTCACGCAGCAGAACTCAATCCCAGTGCCGTCCGCCGTCGTTTCGCCGTCGCCAGTAGCCGACGCATCTTTTCCCTTATACGGCTTGTTGAAGGTGGGGATCGGGGTCGCTTCTCGTCACAACCTCGGTCAAGATGACGCCCGCTCTGTCCAGGACTGGAGTGCCGCTGAGTGAAGGATTCCTTAGTGGAGGAAGAAGACTTGGTTTATTTTACATATTTACAAGCTTTTTGAGTTCTGAAGTGAGCTCCTTCAACTGCATCTGCAGTCCAGTTTTATACACTGCGTCTTCCCTAGATTCCCCAGCTAGGGGACGCCCTCGCCGTGGTGGGTGTCGACAAAACATGCGCTATCACACACAAACAGACACCTCCGCACACATGGATACGCCCCTGGCATAAGTTGAGCCCGAGGGAGAGGGGTGTGCGGCCAGGACCCCGTCAGGCTGGCAGGCGACGTCAGGTGGTCGGCCCGCTGCCCGACGGTCGGTGAACTTCGAGGAAACCGAGGCGCAGCCCCGTCGGGAGATAATCCCCAGTGGTTCTGCCATTAGCAATGGCCGGCGAAGCCGTTTCCACGCTGGTGCTGTGCCCGTGAGGCCAGGGGTAGTCGGGTCGGTGGAGACGGGGAAAATCGGAAGACAGCCGGAACCACTTCGCGGCCCGTGGCAGCGACTCCTTAAAGGGATTTTCGCAGAACCCTGCTCCCCGCTTGTCCCACGCAGCAACGACCTGGCGAGCGCGGTAAATGCATCCCGCAGACACCTGCCGAGAGATTCTGTCTTGGTGGCAATCCTCGAGACATGCTGGCGCCAATCCTAATACCAGCTGGCGGCCATTCCTAATAACTCCTCCGCGGCCAGGAAAATCTCCTTCGGCCAGTGGTAGCAATCCCTTGCCTATGAGAGATGGGCTGGTCTTGGGAATGGGATGACCGGTTATCTTCTGCGAGCACCAAAACAACCCCCAAACCTCCCACAATGGCAAACAGCGGCCGGTTCAGCCCCAGCAACAAGGCTCCACACGACGCGAAAGCACCCAGTCTGTGCCCCTGATTCACCAGGCTTATCCCAACAGATAAGGTAATAACATAATAAATTCCGACTCCGAGTGGTTCCGCCATCTAAGTCAACGTATCATGGATATTTGGGCCACAACAAAGTCAGAGCCGTGCATGAAATGGATCGAAGTAGATAACTAAACTCGAAAAAAACATACATAGGTCCGCTAGTAATACACACATACGCACACACACTCATAAAAGCTGGAAGACCCTTTTCACCTTAAACACTTCAGAATAGCTTGCTTAAACCATCGGCATTGCCATTCATTTTCCCTTTCTTATACCACACAGAGAAGTTGTACTACTGAAGGATGAGGCTCCACCACAGCAAGCGTCCGTTCTTTTGAGACATCTGCCTCAGCCACGTGAGTAGGCAGTGATCCGTCTCAAAAACGAATTTTGATCCGTATAGGTAGCATGACAGTTTTTGTGCTGCCCAGACTAAGCATGCGCATTCTTTTTGAGGCGCTGTAAGCTTTCTCTCTTAGCGTCAGTTTCCGGCTTGCGTACAGGATGGGATGCTCTTCGTTGTCTTTTCCGACCTGACTCAATACAACGCCCATCCCCCTGTCACTCGCATCGCACTGAACTACAAACTCCTTAGTGTAGTCAGGCGTCCGCAATACGGGCCGTGAAATGAGTACTTTCTTGAGCTCTTGAAAGGCGCTCTCCTTTGCTTCATCCCAAAAAACCCTTTCGGGCTCTCCCTTTCGTAGCGCATCTGTCAATGGGCTCGCTCGTTGAGAATAGTGAGGAATGTACCTCTGATAATACCCAACAAGCCCCAGAAAAGATCGGATGTCTTTCTTTGTTCGAGGCGTTGGAAAGTCCGATATGGGCTTAATTTTAAGTTCCGAAGGCTGCCTAGTTCCACGACCTACAATGTGTCCCAGGTAGGTCACTTGTGAACAACAAAAGTTACACTTTTCAGACTTCAGTGTGAGCCCAGAGTCCCGCAACCTTGCCAACACGCTTCTCAGATGCGCGATATGCTCCTCCCAGCTGTTCGAAAAAATGGCTTTGTCGTCCAAGTAGGGGACTGCATAGCTCTGCATGTCTTTAAGTACAATATCCATTAATTTAGAGAAACTATACGGTGCGTTCTCGATGCCGAAGCTTAAAACTAGAGGTCTGAATGTCCTAATGGGTGAAATGAAGGCGGCATAGCGGCTCGAGGTGTCTGAGAGAGGAACCTGCCAATATCCCCTCACCAGATCTAACGTAGAGATGAACTGTGCCCCACTTACCCGCTCCACTCTCTCTTCAATATTGGGAATCGGATAGAACTTGTCTCTGGTGATTGCATTGAGTTTTCGATAGTCCACGCATGGACGAGGCTCTTTACCTGGCACTTCGACGAGAATCATAGGGGAAGTGTAATCACTTTTAGTTGATTCGATTACCCCAATTTCGTGTATTCGCTTAATCTCCGTCTCCAAGATCTGCCGTTGACGTGGTGGCACTCGATAAGCTTTTGACCTGATTGGTTCGGAGGAGGTCAGCTCGATCTTGTGAGTGATCAGGTCAGTTTTCCTTGGCCGACTGCTAAACATCGCTTTGAATTCCCCCAAAAGACCCTTAAGTTCATCTACCTGTTCCTCTTTCAAAACATCAGCCCTCGCAGAGCGCGCAAGAATGTCCTGGACGCTGCAATCCGCATCGCGGTCTGTTGCTAACTCAGGTAGATCAGCCTGTTCTTCCTCGGGTGCGTTTAACATCACATTTACCACCTCCTCCCTGCCTACATAAGGTTTCATCAAATTGCAGTGGTAGATGGTAACGTCATTTCTCTTGCCAGGTTTTTTCAGGACGTAGTTTGTTTCTGACAGCCTGTGCTGAACTTCCACCGGACCCTCCCACTGCACTTCCATTTTGTTTGTGGTTTCCCGACTCGTTGACATGCGTCACTCGACTTCACGTACCGCTCCACATCTCTGAAGCACCCTGGCCAGTAGTACTCTATTAAAAGTCGCTCTTTCGTTTTCTTGATCCCCAAGTGTCCCGACCAGCTGTTCCCATGACACAATCTCAGAAGGTCCGCCCAGTATTTTTCCGGAATCACCAGCTGATCAAACGCCTTGCCTTTGCGATCTCTGTAGTGCCTGTACAGCAGTCCGCCTTTTTCGAGTATCGTGATGTTACGCCTCGCTATGCCCTTTTCCCCGGTAGCATGCAGGCCCCTCAAACTAGGGTCATTCTTTTGCTCTGCTTTGAGCATATCCCTGTCTATTTCCTATAGCCGCTCAAAACTGCGCGAAGTCGGGGCCAATATTGACGCTCCGACGGGCTCTTTTTTCTGCGGTTCGCTTGGCGCCACAGCTGCGTCGATGTCGCCTGATCTAGCGACAACCTCGACTCCTTGTTCAGGCGCTAGGTTTGGCTCCATGATTTCAGGTTCTGCTCCAATTTCTGCTTCTCCCTGTCCCAGGTCCTGTGTTAACTGAGCGGCGAGCTGGCGGGTTTTAGAGCGCGTTAGTGCCTGCACTTTTCCTTCTCCAAAGATCTGCCCTCGCTCACGCAACAGCCGGTCAGACCGGTTTGAGAACAGATAAGGATATTCCAGCGGAACTGTTTTCGAGACGGCTGCCTCCGTCACCAGTTTTCCAAACGGACCTGAAATTTCAACCCTTGCCATAGGTAAGCAAACACTGTGCTCCTCCAACATCTGTTTAATCCACGTTACTCCTCCCGTGAAATCCTCAGACGTAACATAGGATGGGTGCACTACATCCATCGTAGCCGCACTGTCCCTGAGCACCTTACAAGGCTTGCCATTTACCTCTAACTCATGAAGGTAGGGGCGAAGCTGTTCTAGGTTTTCATCACTACCGTTTACGTACGAGAACACCAATCGCTGGTTTCTACATCTTGCAGCGATGTGCCCTGTTTCTTGGCAGTTATAACACCGCAACGGTTGCCTGGCCTCGAACTCCTTTTTCCCCGCCTTTTCTACCCCTTCGTCCTTCGTTTGACTGCCGCTCTTCTCTGGAGCCTTTTTGGTGACTTTTTTGTGTTACACCCTACCCCACGTTTCCATTTAGAGCCGGCCGTCTAGAAGAAAAGTACTTTCTTGAGGTAGTTCCTCTTTCTGACTGGCCTTCCTCCGCAGTCACCTTTATCCGCGTCGAGAATTCGTCTGCGAGTTGAGCTGCTCGCTCTACTGTCTCTACCTTTTCTTTGTCCCGCACCCATAGTTTTACAGACGGTGGAATGCTGCGGAAAAACTGCTCCAGACAGAAGCACTCAACTACCTCATCCCTGCTTTCGTACACGCCTGCCCTTTTAAGCCACTCTACAAGGTTGCTTTTCAATATGTACGCAAACTCCGCATAATCCTCATTGCTTTTTTGTTGCCTCTTAAAACGCGGCCGAAATGCCTCATCTGAAAGGCGGTATTTCTTCAGTAGAGCAGATTTCACCTTTTCATAATTTTCCGCATCCTGTTCGCTGAGCCTGGCGATCACATCAGCCGCCTGGCACGGTAAAAGACCTAGCAGGCATTGTGACCACAAATTTCCTGCGATTTAGCTCTTTTGACACGCCCTTTCATAGTTGATTAGATACAGACCGATGTCTTCGTCCATCTTGTAGGGATACATCCAGTTGTCTGTACTGTGAGACTCTGCCCTGTTTAATCTGTCACTAATGCTTGCTCCCCCGTTTTGGGCTGCCGGACGCTGGCTTTCGAGTTGGATCTCCGTCATTTTCAGTTGTATCTGATCTGCGGCTTGCTTTTCTTTTCTTTCATCCTCTGCTTTCTTTTTTCATCCTCTGCTTTCTTTCTTCGCCGTTCTAGCTTTTTCTTTGCCATTTCCGACGCAATTTGCATCGCTTCTTCGTCCGCATCGCTAATATTGATTGCTTTTATAATTGCCCCTTTCCTCATTCCTTCCTCCACTTCCACATCCAACTCATCACACATCAGCAGCAGCTCTTCCCTATCAACCTTCTTGAAGTCCATGATCGTTGCCCCAAATGGTGGCTTTGCCCACTCGCTAATGTTCTATGGTTCTGTGCAAACTGCACTGTGCTACAGACACCCGATTACCAGCAGTTCAAACTTTTTACCCAGAGTTTAAAGCCTGGTGAATCATAGAACAAAGACAAAGCGCTCACCTGTATATGCAGAACAATGTCACCTGGTCCATCCCAAGCGCTGCCAACCAGTTGTTGAGGTGGGGATCGGGGTCGCTTCTCGACACAACCTCGGTCAAGATGACGCCCGCTCCGTCCAGGACAGGAGTGCCGCTGAGTGAAAGATTCGTTAGTGGAGGAAGAAGACGGTTTATTTTACATATTTACAAGCTTTTTGAGTTCTGAAGTGAGCTCCTTCAACTGCATCTGCAGTCCAGTCTTATACACGGCGTCTTCCCTAGATTCCCCAGGTAGAGGACGCCCTCGCCATGGTGGGTGTGGACAAAACTTGCGCTATCACACACAAACAGACACCTCCGCACACATGGACACGCCCCTGGCATAAGTTGAGCCCGAGGGAGAGGGGTGTGCGGCCAGGACACCGTCAGGCTGGCAGGCGACGTCAGGTGGTCGGCCCGCTCCCCGCCGGTCGGTGAACTTCGAAGAAACCGAGGCGCAGCCCCGTCGGGAGATAATCCCCAGTGGTTCTGCCATTAGCGATGGCCGGCGAAGCCGTTCCCACGCTGGTGCTGTGCCCGTGAGGCCAGGGGTAGTCGGGTCGGTGGAGACGTCGGGGAAAATCGGAAGACAGCCGGAACCACTTCACGGACCGTAGCAGCGACTCCATAAAGGGATTTTCGCAGAACCCTGCTCCCCGCTTGTCCCACGCAGCAACGACCGGGCGAGCGCGGTAATGCCTCCCGCAGACACCCGGCGAGAGATTCTGTCTTGGTGGCAATCATCGAGACATGCTGGCGCCAATCCTAATACCATCTGGCGGCCATTCCTAATAGGCTGTGGCTTCCCCACGCCACATCTTCGTCCGCACCGATTGGGCCAGCGCACTTCGCTTATCTCCTGTACATCCGTACGCGGCTGCATTTTCTGTATGGGAATTTCCTGGCCAACTTCCACCCAACTGCCGGCCCCACCAGTAGGCCTTACGTTTGAAGCACACCTAGCTCGCCTCCAATTCCTCGATGAGTTTTCACGCCTGTTCCCTCTGTCATGATCCTCATCTTTTGGGTCCCCTTGCCCTTTGCGAAGCGACCAGGCTTGACCGCCCGATCTCGTTTCTCCCGCCCGACAATCTTCACGAACTCTGACCCGAACTTCACTGGCATGAAGAACTTGTAGGTACCGCGACTATTTTTTCTTTTATCGCGCATCGCGCTAGGGAGGGAGCAACTGTAGCTTTGGTGACACTGGCAACGGCGCTGATGAAGGTGAAGCTAGGAGGGCGACCTCGCTCGCGCAGAAAAGAACTGAACACTTTCGGCAACCAGCCTGACCAGCAAAGTCGACAGCCCGCTCCGCCGGCTCACCAGCCGTGGCTGCCTAGACCTCCAATAAATGTGGACCTTCTTCTACAATCCCCGCAGGGGGGCGTCTGCAGCTTGCAGGCGTTGGTGAGTGGCGACACCACGGGTTCCCGAGCATCCGCAGGGACATCCCCGCAAGGGGATGATGGTGAACAGTGCATCACCACGAACCCGAGCACCCGCGCCTAGCCGTGCGTGGCATTGCCGTGTCCGGGGAAAAAGGGTTCCTGGTGGTTGAGCCTATGCCGTGTGTTTGGACCTTTAAAACCCCTCTGCAGAGGCAACACACCACTTTGGCCCCAGCTTCCTGTAGACGGCACCTCCGGCCTGATCAGACCGAGTGGGAAATCGGCAGTCGCTTTTTCATATCCTCCCCTTAATCTTTCACTTTCCTACCTTCTTTTTTAAAACTCTCCTCTCTTCTCCTCTCTAAATTACTTTTTCCTTCTTCCTTGTAGCAAGGGCTAACCTTGTGTGACCAAATACCCTGAGTTGTGTCGTATTTGGTTATAATTGAGGTGTACAGTTGTCGTGAGCAGGACCTGCTTTAGAAGGACTGCAAATTGGGCTGGTTGGTGATGCATAGTGGCGGTTAAACAGCGCAAAAACACACAGACCAAGTAGGAGACGAGACACACAAACCAGCGCTGAACTTACATTTGATTTTTTATTTGGAAGAAGCACGTCATATATAAATACACGAAAACACAGCGTACATGCGCAATGTCAACAAGACATCTAGTGATAGTACATGGTAAAAACCGCTTTAAAAGCACGTGCGCATCCGCAGAACCGCTACCCACTATGTAGCATATTGATTTGTGGAGGCGATAATGTAACAGATGGCGTACTCACGCATCCTTCACTTTTTCTGATAATGTGAAATGCCTCAGCTACTTCTCGAATGCGTTGGTCAGAATGAGCGAACAGGACATCAGTGTCATCAAAAAACGGCGCGCATTTGCACGTGAAACAGTGCTTAGCTAGGCTGGTTTCTTTCTTTCTTAAAGAATTAGCGTGTTCATGAGCAGCACGTTAACGCAGCGGCCAGTCTGACGTGTGTATGTAAGGCCACAGGACAGGAGAATTTGATACACTATGTCAGTCTTGCAGGGAACATATCTATTTTCATGATTTATGCTGCAAGCATTTCTTCTGCGCCCTTCAGGCCTTCTTTGAACAGCCGCCCCAACTCTTTCTAGCTTGTTAGATGCAGTGAACAGAACATTTACCCCATGCTTGCTCCCCACCCTTTTAATCCAGTGCGACAGCTTCTGGACATAAGACATAACCACTACCCTTCTTCTCCCTTTTTCCGAAGCCTTTTCCAGCCCCGAGATACTTGCAGACGATTTCAGGAAACGGAGGACTTTGTGTGCGCTCTAAACGAGAACTGAGTCCGGGAAGCCAGCTTCCCTACATCTGTCTGCCTAGGCTAAGAGACTGGGCATCATTTTATGACAAGATTTCTTTACTGCCATGCCTAAGCATCCCGTAATGATGCCACTTTTTACAAGCATTGAATGCAAGGACCTGTAATTCAAAAGAGGCTTTTCACTCCTAGGTGAATACTGCCAGCAGGCATGGTTAGGTTCGAAAGGACTTGCTTGCAAGTTCCTGTCCCGTCCCCTCGTTGGGCTTCATGGTGGGCGCCTGGCATCATGACCGAACATTAAATGCACTTTATGGCTCCATCTCTCTCAAAAAATGATCGCGCTCTAAAGAGAGTGTGGACCGAAGACAGAACTGCCTAGTGTTTCCAAAAAACAAAAGAATATTTCCCTAGGTATCAGGTTGTACATAGTGAAGATGCAGAGCAACCAGCCAGAAGAATGTCTTCATTCCTAGTTTCCAAATCTCTCACTGACGTCCTGGGCCTTGGATACAAGGTTTCGAAGTTAGCCAGTAGCGACCTCTTCCTCCAAATCAGAGACAAAGCAACTACCCAAAACGTCCAACCTTAGGGTCCTTCGGAGACCTCCGTGTAACCGTAACCGTCCAGCGATCACTGAGCACAGTCAAAGTAGTAATGTCTGAGCATGATTTCCTGAACCTTTCTGACGAAGAGATGTTGGAGGGTCTGAAAGACCCGAACGTCACCGAAGTCCAGCGTATCAAACTCCGAAAAGACGACAAGGAAACACCAGCAAAACACATAGTCCTGACCTTTGCCTCCAGCCAACTTCCCGAAGCCATAGAAGTAGGATATCTTAAAATAAATATAAGACCATACGTCCCAAATCCCAGACGCTGCTTCAAATGTCAAAGATTTGGCGATGGCTCAAGGAGCGGTCGTGGCCGCCAAACATGTGCCGAAAGTTCGTCAAACAATCATGAATCCGTGGATTGCAATGCTTTTCCACTGTGCGCGAACTGCGAAGGGGATCATCCCGCGTACTCGAGGTCATGTTCGACCTGGAAGAGAGAGAAGAAAATAATAATAAAGACAAAGGAATTCATAACTTATCAAGAAGCACGAAAAAGACATTTCAGCCTTTCAGTTAGGAGCAAACACAAACTTCGCCGATGTGGTGCGCACGGGCGGCACCCCACACCAGCCATCAGCCACTGCCCAGGCAAAGCCTGAGGCAGGGCCAACCCCATCCCTGGCCGACGCAGCGAAGGCTGCCCAGCCACCTTTGAACAAGGGCCCGCCGGCCCCTCAGTCGGCCGCCCGCAAGGCTTCCCCCAGTCGGCAGAAGTCCACAAACCGTACACCCGCGGGTTCACCGCGGAAATCCAGAGCCTCTAGTGAGGCGATTGACATAACTCAGAACTCACCTTTTCTGCAGCATAGGCACAGCTCCCTGCAACAAAAAATAAAAAAAGACCCCAGTAACGGCGCCCCAAAACCGGTATCCTAAGTTTTTAGCTACACTCGTTAAACATGGCGTTCTATATACTGTGGAACTGCCGAGGACTAATGAATAACTACGGTGGCATAAAAGAGCTTCTAAACACAATGACCCCGGTGGCTTTATGCTTACAGGATACCAACTTAGGTCCAAAACAAAAGATATTTAAAACAAGTATAATGTATTTCGGTGTGATCGAGAGCAAGCAAGCAAACTGTCTGGAGGTGTTGCTACTGTCATCCAAAATGGTGTGGTTAACCCGCGAGATCAAACTTAAAATCAAATACGAGGCCGCCGCTGTCACCATTCTTCATTTTAAAACACTCACAACATGTACCATATATCTTGAGCCACACCAAACTGTAACACTTCATGATTCAGAATCCCTTTCAGAACCGCTACCACAGCCATATCTGCTAGCTGGTGAATTTAATGCGCACTCCGGTTTTTGGAGAAGTGCACACTCTGATGCAAGAGGTCGTATTTTATAAGATTTTATTCTAATTATAATGTTTGCCTCCTAAATACAGGCAAAGATACATACTGCTCTCCGAGCACAAGAAAAATGAGTTCCATAGATTTGTCTTTTAGTTCACCATGTCTTTTAGTTCACACAAGAATGCCGAGGCGCAGATAGCTTACACATCCTCGAATACATCAACATGCGAACGACAGATACAGCTAACAATAAATAAACTGGCAACATGGGCACACCTAAATGGCTTCCGGTTTTCTCCACAGAAATCGGTGGCCATTCTTTTCTCACTCAGACGAGGCTTTCAGATAGATCCCACCCTACACCTGAACGAAATAGACTTACCCGTGAAAAAAAAGATAAGTTTCTAGGTATAGCATTCGAGAGAAAGCTCACCTTCCTGCCTAACATAAATGCGTTGAAAAAGAAAGCTTCTCGATCACTGAACATACTCAAACAGCTGTCGAGAAAACACTGGGGAGCCGATTGGACATGTCTCTTACAAATATACCGCTCTCTAGCGAGCTCTACCCTGGATTACGGATGTATAGTGTATGGGTCAGCGATACCATCGTGCCTTTTCGGCTAGATCCAGTACTTAATTTAGGATTGCGTCTCTCCGCTGGTGCATACAGGACATCACCCATAGACAGTCTCCATGTAGGAACCGATGAACCATCGCTTACAGATAGAAGAGCCATCCTCGCATGCTCATACATTCTAAAAATCCGTTTACTGCATAAGCGTCTATGTTACCCTATCGCTGCAAAGTGCCTTTCTAGATCACTATTCAACAACAAGCCGCAAGCTACTCGGCCACTCCTCAGGCGATTTGAAGAGATGTGCCGGAACCTCGGCATACTAGACACATTGCCAAACATTGCCCGAAGTCGAGGTTCACTGCTGCCATGGCACAATTTTTCTTAAATGTGTGATTTCACTCTTACACAGTTCCGTAAGAAACAAATTCCGCAACAACATATCATACAATAATTCCTCACACTTGTAGAAAAGTACAGTAGTTTCGCTGGTTTTTATACTGACAGTTCAAAAACAGATGCATACGTTGGAAGCGCAGTAGTACAAGGAAATTGGAATAAAATCATGAGACTTCCACACTGCGCTTCCATCTTCACTGCGGAATCTTACGCCATCTGTGTTGCCATAGAAAAAATAGTAGATGAGAACCTCGCCAACAGTATTATTTACACAGACTCGCGGAGTGTGATCACAGCCCTTCATTTTAGAAATGCAATAACCCCGCTGCTTGGCGACCTCATACACAACATTACAACAGCCATAGCTCAAGGACATAACATAAGACTCTGCTGGGTACCAAGTCATGTCGGCATAAAGGGCAATGAAAGAGCCGATTTGTGCGCTGCTTGAGCTTGTGACAAGCAAATTAAAAACGTAAAAATGTCCTATGAAGATTGCATGAACTTGCTACAGAATAATGCAAGGAAAAAAATGGCAGTTCACGCGGAACAACGATATAAATAACCAACTACAGTTAATAAAACTCGTCCTAGTTGAATGGAAGTCATGTGTGCACCAGAAACGTTTCCAGGAAGTCGTTATCTGCCGTCTCCGAATAGGTCCCACACACGTTATACACAATTTTCTGCTAAATAATGAAGAGAAACCAGTTTGTACATGCGGAGATGACTTACTGCCAATCACATTTCAATTTCATGTTCTAAACTGGAAAAGCTACAGAAAAAGTGTTTTTCTCCGTTTTATAGCCAATGCATCCCTTTTCATCCAGCACTGCTCTTGAGTGATAATGCAATTGTGGACATGTCTTCTGTTATTAGATTTTTAACAGAAGCTGGTTTTCTTAAAAATATATAAATCATGACCCAGTACTTCGCCTGATACACTTCAACCATTGCTGAATCGTGAGAAAATGGGCGAGGTATTTATTTGATTGGTTGGGAGACTCGAGATCCTTGCCCTGGTAAGGATGGCCGCTGATTACCCAACCCATTTAAATGTTTTAATAATACCCTTTACTATAATCTTTTTCCTTCATCATCTTGAGGTACTTCTATCTAAGCACTATGCACCACCGACGATTTTCACATTTCTATAAAATTATCCATAAATTTCTGCTTTACCTGGAGCTTGGCGCACGATGGCCTTAGTTGCCTATTCGTCATAAAACTCAACACAAAACAACAAACCCAACCTTCTACAAGGATCTGCCCCACAGTAAAGAGATGGCGATCCAGCCGTTGCAGGTATGAGACTTGCGAAAAGGACCCAAAAGGCCTACTCCGACCTTCTCAGAAGGAGATCTTGGGGGCGTCACCGGATGAAGGACACCACGAGAAGTACCAGTGGAGCACTTTTCACTCGCACACTGGCCACAGCTAGCCACATACATCTCAGTCGTATCATACATACGCGACCAGGATAAACGTGCTTGGGTGCGGTAGAGTGCCAGCACACATCTCAGGTGTCCCGAAGTGGGGTATCCATGCAAAACAGAGGAGCGGAGGCTGTGAGGCGCCACCAGAAGAACGCGGGGGACCAGTGGCAGAGTAGGCCTCCTTAAACAAAAGATCATCTCGTACATAAAATGTACTGGAAGCTGTAGAGGCCTACGCAGCGGTAAAGAATGGCTTGAGGAACTGGTCCTTCCATTGCTAATCGTGAAACCTACGGACATCAGAGAATTGGGGCGCCACAGAAGCAATGTAATATTCAAAATTATTGCCGTCACAATTCGCCGTGGCAAGTGGCAACCGCGACATAGATTATATTGGGACTAAAAAAATAAATGTGTCCCAGCCCGCACAACCGAGAGAGACAAAGTATGGTGGGGCAGCCGAAAAAGAATGTAAACCAATAGGCCCCTGCCTGTGCCACAAAGTATAAAAAGCTTAACCGAGAGAGACAAAAAGTATGGTGGGGCAGCCAGAAAAAAGAACGTAAACCGAGAGAGACAGTCAACCTCAGCGTGTCGGAGTCCACTCTCGTACAAAACCGTGTAATCAAACTCTTGCAAACGGATTGCCCACCGTGCAAGACGGCCAGACGGGTCAACGAGGTTGATCAGCCAACACAGCGAATGGGGATCGGTAACAACTGTAAAGGGTAGCCTGTATAGGTAGCAGCGAATCCGCTTAACGGCGAAAACTACCGCACGGCACTTCTGCTCAGTAATGGTGTAATTGCATTCAGGTTTGCTTAAGGAGCGGCTGGCGTAAGCAATAACGTGTTCTTTGTCACCATAACGCTGAATCAGCACAGCTTTACTACCAAAACAACTGGCATCTGTATACAATTCAGTAGCCGCAGGACTTAAATAGAGTAGAATAGCATGTGATATAAGGAAAAACTTAAGCTGGCGAACAGCAGTCAGTCATATGTCCACTCGTACGGAGCGTCTTTGCAGAGTAGGCACGAGAGCGGTTGAGCGATGTCTGCAAAATGACGAATAAAGCGGCTAAAATACGAACAGAGTCTGGGAAAACTACGAACTTCCTGTACAGTCTGAGGTTTGGGAAAAGATTTAACAGCCGCGGTTTTCTGGGGGTCAGGTCGGACGCCTTCACGGTCGACGTGGTGCCCGAGAATCAATTTCTGACGTTCACAGAAGCGCCACTTCTTCGAATTAAGTACCAGACCAGCGTGCTTCAGGGAGTTCAGTACAATGGTGAGGCATTCATTCGTTGTGCTCATTGAATGTCCGGCCAAACGTGACCACACTATTGAGGTAGCACATGCAGATTTGCCATTTCATGTCACGGAGCATAGTGTCCATGAATCTCTCGAAAGTTTCAAGAGCACTGAAGAGCCAAAAAGTTATGACGGAAAATTCGAAAAGGCCCCCGGGTGTGGTAAAAGCAGTTTTCTCTCTATCTTCGGGGTGCAAAAAGATCTGCCAGTAACCCGACCGCATATCGACGAACGAGAAATATGAGGCAGAGAACAGGCAATCGATGGCGTCATCGATACGGGGAAGGAGGTACACGTCTATCTTTGTTACAGAATTGATGCAGTCGTAGTCTACGCGAAAGCGCCATGTACCATCTTTCTACTACACCAAAATGACAGGGGAGACCCAAGAACTGCAGCACTATCCTACAACACCCTTTTGCAACATATCCCGAACTTGTTCACTGATGACCTGACGCTCTGTCTGGTACAGTGTGTACGTCTTCTGCCGAATAGGGTGTGGATAGGCGGTGTCCATCCGATGCCGGGTACATGACGCAGAAATAACCGCTGGGCTCCGCAAAGTCAGATAGAAGCGCACGTAACCAGCGAGGCCTCCAAAATATCAGGCTGTTCATTTTTCAGCGATTTGTTAATCATACCACGGAGGTGGCAGTACGTGGAAAGAGCAACAACTTCCGCTGGTGCATCCTCAAAGTCACCGTCGTAGGACTTTCTCGGCTGCACGTGGCAACCTTCATATTAGCAAATAAAACATAAGGTAGCGGAGAACAATTGATGGCCCACAATAGTGTGCAGCCCTGGGACACTGGCAGCACGCAATACGGAGCCAACATGAGGTTCTTGGTGCAGTTGTAACAGAGCGGCGCCACTGTAGCATCAAAGGTATCGGAAGGAAGGCTTGGGCACTAATCTAGCATGCGCATCGTAGACTGCGGAGGCACACTGGCTGGTGTCTTCCGATATGCGAAACACATCGTCTCGAGTTGACGGCTACTCTAAAATTTAAGGCAGAAGGGAACCGTCAAAGCTGAGTCCCCAGTGCGACAATCGAGAGTAGTCCCACACATGCGCAAAAATGGATACACAGAATAACGCCATACGTGCATCTCGGAAGCACTGCAAACTCCGCCGTGAGTGCTATTCCGGTGAGGTGCATCGTAACAATGCACATCACAAGAGTGCGCAACAGCTCACCACCCGCGCCATTCAAGCTCATATTTTTGTCCCAAAGAAACATAACTTTGCGGCCTAACAGGTACTTAAACGATAAACTCATATTAGAGATGGCTGCGCCCGTATCCGCTAAAGGAATTGTGGGCACACCATCCGCAACCACATAAACCGTGTTCTTCAATATAATAGCTGGTGGAAGAATTTCTACAGGCAGCGCTGAGAGCCAGCGGCCTCACGTCCTGCGGCCGCGCTGACTGGTTACACGGCGAAGGCGATGGGGACCGCCGCCGTGCTGAAGAAGGCGGTGGAGAGAAAGTGCGCTTCGAAGTTGGATAGCGGCTGCATAGACCGTCGATCCGGAAATAGTCGGTTGAGGACGATGGCCATTGCGAGGATTATTTGGCGGAGCATGGTTGACAGGTCGCTCGTATCAGCCTGTGAAAGGCGGCGGTGTGCAGTAGCGAGCGACGTGTCCTTTAATTTAATGCCGCAGCGGTGACACACAGGAGCGGTGCGACGAACTCTTTGTTCCTGAGAAGCCTCTGGTGAGGCGGGGCGCAATGAGTTCCCAAACGCTTCTTCAGGCCTTCTAGCTTGGCACCGGAAAGAGCGCCCAGGTGGTCGCGAATGGTATTTCTAGTGTGAATTATGGTGGGATTCGAAGACATGATTATGATTATGATTATGGATTTTTATGGCGCAAGGGCATCTAAGGCCAAAGAGCGCCATGCCACAAGGTATTTTTTTTTTCTCAAGGTGGGGTCAAGGACCCGTTTTTCAAGCATTTCACCCTAAATAAGCCGAGCACCAGACCAGGGGAAAGCTTGTACCCATTGTATCACCGGTGAGTACCCGGCGGCACTGAGGATCGAACCCCGCACCTCCCGCATGCGAGTCTTAGGAGGTCGGATGACCAGGGCCATTGCACTTTGATGTGAGGCCATCGAGGCACGTGTCAATGTGAGCGGCATTCACTGAACTAAGCCCGGGAATCGAGGGGACTACGCAGGGAGCCCCTCGAGAAGCAGCAAAGTAAGAGGGCACGGAAGGTGTCCATCGCGCATAGGGCTCCAACCCTTAGAGTTCATCGCGAACGATCTGTCGGATCGTTGATGACAGATTCATGAAGCTCTTCTCAACGCTGGCCACAGTTGCGACATTGCTACAGCGCCATAATTTGGGCGTATTACAACGAGTCTTCAAAATCTCGAACGTGCGCACATGCTGAATGACATCTGAGACCCGTCCCAAGTTATCTGTCGCGATCAGAAAATTATGTCATCGGCAATGCCCGTCAGAATAGGTTCAACTTTATCTGCCTCGCACATAGAAGCGTTAGTGGTTTTACATAACTTGAGAACCTCCTCTTGTTGTTTGCGCATGTCGCGCCTGGTAATTGAACCCGGTGTGTAGGTGTTCAGCCCGCTGTCCTCGTGTGAGGTTGTCGCAATTAGTAATGAAGCATTACCAGGTTGTGAGGGAGTCCTGGTGGTTCGCAAGCCAGACGAGAGCAGTATGAGTAAGAAAGAAATCTACGTTGGTGAGCTGATCGGCGGCGTCCCTTCGGTTATACCGGCTCACACGTTGGTATTAGATCTATCACTAATCGACGTCCCTCGCCTGCAACTCCCGCGAAAGTCCGAGTTTCCCGATAGGGCTGGAAGAACCTTCCGTTGAGCCTTGCGGGCTCAACGAAAGGTTCCAAATGTATGCGTATAAATTATAAGAAAACGCAAGCTAATATATTTCGCCCTAAAACACAGTAACTGCTTCCACTCTTGAGATTAAACTAAACTGATGACGTATACATTTGGTTGAACAATTTAAACGCCTAAGAAAAGTTTTTTCTTCCAGCATTTCTTGGGAACGCCACGTGGACTATGTTGCAACGAACCTGGCTCAAACAGCCGTGGTCGTAAGTCGGATGAGGTAGGTTATTAGATGAAAAATAAAGCGACTCCTCTATAAGTCACTTTTCTGCTCCTATTTAAACTACTGCAATTTGGTGTGGGGTACACACACGGCTAGCTGTCTTCAGCGAAGCTATTTTCTCCAGAAAAAGTTCTGTCGTCTTGTTTACAATGTCCCCTGGGAATAGCGAAGCGCGGCATTCTTTCTACAAAGTGGTGCGCTAAAATTGTTCACTTGTATAAATATCGCTTCAGTATCCGGTTTAAACTCAAAACACATACGACTGTAAACTACGTACAGACGTAACGTCACTGAACTAGATGCTCGAGTTGCAAGCTACACGAAAATGTATGCGGAGACTTGGTCAGTGCCGACCCCTCGAATTAATACAGGTAGATAACAACTGCAATTCACTTATCTTTCCCCGTTAACCACTTATGCATGTAACAATTTTGACCTCTTCAGTTCATCAAAAAATCGGTGCCTGCTATGTACCTTGAAGGCCGAATATGTTTATCCTTCTTCCTCGCTACCGGTACCGCTGTTTACCCAATGTTAATACAGTTTCAATAATGTATAATGCTGTTTCGTTCTCTTTTGCATTTGTTCATTATTGTATACCTCTTCCCCGCACGGGGGGGGGGGCATCTGCAGCTTGCAGGCGTTGGTGAGTGGCAACACCACGAGTTCCCGAGCATCCGCAGGGACATCCCCGCAAGGGGATGATGGTGAACAGTGCATCAGCCCGGACCCGAGCACCCGCGCCTAGCCGTGCGTGGCATCGCCGTGTCCGGGGAAAGGGGGATCCTGGTAGTTGAGCCGATGCCGAGCGTTTGGACTTTTAAGGCCCCTCGGCAGAGGCAACACACCGCTTTGGACCCAGCTTCCTGTAGACGGCACCTCTGGCCTGACCCGACCGGGGGAAATCGGCAGTCGCCTTTTCCTGTCCTCCCCTCCGTCTTCCACATTCCTATCTCCTTCTCACAACTCTCCTATCTCCTGCTCACTTCCTGGTTTTTCCTTTCTTCCTGCTGGCGAGAGTTAACCCTGTGTGACCAACTGCCCTGAGTTGCGTCATATTTGGCTATAGTTGAGGTGTAGAGCTGGCGTGTTCAGGGCTTGCTTTCAAGTTCCTGTCCCGTCCCCTTGTTGGACTCATTGATGGGTGGCCGGCCCCATGACCGAATAACTCCTTTTTTTATGGCTCCCCCCTTTCAAAACCAGACCGCACTCTCAAAAGAGGGTCGAAAGAGGCAGACGACTTCTTTCAATAAAGAAAAGTAACTCTTCCAAAATATCACGTGATCAATAGTGAAAAACAACATAAGCAGCCAAGAATAATATCCTCGCTCCTTGTGTCAAAGTGCTTGACAGAAACATTAGGCATTGGCTATAAGTTCTCAATAATGGCAAGCGGTGATTTGATGCTCGAACTGTGCGACAATGTCCAACACTCTAAGCTCTCAAACCTAATGTCCATAGGGGAAATCCCTGTCTCCGTGACTTCCCATCGATCACTTAACACTGTCCGAGGCTTAATATCTGAAAATTATTTTGTTCACATCTCTGAAAAAGAAATGCTCGAAGGGCTCACCAACCAAGACGTCATAGATGTCCACCAAATCAAAATCCGGAAGGAGAATTTGGAAATAGACGCAAAACACTTGATCCTTACGTTCAACAGCAGCACATTGCCCGACACAATCGGCATGGGATATTTGAAAGTTAATGTAAGACCGTACATACCCAACGCTCGCAGATGTTTCAATTGTCAAAGGTTCGGCCACGGCTCACAGAGTTGCCGCGGTCGCAAAACTTGCTCAAAATGTGCTTCGAATGATCACCAGTCTGACGAAGGTGACGCAGCCTCGCGCTGTGCAAACTGTGAAGGAGACCATGCTGCATACTCCAGGGCGTGTCCGTCCTGCAAGAAAGAAAAAGAGATAATCACCATAAAGCCAAAGGAGAACATTTCATTTAAAGAATCGAGACGGCGTTTTGTGCTGACAAACACGTTCTCTTTCACAGCAAAACAAAACTTCGCTGACGTGGTGCGCAGAGGCGTAGCACCGCACAGCAAACCGGCACCTGCCAAAGCCGCTTTCACAAACCCTATGACAGGGCCATCCACACTCCAGGCAGTGCCAGCGTAAGCTGCCCTGTCATTTCCAAAGCAGGGAGCGCCGGTCCATGGGTCGGCATCCCGCAGGACTGTCCCCCGTCGGGAGAGGCCTGAAACTAACACAACCGCGGCTGCACGGTCCTCCAGCACCTCTGTTGAGGTGATGGGTACAACACCCAATCCGCCTCCATTTCAGCGGCGGAACAGCTATCTTGAGCGGAAAAAAGACAGGCCCCTCATAACGCGCTCACCATCTAACTAAATCCCCTTTCATTTCGTCTCAAAAACATAAACATGGCTTTTTTAATTCAGTAGAATTGTAGAGGAGTTATGCTGAATTACAGTGACATAACACATATCTAAGGGTCAATGTTCCCCTTACTTTCATGTCATCAGGAGACTAATCTTGGTCCACAACCTGTGCATATCCTGAAACAATATAAAACATTTAGACGCGATCGAGAGCAGGCAAATCGACTGTCGGCAGGCGTCGCGATTGTCGTTCAAAGCGGCGTCCCTGCTCAAGAAATCAAGCTCAATACAAAACCTCAGGCGGTCTCAGTCAGCGTCATCAGCTATACAATACTAACAATCTGTTCCGTATACATTCGTCCACATTTTAAATTAACAGTCCATGACCTACAAGAACGGATAGATGAACATCGAGAGCCATATCTGCTATTTGGGGATTTTAACGCTCACTCCCCTTTTTGGGAAAGCGAGCGCTGCGGCTCTAGGGGGCAAACAATCGAAGATTTTATACTCACTAACAATACATGTCTTTCAAAAACGGAAAAGGAACACTTCACTGCAGTTTCTAGTTCATCTCACAATACGCAGTCGTTCCTGAAATACAAAAGTATTGCTGAAAAACAAGGACTTCCAACAATTGGAGGTGCAGACCAACAATACATCAATTTATTCTCTCTCCAAGAAATCAATACTGTACTGTCTGCCGGCAAAAAAACTTCTCCAGGACCCGACCAGATACACTATCAAATGCTGGCCCATCTTTCCCAGCCTGCCATAGAGGCACTCTTGAATTTCTTTAAAAAATATTCACACAAGGAAAAATACTTAGAGAGTGGAAGAAAGCCATAATGGTGCCATTCCTGAAACCTGGAAAACCCCCACCTTTCCCAAGTATATATAGGCCGATAGCCCTCACAAGCTGTCTCGCGAAATCTTTCCAAAGTGTGCTTAATATTGAATTAAAATTTGTCCTTCAATCCCGCGAACTTCTTGATATCCATCAGTGCGGTTATAAAAAGGGATGCTCAACAATCGACCATTTAGTTCACCTCAAAAACACAATAAGAGAAGCTTTTATACACAAATAGCACTGTCTTGCCGTTTTCTTCGATATGGAGAAAGCGTATGATACAACCTAGATGTTTGGGATCCTCCGCGACCTTGGCGACCTAGGTATCCGCAGTAGGATGTTAAACTGCCTCAATGACTTTCTTTCCAACCGCTCGTTTAAGTACGCCTGGGATCAACCCTGTCCAGGAGCTTCGTTCAAAAGGACGGGGATCCCCAGGGGTGTATTTTAAGCGCAACACTTTTTATTGTAAAGATGAATTCCATAAGTAAAATAATCCCAAAGTGTATCCTGTACTCAGTGTACGTTGATGATCTTCAAATAGCCTGCACTTCCTCAAACGTAGCAACATGCGAGAGACAAAATCAGTGGATAATGAACAAATTAGTGATATGGGCAGATCAGAAAATTTTCCAGTTTTCCACACAAAAAACACTCGCCATCCTTTCCTCGCTGAAACGAGGCATAGAAGCCGACCCATGCATACACCTGAACGGAACACAGATACCCGTCAAAAATGAGCACAAATTTCAAGGGATAACTTTTGACAAACACTCAATTTCCTGCCTCATATAAAAGCACAAAAAATGAAAGCCTCCGGATCCCTAAATATACTCAAAGTTCTGTCACTTAAACGTTGGGGTGCTAGAACTTCTTTTTGGGCTAGATGGTTCATTTCGATCCAGAAATGAAAACAGTAGCGCCGAAAAAACACACAGACACAGTAGAAGAACGACGTAGGACGAGCGCTATAGCGCTCGTCCTATAGCGCTATAGCGTCCTATAGCGCTATAGCGCTCGTCCTCCGTCGTTTTTCTACTTGCACCCTAGCACCTTCTACTTCTACTAGCTTCTTGTACTAGCACCTTCTTCACATATCTTTGCTTCGCTTAATTTATTGAAAGTAAGAAATATATACGAATACAAATTTTGCAGACAGTATCGTTTAAGTGTCCAACGAGAGAGTACAGTTTTTACGGAAATGGCAGAATTAAGACCCAATTATCCCACCAACAGCACCAGAACTCCAGAACGATGGAAAGTTCCAAAATGTCACACTGCCTATGGACAACAAACACTCCGGTATAATCTTCCGCGATTATTGAATGCTGCAGAAAAAGAAGGTGCTGATCTATTCAATATGTCTCTTCCAAATATGTACGAATATTTTGCGACACATACTCTTTTTTGTGAATGAATGCAAAGGTCTATTCCTATGTTCAATTACATTACAGTGTTTCATTTTCGAAAAAAAAAATTTCCAGGCGTCCAAATTCAGTGCTCTATTGAAACTCTTATTCAGGCTTATTTTATTGTCTGATGCGATACAGTGCTGTTTTCTTTTCTCTTTGTAACAAAAAATGTGACTGTCTACTGCCCCACTCTGCTGCTCTATACACTGTAAGGGGGCAGAGGATTTTTCAATCCGCAAATGTACGGCTTTTCCCTCCACCTCCTTCCACTTCTTTCTGGAGAATAAAACTTGTGTGTGTGTGTGTGTGTGTGTGTGTGTGTGTGTGTGTGTGTGTGTGTGTGTGTGTGTGTGTGTGTGTGTGTGTGTGTGTGTGTGTGTGTGTGTGTGTGTGTGTGTGTGTGTGTGTGTGTGTGTGTGTGTGTGTGTGTGTGTGTGTGTGTGTGTGTGTGTGTGTGTGTGTGTGTGTGTGTGTGTGTGTGTGTGTGTGTGTGTGTGTGTGTGTGTGTGTGTGTGTGTGTGTGTGTGTGTGTGTGTGTGTGTGTGTGTGTGTGTGTGTGTGTGTGTGTGTGTGTGTGTGTGTGTGTGTGTGTGTGTGTGTGTGTGTGTGTGTGTGTGTGTGTGTGTGTGTGTGTGTGTGTGTGTGTGTGTGTGTGTGTGTGTGTGTGTGTGTGTGTGTGTGTGTGTGTGTGTGTGTGTGTGTGTGTGTGTGTGTGTGTGTGTGTGTGTGTGTGTGTGTGTGTGCGTGTGTGTGTGTGTTTTCTCAGCGCTTCTGTTTTTCTTGTTGGGTGCTAACAAGACACAATTTTATCGCTGCGTGGTACGCTTGTAGGCTTAACGCCTCAGGAGCGAAGGAAACGAGACCACAGCTACGAGCCGACACCAGAACAGAACTGCCAGCCGTGGCTGCACAAGCCACGACCAGGTGCCGTCTTTATTCTCTTCGCAGGGTGGTTCGCGCTAGCCGCGTTGTCGGCGCCGCCCAAGAGAGTGTGCTACAGGGCCCCCCGCCTAGACTGGAAGTCGAAACGGACGGAGGGCCGGCTATGGCACTCGAGCACTAGGTCAGGCGGCGCTGGGAGTCGTTCTAGGGCGGTCTCCATGTAAGCCGGTTTAAGGCGGTCTGGACTGGCGGTCTCTTCGCGGCTGTTTTGGAGGATGGTGGCGGTTTTCGGGGTGTGGCGGAGAACGCGGAAAGGTCCGTCGTAAGCCGGTGTGAGTGGAGCTCGGACAGCGTCGCGGCGCACAAAAACGTGGGTCGAATTGGCCAGGTCGGGGTGTACGAAAATGGTATGGTGGCGGGACGGACGTGGGGGAGTAGGCCGGAGGTCCTTAACGCAGTCCAGCAGGCGTTGGAGGAATTCTTGGGGCTGGGCTGGAAGCTGCTGGGATGTAAAGAAGTCGCCTGGAAGACGCAAAGTACTTCCATACACGAGCTCTGCAGCTGAGCACTGTAAGTCTTCTCGGATGACGGCCCTTAGACCAAGCAGCACAAGGGGCATGGAGTCGACCCAGGAGGCGCAATTGAGGCGGGCAGCGAGGGCAGCCTTCAATTGGCTGTGAAGGCGTTCCACCATGCCGTTAGCACACGGGTGATGTGGAGTGGTACGGCAATGCCTGGCGCCGAGATTATTATTAAGGGAAGCAAACAGGGAGGACTCAAACTGGCGTCCACGGTCGGTTGTCACAGTGCCAGGACAACCAAATCGAGATACCCACGCAGAAATGAAGGCGCGCGAAACAGTCTCTGCGGTGATGTCAGGAATGGGGACTGCCTCCGGCCATCGAGTGAAGCGGTACACTATGGTTAAGATATAGCGGTAGCCTCGAGAGATGGGTAGAGGGCCCACGATGTCGAGATGAACATGGTCGAAACGATGGCCAGGGGGTAGAAAGGCTTGGGAAGGTGTCTTGGTATGTCGACAGATCTTGGTCGACTGACAGGGTAGGCACCGGCGCGTCCAAGCACGCACATCAGCGTTGATTCCGGGCCAAACATAGCGCTGGGTGAGAAGGCGCTGAGTAGCCCGAATGCCTGGATGGCATGTCATGGAGAGAATGGAAGATAGGGCGACGTAGTGAAGCCGGAACAAAAGGGCGAGGAAAGTCCGTTGAAACATCGCACCACAAGGGCTCAGGCGAGCAAGGATGGGGCACAAGCCGTAATCGGAGAGAACGAGGGTTCGCTCGAAAAGCGGCGAGCTCATCGTCATTCTGCTGGGCAGAAGAGAATGCGGCCCAGTCGACAGAGGAAGATGGAGCGTCTACCGCGACTATACGAGAGAGGGCGTCAGCGGCGGTGTTGGCTGCACCTTTCACATGCCGGATGTCGGTAGTAAACTCCGAGATATAAGCGAGCTGACGGAGTTCACGTGACACGTACTTCGATGAATTGGTACGGAACACATATGCCAGCGGTTTATGATCGGTTAGCACGTGAAACTTGCATCCTTCTACAAAATGGCGAAAGTGCTGGATAGAGGAGTAGATGGCTAGGAGCTCTCGACCGAAGACGCTGTAGCGGGTCTCAGCAGGAAGTAGCTTCCGAGAGTAAAAAGACAAAGGTCTCCACTCGGAGTTAATGTACTGCTGTAACGGCTCCGATGGCCACGCTGGAGGCATCCACCATCAATCTCGAAGGGCGTCGTTGCGCGGATGGACTAGAAGCACGGCGTTAGCGACTGCCTGCTTCGCGGCAGTAAAGGCGGCCTGGGCTTCTTATGACCAAGAGATTGCGGAGGACGGGCCAGCGGTTGACCGGAGGAGGTTGGTGAGCGGGCGAAGTAGCTCTGCACAGTGCAGGATAAAGCGGCGGGGGAAATTCACCAGCCCCAGGAATTGTCGCAGGAGGCGCAGGGGTGTGGGCAGGGGAAAATTCTCTATGGTCTGGACGTGGGACGCGAGAGGGCGGATACCCACAGAGGATATGTGATGACCCAAAAACTCGAGCTCAGAAGCACCGAAAACGCACTTGGAGGCATTCACAACCAGGCCGTAGTGCTGTAGTAGGCGCTTGAACAAAGCACGTAGGTCTTGCTCATGATCATGAGGTGTAGGGCTGGCGATGAGGACATCGTCAAGGTACGCGAATACACTCGGTAGGCCCCGCGTGACCTCAGCCATGAACCGCTGGAAGGTTTGAGCCGAATTGCGTAGTCCAAAAGGCATCTGGACGTACTCAAACAAACCAAAGGGCGTCGTGATGGCGGTCTTAGGTATGTCGGCGGGTTCAATGGGAATTTGGTAATACGCCTTAACCAGGTCAACTTTGCTAAAAATGGCGCAGCCGGCGAGGCGCGATGTGAAGTCCTGGATGTGGGGCAGCGGATAGCTGTCGTGGACAGGGTTGGCATTCAGCGCCCGATAGTCGCCGCGGGGACGCCAGTCACCGGGATCAAGCTTGGGCACTAGATGCAGCGGAGACGCCCACGCGCTGGACGACGGGCGTATAATGCCGAGCTCCAGCATGTGGTCAAACTCACGTTTGGCTATAGCTAGACGGTCTCCAAACAAGCGGCGCGGTCGAGCAGCTGCGGGTGGACCCCGGGTGACGATGTGGTTTGTCTCAGTATGTTTAGGCGCCTGAGTGAGGTTGCATGGCTTAGTGAGCTCCGGGAAATCGGCCAACACTTCTTCGAACTGAGAGGAAGGTATCAGCGTGCGAATGCCCATGGGAGCAAGGTCGGACGAGACTCCCGAGCTGGAGAGATGAGTCAGACCGTCGGTAAGGCGACGATGCCACACGCTGACGTCTAAGTCGAAGTAGGAGAGGAAGTCTGAGCCGATGATCGGGCGAACCACGTCTGCGATGACGAATACCCATCGAAAAGTGCGGCGTAGGCCGAAGTCGAGGGTGAGAGATCGTAGCCCATACATGGGTATAGACGATGCGTTGGCAGCACGGAGCGACAGTCCTGATGGCTTGGAACGATCTGCCTCAGTCGGTGGAACCACGCTGATTTCTGCGCCCGTGTCAATAAGAAACCGGGTGCCGGAGAACTTGTCAGTGACCATGAACAGGCGGCTCGAATGACTGGGGGAACCACACGCCGCCGTTAGTGATCCCGGCGGGCGTTTCCCGGCCACGAACAGGGCGGTGTACACTTCGTGGCCCGGTGGCGAAAACGCCTGTGGTACCAGCAGAGAGATGTAGGGCTGGGACTCCGAGCTTGACGTGAGCGCGAAAGAGCGCGATGATCAAGACGAGACGGACGGGTCTCCAGAAGTCGGCTCCGGAGTGCGGCGACTGAGGCGGCAAGCTCCTCGAGACGGGCCTCAAGGCGCGAAATCGCTGGGTCTCTTGGCGGCAAAACAGCAGTGACGGACGGGGAGGTGGCCTCATGAACGTTATCTGCGAGCTCAACCAGGCGGTCGAGGGTGACGTCACCGGCCGCCGCAAGGACTAGGCGGATGGGCTGGGGAAGGCGTTGGAGGAAAACGTCTCGAAGCAACGCTGAGTGGTTGGGGATGTCGCGCTCCCCGAGAAGCTGTTGCATGCGGCGCAGAAGCTGGGAGGGGCGCCGGTCGCCAAGGTCTTCCCCGGTAAGGATCTGCCGGAGGCGGGTGCGGTCCGACGGCATAAATCTCTCCAGCACCTTGGTTTCCAGGTGCTTATATGGTGTAGCACCCATGGGGGCGGAGAGAACGTCGGAGAGCTCACCGGCAACGTCAGGAGGCAGGCTTGAGGCAACATGGTAGTAGCGCGTCGTCTCCGACGTGATGCGGGCTAGGCAAAATTGCGCCTCAACCTGGTTGAACCAAACTTGCGGGTTCTGGGGCCAGAAAGGTGGAAGGCGAACCTGCAGCGAAGAGACGTCCTGCGGACGCGAATTCTGCTGCGTGGATGTTGCGGGATCGGTCATTGCTCGTCCTTGGTCACCAATGTAGGCTTGACGCCTCAGGAGCGAAGGAAACGAGACCACAGCTACGAGCCGGCACCAGAACAGAACTGCCAGCCGTGGTTGCACGAGCCACGACCAGGTGCCGTCTTTATTCTCTTCGCAGGATGGCGCGCGCTAGCCGGGTTGTCGGCGCCGCCCAAGAGAGGGTGCTACACGCTCTATCTTTGTCTACGTATGTATATTTTACGGGTCTGCAAGACCTTCGTACCTGAAACGACTAGATCCAATACATAATTTAGGTTTCCGTCTTTCCTCTGGTGCTTCCAGGACGTCGCCCAAAAATAGCCTTTATGTAGAAATCAACGAACCGTCACTTACAGATAGAAGAACCATGCTCACATGCTCATACATTTTAAAAATTCGTTCACTGCCCAAACATCTATGTAACCCAATAGTCACAAAGTGCCCATCTAGAACATTGTTTAACAATAAACCGTGCGTTTTGCAGAGATGTGCGAAAACCTCGGCGTACTAGACACATTACCTCACATTGCTCGGAGACAAGATCCACTGCCTCCACGATACAATTGTTCTGCAATCTGCGATCTCACTATTACACAGTTTCATAAAAAAATAACTCCACAACGACATATAGCACAAGAATTCCTTGCACCCGAAGAAAAATAAAGTAGTTTTATTCAGTTTTATACAGATGGTTCAAAAATGGACGTTTACGTAGGAAGCGCAGTGGTCCGAGGGAAATCGCAGAAAACAGTACGACTTCCACAGTGCTCATCCATCTTCACTGCAGAATGTTACGCAGTCTGTGTGGCCGTAGAAAAAATAGAACAAAAAAACCTCACCAGCAGTATTATTTACAAAGATTTTCTCAGTATACTTACAGCTCTGCACTCTAGAAATGTAGTCACTCCGATTCTTGGTGACATCATACACAAGATAGTAACAGCGACAGCTCGAGGAAAAAACATAAAACTCTGCTTTGTTCCCAGTAATCTCGGAATAAGAGGCAACGAGAGGGCAGAATTCTGCGCTGCTAAAGCTCGTGGCAAGGAATTAAAAACAGTAAATATTCCTTTTAAGGATTGCACCAACTTAGTACACCGTAAATTAAGCGAAAATGTCAGTCCGCATAGAATTGCGAAGTGAATAATAAACTACACTTGGTAAAACCGGTATAGGTTAATTTAAATTATGTGCTCACCAGGAATGTTTTAAAGAAGTTTTTTTATGCCGTCTTCGGATATTCCACACGCACCTTACGCACAAATTCCTTCTAACAAAGCGAGACAAACCTGCTTGCGAATGCGGAGGTGATCTTACTGTTAATCACATTTTATTTTCATGTGAGAAACTTGAAACACTAAGAAAGAAGTATCTTTTACTAAATTTTATAATGAATTCAATCTTTTTCATCCTGCACTGCTCTTAGGTGATAATGCCATTTTTAACATACCTTCAGTTTTTCGCTTTTTAAAAGAAGCAGGGGTACTTGAAAAACTAATTTTGAATCATTGGTTCACTTTATTGCATGATACAGCGCAGCCACTTTTTCATTCCTGAGAAGAAGGCTGAGGATATTTATTTGATTGGTTGGGAGCCTCAGGATCCTTGCCCAGCCAAGGATAGCCGCTGAGGCTACCTTAGCTTCTCTGGGGCTTTTACCATTAGCTATATCAAGATTTATTCTTTTCTGTTTTTTACCATGCAGTTCAATATTTTTAGGCCATCTACACCATCGACGATTTTTAATATTCCTAAACAAAATACAGAAAATCATTTCTGTAGCTTGAGCTTGGCGCATGATGGCCTTAGCTGCCTATGTGCCACAAAACCCAACACAACACAACACACTGTCTACCTGTTATTACGCTGTGCAATTGCTGCTGTTTTGGAAGCCTTGCTGTCAAGTCGCTCGCCAGCGAAAAGGGGCCGCGGCTTCATCATGCTATATCCAACAGCTTTTTCTGCGCCTTCGCTGTCTGTACGTTTTTAAGGCAGAAGTAAAATAAAGAATTCGAACTCTAAAGAAAGTAAGAAGAAAGAAATAAAGAAAGAGAGGAAGCGTTATGGTCGCTCTTTTTCACATGCACTGAACTCGATATCCGAACTCAATGGCACGTTGCCGAGTTCATGGCACAAGCACATAGAGAAGAGGACGTCCTCTCCCTCACATCGCCTTCGTCTGACGCGCTAAAATTGCGCCTGTTCAAGTTGTTGTTGTCAGTGCCCTAGTGACATGGCACCTACCCGTCGTGGCTATGTGCCATGTCACAAAGGCAACGACGACAACAACAACAACTTCAAGAGGTGCCGTTTTAGCGCGTCAGACGAAGGCGATGTAAGGGAGAGGACGTCCTCTTCTCTATCTGCTTGTGCCATGAACTTGGCAACGTTGCATTGTGTTCTGATATTGAGTTCAGTGCAGATGCGCTGCGGAGAATTGATATCACGAGCACTTTTCTCCAAGTCTTGCCAAAGAGTCTTCGGGGCCGCAAAACCTACGTTTGCGCAAGAATAAGCACAAGAACAGCTAGAATGCTTTAAGGCCCCACACTAATCAAGGTGGGCTTCCGTGTTAATTGCAAATATAAAAGTCTTCATTTTAAACAAACACAAATAATTCAGTGTCATTTCATCCCTACTGTACTGCTGTAGTGGTCTGCGTTCTCCGATATTATTCTTCTCAACCGAACACGAGACGTCGCACAAGTATCAGCCTTGCGTTGCTGAGTGATATATCAGCGACATTTATGATAAAAAATGTGATCATCCTTCTTCGCCAAATACTGCCAGTCATTTTAATGCCGTGGCAGTATGTGGCAGCGCTGAGCATTGTTTTTACAAAAATGCTTACGTGCCTATTCTCGTGACCGGGAGCGTGCGGCATCATATTTAGTAACGTTGACCGATGTCGTAAATCAGTGGGTTGATACACATTGCTGAAATTCCTGCCGCTTATACCCAAGCGCACAAATGAAGCTTCTGCAAAAAATCTTAATGCTGCTATCATTGTAAATCAGTAATCTTCTATTCTGGGAATTATTCTTTTCTCAGGAAACTTAAGCAGTGAAATTGGGCGAAAAGTTAATTCTTGCTGAGTTTAAGAGAATTTTAAGTGACGAAATTCTCTGACTTTTGCTAATTATGCGGAGATTTTATGTGCTGATGAGAAAAAAGCACCTAAAATAGGAAATTTTCCATGCCATAGAGGAAATTTTCTATTCCAGCATAGAAAGTCGCATATGTCCATCGTGTAACTGTATCGTGTAAATAAAATTGACGACTTGGCGGTGTATATTTCAAAGAATAGTTCTTACTCAGGCCGGTGTTTTATATGGCAAGCACTATGCAACGGATATATGCTCTGTACGTTTTTCGTTTACCGCGTTGTCTTTATTCTTCCCTTTCTCTGTTGGAAGAACGGCCGCCGTTGTCAAACGCCGTTATTTTTGTTTTCTTTTGTTCTGGTTTCCCGATCAAAATCAATTCCGCACATGGCTTCCGCTTCCACTGCAGAAAAATAGTGGTCGCTTCCTGCGGCGACGCTGAGACGATGTTTGTCAGTTCACTTTCCTTGAGAAGCAATGACGCTGGCGGACGATCCCTGATAGTTCTTTGCAGCGTCTGAGCGTTACTATTCTGTGAGCGGGTCAACGTCGCCTTACGCGCTCGCGCAATTGACGCGCCTCTGCTGCGATGAGGAGGTTGCGATCACTTCCCAGCTGAGAAACTGCTTTGTGTTTAACCGCTTTCTCTCGGCATCAAAGCGACCGAGGTCAGCATGTGAACGGTGCGAGTACACTGATGTTGGTGACTTGTACTTTTCAGGCTCGCTTCCTGTCCCTAATGCCGGAAGTAAAGTTCCGTTAATGCGCTATGCTTCACCGAAAACAAAGAGACATGACCTGGAGCCTATAACGACATTCAGAGAGCACACCGCTCTCCGCAGACGCCCGTACACAATGAACTTTGCCTAAAGCGCACGGTTTGATCGTTCCGAATATAAGGACGCGCCATGGTGGCTTAGAGGCCAAAGCGTTTGGCTGCTGCGTCTGACCACAGAACAGATACAGTGACCGTGGCGTTTGTCATCCCTGCATCTTTTTCCTATTCCCACTGATTTCAAGACCAACAGCCCGTGCCGTTAAAGATGAAAAAGTGCGTCAAGGTGGAAACTACACATCGCTTCAAGATGTCTGAATGTCGGTTGCATTCCCAGCAAACTTGAAATGAACTGCATTGCACATCTAAGGAAGAATATCTAGCTGTCCCTAAAAATTTCGAACTTGGTAAAGCAACGTAAAAGCGTACCAATTGACCGGCGCATGCATTGCGAAAAATTGGCAATTCTCAGCTGTGACTGTTGTCTACAGAGGCAGATTAGAGGGCAGAAAACTGCTGGTCCTAATTCTGGTTTCTGTGCGCTACTTTTGCACTACTGTTTTTTTCAAGTTTTGCTTTATTTTATAGACGTTATGCTCTTTTCTTCTCTGATTATAAATGTATACCTTTCCTGCCAGTTCATTTTTTGTAGGATATTGGAGGAAAGTACATTGAAATGGATTGTTTGGGCAGTGGGGGATTCTACACTCCCTGCAAGTTCAAGGAGTGCTGTGTCTGCCTGTTTCAAGTCACGTGACTTTGAACTGAAAGCACATTCACATCTTCACAAAGGAAGCGTTCGGCGATTAGCACGTAAGTTTTTTTGTTGATATTGCTTGATCAGCGCTGACTACCGTGGGCACTGTACAGGCCATCCGTTTTACGCTGTCAAAGAAAGCTCACTCTGTACAACAACCCCCACGGTGCCTAGCGGTCTATTATGTAATGTATTGCTCACAGAGGACGCTTTATGGTTTAGGGGGGTTTAACGCCTCAAAGCAACTCAGGCTATAAAGGACGGTAAATTGAAGGGCTTCGGAAAAATTTAGACTATCTGGGGTTCCTTAACGTGCACTCACATCGCACAGTACACGGGTCTCTAGAATTTCACCTCCATCGAAGTTCGACCGCCGCGGCCGGGATTGAACCCCCGTCTTTCGGGTCAGCAGCCGTGTGCCATAACCACTGTGTCACCACGACGGTTAAATTGAATGACCCCTGTGCGGAAAGCTTGGCTCCAGCACACGATCACACCGTGTTCAGCATCGCGCAAGCACCACTGATTGCTCTCCTGCAGAGCAGAAAACATACTTTTCGGGCCACCGCCCGTATATCACGCAATCTAGCAAGATTGCTTCCTACCCGCACGCACTTGTTATGTCCGTAAAAATCAGGGGGCGATGGCGAAGCACTGAATTTTAAGGCATAAGCCCTATAAGGTCCATAAGTATCGAAACCCGGCGTCGTCGTCGGCGCTCAAGAAAAGTGTACCACAAATCCCCTAATGTTGCTATCAGCAAAAAAAAAACATTTCTTCCGAAGGTGCCATGAATCGAACCAAGCCGTTCAGATTGCGAAGCGTGAACGCAGCCAAGGGGCCACTAAACCATGTTGCTTCCTGGGCAGTAAAAGTGAATCTAGTGTATGTGTTGTCGTACGATTTTATACTAATCAGTAAATGTGTCATTAGAAAGGAAGGAAGATTACAAATTAAAGATTTTATTTCGCATTCAAAGCACGTAAGTAGTCTTACTTGTCTTACGTAATTTTAAGCATTGCGAAATGAGAATTATGCCTGCGGCTCATTCGGGGCCTCCATTTCGGTCCTTAAAGCGCCATTTGCGCAGCGATTTTCTAGGATTTATATTACTGCTTTTGCTCTAAAGTGCGCCCGCGGCTTATTAAGGACTGCAACTTAAGCGCTGAAGGAGCCAGCTGCAAAGCGGTTCCTGATCTGATATGATAGTACTTTCTTCTGTGTGTGTGTGTGGGGGGGGGGGGGGGGGGGGGGGCGCAGAACGCGGCGATGAGTGTCTGAAGTGCCGAGTATAGTGTACTTGGTAGCTATTGTATTAAAAGCAGCAAATTTAACCTCAAATGTATGCTTCCCTTGTGGCAGTCAAAAGTTTTGTAGCTTTATTCTGAGGCACACGATGGAAACTTGAGAAAGAGGAAACGGTATAATTTTCTTTAAATGCGAAGTAAACGCTCACGTGCCTCATAATAGTTGAGAGATTTAAGAGTCCACGGTATGTCCTATACTACTTCGATGCTTAGAAAGCATTAGAATTCTATTTTCCTCCTCAAAACTATTGGTTCGACGCCTTAATGCTATTTAGATTAGTTGATGTCAACCTGCACTGCCTAACATGATCAAAATTAGACTGCAAAAAAAAAACTGGTTTACTCCCACGTTTCCTGTCTGTTTTTAAAAGGGTACAGATAAAAAGTGTTTGGACACAGTCATATTTCTCTTAAAGAAGCCTACGGTCCTAGCAATTAAGAAAATGGGCTCGAATAATAAAATAAATAAATAAATAGAAAATAAATAGAATCGTAGTAGTACAGGCAGTTCGGTTCTCTCTCGGCGCCAGCTCTTCAAACACCATGACGTCACGGTCGACCAGTCAACCTAGACTACCACATGCCTGATAACGTCGGTTCCGCGGGCAAGCATTAGTTCCTTTTGCGAACGACCAGGGGGGTCGGTGACGTCACAATTATTGGGGCTAATGCAGTGTTCATGTGTGCGTGGGCAAGCGAGGCTGCTGCAGGGCCCACAAACGCTATCGCGCCGTACCCTCCAAGGCGGGCCTTAAGTGACCCCCCCCCCCCCCACTTTGTTTTAATGCTCAATAGGCTCTATCAATCAAGTAACTATATGATGGATTGTGGCCTCGTTACATAGGCAGCTAAGATTCGTGAAACCAGCTTGAAATTTTCCTTTTGAAAGCAGCCATATCATCCTAGGCACTTGGTTATTCAGTTCTCTCGTCATAGCACATAATTATAAATTGGTGGCAATGTTCTCTGGATAGAGGACGTCGTTTCGGCTGCCCGCTTGGTGCCCTAATGCACGCAACGAGTCCAGCCGATGCAGCCATGGCGACTAATTAGGCCGACCTCATTCTTACTTTTGGGTTCACGAAAAAAGTCTTTAACGCAGTAACTCATCATCATCGTCATCATCATCATCATTGTCATCATTATAAGCCTGACTTAATCCACTGCAGGGTAAAGGCCTCTCTCATATCTCTCCATTAACCCTGACCTTTGCCAGTTGCGCCCACCCTATGCCTGCAAACTTCGTAATCTCATCCGCCCACTAACCTTCTGCCGCCCACTGCTACGCTTGCCTTCTCTTAGAATTCATTCCATTATATTTAAGGACCACTGGTTATCTTGCTTTCGCATTACATGCCTTGCCCAAGCCCATTTCTTTCTTTTCATTACGGCTAGGATGTCATTAACCCGCGTTTGTTCCCTTACCCACTTTGCCCGCTTCCGGTCTCTTACGTTACACCTATCATTTTTCTATCCATGGCTTCCTGCATTGTCCTTAAGCTGTACCCTTTTCATTAGTCTCCACGTTTCTGCCCCGTAGCGAATACCGGTAAGATACAGCTTTTATACAATTTTCTCTGCCCCGCCGCGGTGGCTCAGTGGTTAGGGCGCTCGACTACTGATCCGGAGTTCCCGGGTTCAAACCCGACCGCGGCGGATGCGTTTTTATGGAGGAAAAACGCTAAGGCGCCCGTGTGCTGTGCGATGTCAGTGCACGTTAAAGATCCCTATGTGGTCGAAATTATTCCGGAGCCCTCCACTACGGCACCTCTTCTTCCTTTCTTCTTTCACTCCCTCCTTTATCCCTTCCCTTACGGCGCGGTTCAGGTGTCCAACGATATATGAGACAGATACTGCGCCATTTCCTTTCCCCCAAAAACCAATTATTATTATTATTATTATTATTATTATTATTATTATATTTTCTCTCGAGGGATATTGGTAAACTGCCATTCATGATCTGAGAGAACCTCCATATGCGCTCCACCTCATTCTTATCCTTCTAGTTATTTCCCTCTCCTGATCCGGATCAGCTGTCACTGCCTGCCCTATTCCTTTTACCACTTCCAGCACCTTGCTGCCATTTGTGAACTGCTGTTCCCTTGCCAGGCTTTTTAACGTTACTTTGGTTTTGTAGATGTTAATTTTTAGACCCACCGTTCTGTGGCCTAACTCATTGATCATAATTTGCAGTTCACCTCCTGAGTAACTCAGCAAGGCAATGTAATCAGCGATTCGCAGATTATTTAGTAATTTTTCTTAACTCTTCTCGCCAACTGTTCCGACTTCAGGCTTCGGAATACCTCCCGTAGACAGGCTGCGAATAGCATTGGCGAGACCGTATCTTGTTGCCTGATGCCTTTCTTTAATGAAATTTTGTTGCTGACTTTATGGATGACTACGGTAGCTGTGCAGTTGCTATATATATATATATATATATATATATATATATATATATATATATATATATATATATATATATATATATATATATATATATATATATATATATATTCCAGTATTTTGACATAGGCCTCTTCTAGACCATGATTGCGCAATGTCTGTATGTCTGCTCAGGTTTCCACTGAGTTGAAGGCTTTCTCGTAATCGATGAAGGCTACATATAGGGATTGGTTATATTCTGCGTATTTCTCTTTCACCTAATTAAAACTGCGAATATAATATTTTGCGCAATATGCTTTACGAAAGCCTGCCTGATCAATTCATTGGCTAAAGTCTAAGGTTGCCCTGAATCTATTAGCGATTACCTTAGTAAATACCTTGTAGGCAACGGACGGTAAGCTGATCGGTCTGTATTTTTATAAGTCCTTGGCGGATTTTTTCCTATGATTTAAGATAATGTTCCGCGTTCTTCCGAGCTTCACGTACGGCCGAGGTCATAAAGCATTGCGTGTACAGGGCGGCTAGTTTTTCTAGCGCAATCTCTCCTCCGTCCTTCAACAGATGTGCTGTTACCTGATCCTCCCTAGCTGCTTTCCCCCCTTGTGTTGCTCCTAAAGCTTCCTTTACTTCTTCTTTCGTTACTGGCGGGATGACGCACTGTTGTGCATTGCTGTCTCTATGATTAACGTTCTGACTACATTTGCTACTGTATAGATTTGTGTTGAACACTTAAGCTATTTTATCTTATCCATATTGCTAATGACATTGACCTCCTTGTTTCTTAATGCATACATCTGAAATTTGCCTATGCCTAGTTCCCTCTTCACGGCTTTTAGGCTACCTCCGTTCTTTAGAGGATGCTCTATTCTCTCCTTATTAAACTTCCTTATGTCGGCTACCTTGCGCTTATTTGTCAACTTTTATAGATCTGCTAGTTCTATTCTGTCTATAGGGTAAGACGCCCTCATGCTTTGGCGCTTATTAATCAGATCTTTCGTCTCCTGAGATAGCTTGCCGGTATCCTGTCGAACCGTCCTACCGCTTACTTCTACTGCACACTCCGTAATGATAGCTGTCATATTATCGTTCACTGTATGAACATTAAGATCGTCTCTCAGTTACAGCTGCATATATGCTGTGCAGCGATAACCTGAATTCCTCCATTTTACCTCTTACCGCTAATTTGTTGATGAACTTCATCTTCACTAGCTTCTTTCGTTCCCTCTTCAAGACTATGCAAACTCGAGACCTTCCCATTCGGTGGTCGCTGCAGCCACCTTTCCGAGGACGGCCACATCCTGAACGATGCCAGGTTGAGCGCATCGTATGAAGTCGATTTCATTTTTATCTCACCATTGCGGCTATTCCAGGTTCACTTCCTGTTCTCTCGTTTACGGAACAAGGTATTCATGAATCGTAAATTATTTTTCATATCTGGGAACTCTACTAATAACTCTCCCCTGCTATTCCTAGAACCTATCACATAGTCGCCTACCGCCTGGTCGCCAGCCTGCTTCTTGCCCAACTTCGCATTGAAGCCGCCCATCACTAGAGTGTACTGTGATTCAGTTTGTTCAATAACGCAACAACTAATCCTAATATATTCCTTAATTGGAGCTTTTCCCGCCGATATAAATAATTAGTGGTTTATATTCAATATACTACCATTTTAGAAGCAAGTTACTGAGGGGCGCACAAAAATCGCATATTCCTTTATTAAAATTGCGTTTCTTTTACACCTCAACTTGTGAACCCCTGTCTCCCTTCCTTCGTAATTGTCATCATCATCGTCATCATGCTAACTGCACGCAGTGGAGGATGAAGGCCTCTCTCAAATTCTTCCGGTCAACCCTGTCCTGTACCAGCAGCGCTTACGTCTTAACCGCCAACTCCTTGTTCTCATCCATCCACCTAACTTTGAAAGCCCTTGACGACCATTGGTTATCCTTCCTTCGCATTACATGCCCTGCCCAAGCCCATTTATTCTTTTTCATTATGACTAGGGCGTCATTCACTCGCGTTTGTTCCATGACCCACTCTGCTCGCTTCCTGTATCTTAACTTTACAGGAATAATTTCCCTTTCCTCCCTTCCTAGAAGTAACGAAAACAATAAGGCACTCCGTGCAATGCTCTTGCGTTACTAAATGAGCGCATACCTGGCATTCTCGTTTAGCTGCTCCCCTGACCGGTGCTAGTCGTTTGTGGTGTGATGCTACGCCCTTGTACTTTTGCGCCTTTTGGCGCTTTTTCCTTGTGTTTATATCGTGACTGTGTTCCTGTTTGCTCGCGTATGCGTGGTATCTGGCCTCGGGTTTGTTCGTTTCGTGTCGGTTGTTTCACGACATTCAAAAATGTTTCTGGTTTCTTAGAGTGTATTCTATGTGGCTCATTGTTTTTAATAGCGTCTTGTGAACATTTTTTTGGTTTTCTATTCTGATTTTTGAAGGCATTCTTGCTCTATATTTTTGTATCTTTTGATTGTGCACTGCCAACATTGCTTGTTTAGCCATTGAGATGGTATCACTTTACACTCCTCTAACGCTTGCGCTTTCAGGACGACGTCCAAACTGCTGCCGTATATATTTTCCGGCGTACGGACTTGGCGAAGATTTGCTTAAGCAGCTTCCTGCCCAGGTAACCATTCCTGAAATGTGTATACGTCTTGAACAAATAAATATGAAATTGAAAGTGTCAGTCTTCATGGAACTCAGCCCTTACAAAACTTCACCCGTTTGTAGGGTCCCAACAACATCATCGAATGACTATGTATGTACCCCGCTCACAAACGCTTCGCGCTTCCGGGCGCTCAGAGATTAGTTTACATTAGGCACCATAAAATTATACAATTCGGCTTGTTAAAAGTGGTATGTTGTGTATTTTGTGTACTTACATGATTGCACATTATTCCTCAAACTCAGAATGACGCGTATCGATAGTGTGCTCATCTATTTTAATACTCGATGCCTAATTGGCTCTTTTTTATGAAAAATAAATACAGCTGCAGAAAGAAACGAAGACCGAGAAGTAACAAATATAAGATGAGGATGATGCTGCACTGACAACTCTATTTATGAGAAAAGCAAAAGTAAAAGAGGAAACTCGACGGCGGCATTGCAGTCCGCTCTAAACCAGTCATGCTGACATCAGACAAGCCAGAGCCTTCAGTGGCAAATTCTTTAATAAGGGGGGTTCCCTATGACAATGCTATGCACCTTACCAGAAAGCCTCTTGCTGCTGAACAAACGTGGCAGAGGGGGAAAGAGAACCCGAGGAAAAGAACGCAAAGAAAGTTTTCCGTAGTTTCTCTCACATATGGTAGGAAGTTTGAAATAAAAGTATGAACGAAAGAGGTTTGGCGAAGCCGAGGAAGATGATAAGCATGACTTGTGTTAACCCAAGAATAAAGATGATGAACAAGTATTCGGTGAGGTGGGAAGAGATGATTGGTGGAGAAGAGAAGAAGAAGACGACGAAGACAAGGATGACGTGTACCAACGCCAAGGTTTGATAAAAGTGCGACGGATAGCGTGGCACGAGGGGGAAGAACAGAGAAGCGGAAGTTCAGGCGGGACAGGAACACCTCGGCTGGAAGAGAGCAACGCCGGCTACTGTAACGGTGATCTCGAGTTCTACAGCGTCGCACCGTGAACTTCCTGCCGTTCCTGAGCCCGTTTCAGGGGTTCAACGAATGACGCAACCACCTGCTACGGCCAGGGGTGCCTAGAGCGCTATTTCCACCCATCCGGATGGTTCCGCCAACGCCAACATGACCAGCAACACCTCCACGGGCACTGGGACCGGGAGCTCTTTCGACGCCGTCAACGCCGCCGCCAGCGACGCCAGCTTGAGCACTTCGAACGCCACCTCGACGCCGGCTACTCTACTCATGCGACGCTTCATCATCACCGAACCGTGAGCACGAACGCCAAACGCTAGTAGACTGGGTGTTCCCGGGCAGTGAGTATTGGTTGCCTTTGTGTTTTGTGTTAGGTCTGTTAGTTTTCTGTACCAGTGTTTCTCTCACGTAGGGTGTAATAAATGTGCGTCTGTGTGGGTACACCTGTTCGCCTGGTCCATTCTTTCGGTCCGAGTGTTCACCGGGGATCTGTGACAGTTTCTTGTGTCCATGGGCTGACTCATAACCTCAAGAAGATCAGAAAGAGGCACGACATCCAGATCATTTTGACAGCCCGCAACAAAGCGAAAATTATGTGTGTTGAGATTAATGGGCACGAGAGAAAACCCCTTTGTCAAATAGCACACCATACCAAGCACTGTGACTGCGTTCAAGGCATTGTTTACCTCACCACCTCATTCTGTGAAAAGTATTACATAGGCCAGGAAGCGGGCATGCAACGGCTACAGCAAAGACGTTTGGCACCAACCTTGCGAAGCACTGCAGGGTAAGCGGGATGTGCGAAAAAAAAACAATCCGTGATGACCTTGATTACGTGAAGGTACTGAAAAAGAGCACACAAGCTGACTCGAGAAACCTAGGAATCATGGCCGATCCGTGATTCCGGGCATCAAAGCGTCAGCTCGGCATCGATTGGCCTATAGCGAAGAAAGAAAATAATTTCCTGCTTGGCGATTTATGCCGACAATGATAAGGAATCATTAAAAGGGCTGGCAGTTCTTCACTACGAACAGATTTTTTTATAACTCTTAGTTTTTTTTATTGCAGCATCGTCGTCGTCGTCTGCATGTTACTTCTTGGTCTTCGTATCTCCCTGAGCTGTATTTAACTGGCCATGTTAAACATTTCATGAGCTGCCCAACATTGAAGTAAGCTATAAAGTACAGAACAGAAGAAACGTCGATCAGTGGCATATTAAAACATACAGAACAACATATGGCTTTCAAACAATTGAAAACATATTATCGCGTCCACTAAATGCTCTTTGTGTCAATAACATTAACCTGGAAATAACCTCACACAGAAAACTTCTAGATTATTTTTTTTATTTGCAGACACTGCTTTGAATTTGCAAACAGATTGACTGTAATGAAGTGTTCATTGCTTTGTTTGTCATTTTATTTTCTTTACGAGAAGTACCTGTCGCGATTATTTGCAACATTGTATTGTAATTAAATTGTATTATAATTTGAAAGTGTGCCACTGTTTTGTTGCCAAAGTTCGTAGCCGGGTGTCAATGGCCAGGTCAAGCGGTCCAAGAGGCCGCTTTTACCATGGACACCCTGTCACCATGTATATTGTGGTGGTAAATAAATAAATGAAATGAAATGAAAAAAATGCAACGAAATGTATACAACTAGCTAAGCAGCCTACCTTATTAACATTTTTTGTGACGCTGCTGCGGAAAGTGTTGCACCTATAGTGGGTGCAGTACACCTGCGGCGATGATGCTCTGCACGAAGTCGCCAGGCATTCTAATCAATCCACGGGGCTGCTTCACTGGCTCCGATAGAGGCCAAGATCGTACCTGACGTATTGTTGGGTGGTGAGCGCGTGGCTCTGCGCGTGGTTAGATATTCTTACATTTACACTGCGGGAATGAGACAAATCCTGCCGGCCAGTCACCCCTGCGGACACGTGCCATCGCTTCCGGGCCAAGCGCCACAAAAGTAGAGGGAAACTGCGGGCACGTCTTAACTGCTCCTCCCGCGAATTGGGGCGAACGAGGAGGCACCGGACGCCGGGTGGGCGTTGTTTCGCCGCTCTTCCTTTGTACGCCAGCCCCGTAGCGCTTTCGGCGGACCAGAACCTACGCCGAGACACGGCCGTGCGCCGGGCGCGGCCTTGTCTTCGGACTCTGCAGTGGCATGCCAGCCTGCTCAAAAGGCAGCGGCCCCAACTGGACATTGCGCAAATGGCAGCGACGCCCTGAGCCACACTGCTTTGCGTTCAGCCACGGGAGTGTTGCGGCGTACGGTGCGCTATTCATTTTTATTTCGTTCGTATGAGAGCAGCCATTGAGATGTTTCGCATTCGGGAGTTTACTTTCGCTCGGAACAAACCGGCCCTGTTCTCCAGGCGGCATCTTTGCTTTCCGGCGGGTGCGGTCCAACGAAGGGAGGTGATTAGAATGCGTGGCTTGAATCGAGACCTCAAAGTGGTCACGCCACGCACTGTCGCATCGCAAGTGCACTGCCGAGGGGAAGTTTAGCGGGTGACTAGAAATGACTTCCGCCTTTATTTCCAGGGATGGTAAAAAGCGCTACTTTCTATAAGCAGGGATCTCAAATTACTTCTGAATGGTACGTGACCGACTTTTCTAGTCGGTGCGTGGAACCCAACCACGCAGTGTGTCTGTAAAGAAGGTAGCCGGTGGCACTCATATCACGCTCCGCCTTTCAACGGATTCAGTTCACGGAACATGTGTCGCGGTTCAGAACAAATATGCACTTTTTGTTACTCTGCGCGAGCAGACTGACCGCACGGACGTTCTCCGCATAGGGTTACTAACGCTGGCAAGAGAGCAAGACGCCATGCATTTTTTCCTTTCCCGGTTCCCTTGTTATTAACGAGTGAAGCACCAACTATATCGATATTTACTTCCGAGTTGAAAAGAAATAAAACTACCAGTAATATTGTATTTCACCATTCCCGATGTCACTTAAAGCTGTCCGTAGGCGCGCTGTCACTACCGTTTACGGTACCTTCCAGAAACTAGGGGAGAGAGGGGCAAATCACCACATTTTTTTACATGACCCCATCTAACGTCTCCCAGACTGTATTCTTAGCGTGCATGATTCGTCAAGTATTCGCTGCAACCGAACTTAAGCTGACCTGATTCGCCTTTCGCAATCACAGTAAAAAATTAAGAAGTGAGCCTTGGTGAACGAGAAAGCTGTGGAAAAAGCAGGCCTTTTTTTTCATTTTAGGTTGGTAATGCGCAGGACAACACACGAAGTGTTTTGGGATAATATAGATTTTTATTGAACTGAAATTCTCCTTTGCTTAGTCAAGGCTTAAAGGGGCAGACAGACGGGTTTCGTGACGGCGCAAAGTGAACAAGGAATCCCGGGCTCCAGAAGAACACAATACCGCTTGCCGTAAACGTTGGCACAGCACCCAGAGGCTCCCTACTCTCTCCCAATTGTTTAGTTTCCGTTCGCAGAACAGCAAAGCTTGTCAGGAACTTGAGCGGTAGGAACAGGACAAATCCTTTTTTCTGGTTGCAAACGATGCACTGCTTCCGACAACAAAACGTGGCTGTTTCTAGACAACACTGTGAAAATGGAGCAATCTTTACATGTTCGGCCTGAACTACAGTTTCGTCCGAAAATTTGTTTGGACTCATTGTCAATAAAAAAAATGTAGAACATACCTGAGCCAAGACTAGGACGGCACAGCGTAACTGGTTATTTCTCACAAACGCAGAAAGTCATTCTCTTACTATACATTCAGCCGCCCCAGTGGCTGAGTGGTTATGGCTCTCGGCTGCCGGCCCGAAAGACGCGAGTTCGATCCCGGCCGCGGCGGTCGAATTTCGATGGAGGCGAAATTCCACAGGTCCGTGTACAGTGCGATGTGTTGATTCCTTCCTCAGTTGTGATAGAGACATGTAACCGAGAATTGTGGTGAGCAGTTCCTGTGCCCACCAGGCCGACGTTTTCAATTAACTCTTTCCTTACCACGCCTATTCATATCTTTTATTTCAGCGATGACACAGCGCAATCCCAGCCGCTCCTGAACAAGCAACAAAACAGGAACGGGAAAGCAACAGAAGAACTTTACTTCAGCTTCGAATGTTTTTTTTTTTTTTGCCAGTGTATGAGAGACTACGTTTAAACTGAAAGCAAAACCTATCCACGCCTATCGATAACAGCAAGGATGGCGTCAATCATTCAATAAATCAATTATTCAATCAATCAATCAACCAATCAATCAATCAATCAATCAATTAATTAATTAATTAATTAATTAACAAACAATCAATCGTTTTATTTTCATCACAAAATGTTGGGGGTTGGTTCAGGCAAGAAGTGTAAACAATTTCCACTTGAAACAGCCTGAACCCCACGTATGCATGGCTTACAGCGTAGGTGGACACATATAAAAAAAGAAAAAAAAGAATACGGCTAAGATTTGTGTGCGAAATAAAGAGCAAACCCTTTGGCACTTAAGATGTACATTCTGTTAAATCAAGAAACATGTCAAGCAAGGCGGTCACTAGTTCTCAAATATACCACAAAAAGAAGTACGTGAAGTGATCAAAATGCTGTCTCAGACACAAACAACACAAATGAGATTACAATCGTAAACATATGTCCCGGATATATTTCGGACTGCAGGTGTCAATATATATGTTCTTCAAAGTAAGTATATTTAGCAGTACTGGAACGTTATGGCGCATCATTTGATGACCATATGTAGTTCGTGAGAAGGGAATTCAGCAAAACTCAGGATTTCGAAGAATATACGTTGGGTCGTTTGGTGTTAGCGCGCACGTGTAAACAGTTATCGTGGATATGGTGAAGGGAGTTCTTATACCTTGTGGCTAAGTAATATTTGTAGAGTTTCGTGATTTTGGTGATATTGAGGCGGGTAAAGAACTCATCTGTGTAGGCTCGGTATTCTGCATTTGCAATAAAACGAATTGCTTTCTTTTGCAGTCGAAAACGTTTTTGGATATTTGTATCCGTGGTACTACCCCAGACTAAAAAAACAATGACTAGGATAGGGCATAAAGAGTGCATTGTACACTATGGGTTTTATTGGCACTGGTAAAAAGGAGCGATATTTTGCAAGAACACCCGTGCATTTTGAAAGTTTAGATACAACATTGTGAATCTGAGCGTTCCAACTCAAATTTTCGTGAAAAATAACTCCTAGGGCTTTGACAGAATTTGAAACGTTTAAAATGGAGTCCCCCATGCATAAATCGAAGTTTTCAAGAATTACACGTTCCCTGGGGTAGAATATGACTGCTTTTTTTTTGCATTTATGATTAGAGAATTTCGTGCACTCTATGCCCTCAGTTTGTCTAGTGTACTATTTACAACAAGAATTATTGAATCAGGAGTGTCGCCTTTAAAAAGCATAGTAGTATCGTCTGCTTATATTATGCACTCCTGTATATTGTCGTTGTTCGTGATGTCATTTATATACAAAAGAAATAATAGCGGACCTAAAATGCTACGCTGTGGAACACCGGTTTTAACATTAAAAAAAGATGAGGCCTGCTTTGTTATTACTACACATTGAAGACGATGCCGCAAATATGACTTAATAAGAGACAGAGGACTGCCACGGATGCATAGAATTTTCAATTTTCTTAATGAACGCTTGTGATTAAGGTGGTCGAACGCCTTAGAGAAATCTATAGATACACTTAGACAGATCTGTTTATTTTCTAAAGCACACAAAATAATTTCTTCTTGCATCAACTGGGCAGTTTCAGTGGACTTGCCCTCCAAGAACGCGTATTGGTATGAAGAGAGTAAGGAGAATTTACGCAAAACTTCGTTAGCCGAGTGTGGATAACCGTTTCTAAACCTTTAGAAAAAACTATATTTAGACACATTATTTTTGTCTCCACTTATACTAAGCAAAATAACTTTATAAATCCGCATTAATTTGGGAAACTGCCCAGAAAACAAAGCAAGGTTATATATGTAGGTAAGTGCAGGAGCTACCAGACTGATAACATGTTTCACCGGTCCTATTTGAATGCCATCAATATGGCAGGCTTTGTTGTTTTTGAAAGAGGTAAAAATGCTGCAGATTTTATTCTCAGCAGTTGGTCCAAGAAAAATACTGGCAGTTTTACATCTTATATCTAGCACCACAGTATCATATGATGGCGTATTACCGACAATGTCTATGAAAAAGTTATTGAATGCACCTGCCAATTCTGATCCTTGTATGTGGTGCCCTTCATGAATAATCCACTGAGAGGAGATACAGTTGATGCACGAGCGAATAAATCATTAAGTTTCTTTCAAACGTTGCTGCTTTCCTTACAGGCTTCAAATTGATCATGCAAGAATTCTCTTTTCTAGCGCTTTAAAAAAGCAGTCACCTTATTCCGATATTGTTAATAGTTCGCCAAGGCGCTCAAAGATTTAATACTCAGAATTTTTTTGAAAGGCTTTGTTTTCTTTTTATCATCTTTAAAGGCGTTTTAGTAATCTAGGGCTTGAGATTTTTTCTCTTTATCCTTACATACTTTTCTTCGAAATGTTGCCTATAAATCATTTTAAATATAGGCCTATGAGGAACGACTCGTAGGCTGGCATCCTCGAGATGGCATCCTCGAGATGGCATGATGTTGCCCAGCAACGAGGGTGTTCTTGCGATTCCGAGGCTGGACACTTGACTTTGCAGGTACAGGGGACAGCTTTGTGTGAAAAGGTGACGTCCATTCGTCTGAGTTTAGCTCGAACTGAGATTACTGCTCCACCCAGCCAAGACTATCGACAGGTGCCCATGTGTAATTTTTGTTTCCCCCGTTGCCACAGTTAACAGGCTGCTTTCCAACTCTGCCTGAAGGTACCTGGCATATTCTGGATGTTTCCGTGTGACCAGTAGTGCAGACAAACGAATTTCCTCTAAAACGACCTGGGAGTGCAACACGCAGTTGCCCAATGCGCTTTGCGCGGAAAATTGCTTTTTCATGATTGAAAGTTTTCCGCGATGTACTCTAAATTTGAGTGCACGTTCCATACATAATGGCCCATGAAAATGATATTCTATACTTTTATTCTGTTATTCTATTTTTTATAGTTCTTAGATTTTTGTGCGATTTTCTATAATTTTACAAATAAAATTGTTTTCTTTCTAAGCAATGCATATCTTGCTTTTTATTCATGTCACTACAAAGAAATGTCTTCTAGCTGCAATACACTGCTCTGTCATAACGAAAGAAACTTTTTTTAATGAGTAAACAAAAGTACGCGCACTCACATGAAATTGCTTGTTTTCCCGTGGGGAGGGAAGAGTTGATGGTTAGGAATATATAGTCATATTTATTGCAGTAGAGTAGATACAAACTATATTTCTATAAACGCAGTGATAGAGGCAATGGAAATAAAATAAAAGGGTGGTTGACAAATTTTCACCCTTTGTACAGCCGTCCTAGCGATAACCGTTTTTTTTCCCTTGATACCAGATGGCTGGAAATCGCGAGCACAAAGGAGAACCTTTATTTTTCTCAGCATTATTTTACCACTGCACATATTTAAACTCGAAATTGATTCCTTTTCGTATCTTAATAAATTGTCTTGCACAGCCGAGTGTGTTTCAGGCCGAGCTTTTTGGAGCCCCCTTGGTATGATAGCGGGCAATTCCGTCTGTTCATTTGCACATTTTGTGACTCATCTGAAGCTTTTGTAGATATGCTTCCAGGTATGAACTTTCAGTGGTGAGAATGTTATCGGCATTGTCAGCTTTGCCAGTCTGGTCGCCGTGGAGCATCGTACGATGAGACTCCAGCGTTTCATCAGAAGGGGACCGGGAGGAACGGGCTGCGTTAAGCTATCCCGTGAAATTTATCGCCCCATCTTCTCCTTGTGGGGAGAAGTAAGCCTAAGAGGGGTAGGTGTAAAAGTTTAGATTTTTTTGCTCATCCGCTGCATTGCTTATAGTCGAGGAAACCAGACCTCAGAAGGGACCCTACTTAGCGAACTTTGTGATGGAATTAATGAGTGCGAGTGCTCTCACTACGGAGCTAACTATGGCGTGGCATGTGCGACAGGTTCTAAATCGCCGCTTTTGTAGCGCGCTTAAAATTGGCTTCGTTAGTAGTGACTGTCTGATTGAGTGAGTAGTGAAGCAGTGAGATAAATTAGGCGTCCCGGAAGGATTGACTATGCACGCTCGTTTTTCTTTTCAGGCGAAAGCCTTACTTGCCTCATGAGTCCGCCGAAAGTGCCCGTTCGCAGAAAGTGTCCGCCTCACCTGCCAACCAAGTGACGTCATCAAATGTAAACTAAAAAATAAAAATGAAACCATGAAAAACAAAGAAAGTTAAAAATTAATTAGAATAATAAACTAAAAATAAAATAAAATGAGCACGAAATATATAAAAATAAAAAGAAATAAACGAAAATACAAGTGAAAACACGCCACAACAAAACAAAAATAAAAATAACAGAACAAAATGACGGTGGCTTAGCTCTGGTTAAATCTAGAGGGACGCGATAGCTACAACTGGCCAAGTGGAACTCGCTCACTCGAGTTGCAAAGTCTGTCTTTCGCACCTCCGTTTCGCTGGGCGTTCCTTCTTCATTCATCTTCGTCCCTAGACGTGGATTCACTCTCGCTCTCCGTCTCCCCTTGTCCACACCCCCCCCCCCCCCCCTGCTCTGTTTCACCGGCAGCGGCTACGCACGACGTGACCAACCACGTAACCAGCCACGGCGCCGCCACGGAGCTCAAGGGCGGCCACGCAGCTCAAGGGGTGCCACGCTGAAGGCTCGAAGTGCTGCTATAGTATGCTATCGCTACAAAAATAAAACGTGGAAGAAACCCACACTCTAGAAAGTTTCATGTCCTCGCATTCCTGCATCTAAGGAAACTTAAGGGCCCTCGGAATTTTTTTTTTACGCGAATGGCATTACCGAAGTAAAAATAACACCTATAACGATATTGTTTGCAGACGACACTTGCATATTTTTTTTAAAACGAAGACATTGCATGTAATTGAACATTCGGCGACTTTTCACATAGAGAAATTATTCGTGTAATTGCAGAAAAAGGAACTTCAGTTGAATGCAAAAAGCGAGGTGTATAGTGGTTAAGAAAAACCAATTGGGAAAGGGAAAAAATAGTTCACCTAAAATAAAGGGGGCAAAAAAAATTGTTGGTGGTTTAGCTGTGGTTAAACCTGAAGTGACGCGATACATACAGCTGGCCGAGTGGAACTTCGTCACGTGACCAACCACGGAACGAACCACGTGATCAGCCACGGCGCCGCACAGCCAGCAGCTGCTATGCACCACATGACCATCCGCGTGACCACGTAGCGGCGCCGCCACCGCCACGGCGCTGCCACGCTGAAGGCTCGAAATGCTACCGTAATGTAGCTATTGCTACAAAAGCTAGAAAACCTTCTCAAGGTATGGTTCACAACAGACCTATCTTAGACCTATCTTAGACAAGAGAACTCTATTGAATGTTTGGGAAAAATAGCCTCCCATCTGCCTCTCTGGTTGAAGCAGTCACTCTATTAATGCTATTTCTATTTTTAACTACTCTGTGGTATTCTCTGGGGAGCAACGACGAAAAGGAATTATGAAAGCCTACATTAAGACAAAAACGTGTCCTCCGTGTTTTTGTGCAATATTCCGGTCCTGTTAGAATGCCAGAGACTCAACCGCATTTTTTAAAGTTTGACATTTTACCGGCATATAAGGTGTACGTCTGGAGACTAGCTCAGCAAAATATACAGAAAGGAACTCCACACTATTTATACGCTTGTCTCGGCACATGATTACATTCGCAGGCCCAAACATATAAATAAACATTTAGAACAAATAACTGGTAAGCAAGGTCTGAAATACCAGGTGACAGATGTGTTAAACCACTACGCTTCCAGTTTTAACGTCAGTTTACCCTCAAAGGGGATTAGGCAGGAATGCAGAGCAAATTTTCTTTTCTGCTGAAACCATAAAGTAAGCATTGTAAATGTATTTTTATATTCATTATGCCAAAGCGAACTTCGGGACTGCTGGCGATACTTTGTAAAATGTTAGTGAATGCTATATTTGATCAAATATTCAATAAACATAACTTAAACACTCCAGTACATAGCGGCAGGGTGACTGAATGATGGTGTATAGAATATATGTGCTAACAATTGTTCTGCTCTTCTTTTCTCTGACCAGTTTTGATATTAAGTGTTGTACTTGCTCTCTCATGTAGTTAGGTACGCTGTTTGTTGTCGTTGTTAAGCTGTCATAGACCTCGCCAGGCAAACAAGCTTTTTGTCTCTACCACCCGCACGAAGTTGTCATTTCACTCACTAACAGAAATCTATTCAGCTTGTCGAGTAGCGAAATGGTGCAATGTAGTGTCCAATATTAAATAACGATGAAAGTGATGCCCTTAACTTATACGGTATCAGCATAGTTATAATGCACTGGGCCTCTAGAGCAGCTGTAGAGGAGAATTAGAGTAAGTCATGCTACGTTGCAGAAACGTTACTTTAGAGCAAATTACGATATCCGTCTGTATTTTAAACATTAAATTGGTAACATAATATTGATTTAAGGTTTAAAATTTATGGGTGTTTAACGTCGCAAAGCCACACAGGCTATGAGGGACGACGTAGTGAAGGGCGCCGGAAATTTCAACCACCTGGGGTTCTTTAACGTGCACTGACGTCGCACAGTGCACGGGCCTCCAGCAATTCACCTCCATCGAAATGCGACCGCTGCGGCCGGGATGAAACCCGTGTTTTTCGGGCCAGCACCCGAGCGCCATAGCCACTGAGCCATCGCGGCGGCTCAGTAACAACAGACTCGATGCTTCTATCGACGTTTAGGATGTAAAGTTGCTGATAGGCTAAACCAACAGAATCTCGTTTGCGCAAAAATACTATTAAACGCAAAGCGCTCTCTTGGGCGAACTGTAATGAATGTAATATGGAACGATACGCTAAGACATGCACTGCAAGTGCATAGATATGATGGGAATGCACAAAAGAATTATAAAGCGCCACCAGTGCTTTTATCGCGAAAATATGTCGTTATCTATAAAATATGATTATATTTCTGTAAACATTTCAAGAGAGTTTTTCCACGTGTGGGCGCCACGTTAACTGATTGTCCATCACTACTCCAACCAACTTTTTTCATTAATTTTTTGCAAAGCGATGTTATTCAGAAAAGAGCATGCGTCAAAACAGCGCACAAAAAACAGCGCATCGACAAAACGGCACACGGAAAAACGGCACAGCGACAAAACAGCACAGGAAAAAAAATCCGCATGGCGACATAACAGCAGAGGGAAAAACCAGCAAGCGTCAAAACAGCACGCTGGACAAAATGGCACAGCGACAAAACAGCACAGCGATAAAACAGCAGAACGAAAGAAGAGCGCAGGAAAAAAAACAGCACGACAACAGAACGGCACATCGGAGTGCGGTGCAGCGCTACTGGAGGGGTGAACAATCATAGTCATAAACGAACGGTAAAGCACAACACATACGGCAGCGACCTTTGAAGTTAGTGACTGCTCGTTTAACATACTAAGTAAGGTACAGGGTAGGGTAATATTCGTGATCTCAAATATGCACTTTTCTGGCGGGTAATGGAATGAATAACGCTGAAAAAGTTGTTCTGTAAGCATCTATTCTGCGGGTTGACAATCATGATGCTGAATTCGGACAAATACACTTGATCTAGGGCTCTGGATGTACAAAAATCCTCATTCTCCAAAACTGGCTTTGTCGGCAATCGAATGCTCAGCAATATTGTTTGGAGCGTGGTACAGGGCCTTCATGCACTGAATATATCCAGTATGTGATGCTTACTTTTAGCGAGGGCAGAAGTGCCCGACCAGAGATATTCAGCATATTTGGTGTTTAACCAGGACGCTGCACAGTGGTTGTCTGAGGCTGACCGGCAGTTATTGTGCTTTGCGAAACGGGCAACACACTGACCTGAAAATTCATGCACCAGCGTGCATTTGTTGAGTGGAATTTTATATTGCAGCTGTTTTTTTACCTTAAGAGAGAACAATATCGAAACATCAATTTTCGCAACACTTGATCAAAGCTAAGTTTTTCGCTTAGAAGCCAATCTCTTCAAAACATCAATTTTCGTCAAATCTGACCCTTTTGCTCAGGAACCACAACAAACACTTAACCTTACCTACCAAACACTGGTGGCAGTGAACTGAAGCAGAGTTGTAGAATGAATGCAGGGAAATTCAAGCAAGCAAGGACTATACATAACCACTAGTTCTGTCATATGCACCGTTCAAGCAACGCTGTTCCTAAATCAATGAGCCAGGCCTGTGGCCTGTTAATGAAACCGCGAAACGAGCACTCGCTAACTCTAAATGTCGCTACCGCAAGTGTTGTGATTTACATCTTGCGGTTATGACTGTGATAGCTCACCCCTCCAGCAGCGCTGCACAGTACTCAATGCGCTCTTCGGTCGTCGTGCTGTGTTGTCGCTGTGCTATTTTGTCGCTGTGCCATTTTGTCCGGCGTGCTGTTTTGACGCGTCCTCTTTTGTCCCTATGCTGTTTTGTCGCCATGATGTTTTTCCCTGTGCTTTTTTGTCGCTGTGTTGTTTTTTCCCACTCCTGTTTCGTCGCTGCGCTGTTCTTTTGTACTCTGTTTTGACGCATGCTGTTTTGTCGTGTGCTGTTCTTTCGTGTTCCTGTTTTTGAGAGACGGGTTTTTTCGCACTGAAAATTATGAAGTTACTTTGGATATATTTGTTGTTAGCGTATTAAAAAGCAACCACAAAAATAGTTTTACTAATGTTGTATGAGGTAGGTATTCAGTAGCGTCCTGATCTTCAGTAGTTACGAATATGTTGGTGTCATCGGCGTATAGTGTAGTCCTTTGCAAGGTTAATAATAAGTCGTTAACAAATGTTAAATATAGGAATGGGCGTCAAGTTGATCCTTGGTGACACTAATATTAGTATTCCTTAGTTTGTTCACTGCCACATATTGCTGCCTACCAATTGAAAAGCTTTTATCAAATCTAACTGCACCCCACGTGCGCCATACATCTATAGCTTATCTAATGTTAATGAGTGATTAAATGTATTGAAAGCCTTAGTTATGTCGACAAATATACCCATGGTGAGAAGCTTATTTCCCGTGTTTCGGCGTATATTTTCTGTGCAGTTTAGCAAAGCTAATTCTGCGGAATTTCCTTGCGTGCATCCGTATCGTGAGTTATCTAACAAATTACTGGACCGGAAATAATTATTTAAACGTCCAAGTGAGCAACTTACTGTTCACAACGCATGGAGTCATTCTGTCCTAAATACTGCTACAAACTCGATTACATAGCTAATTTCCAAAGACAGAACTGCAGCCTGCCTTCCCTTTATGTCGTATAAATGCGGTGTTATGGGCGCTTGTAGTAAAGTGCGAAAAGGTTAGCAGAAAGAAACAGACTGCAAAATATAATTTAGCTCCGGTACGATTTTCTTCGAATAATGAATTTTATGCGACTTCTGCACTTCAACAGCATCCGCGTAGGAGCAGATTGACAGATTTTCAATCACTTTTGGTTCGAACACGTGACAATGATAGCTGTGTGCGATTTCAACCTCGCCCTGCTGGCTTTGCTCACTCTCTAATGCAAGCCGCACTTACCTGTATGAAACAATATTAGTAGGATAAATTCTCTCAAGGGCAAGTTTGGAGTCTACATACATGGCACCCTTCTTGTTTGGCGGGCGATTAAGGAATATTTCTGATACAAAGGTTATTTATGGGCTCAGACAGACGATCGGGCTAGTTGGTGTGGAACGAAAGACTAACGACGAACAAACCCTTGACCGGCCATGTCTCTCCGGCCTTCACCGTTCGATAATTCTGTTTGCGTTTCTCAATCTTCCAAGGGCATTCTGGGGTGCCCCTCTAACACAATAATGCGTAGAATTCCTCAGCAAAGATTTTTATTGCACATACTTTCTCGCTTTTATACAGATGGCTGCCCCACAATGGCGAAAAGCATAGCAGATTGGCATCAGAGCGTGTTTTTTTATTAACAGCAAGCGCGCTTAGCCCGCCCATGGTCCACCAGCGGCACCGGCGCCACCGTAGCCCCCTCCCCTGCCTCCCGTGTAGCGTCCCGGGGTCACCTTCGCACCGCCTGCCGCCCCAGCTCCTGCGGCGACGGGCTTGGCATTGAACACAGCGTCAGCACTGGAGCCAGGGGCGGTGCCCGGCTCGTTAGTGTCCACCGTGGCACGGAAGCCGTTCGCGTCGGCCACGTAGGTCACGGTGCGATAAAGGCCGTTTGCGTCCCGGTAGCCGTAGGAGCCTGTCTTAGCGTTGCTGGCATCACCCTGTTCCTTGTGGAAGAGCTGGGTTCCAAACTCGTCTGTAGTGTCGTAGCCGAAGCTGTACGGTTGGGGAGGCTGGTGAAACCAGAAAATAAAAAAACATGGAGCCAAGAAATCCGGTACAAGAAACGTGGTTGCGTTATATAGCCTAGACAGCAAGTAACGCGAAATACGATTACCAGGCCGCTAGCGAATGCTTGAACAGTGCTACGTATGCCCCACGTTCTAATGGTGCGTTCTGTAATTTTCGCTGTGCTATATGATCAATAGCGTGATACTTTTAAAAATGAGGCTTTGGTGTACAGTAGGAAGTTCGGAAGCTACTTCGGAGAACAATCTCGTAGGAGACATGATGGGAAAGTGCTTGGGAGAACATTCCTGTGGGAGAATTTTGAAGGAAGCACACGGCAGTCAACCGCTTCAGGGGCGTCTGAAAGAACTTGTGGCCGCAAGGGGATGGGGCCAGCACTTAACATGTGTGTCTTTCATGGGCCCGATAATACTTCGGCTTCTTTTTTCTTTGCATAGATTTTTTGCAGATACTTCTGTATAGTCTAGTTATTCAAGAATCCAATCGCTGGCTTTGTATCTCAGTAGATGATAACCCTTATTAGTTGCTCGTTCTGTTTACAGTATGCAAAGATGAATGTTGCCAGCACTTTTCTCACACAGTACAACGCGTGGCTTAGCAGAAAGTCACCTCGGCGCATGTAAATTTAAAAATAAATCTCTTTTCAGTGTCGCCGGCAATTACAGGATTAGCAATCTTGGGAAAAGGTTATGAGATTTTGTGTGATTGCCTTTTGATGCGCCAGGAAACGTTACCATATTTGTAAAAAACTGCAGCGTTCCCTATAAACAGCTTGCAAATTCTCCATTGTTCTCAAGTAATAAAGAGGTACGCACGCCCGACTGTCCAGCAGCGCCACCGCCGCCATAGCGGTTTTCAGAACGGACGAAGGAGACGACGCTGACCAGAAGGAGGGCCTTGTGCACGAGAAAAAGCCGTGAAAATCACAAAAAAAGCACAATTACCAGTCACAAAACAAAACAAAAAAGAACTACCAAACGGCTCAAAAGTTTGCTTTGAATTCGAAAAATATTTGTTTTTGGCTTGGTATGTCGAAGGCACGGTAGAAACAGCAACTCTTTCAGCATCACAGAAAGCTGAAAAAAGTGGAGCCTGCCTCGACTGGCTGGAACAATGCAACAGATGTAACGCATCCTTCCTTTGTAGAGTATGTGCGTAAAAGGAATATTGTACTTCGCTAGCCATCTGCACTGATGAGTGGTGGGAACACACCATGACCTACTCGTCATTAGGGTACTAGGTCAAGCTGTACCACTTTTTTAAGATTCTGCATTATTGAAGCACTTGTCCTTTGCGCAGCTGATGTCGACTGTAAATTTAAGTAGCCTCACATCTTTTGCAAGACAAACTTCTAATTCAAGAGCTTTTCATACATCTTTTCGATCCTCAGGCTTATCATAGGCCAGTCAGTAGCCGCGTTAAGACACCGAATATGGAACAACAAAACCTGCAGGCGTTTTCCTCGCGTAAAGGTGTGCGCTACGGCGTCATTCAGCTAATCTTTACGAAATAACAAACACAGTAGATTGTAAAAAGTCCAAATAAAGCAGTTTCATGAGCGCTGGTAGACTGGTCTGATTTTTCCACGCCTAGGTAAAGGAACTTTTCAACAGCGGACAGGGCAGCAGAAGAAGGGCAAAGTAGTTCAATAGGTTTTAACACTTTCTATAAAAGATATTTCTGAAACCGGTACATAAAAATGAGGGGTTCTTTCTTTAATGTGTTGCACTGTCGCACAACGCTCGCTGTTATGAATTTTTCCAATTCTGGCGTAAGATTTTTTGGGCTAGACTATCGGATGCAACAGTGAAGATAATTGCCATCTCAGTAATAAAATCTTTCTTTAGCGTTAATCCTCAGTTCTATGTATTAAAGTTACAAGACAGAATAGGTGATAGAAAGTGGGTCAAATATCGCTGCGCGTCTTTCAGGCGAAAAAGTAAAAAAAAACATCAAAACATCTGGTTTGAAATATTATAGGAAGTCAGTTTTTGAAATTAAGATACCTGCTGGTTAATATCTCTGGAGCCAATAGAAAAATTATAGATCATGAAGAGCTCGCAGTGGCGACCCGTAGACCTAAATCTCACCGCTCTCGGGTAAGTGTTTCTTACCTTGATAGTTATATCCATTTCTTCTACTGTGCGAACTCACTGGTCTTCTCAGCACACTATGCGCAGCGAGGCTCGCGATGGCAGTGCTGTCAGCAGAGCCGCTGGGCGCTTATATACGCCTCGACTGACTAGGGACAACCAGTGAGAGCGGCGGCGAGTGATGAGAGGGGAGAGCGAGGCGGCGTTTTTCTCTTCTTCGGTGGACGCGCCGTTGAGAGTGAATGGCTGTTTCCTGGGCGTCATCTTGCTTTTGCACCCTTTGTGCGTCCTCTTGCGTTGTCGTGAGATGACACGGTCTGCTTTCATTCAGCCAGCCAACTCCAGAAAACCAGCATAGCGGACAAGCTTCACGATGAAGGTGGCCTTAATACGCGCTGTACGTATGGTGAAATCTGTGTAGCGTTATTTTAGAACCGAATAACGTTAGCGGTAATCAGTAACGGGAGGGAAAGAGGGGGCAAGGGTTGAAATTCCAGGAAGAAATATTTGCCTTCCATCCAACCAGATCCGGAGGCCTGTGAAGAAACGTGACTGGTCCGGTTTCTTACCTGCAGCGTGCGTGCGCACGGAATCAGATATTTTCTTTACGTACATCGTCATTTTAGCAGAAAGCACTGGAACTTTTTCTGCACGGAACTTCTACTTCATTTTTGTTAGCTTTGCCGAAACACAAAAACAGCCTCTCAAGAAAGGACTTCGCATGTAAAATAATTAGCTCTTGCAATATTAAAAAAAATTATGCTTCAAACATTATTCTTCCAGTTTGAGCCTTGAGTCCTTGTGCAATTCCGTTAGCTTTCTGTTCAAGTCTGTTTTACAGTGCTCTCATGCACTTAAGAACTCAAGGGCACGACTTCTCGGTGGTTGACGCCAGTGTTACTTTGAAGAAAAAACCTGACCTGGCATATATACTGAACTGTACGCCTGAGAAAGTGAAATATTATCGGCAGCGCTATAAAATATATACACACCGCAATCGTCAAACACTATTCAAGACTGCTTAAGGCCTGTTTTGGCCGGATGTTAACTTAGGGCACTTCGTTAGGATTCATAGTATCAAGAGCCAACAGCTGGGCAAGAGCAGAAAAATAAAATGACCAACTGGAGACTACAACCGCTGCACATCAATTTCGTTGTTTTTTGTGCATCATCACAGATTGATAGCCAGAGAACGTGACACAGAATCCAGTCACAATAATTCAAAAACGCAACTTCGTCATCGCACGGCTGCAGTGAGGGCTGATGTCTCAATTTTTTTTTTACATAAAAGCGCCGCGACTATTTCACGCCCTCGGCGATCCCAAGAAGTATAGCTTTTTATTTTTTCGAACAGGAGTATGTATAGGCTGGCTCCACAATAAATCGCAAAAACCAACCTTCGTCATTTTGCAGTGGTGTACGCACTCTGGAAGCGCCTGCATTAAAGCACCAGCGTGTTTGGGAGGCGCAATTTCTCGTAGATTAAAGGCGAATGCGACAGGCAAATTTAAATCGATGCATTTTCCTAAATAATTAACTGAAAGTGTGGCGGTTTTTCTATACTTCACTTTCGCCTTTCTTTTCTTGTTCTGCTCTTGGCGTTGCGATCATTTGATATTTCCGCCTTTCCCGATTCCTTTAGTCACTTCTCTGAGTAATCCTGCGCTCATACCAGCTGATCGAGGAAGCGCCTCAGAGCAGCAAAGAACCATTTATTACTTTCAGCGCTCGCCGACCAAGCAGGTATATGAAGTGGGAGTGCATGCGTGATAAAGAAAAATGTAATGGTGTGCCGAAATGACATTTATAAAAGAAGCAGACCTGCTCTTTCAGGAAGCTAATCCTAATCACTTGCGAAAAAAATAGGAAGACGCAGCGCCGGCGCCGATACATTCCAGTCCGGTTCTAGCAGTAAATTCAACTCGGTAAAGCGGACATAAAATTAAATTAGCTCGCAAGACCGTCGCCACCCCTCGGACGACGTCTTGCAATTCGTGAGGTATGAAAAGCGCGCATGTTGGTAACATATCTTTACTGAACTGCTCGTCAAAGACACGGACAAAGAAGGAGTACGGCGACACAACCGCTGCGATTTTGGGCTTGTAAACTGTGCTTACAAACGTCTTGCAAACTTTATTTTCGATTCGAAATAGGTTTCTCCTGCCACTGCGGTGGCCTAGTGGTCTGAGCATCCGCCTCGCATGTGGAAGGTGCGGGATTCGATCTCCAGTGCCGCCGGTGATACAGTGGGTACAAGATTTTCCTGGTCTATTGTCCGGCTTAATTAGCGTAAAATGTTGGGCAAATTGGTCATTAACCCCACGTTGAGTACGGGAAAAATACCTTGTGACATGGCGCTGTTTGGCCAAAGATGCCCTTGCGCCATAAAAATTCATTTTCATCATCATCATCAGATACCTCGTGCAACAACAACCCAATTGCTATAATTCAGAATGATCCTTGATATACAATTTGTATTCAAAGTGTATTGAGACCCGCAAACATTTATTAAAATGCGCCTTCCGCTTCTAATTATGTCTTCTCGTTGAAAACAAAAGCTCATGAAATTAGACAGATGAGCAGTCAAACATCGCACTGGGGCAATGATGCACCACATTTGTGGCTCAAACCTCGTAATTCTGATAATGCGTCACGGTTTGGTTATAACAGAACGGAGCACTAAATTAACTTTTGCTGCAAATGAGCGTCATGCGGAAGATAGGTTTGAAGCTATGCGCTGTAATGAATAAGCACGGCATATACAACAGATGTGAACTTCTTTCCACTACATTCGGTTAGTTCTTATCGAATGCTTGCTAGCTAGCTTCTCTTTATGATGCAGTCATCAGTTTTAAGCGGTAGAGCAAAAAAATGAGGAATCTAGGTTCATTACATCCGAAAAAAATTGGCCACCTTTATTTGATTTACAGGTCAAGAAAAATTACCAGAAAATTATTACTCTGAACAGAGAAGATCTTCGTAGTGCAGTTAATTTCTTAGATGCGTTGTGAAATAGATCGGCAGCCTTGGGCTCCTTGCTCTGTGCCCGCTACGCTTTGGATGCTTTTTTATGGCACATGAGGTACGGAGACAAAAAGATCGGCAAAATTCATGACTTCATGCTCAGGTGGTCACTCACTAAAAAAATCCTCGATTTGCGTAGTTGGGCCAAACAATGATTAGGTGCGTTAGCAGTTCGGTTTTCACTACTGCTTCGGTGTTCAGATCCAGTGTTCACGGATGGCAGTTGTTCGGACAGCGATAATAGGTTAATGTCCATATATGCGGAATTCCTCATTCTGTACATTAATAGATGCCTTGGAGTCTTCTTACCACTCCTGGCGCAGCGATGCAGTGGTCAAGCGATTCGCCACTGCCCTGCGATGGCAGGTGCTACCATCATTACCATAGGTAGCTCTCCGACTTGGCTATTCACATTTGCTGTCTAAACTCGATATTTACGCATTTAGAAAAATTCTCTTAATTGCTAATTAAATAATTGCAAAAAAAATTGCGTATTATGCGCACGCCGGTTGGTAGGTGTATGTATGTGGTTTTCCTGGCCTACCTCAAATATCTTTTTTAATCCTTGGGTAAAGCTAGCCTGGACACCCTGTATATAACATTCTGGCGAAGGCCGTTCCACGGTCGAAACATCAAGAAATCGTTTCTATGGATGGTCTGTGTTTCTAGTACTACTGACTGTGCCACTTGGGAATGTTGCCCACCTCCCGGCGGGAAGGTGAGTAGCCTGCCAAAAACCAGGCTTCAGACAAATAGACAAACACACAATGACTAAATGCGGGGAATGGTCGCCAGAAGTACTTGCCCGCTAAAAACGAGTGACCTTTAAATGTACTAAGTTATTTCAAGAAACGTGCTAGTGATTGAATGCGAATTACCTGTGAAAGTGTCATGCGACTTAAGCTGTGTACTTAGAACAGATATGTTCAGTAAGAAAAAACACTGAAAAAAAACGACAACCACTGCGTATCGTGAGATGCGTTGCCACTGCGTAACGCAGGGATTCAGCGCCACCTGATGAGGAATATATATTTTACGTTATTTTGAGGTATAGAAAATACCCAGCGACTTCATACAATTAGAGTTATGGACAGGTCTGGTGACATATCTCAGCCACCCGTTTTTCAACCGGTTCTCGCCTCCAGTAATCAGCTCTAGGCGCGCGGAGCCTCCGATGACCCTTTCTCAGGGCGGTGCATTTTCCAACAACTGCTGCAGAAGGACCTTGCTATATGCTTCCGCTCTATCTATATTCTCCCCCTCCTTCTAAGGTAACCAAACTCTGGGTGGTTATTATCGTAACCATCCTCCCCTTACGCATCCAACCACTCTCGTCATTCCTCTCTCCTTCCTGGTAAACCGAACTCCCATCCTTCCGGATGGTACCATATTCCGGAAAGTTCCCGTCAAGAACACCTTCCTGCTATGCCTTCCTAAGCTCTCGCCATACGCTCCTGCTTTCATGGTAACCCTCCTTCTCCTTCCATGATAACTACCGCCTGGGCGGTTCTCGTAGCAACCACCCATAGGTTGCGCCTTCTTACATTCTCGCCGTACCCTCCTCCCACGGTTAACATCCTACGGTTGCGGATTACTTAACCGTTGCCACACCCTCCTCCCTCCATGGTAACCCCGTTCTAGACAGTTCACCGGGTAACCACCGTCCGGTTACCCCTGCCAATACTCTCACCGTGCTTTTCTCCTTCCGGTGTATTACCTTTCGGGTAGTCCCCGTGGCAGCCATCCATCACTTGCGCGTTATGTTACAGGCATAAAACATCTGCTTTCACGATAACTACCCTCCGGGCATGGATCCCTCCGCTTTCGCGATACCCTTCTGCTACTATGGTAACTACGCTAGAAATGCTTCTCATGGCAACACAGCTACTTGTTACGTCAATTTATACGTCATGCTACTACTACGACGTGAAACTTAGGAACAGGCTCTTAAACAGGTGTCGATGTAAAAGTATACGCACTCCTTTTCTCGAAGAAATGGGCAAGAGCACCGAATATGAATGTGGACAGTGGTGCTGTAGATGTAAACCGCTCCATTTGTCCCGCGATGCGGAAATTACAGGCGATGCTTAATATTCATTGTATCTGCTTGAAAGACAATCCGTTGAACATGATGCTACAGGAAAAAATGGAGTCTTTTTGGTATTCAATGCACCTGCAACCGTTCTAAGCAGAAATATCAGGCTCGTCTTCTGTCAGCAGTCAGCACATTGCATACAGTACAAATGCTTGCAAGGTTTCTTCTTACAGATTGACACAAGTTTTAAAGGAGTCACAGACTTGTCGCGAATGCTCCTTAAGCCACAGTTGCCCCCATACAGCACAGCGCAATTACAGTGGTGAAAAAAACACCAACCACGGCTCCTTTACCACGGCGCCGAAGTCATGAATACTTTCTAAACGCTAAGCAGAAACACAACTCCGGATTGAGATTGCGTTAAAAAAAAAATCCTGCGCAACATCGCTGCCGCCTTCTTTTCAAGCACTGACCGATCCCTTTCACCAGCACTGGTCAAGTGGCAACCTACCCTCTCAATGGAAGCGCGCAGAAATCATTCTCATCCCAAAATTGGGCAAACCAGCTAATCTAGGCAACCTACGCCTCATCTCCCTGATGTCATGTCGCGGCAAACTCGCACGTCTCTTACTCAATCGCTGATTACCTTGTAGCCTTGTAAAGAAGTCACAGAGGCCTCCCATGAAGCAATGTTTGGCTTCCACTCACAGCTATCCACGCAAAACGTCCTCCTGCAGCTTGAATAAGAGGTCCTTGAGCGAATGTGCGCATACAACCCATGAGCTATTCTTGCACTTGTCTTCAAGCGTGCCTTCAAAACTGTCAGCCACACGATCTCATAGAAGCGGACCTGGCCACCATACAATGCGGAGAATGTACCTGCCACAATCCCGTACTTTTCGCCACTGCTAACAACGATAAGAATTGGCACATTCCTCCCTAAAACTGTTCCCATTCCTAAACGAAGCACGCCTGAAGGGCCCTCTATCAACCAGACTCAATCTTGTCATGTGGAAGATTGTAGCCAAGCTCGAAGCGGTCCCATGCGTCAAACATTTGCTGCCCACAGCTGGAATCACCACCTGGACCAACTGAGGCTCGGTTCAAGAGCACGCACGTCAACAACTGCTCTCCAGGTATTTCAGGGCTCCTCCTCATCACCAGTATCGCTACGTCCACTGAAGGAAACTGGCCTGTCCCAAATCCCTCCAATTAATAATGTCCTTGCCGCCTGCGGCCGCATTATCCATAGAAACTTCCTAATGTCACCCGCCCACGTGACTCTCTGCCGCCACCTACTACGCTTGGCCTCTTTTGGAATCCACTCCGTTACCTTAAGGGACCATCGGTCATCTCATCTTCGTATTACAACCTTCTCTTCCTCTTTTGCATCTAACTACCCCTGTATAACCCTCACATCTCTACGATACTATGCCTAGGCCTTTTCAGCTTGTGCACAAAGCAAGATGAGAGCGTGAGCAATGCCTCACATCTTCTCAATAAGACAATACCACATATTATCCGCATAACTACCACGGTGCCCCGCAGACATCTCAGAAATTCAAACCGATGATGTCATTCGGGTGGCTTAGGTGCAGCCTTATTGCATACTCCACTCCATGCCAACTACTCAAGCTTGACCACATGGACATTCTTATTCGGAAAGCCTATAAACAAGCACCTGGCATAATGCCGTCTACATGTGCTGAATAGCTGATCACCCTGGGATTGGATAATAAAGCCAGTAACTAATACCAGGTCACCTTGCAAGCCAAATATAGAGCTTGATCCTCACCACCGCTGGGCGTCGTTTTTTGCAACGCCTCGGGTCTCCATTATTTCCTGGCCGCCGAAACTGACAGTACTCCTACCAATTATCAAGCGCCACCTGCAGATTGCTTTCAGTTCGAGAAACATGCAACCATGAACTGCACTGGACGCAGGAAGGCAACAATGAAAACACTGGGTCACAACTACAGCAAACCACCAAAAGTACACTACACGCACACAGCTCACTGCACCGAGCTGCAAAGCCACTACCAGAAAGTCTGCGACGAAGCACTCGATATGGCCTCAACAGAATCCATCCCAATCACCAAATTTCTGGAAGCGAAGGAAACCGCCATAGCGCTAACAGTTGCCTCCAGCCCCCAAACTAGCACCCCACGCGTCATCACAGATTCTCAAAGAGCATGTCAAAAATACTGCAAAGCCTTGGTATCCCCGTCCACGACCAGAATACTAAGATCCTACATTGCCACTGCGTCCAATATTACAGAACTGGTATGGAGCCCTATTGAACAGGCACTTCTGATAACCAGCGCGCACACGCTATCACCGGCGCAAGTGCCTCGCGGGCACCAGGAGCGCATATCGACCGCAGTTCCTCACCGGAGCCAGCACTGAATCAGTACGCAGGTCTGCTCCAGCAAAATGGCATTCTTCTGGTCTAGTTGTTATGATTCTATCTGGGCCAGCATGAACTTTGGGACGACAAGACGTAGAGACACACATTGAAACTCGAAACACAGCGCTGTGTTTGTTTCGTGTTTCAATGTGTATCTCTAAGTCCCTGCGTCCCAAAGTTCACACTGCTCCAGCATCATCCCCTGGCCAGGGATAGGTAACCGCTACCTCTAAAACAACTCATGCGAAATGGTGCTGTCGTCTGGTGACAGCTATGAACCAATACGTATAGAATTCAATACATAATGTACAATGGAATACCAATACAATTCTCATCTGAGCTCGCTACATAAACTATACCACACTCTGAACCACAGCATAAGCTCACACTAATGACTACCGTTCCCTGTACAATACCACCTGGTCATGCTAACTCAACCCGGCAGTCCCCCATATCCACAGCCACCGTGCTGCTCAATAGAACACTGTGCTGTCCAGCTGGAACGTTGATTACCAGCTCAAGCTGATAGACCGCGCAAGGGTGACGGCATCTGCTGCAGGAGCTCAGAATGAGGCCAACTCCAATTAGACCCAATAAATGTTTCGCATCATCACGAAGATCGTCGTCGTTGTCATCACCATAAATGCTTTTTGCGATCGGGAGCTTCCAGTGTTGCGTAAAATGGCTGTAGCTTGGTCTTCGATCTCAACACACCGTCGCTCTTTTTATATCAAAGATGTCCTGTGCCTCTGGCCTATCTATGTTAATATTCAGCGGTCTCGCATTCAGGTATCTGCTTAAGTATATCGCGCCGGCGTCATTGTCTCTGCGCAGCTGTTAGCTATCCAGGAATATTTATGCCGGCCAGACGAACTCACAGAAAAAGTGGCCTTACAGAACGCTTAGTCCCCTCGGACCTGAATTACGCAACGTTCATCGGCTGGCCTTCAAAGCGTAAGCAACCTGTCTGCTTAAGTGAAGCCGTGGCATGTGAAATCGCCATCAAAACCAAGCCTGCGTGTCGCGCGACGGAGCAATATGGTTTTTTTTGTTTGTTTTTTTTCGCCTGTGTAGTATTGTGACTCCTTGTTCGCTAATCGTTCGTTTGGAGCTCCTATCCAAATCGGCAGCGTTTCGAGCGCTGCATGGCTCCTGAGGAGTGTGTTCTATTTGTTAAGTATATCTTTTCCTCTCGTCCTGTATTTCTGTAATGTACAGAATAATCTAAGGGCACTAGCCACGCTTGTGAAAATTTGAACGTCAATATCTGATGCCGTTCTAGGAACGATTTCTGGAAGGGCACTGCACACGTTTCCAAGACGGCATTCATGTGAGACTGGAACGAGCTGATGTGTTAGTTGTGCGTTCTGCGTGTCACGTAAATTCTTGAGGCGGCAAGTTTCCTCTAATCTTTGCAGAAAAAAAAAACTTATTGCCATGCGCTGCATGAAAAATATGTGACGCATTTAGTACAGCTGTTTCAGCTTGAGACCCCCCCCATTACGCGAAATCTGTCTGATTGTCGAAGACGACGGACTTTGCACTAAGTCTCTGACTGTGCTCGCCATTGATGCCTGATTGAAAATACATATTTGAGCTTTGTTTTGTTCTTGCGAGTCCACATAGATGATACGGTGATGACAGAAAATTCCGGTCTTCATTTCTCCCCGGGCTCGTCGTCTGCAGAGTTCTCCTTTTCGTTCACCATGTCGGCCAAACCTCTCTTCCTATTGGCCTAAAGTTATTCTAGGTCTGGCAACACTCCTTCGGATGTCGCGCGAGTGTTGGCAATGCACGGAGACTTTTTTTGGTCCTGGTCTTGCTGCTGACTTAGCACCCGCTGCAGTCACTGGTTGTAGCACCGCTCTTCGAAGCTTCTTGGTCAGCAAAATTTTGCTGTTCAGGTGAGCGAGAAACTTCTCCTGGGAACGTGACAGAACCGCAGACCACTTAGAACATAAAGTTGCTGAAACCGGTTACCGCATGGAACCTGTCTCTGCCAGTCACCAGTGCCCATGCTGTGGTCATTACTAAAACTGATTATTTTAAATAGCTGAGACAGGTGTCTGGCAGTATATCGGCAACAGTTACAAAACTCTAGAACAAACTAGTTATAAAGCTTTGGTGGAATGCTTCGAGGTTGCAAAAAATATTGCAAGTAGATTCCAGAGGCATTGCAATCATTAAAGTCGATTTGTGAAAAAGGTTTTATACTTTATGAGTCACATTCTATTCGTCAGGTTTAGTTATTGTGATCTGCTAGAAACGTCACTTTAAAAGGTCTTAAAACGGGTCACAGTAACTGCTCTACGAAACTTCAAACCGGGTCAAAATTATTCATGCTGCAGTTTTTAGACATTAAATGCTTTTAGCTCTCGTTCTGGGCAAACGCAGGCAACCGTCGTCCGAGAACCGCGGTGAACCATAGCTAGGATATCAAGCCACACTGCAAGCGATCATTGCAAAACATTTTAGTCCGAACGGACATCACCGTGCCGGTCATCGGTGCGGCATATCGGAGCCGGTGCTATTGAGGCCAAGGTGACATTGCCGGCGCAGGTCCTACAGCAATTCCATTTCGTCATTACGACTTTACTTATTGCTCGCAAACGTCCTTAAATAAAAAAAATTGGCGGTGGTTTAGCTCTAGTTGAACCTGGTTGAATTGCGAAAGCTCGCTTAGCTGCTTTGGCTTCTCGTCTTTTTCGCAATCGTTCTTCTCATTGTTCCTCTGCTTCCTGGGCACGTTGCAACCATTTTCTCTCATTCTTCCTAGCTTGCTTAGCTTTCTGCTTAGAATTTAACTGTTCCGAACCAGTAGAGCAACTGGATTCAGATATGGAATCTTCATCGGCTACTTCCATGGCTAGACTGATCAACCAACGCGTAGCTCACCGCTGTATATCCCAGTGAAGCCGCCACGGAGCGAGCACAAGGCGAGGAGGTCGTCATATCAACGGAGAGACCACCTGTTTAGCGCTGCACCGGCTCGGGGGCCACGGCACACGCGACGAGCGTCTCCCTTCTAGCTGCGGCGGGGAGCAAGCTGACGCCACGCGTCGTCATAGCAACAGAGAGAGCTGACGTCACACCACCTGCTAAGCGTACCGCCGGCTCTGGGGGGGGGGGGGGGGGGGGTGCTTGGCATACGCGACGAGCGGTTAGACCTGGCGCAGTATTGCTTTCGTAATAAATGCCTTGCTTTAAAAACATTCAGGGCGCACGAAAGGGGTAGCTTGGGAAGCCCGCACGCTGGAGCGATGCCGCGGAAGTTATGGTTGTGTTTGGCTACAAATCTGTGCCTTTGACTCGTAAACGCGATGCGCCCCTGGATACTTCTGAACTTCAAAGAACACGGCGGCAGAAGTGCATGCGGTATGGTGTGGCATGACCTGGATGAGACCTATTTCACGAGTGCAGCCAGCACCAGTCTATGGCATGGGTTATACTCTGGTGCTGGCTGCACTCTTCAAATAGGTTTCGTCCAGGTCATGCTACGCCACTTAGGGCAAAGTGTTTCTCACTTCTGTCAGCTCTCGCGCACTAGTGTGTCTGCATTTTTTGTACATTCATTTAAGTACAGAATATCTGTGCCACCACGGGGCCAGTACCGGAGGGGAGACAACCTGAGAAGTATATTTTGACATACTGAACATTCCTGTAAATAAGTAAGAAACAGCAATAAAGAAGAGATATATACTATGGCTAAGCTAGCTCTCGAGTTTTGCCGCGAAGCTTAAGGTGGCCGTTTTCGAAACGAGCAGGACGACCTCCGACCCCTCTGTCAAGTTAGAGGAATGCCGTGTGTAGTGACCCAGGGGCGCAAAAACCATTTCTTGTCCCCCGCCGTGTCTGCTGTTCATTAAAGAAACGACGTGCTCAGAGTCATCAGCTTAGCTCCAGAACTGTCTGACTGAGGTCGTGCGACTGTTTTCAATTAGCCTCAAGAATCGACTCTGTGCGACGCGTTGCTCTCTCCCTCCTTGCTGCTTGCGGCGGCTGGAATTGCCTATTTCCGCCTTCGTAACCAGCGACACAAGCCGCCTCAAGTCACGACCTTCTATGCCTTCGCTAGTGCTTTACGAGCAGAGTACTAACGGCGGCCTCTGACATGCCGGTTAACCTTAAATTCAGGATATATCATTGATTCCCAACAGCGCGCTTTTGATTGGTCTGTAAAATGCTCATCAAAATGCTGCCGAACATTTTTTAGGCAGTGAGCGCAAGTGAGCACGAGACAGACGCCACCAACGTGATGCGGTCTGCCAGCTCTGCCTCCGAAAATGTCACACGCTCTTTGCATGACTGACTGCTTAGCTGTTTTATTTTGTACCTTTTACTTACTGTTCATGGTGTTTTACTTTACATCACTCTGCGTTTGCATGTGAAGTTCGTACTATGTTCTACGCCTGCTCGTCCTTTTCTTCAAGCCAGCGGACCTACATGTCCCGATGAACATTCAGTTTGATAAAAGCGGTGCAGGTTGCTCGGTGTCGCCGACCCCGCTCTACACGCGTGTGGCCTAATTTTAGGAACAGAGAAAGCAGTCCTCTCACTTCGCTACGATGACGAGCCCCGCAAGGATATGATCGACTGCTCGACCTGCTTTGAAGCGTACCCTGGGAGAGTCCGTTGCTGAATGGCTTACCTGTTACGTTGCATCATTAGCTATTCCAACAGCGACACCGAGGTAACATTTTTCTACATTTATTTGGACTGTGACGCCTCCAATGTGGAAACAAGACCACTCCTAACTGGTGAGCCATATTCGCTGACTGACTCGGCTGCGAAACTCAAGACCTGCTTCAGCAGCCACCGTGCAGTGGTGGTCGCCCATATGTTATTCCAGAACCGTGTACAGTTGCCCATGACAGTCTCCACGACGCTCTGCAGTTGCGTGCCAGGGTCGAGCCCAAAATTCTTGATTAGGACCAACTATGGTTCCTACTGCGGCCGTTTGCGCGTACGCAGTGGAGCTCATCTCCAACCCGGGCAGCTGCAACAACCTTCTGCCGGTGCTCCAACTCCTCAGCAAGGCCACAGCGATTGCCCATACACCTCGACTGCGGTCGACCCCATCAAGTATAATGTACTTTGTGTACTTTGCAACGGGGTCCTATGCTTTTAATTCGAAGATCCCTGGGATACCTCGAGGAGCTGCCATGCCAATACGACCAGTCCCATCGACGGCAGCTGCGGCTGGAAATCCGTACGTATAGCTGACGTGCACAGAGTCAGCCCACAGTCAGCAACATCTTGAAGGTGAGAAAGGGCTCAAAGCCACTTGCGCGTGTATAATGTCGCTGTAAGAACGCCTTACGAAATTTGAGCGAAACATATGTCGCAACGTTGTGCCTTTACTACCCTAATGAACGTCGTGAGCCGAAGACATACCACCAGGATGCAATTACTGTAGTCCCAAGGGGCACATACCGAGCAATAATAGCCTGCTGTAAAGAGATGAGAGCCGCGAGCCCAGTGGCCGGCGCGAAGTGCGCAGTGAGCAAGCTTCCACTTGTAGAAACTGGAAAGGTCGGACATAGGACTCCAGCCCGGCCAATCGGTATTGCGCGGCAAAAAAAAAGAAAAAGAACTTCTTACAGTGCCTTTGAAATCAAATATACTGGGGACAAGCCAAGATTGTCTATGCTTGCCTATCCGTGAATATTTTTTTTCTTCTATAGCAGCCAAAATTGCATCCAGAGTCGAAACGCGTGAGCGCACTACCTTCATCAGAAGATTAAGCGGCAATTTACTGTTGCTCTTTAGCGATCACCAATCTCACGACATTGGGATACAGCTGCGGTTCTTGGATTCGGCGCCGCGGCTAAAACCAAAAGTTCAGTGTTCTCACAAATTGTCCTTACGAGTTTTTGGGTTATCACCCATTCTACCGTCAGCACAGTAGCTCAAAATTTTCCTAGAAAGAACTTAGAATCGCGCGCAAGCTTTAAGCTCTTATCCGGGTTATATAGAAAGATAGTTTTATAAAAGGTGGGTGCAGTAAAGACCTCGGAACTGATATCTACAGCCAGACATGTTTTCATAATTCCTGACCGCCGTACGCTTACGAGTTGAGTTGAGTTGAGGTGTTGAATGCTACAGGCTGGATTAGCCTTGCTTATTCTTCCGGCATTTGCTCCATCGTGTACGGTTACGACTCCTAAAGACGTTCTTATGCATTAAACTTCCTTGAAAACTTGCACAGAAAACTGGTCTTGCCAACTGTAACTTATAAAGTGTGACGCTCCATTTAGAGTAAATATTACTCGCTCGGCGATAAAAAAAAATCTACCGATGGTAATTAAGTCTGCTTACGTGATATCAATGCGAAAGCATTGTGCACTGCCGCTGTTGAGTTTGTGGTTAGTATGTTTGCGTTACTTAGTTTGCATTGGTATCCAAACCACACAGCATTCGGAACTCCGTAGGTTAATGCCCACTATTATTACGTGAAGGCAAGCCGATGAACTATACGTGATGACAGATGGCGATGATAAGATTTAATGCCGCTGGCCTAGCGCGAGCGCTCCTTCCAGCGCCAATGCCAGCTTCGTCTTCCTCGTCACAATGTGTATAATTGGTCATTCTCTAGTTAAAATTCATAGATGGCGACGAGTCCTCATAACACTATCAGCGCAGTGGCGCAGCGGTTAAAGGATGCCCCACTGCACTTCCAGGTGGCTGCTGTCACAGCCACCCTTAGGGATTGTGCAACCCATGTTGCTCTTCCCGAGCAACTTCTCGCCTAGCTTTCGCGGCGCCCTTCCGAACTTACCCGAGCTTACCCGAGTTACTACCCAGTAACTCTGGTAAGCTCGGGTAGGTGTCACACTTTCTGTTAACGCTTTCTGTACGCACTTTTCGTGGACGCCACGCATGAGCCAAGTATTGCTTACGCATTAAAACAACAGTTTTACAACGCCTGACGACGGGCGATACGTCAATCTTCAGTGCAACATATACCGAAAACCGATCTTGGCCACTCAGTTTGTTATAAAGTGAGATGCTCCGTTTACGGTACATTATAATCAGCTCAGCGACACCACTGTCATGAAAATGCTTAAGGGGACTCCGACCTAAGGGTATGATGCGATAGCGTTAATGGTTTCCTGCACTGGCCTCCGGTCATCTGCGTATCACTTCGCAGACTCGGTCATTCTCTACTGTGCATTGAAAGGTCGTGAGGAGTCTTACCACTCCTGGCTCAGTGCTACAGCCGTTAAGCGATGCGCCACTGCCCCGGCAGGTCGCTGTGAAAAAGCAGGAGGACCACCTGTTTTTTCGCTAACATCGCTGACAACGCCGGCGCTGGAACTTCTGTAGAACGGCAGTCTTAACGCTGTCGCATGAAAAAGAATAAACTTCTCCTAGAAACCCACCAGCGTACGAGGCGACGGCGCTCTGTTCCCCCAGAGGGTGAGAGAGAGAGAGAGAGACAAGGTAATTTAATTAATTTATTTAAGTAATTTAGCGTAATGCTGTGGACACGGGGAAGAAGACGGTTGCCATTCGTCGGCTCGCCATCCGCGATGTCTTTGCTGTGAGATACGTGTATGTGTACGACCCGAGACAGCAATGCGTGATTTCTGCTACGTTGCCAAACTGCCCGACGTGCGCACCGAGAACTAACGGCCCAAAATGTTTTCGGGCAGTGCCACTTTGGAGAGTAATGTCACTTCATGTAGTGAACTGATATTAAATGCTACGAAGTTAGGCTGAGGCTTTCACGTTTTAGGAATTCTGGCTGTAGCCACGTTTTAGTGTTCATACAGAGGTTCACGACGGAAGCCTCCAATGAGAACGTAAGAAACGAAAATAGCACACCTTTCGATAGAGTAGCTAGCCTCTAATTGTTACCTTGTGTACCCTGGACTATCACGCGCGCGTTTCTTGCATGTGTTTGCATTGGCTTCACGCAGTGTTGAGTTTCTCAACTTATATAAGACAGCGCCATGATCACGACTGTACAGCACTGCGACGTGCATGGTTGTACGAACAAAAAAAAGAAATGTAATGCAGGCAGGAAACACTTGTACAGCACTCACAAAGTTCTTGAAGAGGACTGGAGTTTTGTATACTGGTTGTACCGATTTGCAGCTGCCTAGGACCTGAATAAACGCTGGATTACCGCTGTAAATCGGATGAACTACTTCCCCGAAGAATCGTCGCGGTTTGTTCTGTTCATTCTACCCAGGGGATCTGGACATCGAGAACCCAGAGCCGACGCTCTGCCTTCGGTACGACAGAAAGGTAAGATGCTTGACGAGCGCGATCATTCTTATTAATGGACAGCAGAAATTGACTGTGTTTCATGAAGGGGCGACGGCACAACGTGAAACATGACATCGAAGTGCTGATGAAGAAGGGTTTCCACATCAGTAATCGCACCTCGATTTATTTTCCAGGGAGTGAAAGGAAAATTCCTTGCGTGACGAGAGTGTGCGCGGCTGTCAAAGTCTGATTTATCGAAACATGCTTCCACACAATCAGTGCTTGCTCACGTTGGTCCAAGACCTACACCTAACAAAATATTTTTTTCTTGCAAGTACAAGACAGCAGCTCTGCTCGCAATGATCGTTGCAACTGCTTTGAACTGCTTCGTTTTCTGACGCATGTGCTACACCAAGGCTTATTAACAATGCTTTAAAAATAGATGCGGCTTTCGAACGGCCGAAGGGCGGAGGTTGTGTCAGCCGAAGCCCGCGAAAGTGATTTTGAAGTGTTGCTTGAAATCCCAGTCTTCACGTTGGCTTGAACATGATCCAACTATAATCGATACCCCTTCATGGCATCCACCGGCAGCAGTGCTGCCGAAAATGGATGACCTGTGATTGCTAGTTTTAAGCAGATAAAGATTCTGATGCTTACGATTATTGTGAGATTCTATAAATCGCCATTTTAAGTGTGTCATGTCATGGCTTGTTTAGAATCTCGTTCCAATATTTTAGTGCTTATTTGAATTTACCATGTATTTGAATTTAGAATTTTTCAACCTTGTTTTACTTTTATTTTGCAGATCCAGTCTCCTTGAAGTGGAGTTAACCCCATTTTGGTTTGGATTTATTTATTAGAAATCCGCATAAACCATAAACTTCATGCTTTATTTTGGTGTTATTTTACAGGTTGACTGTGGTTGGTGTGGATTTAGCCCCTTTTTAACTTGTAGACATGTATTAGCAATTCCGTACCTTTATTTTGTTTCACGATTCAAGTTGGGATTTATGTCGGTATGTTTATTCGCGTTTGCCTTGTATTGAGATATTAACATCTTATTACCATGTTTTCTTTTATTGTACCGGTTGAATCCTGCCTGCTCATGTGGATTCAACTTTTCTTTAAACTTGTATTGCTTGTTTGTGCCTGTGCACCATGTTGTAGCTTTGTTAAATCGCTTTTACCTCGTTCGAGGGGTACACTTTATCTCAGAGGGGGGGGGGGGGGGGGATGTTGGCTTTGCAATTTCCTTGAGCAAAGTAAGTTAGCAGTTTTCAAAACAAACAGACGAGACAACCTCCTATGCCTAGAGAAAGTTTGAGGAATGTAGCGCGCACTGACACAGGGGCTCGGATAGCATTGCTAGTCCCCGACGTCATCTTAGCTTGCGGACTTCCCGGATGCGGCCGCGCGGCTGCTTCCAATTGACGCGCCGCTCTAGCCCTCGTGGCCGATTACGGCCAGTAGAAGCGTGTTTATAATATCCTTCCTTCGTATAGAGCGACACATGCCACCTCAAATGAATACCTATTAATCCTCCGCAACCCTCTGCGATTGGGTAGCGAAGGGTGGCCTCCGATTCTCCCGTTAATCGCAAAGCAAAACAATACTATTGATGTCTACAAGTTGCTTTTTTTATTGATCACGCCACCAGCATGATGCTGTGAATGACCCCTGCCTCCGAAGATGTCGGGCACCCTTTCGCAGCACTGATTTTTATTGTTTTTAGTTTGCTTTCGTTTTTAACTTACCATAAATAATGGTTAACACCCCCCTCCCCTCTCAAAGAAATTAGCTTTCATTCATATATAGGCGCCTCCTTATCGTTTCCCTCAATCTTGAATAGCTACAACTCACTAACGAACATTAACTTCTTTGCAAATGAGCTGCAACAAAAACAGCGGCGACTTTCTGTTATCAAAAATATCATATTGAATAAAAATCAGTATCGACTGGCATTGATACTGACTGTTCTGATAACATATTCTTCTCTCTATAAGTACTCGGGACAGAGGAGTGGACAAAAAAAAATTCTAAGGGTGATTACAATTCTCCCTAATGCAAAAATTTGAGCGCAGTTCTATTGTTCTGTTTTGCTGGGTCGTCGGCACGACTGGTGACGATATTAGTTCGATAGTAGTATCAGTTGAAGAAGACGACGATGTGCAATGCACAGCGCGCGAGAATGTGTTTATCAATCCGATATTATTTGAAGAAAATTACGATGTCCAGTGCACCTGAAGAAAACATCATGCATCATGAACTGGTAGGTTGTTCATCACAACTTAAACAGCGCAAACTTCACGAAGGACCCCAGAAAGCGCCCATGTCTCGTCTTCTCTTTGTGCGCCCTTCGTGAAGTTTACGCTGTTTTCATTGTGATGTCCAATGAACAGCGCGGGAATGTGTTGCAGTTTACACCACGAATGATCGGCTACGGCGATAGCCTTGTGCTCTCGTGCAGTGGCCAGCGAAGTTGATTTGTTCGCGCAGCCGCGGGTTCGAGTCCGAATTACTGCATTGTTTCTTTTGTAGGGATAGCTACATTACGATAGCATTTGGAGCCTTCAGCGTGGCGTCGCCACCGCTCTGTGGCTGCTCCGCCACGCTGTCACGTGGTTGGTCATGTGGTGCGGAACAGCTGCCGGCGGCGCACACCGTGGCTGATCACGTGGTTCGTCACCTGGTTGGTCACGTGACCAGCCACGTCGTGTGGAGCAGCTACTGCTGCCGGCGGCACGGCACGCCGACGAAACCGAGCTGCCAGAGCTGTGCGCATGCGCCGTGTCAAATGGGGCGAGGATGAAGAAGGAACGTTCAGCGAAACGGAGCGCCGAAAGACTGACTGCAATTCAAGTGAGGGAGTTCCACTCGGCCAGCTGTAGCTATCGCGTCACTCCAGGTTGAAACAGGTTGAAACCACCGCCCAATTTTTTTATTTATTTATATATGTTTTGGCTCGGCTACACCGACGGCGGCGACGTGGCTCATACTACGAACGGGCACTTACGAGCTGCGCTCGAAAACCATTTTTTTAATTCCACATCATTAGGAGGGCCATGAAGACTCGATCTGTCCGGCGGTGTCAGCGACAGTGCGAAGCCTCTACCTACCTGGTAATGTTTAGGGCGAGTTTCCCACCCCTCCTGTCACCTGTCAATCATCCCCTCTCCCCCACATCTCTTTCTTGTTGGGGAGAGGAGGGAGACGCCGGATGGATAACTACTCTGCAAACATGAAAATAAATAAGATCAAAGTGACTAAGACAACGGCAGGCCTATGTACAAATCATTCCTCACTAACAATCTCTGCATAAATGAACCTTGCGTTAGCTATTCCTGCTCGCAAAGCTCGGGGAGAGCAGCCTGTGTCTCACAAGCCCAACCGGTGCCTTTGTTTGAAACATCCATTGCCAGTGCAGTGACGCGTCGCCTAACTGCTGCGCCACTGCGCAGGTAGTGGTATGAGGACTCTCTGCGATCAAACAATGTGACATATTCTGTGTTATCCGAGTTTCTCTAGAGCTAGACTTGTAATAGATTAGCCAGCGAAAGCCAAGGTACTCAGAACTGCAACTCTATTGGCACGTGAAGGAAGAATGATATCGCATTTTCTTCGCTCCAGTCGAATTGACCCTCCCCCAATCAGAAAACAAAACTTTGTTGTAATCGTAATCTTATAAATGATATTGAAGGAACGTTTTCTCCTCAACCAATCCAGCATTCGCCTCAAACTAGTGGTAAAATTGCCAGAAACTTGGTCAGAGTATTAGTAGGGCTTATTTTACAATATTCTTGTGCAATGTGCTCAAACAAATGATTTCGCATTGTATTGAAAGCTTTCGTATTTTTTTCATATTTGTATTTGCAGGAAGTACAAATAGTGAGCTCACAGGAATCAATAATTCATTTTAAAACCGCAATAATAGCAGTCACGATTTTTTAATTTCAGACGACCCTTCACATTAAGAAAAAGAATTGGGGCAGCCTTCATTGCGAAGGCTTAAGTTATTACATAAAAATGCTTCATAATGAAAGTAAAAAAATTACCTTTACTTTTATGCACAACAGTATTCAAATGGTTTAAAGATCGCAGCGGTGGCCTAGTCATTAGAGCATCTGCCTCTTATGCGGGAGGTTCGGGGTTCGATCCCCAGTGCCGCCGGGTACCCACCGGTGATACAATGGGTACAAGCTTTCCCCTGTCTGGTGTTCGGATTCTTTGGAAAGAAATGCTTGGGAAATCGGCCTTTGACCTCACCATGAGGAGAACAAAACAACCTTGTGCCGTGACGCTCTTTGGCCACAGATGCCCTTGCGCCATAAAAATTCATTATCATCAAAATGTTTCAAAGAAACTTTCTAGGCAGGATGTTAAGAGAGTATATACTGAGAGCAGCTTGCGAAGTACCAGTTTGATTTCATGAGCGAGAACGTTAATATTCAGAGTAAATATTCAGGCATACGTGAGGCAACTATGTGTCCTAATATTGTCACGGACTGTCATGTAGTCCTGTTTTCAGCGGCTTGCCGTCACGTAACATTTGGTGTGAGGTGCGGCTCATTAATCGCCATCCTGGTCCTGGAGCTTCGGCGTATAGGAACACACGCCGTGGCCAATGTACACGTATCAGCATGACCGAAAAGACTATCAAACCTGTAATGCCCGCACGTGATATCCCTGAAGCTCGGTTGCGGTCTTATTTTTGTCGCACTATTAGGGTCATTAGGGTCAAGACATGACATAAGTGAGACTAAAGTACAGTATTTTTTAACACATCTGGTGTTAATTATGCGAGCGCAGTCGCCCAAGCTGCTTCGCCTGCTTCACGTGTAGATTCCTGTTCGTCTTCGCCGCTGGCCCAGTTCTAAGAATGATCCTAAAGTGGAGATGCATAAATACATGGTTTTTAAGGCAAGCCTTTAAGTAATCTTCAAAAACAGGCTTTTTGGGGTAAAAATATGGCTTTTGCGGCCGTGTATTACCATTTTTGGTGGACACCGGGAAACCGTCGAATTGTTGTCAGCTGGTTACCTAATTTTTGATAAAAAAAACTTTAACTATTACAGCTAGGCAACTGGTTTCCATTAGAGATTTGTAGCCAGTTGTTAGTATAGGGTATATAATTATTATAACTTCAAAAACACGAATATTGTCGGCGCTGTGGCTCGACAAATGTTCGCTACATCGTGCGAAAATACATGCACTTTCTTAAAGCATGCAGGCAAAGCAACATTTTTAGTGCACGTAACTATTCAAAAAAGACAACAGATACTTGAGAAGTTAAAGTCCCCTGTTTGATTTGATTGTATAATTTTCTTCCTCATTCAAGGTTAGAGGATAAATACGTTTAATAAATTAAACGAGACACGAGCGATCAAGCTTGGCTCAAAAAACATATTAAGATATTCCTAATCAAAAAAGGGTTGAAATGTAAAATAGATGCGCTGTAATAGACAACAGAACTTGGTTTACTACCCGTAATTCGTGAAAGAAGGCAAGAAGGAAATGAACCTAAAGATACGTGTTCAACATTGATATGTCTCATTTGTTACTAAGGATTCCTAAAGAAAATATAGAAAATTGTTTCTTCTGAGCCTTCAACGAAATTACTGCAGTTAAGAGACCACGCTAGCATTGACGTCTCTAACAAATTCAGTTTTTTTTTCTGTTTTCGAGGAAAATCTATTATGCTAAGAGAGCGCATTCCAAGACAGCGGATGTACGATGTCCAGCGTCGTTTGTGGAAATACGGGGGAAACAAAGCCTTTCGCCCCGCCCGCACACCCACTCCGCGGATGCAGCGTTCCCGCTCGCTAACCGCGGTGGGGTTCGTGCTCGAGGGACAAAGGGAAGGGACGACACAGCGTTAACACTCATATGCTATTTATTACACTTGCAATTAATACACAGAGTGGGCCAGCTAGCTACAAAACATCAATGAGGCATTCCTCGGAAATAGAAGGCTACGTAAGAAGGACTTCCGACTTACCGGCTGGGGCAGGGGCGCGACTTCGGAGGTATCGGCGGCGAACGTTTGTATGCGCCGATAATGGCGGCCGGGTTTTCCCGTGCGCGCTGCATTCTTGGGGCAAAGCCATTCCCTAGCATTTGCTGGGGAAGGCGGTCAGAGCGCGCGTTTGCTGCGCTCGCTTCGCTGCTTGGAACCAGAAGTCCAGCGGCAAGGCACAACGGATCCCCGTGCGCCAGCCGCGGAAGGTGACGAGAGCGTGCGGCTCCAACCGCTCGCGACGCTGGCCGGATCCCGAAGGGCCTCTCTCCGGTTCCGCAGAATTCCGCGTAACCTACGAGGTGGCGCTCCCGTCGCCGTTCGGGAGACTTCCCTCCTCGCCCAGCCGGGGGCTGTCCGTCCCGACGGCCGACGATGAAGATGGGCCGCATCGAAACGGAGGGGGGAAACAGGTTCTCCACATCCCTCCCTCCTTAAATGTCGGCCTACGGTTGAACCCGTCCATGGATGCCATCGACGAAGGGGCCACGAGCGTTGCGATGATGACTGCAAGACAGCTCGTACAGGCGGGGTGCCGGGGTCATCCGATGAGCAGCAAGGTCACCGGGCACCCGTCCTTTGTTGGAAGGTAGAGGGGCTGGCCCCCCCTCTCGTAGCCGCTGCAAACTGCTCGCCGGAGACTCTGCAGCTCGATGACTCATGGCCGCAAGGCAGCAGGCAGAGACCCATACAATGGACAGCAGGCCGGGACAGCTTCTCTTCAACTCTGCATATCGCTCCTAGGATCTCCAAAAGTTTGCAGCAAAAACAATGGAGACCGCGTAAACTCACCATTTGGTAAAATGCGGAGTAATGCAAGTGCCAAACAATCCTATCCGGCACCGCCCAAACGCTCGGTTCATTTGAACGTAGCTGGCTCTCTTCGGACGAAGCACATTCGCGGTTCGCTTTCCGGCATGATGTTAAGCTCACTTGAGCTGCGTTAGCGTCTCTGGTTCCGCGAAATTATAAATTCGCTTCGCAGCCCCCCAAAAAAATAAGTTCGTTCGAACAAAGTCAGCTTTCTGTAGTTGAGCGAGACCTCTCGACTCTAGCGAGGTTAAATATACAACAAGCAAGCCCGTTTGCGCGTGCTTGTGCCACGGTACGACTGTGTCCTCCCAAAAGCGACAGGCAGCTCCCGAAGAGCCTTAGGCCTACTCGCTCTTACACTTCCGGGTGCCAACAAAGGGCCAAGGACAATAGCTAGAACACAACGCCACGAGGAGATACGTTTCTGCCAAGGTGACCCTAACGCGAACGGCGCCTACCGCTTCCCGCGGTGTCGCAGCGCCCCGGTGCTTTTCCTGTAATCACGACTGCAATCCAAAACAGCTGACTACGGCACCCGGCTCCCAGAGCCAAAGAGACAGAACAGAGAATATTTACAACTATGTACAAGAAAAATCGGGCCACCCTCCAGGCTTCCGCATTCACTCGCTTCTGGCTTGCTGTTCTCCGTGGACGTCTCAGTCTCGCTCTCCATGAGCGGACCTCGTAGGTTCACCTTCCACAGGTGTACCGATGAAGTGCTCATCAAAAGCTTAGCATGCACGGAAATCCTCCCATGCTGCTATTACGCTCATCTCGCTGTCAAGAAAGCATCTTCGCCTTGCTAGCAACTCCGAATTCGGTTCAGGCCTAACGCTGTTCCAAATCCGGGCGGGCATTCCACGAACCGAACTGACTGCCGTCCCTCGTCCCAAGAGCATGCCACACGTTGGGGCGCCATTGTGGAAATACGGGGGAAACAAAGCCTTTCGCCCCGCCCGCACTCCCACTCCGCGGATGCAGCGTTCCCGCTCGCTAACCGCGGTGGGGTTCGTGCTCGAGGGACAAAGGGAAGGGACGACACAGCGTTAACACTCATATGCTATTTATTACACTTGCAATTAATACACAGAGTGGGCCAGCTAGCTACAAAACATCAACGAGGCATTCCTCGGAAATAGAAGGCTACGTAAGAAGGACTTCCGACTTACCGGCTGGGGCAGGGGCGCGACTTCGGAGGTATCGGCGGCGAACGTTTGTATGCGCCGATAATGGCGGCCGGGTTTTCCCGTGCGCGCTGCATTCTTGGGGCAAAGCCATTCCCTAGCATTTGCTGGGGAAGGCGGTCAGAGCGCGCGTTTGCTGCGCTCGCTTCGCTGCCTGGAACCAGAAGTCCTGCGGTAAGGCACAACGGATCCCCGTGCGCCTGCCGCGGAAGATGACGAGAGCGTGCGGCTCCAACCGGTCGTAACGCTGGCCGGGTCCCGAAGGGCCTCTCTCCGGTTCCGCAGAATTCCGCGTAACCTACGAGGTGGCGCTCCCGTCGCCGTTCCCTTTCCCCCATGAGGGAGACTTCCCTCCTCGCCCAGCCGGGGGCTGTCCGTCCCGACGGCCGACGATGAAGATGGGCCGCATCGAAACGGAGGGGGGAAGCAGGTTCTCCACACGTTTAACACCAGAAGGCATGCTAAGGTTATTGTGCGCCTTCGCTCAATTTCAAGTGCAGGTCCAGATGGTGTAACAACTGCTCAAGATCACGAACAACTACTCATCAATAATTCTCGCGCTCATCCTACAACAGTCTCTAGATAACTGCGATGACTCTGACGGCAGGAAATGCGCTCACGTGATGCCCATTTGCAAAGCGGGTAATAAAAACTAATCGACTAATTACAGACCGATATCGTTAACATCAGTTGTGTGTAAGCAATTAGAGCAGGTAACATCCTTTCAAATCATGCATTATAATACTGCTAAGGGCATATTATTTATCATTAACCATGGTTTACAACGCGGGCACTCATGTTGAATGTCAACTCTGAGCCTACGACTGACATTTATATTAATTTTGCACAAACTTATATTTATTGATTTCGGGAAGGCATTCGATTTCATAACTCATAAACGTCTAATACGCGAAATGAAGATGATAACAATAAAAGGCAAAGTAATTAACTGCATGAGAGAATATTTAAATAACAGATTCCAACAGTCGTTTTCAATTATGTTCATTCTTCAGTCCAACTTTTTCAGGTCTGGTGTCCCGCATGGGTTCCGTGTTAGGTCCAACATTACTTTAATATGTATTATTAAAATTCATAAAGTTATTAACGCTTCAATACGACTCTTTGCTGATGATAATGTCTTATAACGTCCAGTTACCAACCTTGCCGATTCAACTTAATTTCAGAATGATCTACACAGGATAACATTCTGGTGCACTGATTGGCAATTAAATATTAATACCCATAAAACTAAGCTTATGCGTTTTACCACTAACAATGAATTTTAATATATTTACAATAAATGTTTACGTTGTTCGACCTCTGTAATCGTTCAGATATTTAGGAATTAATCTCACTCGTCACCTGTCTTGGCGTTTACAGAATGATTTCATTTTGGCTTGCGCATAAAAGAATATTGACTTTATCCGTCACTCACTTCGTCATGCTAAGAAAAACATTAAATTACGAGCTTACATTTTTATAGTGTAGTCTAAGATAGAATAAGCGTCTTTCATTCGAGTCCTCACCAGTTTTACCTAATTAACAAGCTAGAATTTCTGCAAAGCAAGGCTATTTCAGGTATATATATAATTTATGAAAGTGTATCGGGAATCAAGCAAGATATATCCTTATTTCATTAGAATCTGAAAGGAGAACCGCAAGTGTTTCATTTTTTTCACACTACATTTTAAAATCTAACTTGGTACACATCAGAAATTATAAAAGGCGCAGTACGCATAATTACACGTTTCCATCTTAACTGCAAAGTTAAACCTCTAATTGGACGTACTGACATCATGAGTTTTTTTTTTTCTTTTTGCCTTCGGCTATTGAAGAATGTAATCGCCGCCCCAAATCCGACGCAAGTGTTTCTTACCACACCACTTTTAATAATGCCGTAGAAAGCGCTTTGTTGTACATGCATTAATTCGTATCCTGAGAGTGGAATGTTTGAGAAATTTCTGATGTTTGCTTTTTTATTAATGCTAAATGATGTTCGTTACGTTACCTTTATATTTCAATACATTCTTATGTTTTAACGAAATCAATTCTGTTCAGAGTCATCATATTTTGCTTGTAGCAGTTTTCTGTACTTGCTTTCTATCTAGGTACACTGTCATATTCTTTACGGCCTGTTCACAATTGCTGTATAATATATTTCGCTGCAATAAATTATCCCCGTACATTTTTGAATCCTGTCCTTCCCTTCCCTCTCTATATAATGTCCTATTCTGGGCCTCTAGGGTAAATGAAATGAATAAATTAATGAACAAGTCTGACCATAGTTTGTCGATATTTACAACAGGGAACGCTACCAAACTTACCACCTGGAGTTATAGTGGATGTTCGACGCTTTTCCTGAACAGAAATTGAAAACACAGCGCATAGTAACCCGAGGACGCTTGAAGAAAGGTAGCTGCGGGAAAAGAAGAGAGTGCGAGGAAAGTACAGGTTCTGGCAGAGATGGGTGTGAGAGTGAGGGAGCAATATTAATGCCAAACTCTGCGAAGTCTATCTCAGGAAAACATCCTGAATTTCGTCAGTTGTCCCCTTGCCTGTTTTTGTCGCACTTCACCAGTTCTCTTCGCTACCGACGTGAACGTCGATATCATGAAGCACAAGCGAATTGTCATCGACACTGCATCAGTCTCTAAACTAATCGAACGTCGTCGATAACGTCTCTAAACACGTTCTTTGATCTCGTCTTTAGCAGGCAAGGGAGAGCACAAGCGAGAGCACAAGCTAACATTTATGCATGCATTATCTGCGATTCCAAAATTAACGAGTTTGTACTGGCAATGATTGCAAAGGTCCTGCGAATGGCAGTCCTAGCTCAATTCGCATGACCCTTAACTTGCGATTATCAACACTACTGATAGATTTCGCCACATCCTTGAATAGTCGTTGGTAATTTTTTGTTCAGGTCCAGGTTGTGAAGTCTGTCCGCAGTTCTGTGAAGTAGAGGCATCTCCATGGCAAATTTGTCATTTATTTGTCTTAGTGCCACGAGCTTTAGGAAAAGACTCCGCATTGTAACGCCACAGATCTAGATCTGCGCAAGCTTTATTCAGCCAGCGAAAGAGGGCTTCTGGTATCTGCGCCCTGTTTTTGTACTGTATTTAGGACTTTTCTTTGCCCTTAAAGTGTGGCAATTTAGAACTCTAAAGCGGGTATACCCATAAAAGAAATTGATGAAGTTCAATGTGACTGACCATGTCGAGGTTATGATTGGCATTTCGGAACCCGTACGGGTTCCTTGTTCACTGAGGCGGCCAAGATGCGGTCGTCATTTAAGAATGTAATATGTAACGTAATGGTCGTAATTAAACTCACGGCAGATTTTCATTTGTCCTATTCATAGTGTTAGTGGTTGCCTGAATGATCAATGATTCCAGTAGCAGCCTTGATGACACAGTTCTCTTTACCTATGACGGTGGCATTGTCCCAGCCGATATTTTGATGGTGCGTTTCAGCGTGTTCAGCAACAGCGTTCTATGGTGGATTGCCATTCGCCACGTGACGTTAGTGCTCTTGCAGGCGTCGTGCAAACTTGCCGGTTGTGGGGACTCAGTCCCGCAGCCTTCCCTTGTGGTTTGTTTTCCCGCGGCGCACCCTCCCCCCCGGCTTCGCCTCAAGAGGAGCGCCTCAGGAGGAGTTAAGGTAACGAACCAGGGAGGGCGCAACGAATGGCGTGATTACAGCGCGTGCGGCAAAGCGCACTCTCTTCGGCTGGGATCGTCGGCGCGGGCGGACGCATCGGCCCCGGCTACGCTATCGCCAGCAGGGCGAGAAAGTGGCGGGGAGACTTGCTCCCATTTCTTGTCCCGTCCGGCTTCGGAGTTTCCCTTGCACTAGCGTGAGCGAACATTCCCTCGTAACATTGCTGGTGAGTCGGACGACCTCGATTCATGAGCGCATTTTGTTGCTATCTGGCATTATTGTTGTTCAGCAATAAATGCCTTGTTTTTGTCAGCCAGAAGGTCATTCCTTTGTTCCCGCATAGCAAGGTCCGCCGTGGTCGGCATGCGCTCGCTAGCGTACGCGATCACCGGGGAGGGGGGGGGGGGGGGGGGGGGTACGGGCGCTGCTTTCAACTTTGTCAGCCGCGATGAAGCGGCGAGAACGCATTTATTGCCCCTATTAAAACCCCACGCGGTTTCACCGATGTAAACATCGTTGCAGTCGGCGCATAGAATTCGGTATACCACTCCAGGATACACATCGTCGCGCTAGCGATCCTTTACGTTAATCAACTTGTTTCGTAATGTGCTTAAAGGAATATGTACGGCACGAATATTGTACTTCCAAAAAAAGCGCTCTAGTGCTTCGTTCAGTCCGGAAACGTAGGGAATTGTTGCTTTTGTTCCTAATGTGCGCTTATCTGGTTTAGGGACTCGTACACGCTTCTCGGTTCGTGCCAGAAAACACCGTGGATAGCCGTTGCCTGCAAGTTCATGGTGGACCGTTCTTAGCTCGCTCTGCGCCTCGCGTTAATAAGTGCGTACAGGTGTGGCTCGTGTCACTAGCGATGATGCAACTGACAACTTGTGGGTGAGAGGATGGTTCGAATTAAAATCTAGTAGGCTTCCGGTAGACTGTGAAGCTCAGACCATTTCCTAGACCGACGGGCCAGTATATTCCAGAAAGACAAACAACAATCCTTCACCACTTCAACTGTGAATCGTATGTGCCGGTTTTCGGAACTCAGGCTGTTCAAGAACCGCTGCACGTCCTGTTTCTTGATGACGCGAAAGCAATCATCTACGTACCGGTAGCAGACTTTTGGTTCCGGTTAGAATGTCCGAAGTACTTTGGCTTCCAGGCATTCCAGCACTAAGTTGGCTGTTGTGACTGAGATTGAAGTACCCATGGCCGTACTTTGCGTCTGCTTCTAGAATATACCGCCATACGAGAAATATGTGTTGCCGAGACAAAACCACAAAAGGCCGCAGAGTTCTGGGACGTCACAGGGTGCGCGGCTCGGAAGGCTGTTATCTTTCTGCAGGGCTTCTTCCCACCATGTGACAGTCAGATTCACTGGTACCCTGGTGAAGAGCGACGTTACGTCAAAGGACACCTTTACTTTGTCACTGGCGAAAGGGACACCGTTAAGTTTTCCTGCAAACTTGGCCGAGTTCCCAACGTGGGTCGAGGTTTCTCCACCTATAGGTCTCGACACTTGGTGGAGGTAGCCCGATAGCCGTTAAAGCGGTGACCTTGTACAGAATACGGAATTTAATGCGCTGACTGCAACGATGTTTACACCGGCGAAACCGGCAAGTTTACACGATGCCTGCAAAAGCACAAACGTGACGTGGCGAATGGCAATCAAGCATGGAATGCTGTTGCTGAACACGCTAGAACACATAATCATAATATCGACTCGGACAAATTCACCGTCAAAGCCAAAGAGAAGAATCATTGCTACCAGAATCATTGACCATTCAGGCAACCACTAAGGCTATGAATAGGACAAATGGAAATCTGCCGGCAGTTTACTTGCGCTGATTATATCACGTACTACATAGTTAAAGGACGACCCAATCTTGGCCACCTCAGTGAACAAGGAACGCGTACGGGTTCCGAAACGTCAATCATAACCTCGACATGGTCAGTGACCAACTTCATCAATCCAATGCCTGACCAAACAAACTTTTGTCGAGAACAGAAGTATAAAAAAAAGTATTATGTGAGGATCGCATGCCAAGCTCTCTGTTCGGAGGACCGAGATTGAGATCTAAGCTGCAAGATAATAAGATGTTCATTTCGTGGACGCCTTCATAAGTCAAAGAAATTAGCATTGACGGACATAAAACTGTTATCAACCACACTCTAAACAGAAAGGAGTCAAAAGGAAGTAAGCTGACCTCTAGCGGCTGCGCTAGATGTCAGCTTTCTCCAATATAGGGATATTAGTGTTTAACGTTGCGAAATTTTTGGGAAGAATTTTTACGAGTTGAAGCTGACCGCTTGAAGAAATGAAATGGGTTCGGTGCATTTTCGCAAATTCCATATCGCCATGCCTAATAAAGTATTCCAGGGCCTCCACCTTCCCAAATAGTATATTGCAGCTGAGGCATCAGCCAGGGCCGATGACATCACCAAGATGAACTGCGGCACGTCAGTGAAGAAGGGCTGCTGTCTTGCAGCGAAGGCACCCTTCAGACGGTAAATTAATGAGAAAAGAAAGGCATCCAGGGTCCACCGGAATGGATGCTTCAGCTGCGCACTAGGTAATCCTTCAAATACGGAGCTGGTGTGAAACTTGTATAGCTTTCTTCGGTATCCTCATGTATGCGCTATTGTTAATGCTAATGAGTTCTCTTATTGCGAAGTTCTTTATCTTATTGTCTCTCAGAGAAAAACCCGTAGTCGCGAACCTATGACTCAACTCAACAGCGCTAGGAGTGTACTTGAAAATGTTGCACGTAATGTATAACTAAATCACGGTCGCAGCCAAAGGTTTTCTTATTAAGATGACTCTCTATAGCGCGCGTCCTGGTGTCGATAAGTCTTTCTTTTAAGGGCGTCAGTTGGCCTAATAGGTAGTTACTTCTGCAAGAATTCATCACCGAAAATTCCCGCCTGATTGTACTTGCCACGCGGGATACGATGCCGCTGGTAGAAGGATATAAAATGCAAATCTGTTGCACAATTAACACGAATATGACATGACGCCGGCAGTATGCTCTTCGCCACTGCAGGTTTCGCAGCCGCCATCTGCAAAACCTTGTGTACTGAATAATTTTATGGTCACATTCATATGCAATGGAAACCGCTTTCTCTAGTTCTCCTTTGCAACCACGTTAAGAGGTGTACCCTCCGAGAACAGGAATGTAATTGCCTTATAAATGCGTGGTTTTTTCAAAAGTTTTTTTTGTGACGCTCAACCCCCCGGATCTCTTCATGTCACACATTCATGCGTTGATGCAGTTCAGCCTATCACGTTCATGCTGTTATTCACGTTTTTTTATAAGCCCTTCTATCATCTCTCTTATAATTGGGTAACGTTCGCCCAAACACTAGTCTTACTATTTACAGTAAAGACTTTCTGCTACACTACAGTTAACCTTCGCAAACAACTCAAACCCCTCGTATACTGAAGTCACTTCTTAGGCACCGCATAGGCAAATCTTCGCCGAAACTTTATTTACACAGTGGATTCTCCCCTCCCATTGCAATACTCTAACTAGAGGGTTCATAAAATATGTTGAAGAATAAATAATTACCAAATGAGCAAAACGGGCAAGTCGGCCCGTCTTGCCATGTTTACTGAGTGGCTACCACATGCGCCACGTCACATACAATGTCACATGTGAGATGAAGCGAAATCACTTTCACACACTCGCGAAGCAAGCTCAACAAGAGGCAAGTAACAGGGGACAAAGACCCTGTCATTGCTCCCTTCCCAACTTGATCCATCTACACCTCTTCCCGATCTTATAATTCAGCTGCCATATCTCTTCAGAGGGCCACGGCCGGCTAGAAAAGATGTAACGCGGACAGGCGGAGGTGCAGATATGCTCTAGCGTGAAAATTTTTAATATGCCCTACTGCCACTTTGAGGCATCGTTCAGTAGAGACACGCTTTTCAGCAGATATGAAAAAAAAAGCTTGGAGGAAACGTAAACGTCCCCTTGAAGAGTAGGGAGCGATAGCGTTATCCGGCCGCCGCCGCCGCTTATCATCAGCCCCTATCGGCAGCCGGGCGTGGGGAGAGGGCGCCACTGCCGCGCTTTGGACGCGACGGAGCCACGGCAGCTTAGACTGTGGCGGCTTTTCCTCCTCACGAGCGCCTTGACCCTTTCGCGTTAAGAACGCGAGATGAAGTACAACAAATGCTTACAATGCGCACAGCAGACTGCCCACACACACAGCGCACTGCGCACAGTACCTACTCGGCATCAACAAAAGCTACTGTAAATTCTACTGGTGCGACAATCGCCGCCACTACACGAGAGGGTGTAGACATTCGCGGCGTCGCCTGTGCTGTTGAGTCCACTGCGCATTAACTGCCCTACTTCGATGCACGCGTAGTTGACTTCATTGCTGACTAGGCATTGTCGGCTGGAGAACCAAACTGGCTGCGGATCCGGCGGCACGAGCGGCTGCGGGGCCGCCACGCAGAACGCTCCCATATCGCACCGCGATTCGAATAGAGTGCACCAAGTGAAGACAAACTTTCGGCCGCTCTGCTGCTAAAGGCCGCGACGAAGGAGAGCGCGCGTCTCCAGGTGTCGAGCGCATGGCGCTGTCGCACAATAACGGAGCAAGCCGGCCGCCGGCTGACATCAAAGCGCTGCACTGCGAATTAACGAAGCCTCACTGTAGAGCGCAACTCTTAAGCACCCGTTGGTTGGTTGAGCGGCGTCCCTCGCCGTCGAGGTAACCGGGCGCCGAACATACACACAAACGCGTGTGTGGCGCCGGGCGCATAGTGTCGCCGCTCACTCAGAGATGGCGCCAGCGTGGTAAGCGTCGTAGGGCGCCGTCTTCTGACCTCTGATTCTGTAACGGACCGATTTCACGGGCAGTTGCGCTAGGCCATCGCCGCCGTGTTGCACTCTGGGAGTTGTACTCCGGGCGGTGACTGCGCCGGCGCAGCGCGTTTTCTATGCGCGGCTTGCAATGCTGTTTGCATCGCTGCTCTTCGCAGCAGGTATTCATGTTTTATAGGACGGGTGGCTTCCTCTGATCACCGCTATATGTTGTGACAGGTGCATCAAGCAAAAAGCATCGGATTTCGGGTAGCCAGGAATAGAAGAACGGTCCACACAAGCAGCGTGTAGAAGCCGGTCAGAAAGGCCGCTGGCAAGGCTCTGTTCTGCACATTTACCTTCTTGTCCCTTTAGATCAGTGTAATTTAGCATAGCGCTAATTTTCATGATCTTTTTTATTACCGACATGGACATAAAAGGATATGTAGGTGCCTAATTGTGGCGCCGGCCACTTCTTTGCACATGATGGGAGAAGAACATTCGATAACGCTCCACGAAGCACAGGTGCAAAAGACACAAACCATAAGACGAATAATACAACAGACACTCCAGAAATGCTAGCATAAAATATGCAGTGAAATGCAGGGCTCAGTCCTTGGGCCACATCTTTCTTATATATTTAAATGACATTAAGTTTCACCCTCCTGTGTAAACCCGTTTTTTTACAGACGATTGTGTAATTTACTATACGATTCTATCGGAAAGTGACCAGCTGATTCTGAATAGGTTTTTATTTCATGTTAGTGATTGGTTTCATAACTTGACGATGTCATTAAAATGTCAAGAAGTGTAAAAAATGAACATAAAAACTTGACTGAAGTACTCTTACACAATTAATAATGTTCCTCTGGAACAAGTGGAACAATTCAAATACCTTGGCATAATGATCAGCTCGAACCTTAGTTGGAACCCTCACATTAAAAACATAGTTTCAGTGACATCCAAAAGAATGTGGCTAACGAGAGACCGCCTATGATATGCGTCCACTAAAACAAAGCTTCTAGCGTATATTTCACTTCTGCATCCTACTAAAAGTGATGATATTATCTAATGACACAAAATGAGGATATACTATATTCAATGATGTGTACTAAATACAGCAGATGGTATAGAAACCACAAATCTAAGAAATGAAAGCGAAACAATGAGCTGCAACAATGACGATATCACAGACCAGGTACATTGCAACAATGACGATGTCACAGACCAGGTACACTACAGGAACGCATCTAAATGAGTGTCAGGACACTAAAGAGCAGCAACAATGAGCAGTAAAAATAACAAAACATACTTCTGATAGATAATAGACATAAGTTAATGATTTACAGGATACAAGATAGCATGTGCCGAGGCAAACAAGTACAGAATTTGCGCAAGCAATATCCAATAGCTCTCGAGGATGCCGCGGTCCTCGAGGAAAGATTTTGGAGCTATGATGGCCCGTTTCTGCAGAACGTGCTTCGGCTATGGACCTAATACCTCTTGAAGACTGAAAGTCCTTCTATTAAGGGTGGTCAAGTCTCCCTCCAGTAGGGTCGTAAAACTGCCATGCTCGCAGCTATCCAGTAGCAGGTGAGGTACATCCTCATCCTCATGACAACCTCCACATCGTGGGTTGTCTGCGCGCTCAATTCTATGAAGAAAGGCTGTTCCCAATCGTAAGCGCTGAATGAGAGTTTCTGGACTTCTGTTGCCCCGCCGCGGTGGCTCAGTGGATAGGGCGCTCGGCTACTGATCCGGAGTTCCCGGGTTCGAACCCGACCGCGGCGGCTGCGATTTTATGGAGGAAAAACGCTTAGGCGCCCGTGTGCTGTGCGATGTCAGTGCAGGTTAAAGATCCCCAGGTGGTCGAAATTATTCCGGAGCCCTCCACTACGGCACTTCTTCCTTTCTCATTTCACTCCCTCCTTCATCCCTTCCCTTACGGCGCGGTTCAGGTGTCCAACGATATATGAGACAGATACTGCGCCATTTCCTTTCCCCCAATACCAATTATTATTATTAGACTTCTGTTGACTCATATCGTAATTGTAAACCGTGGGAGGGGGTTAATTTGTTAAAATCTAGGAGTTATATACTTTTTCGCTCATACCGACTCGCATGTCTCTTAAAAGACCGCGCATTTCACATGCTGATAATGGCAGCCCGGAAGTTGAATCATTATCATGAGCTTACCTAGCAGCTGCATCCGCCTCAGTGCTTCCTTGGATAAGGCAATCCCCGGGTATTCATTTAAATGCTATTAAAAGTTGCATCTCTGATGCCTATGAGAATTCTTTAAGCGTTTCGCAAACTAAACGTGTCTTCCAAGCTGCAGAACATGGGCTGTCGAGAGATTTTAATGCAGCCTGTGAGTCACTGAAGATCACTCATCTACGTGGATCTTTTACTGATACTATGAAATATAGTGCCAAATAAATTGAATATATGTCGGCTCTGTTTGACACTTTTGCATGAGCCAGTTTACGTGCTTGTCGTTCATTCAGTTCTGGAATTACTAATGCAGATGTCGATGAATATTTAGGACATGAGCCATCACGATAGGCATGAATGTGGCCAGGAAACCACATGTATATCTGGTACATGGTTAACTGGCTAGAAGCAACTACCATCATGTCCCGTTTTCGAATTATCCCTTCGACAGACAACTAGACTTTAGGGGCTAGCAGGAGCCATGGCGGTACGTTATATCTACCGTCCAATGCTCATAATTGGAAGATGCTGTGGTGTTCTAGAAACACTTGATGAATTTCGCTTCCATCACGATCCTGTAGCGCGGGCACTAACGGGTGCTTTCATGCTCGCACATTAGACGGAAAATGTTGTAGGCAAGTCTCAGTTGCTCTCAAGACAAGAAATGGAGGCTGCCGTGGCTCTGAAAAAATCAAAGAGCTAGCAGCCACTGCATAGTCTAAGCGTGACGCTTAAAAGAGCCTTTCAGTTTATATCATGCTCTACTCAAGGAGCCTATATTGTAGAAAAGGTCGCGGTCGTTTTCACCTTTGCGCTACTTTGTGAAGCTGTCCCGCCCGCATTTTGCCTGGTGTAAGTCTGCGAGAAAAAAAGTGAGTGAAATTTTAGTGTCATTTTCAGTCTTCCACGGGACGTGAACACTCGATGAGGGGCATTGCGTGCTCATTTCTTATGCTGCCGCAATGGAGAAAATGATTTGTTTTGTTGAATCAGAACGGAAATCAGGTGAAAAGGGTGTCATGTCGAAGATATAGACAAGTGTGCGTCAATGCAAAGAATCCATGACATTTTCTTGTACATCCACATTTCACCATGCGCAAATATACTGGCCTTTTTGCCGCGTGCATTTCTGTCGCAATATCGCTGGCATGTTACTCAATACCTCCAATTATAAAAAAGAAAATGTTTGCTGGCTTAAGACGGGGCCACTGCGGCACAACCAAGCATGGTTAGGCCAGCATTGCGGTAGCAGCTGATCGCGCGGTAGCTGCAACGACAGTTAATATAAAATTATAAATTCAAAAAGAAAAGTCGGCAGCAACACTTACAGGGTTCCTGAAAAGGGTGTTAGAGGTTGACTACATTACGCTTCCATTATGTAGAGTATAGGCCACTGAGCGTTCATGCCGCGTACAACACCTCATGAAAATCTAGACTATAATTTATAATCTATCTTTTAAAATTCCCGCTTCTACGCCTAGCGTCCACCCTCCATTCCCCCGGGGGACTCCCGCGTGCGTGGGCAGCCGGCGGAGGGGCCGAGTGGGTGGAGTCGGTGGAAGAGTGCCGACATTTCAGAGTGCACAAGTGACGAGAGGAGAAAGAAAGGCGCAAAAATGCGGAAAGTGAAACCTTAACTACTCCGGAGTTCCAGGGTTCGAACGCGACCGCGGCGGCTGCATTTTTATGGAGGAAAAACGCTAAGGGGCCGTATGCTGTGCGATGTCAGTGCACGTTAAAGATCCCCAGGTGGTCGAAGTTTTACCGGAGCCCTCCACTACGGCACCTCATTCTTCCTTTCTTCTTTCACTCCCTCCTTTATCCCTTCCCTTACGGCGCGGTTCAGGTGTCCAACGATATATGAGACACATACTGCGCCATTTCCTTTCCCCAAAAACCAATTATTATTTTAAAACCTTAACTACTACTTAGCTCCCACAAAACGCATTAAAAAGATCTTGTTGGAGGGTGTTTGTGAGGTGGCATCCTTTAACATGATATGCAAAGCGCAACATTATTGAGAATCCCTTTCATTGCCCCCTTAAGACTGATTACGTGTCAGAAGGCGTAAGCCATGCCTGCTCACTTTGTGAGCGCAGTCGGCGCGCTGAGGCGCGATGTAACCCTGTATCACACAGCTGGCAATTCTACCTCTGCATGGCTCTAAGTGGCCGCCGATGCGACGCCGATGCATGCGTTCTGATCTGCTTGCTAATTTCTTGAAGGCAGTCACCACCGTACCGCGGCACGTGCTCCGCCGTAAGAGTATGACACAATATGTAACGGTTTAATGCACATAAAAGCAGAATGGGTGACCTTGCGTGTACTCGACATTCATAGATCCCTGGCAGTCTGCATCGCACTCCTGGCGCCGTGGTGCAGCGGTTAAGTTGTGCGCCATTGCCCTGCGATGACAGGGGCTATCACCGATGGGAATTGTGCGATCCAGGTTGTTCTGAGCAAACTCGCGCGTTAGAGAGTATCTTAAGTCCCGGTGAACCTTTTTCTGTTTATTTTGTATTACCCAATGTTAAAAATGGTGCTGTGTTTTTGAACTCGACACCTGACATGCGAACTCATCCGCTCATCCTTGGAAAGCTGAACTTCTGTGCACGCATCCTTGTTCGTTCTTTTGGCCAACGCGTAGCGAAAGCTCCTACGTACTCTTATAATTAAACAGCCGCCCCGCACGCTAACAGGACAACGGAGGGAAATGTATCGCCCCTCTTTTTTCCCCTTCGATCGCTGAACTGTGCAAGCTGTGAGGGAGTGCATTTCTTCTAAACTAAGTTAGCGACATTTTTTTCCTGCGTCACACGTGTGCGTATGAGGCCACGCACTTCTTTCAGCACGAAAATGGCGTGGTTATTAAAAACGCTCCTGTGCGGCGCGTAGAGATTTAAAATTTACGGAAATTCTGAATGCCAGACAAAAAGAACGAAGAAAAGTTTTTTTTTTTTTTTTTGCCGGAAATATTGGAATCATTTGAAAAATGCCAGAAACAGGCTTAAAACAGTACGCACAACTGTATTTTCATCATCGATGATTTTTTTCGCGTGCTTTCTTGTTGTTGAAGGTGCACTAATGAGGATTCTAAGCTCGTCTTTTCACAACGGGAACTTGATCTGCTCGCTTCGAGCATTATTAGAAACTCCGAAATATTGTTCTCTGCGGCCGATTTTCCTATCAAATCGAATTAGACATTCAAGCTCTCGCCTTTTTTTTTAACTCACCTTCGAAAAGAGGAGGAGTCAGCGAACGCGGGTGAGTTGCCTTTCTTTCAACCACCCGCGGGGCGGCTTGCCGCTCTGCCTTCGGAGGAGTGACACGTAGCGATCGGTGAAAGCAAAGAGTCCGCGCGCATTTTTATTTCCGTGGGCGTAATATGCGGCTACGTAGTCAGCGGCTGAAACTTTTTTTTTCACGAAAACCTAGATAAAAATTAAAGCAAAAGCTAAGCTGCCACGCGACTGGCTGAAAAGAACTGTACGCGTTGGCTGGCTCTTCTTCTTTCCTGAGTTCTTTTCGGAGCCTTCTGGAGAACAAAGAAGCTCTGCAAAAAACCGAGATTACCACCGAACTGGGAATAAGTAAAGAAATCAGGACAACAATGTTAGATGAAGACCATTTCTGGAGGGATTTGTACAGCACGAGAGAGTTCCTGTTTTTTTTCGAATTTTCATGCCTTGAGCAACAACCAGAAAAAAACAATTCTTTTTCGAAATTTCCTTTCTTTTTCTGAGGCCTCCCATTTCTAGCCGTTGCGACCTGCACAAGCTGATACCTGACGCTTCGCGAAACTGAGAGCTGTCCATATGGCGAACTTGCATTTTAACCACTTTGTGATAATCGCACTCGCTGCATGTTAATAAACTCGCTGAGCGCGGGATTCTTACGGGAAGAGGTTGCCTAATGCTTTGGTAAGCTTCACTTTACATTATTTGAGTGCACGCTTCCTTTTACACGACCGGATACACAAGATGAAAGAAAAATTTGTAATCACTTTTTAAATTATTTGGTTTCGCATTGCGCAACAGCATACCTAACACCACGCATTCAATCGCATATATCAGAAGGCAGCTTAAACGGAACCGTGCTTAACTCCCCCTCGGCTCATAGCCGTGTCTTCCTGGTAGGGGTGTGCGAATAGTCGAATATTTTCGAATTAACCGAATATTATATTTTTAGTATTCGTATTCGTTTCTAAAACCAAGTATTCGGGTTGTTTCGAATAATCGATCCGACTCGAATATTCGTATTTAACCGAATATTTTACTGCGAGAACCGTCGTTCGTTTCGGTCCGCAAGTCCAATCGACTTCGACATAGCAACATGGCGGCGCTCAGAGCCATGCGTAACGTCGGGCCATGCTGTAGCTGATTGTGCTAGTGAGCTTCTTTGTGGCTATACCTGCGACGGCGCGTCCGACTCTAATTCGTGCCATGGCGAACCAAGGTTGTGAAAACCGAAAAGGAAAGAGCGCCGTATGGAAATACTTTGTGAAGACATCGTCACCGACGGCGGAGTGAACCACGTGCAGCTAAGTGCTTCGAACGCCTTCATGTACGACAACGCCACTTGTCAACCATTTGAAGCTGCATGCGGCCCAGATGAAAGAGTATCAAAAGATGGCTGCAGGTGTACCGGAGAAAGATCAGTCGACCATGACCGACTTTGTGCGCCCGACAAAGCCGCTTTCAGAAAAGATGACGCAAGCACTAAACAGAAAGGTTGCTGCCATGGTGGCGCTTGATTTGCAGCCCTACAGCGTCGTTGAAGACCGCGGGTTTAAAGAGCTGTTGGCAGCTGCTGTTCCAAACTGTCGCATACCGTCGCGCTCTACACTTTCGCGGGTGCTTGTTCCGCGCATGTATGACGATACGCGGAAGAAGGTGAAAATGGAGCTCAGCAACGCTTTTGAAGGCGGAACTGCAGCTGTTGCCTTTACCAGCGACATGTGGACATCGCGAGCGAAAGAAAGCATTGTTGGTCACTATAAGCACAGCTCATTCGGCGCAAAGAAGGCTAGAAGAATCCCAAATAAAACAGGCAAAGATCCTCTCCCTCTGGTGCAAGACGTAGAAACCAGACGGAACAGCCAGTACCTAATGCTGTCTCGTCTCTTGGAACTAAAGGAGGCAGTCACTGTGGACTTTGCCACTTCAGACAACAACATTGATGGGCTCAGTTCACAGGAATGGAAAGAGGCTTCTGAATATGTAGAAACGCTCAAGCCATTCTTTGAAGCCACTGTTATCGCCAGTACAGAAACGTATCTATCACTTTCAGCTCAAATACCACTCATTTTTGGAATGCTGCATTATCTTGCAAACTTCACTGGTACTACTGGATTTCATACATCCCCGGCATGCTCGGTGAAATCAAGGTTTCCCCTGTATGCAGAGGACAAGGAGGCATGCCTCGTCATGTTTTTAGACCCACGCTTCAAATCCATCATATTCAGAGCCGACAAAGAAAAAATGGCATGGCTAAAAGATTTAGTGCTACAAAATCTGTCTCTGTGTGCTGCTGACCCAGAAGCTAAGAAACAGAGGGCAGAACTTTGTGCACAGCAGTCTTGTAATGTCTGGAATGCATTTGACAATTTAGTGGGGAATGCTGTGGAAACTGAAGCAGTGTCTGCTGCAGGATGGAAGTTTGCTGCTTACTCAGATGAGGCATTGTTAAAACGAGACAGTGACCCATGCGACTGGTGGCGGACCGTGGGTTCTTTCAGATACCCTAGTCTGTCAAAGCTGTGCACGAAGTTCCTCGCAGTACCCGCCACTTCAGTGCCAAGTGAGAGGGCATTTTCTGTGTCTGGAGAAGTCGTTTCAGCTAGAAAGGAAAGACCTCTGCCTGACCATGTGGAGCAGCTGGTTTTCCTTCCCGACAACCTTTAATGTTCATCACAGCAATGCGCTTTTGTGCTTATGGCAAGATAGCTTTAATCAGTGCTGTGTACTAGTCATTTTCTGTGATATTTCCACTCTTCTAAGAATAATAATCAAGACTTTGATGCTTTTTGTGCAGCCGCACACACCATTGTGTTCATTTACTCATTGATAGTTTAACTCTGGTGTTCTTGAATGCTCAAATAAATCTTTTGTAGTGGTTAAATGCGTCTCCTAGATTATTCGATATTCGATTCGTATTCGAAAAATTTGATATTCGCACACCCCTAATTAATGGTTAAATGGGACCGCTCTCCCTGCTGTCAAAAGGGAAATGCCGTGACGCTGGGCGGAGTAGTGAAACTTGTGCAGCGCTCTGACAACACCGTCCGCCTGCACTGTGGCTGCTCGACCATCGCTGTGTAGTTTAAAAATACAGTGGCCTCAGAAGTGTGGTGCGTCTAACAGCATATCAATGTTATTTTTAGCATTGCGATAGACTTCACTAATGAATGTCCAACAGTAAGCATGCGGTAATACCCGGATTTCGCGTGCTGGCTCTGCTCCCAACTACTGTTAAGTTCTCGCAAGAATTTACCAATGAGCACACTCCTCCCTTTACTGGTGGTTTGTATGTCGCATTAGTCCCAACACGTCTTTCCGCGGAGCAGCCGCGCGTAGATATATGGAAGAAGCGATATGCAGGAAGCGCTCGGACTCGATCTCTGGGTGCAGGGAGTTATCGTATTTAAATTAAAAAAAAATGTGTGACCACCGCTTCCATTTTGTGTCACTATCAACGAAGCAATAACCAAAAAGACGCGTAAAAATTATTGTGGATTTGAGTAGTAAGGTCAAATGCGAATTAGGGTCGCTTGCACTTCGATTTTAAGTTCTGTTCCGGTGCGCAGTTTTCACGCATTACAGCTGTTCGGATGGCGATAATGGATTGACGCCTATACACGCGGAATTGGTCATTCTCTCATTTACATTGATACATCCTCGGTTGTCCTCATACCTCCCTGGCGCGGTGGAGCAGCTGTTAAGCGATGCACCACTGCTCTTCAATGGCAGGCGATGCAATCGGTGGGAATGTGGGTTGCTTGTCTTGGGTTGCGACCCGTATTGCTCATCCCGAGCAACCTCTCGCGATTAATTGAACTGCCACCTGTGACGGCAGGCAGGCTGCTAGGTATATATATTCGCACACATACCTTTGCGGCTTGCCCAGCATGAGGTAAATTAATGAGCAGCCTACCACAAAGCAGGCTTTAAAAACTAAGAGAAACATACAAAGGCTAAATATAGGAAATGCCCATTACAAGTGCTCAAGCATTAAAAGAAATGGCTTCGGCCCGCCGAAGACTCCAAATGTAGGAATGCAGCGTTGCGGCATCCAGCGCAAGATAGCGCCACCTTTTATGGGACGCTGAGCTCCGCCTGAATATTGCGCGAAATACAGTACTGCCACTAACGGCGCCTTATGGGTTGTGTCGGTATACACTGTCTTTGAGCGAGCGACGTATTCGGATGACGACATTGCGCAGCGCCACCCGTATAAAAAATATTTGAAGGATCGCTGTGTTCGTGAGCAATTTTTTATTCACGCATTTCGCTCGAAACTTCATCCTCATTCTTTACTGCGATTCGATTTCCATCTTGAGCCAGAGGCGTATGACAGCTGAGGTAGCATACATAGAAAATCACCTCGCGTGCCTCGTTTGGTCTGTACTTGGTCTGTACGCGTACATCTTCCGATCTGGTCATCGGCCTGTGTGGCTTATTAACCAGGGCGATTTTTAATATTTGGCTGGCGCATCTGACGAAAAAATATCACCATCCTCTATCGGTTCTTCATCATCAACATCATCAACATCAGCCTGACTATGCCTACTGCAGGCTAAAGGTCTCTCCCATGTCTCTCTACGAAAAAAATTTACGACCACAAGAGGTGCACACAAACACAGCTTAGCTACGATCAAAAAGCACCAGTGTAAATAATCGGGTAGAAGCAGAAGCCTTGTGTTGCATTAAAAAAGGTCACGGCTGGATCCGAGAAAATATCGCGGATTACTTACTACATCAATTAATTATTACGAAGGTCCGGTTTGTGCTTCTTTTTTCATCGCTATTTCGTTAGGAGATCGCAGGGCTTAAAAAAGAAAGTCGTCAGAAGCAGGATTGTATTTCGCGCTCTATCATCCATGGTGCAAACTTTCACGACACTCGTTTGCAGTCGTGTCCTAACTAGCTTGGTATCGAGTAATCTTAGAGCATTTTTCGTGCCCAAGATACCGCTGCTAAATTCGCTGAGTACCGCAACCGAAGTTGTATTGTCAAAATTAAAACATCGAGATGATCCAGACAGGGCGGTGTCCTGAGGTTGCGAGCAAAGCTAAAAACAAAACTTTTATGCGCTAACCGGTTCAATCCGGATAGCACCAAACATTATATTAATGTTGTAATGTTGTTGCGAAAAATGTTCAAAATTAACTAGCGCTATATTTTATCCCGAAACTAACATTCAACTCAATGGTTACTCTAATGCTGACATTTATATGCTGTGAATATGTTAGAAATTAATAAATAATATTATATGTTGTATCATAAATATTAGTTTAAATATTGAAATAAATATTGTTACAAAAAAAGCTTGAAAACGTTGTTGCAATGTTTCAATCACAACTCTAAAACAACGTTATATGTTTTAAGTAGTGCGTCAGAGAACTTTTCCCACTGTCTTTACAGTAAAGATGTTCTTGAACTGGCAGTTCTTCTGAATTAAATCTTAGATTGCGCCTGCCATGGAGTGCATGCACAGCCCCTTTAGTTTACTAGGAAATATTTCCTTATTACCCGTTCGCCACTATCACTGATGCACCAGCTCTCACTAAAGGCTATAGCTTGACTCTTTCCAGTCCGCTCGGAGCCGATTGTGTGAATTGCATGCTTTGGTGTCTGTGGCGCTAAAGTGTCGCCCTCGTTGTTGTTTTTTTGCAAAGCGTTAGTTAGGTTGTGTACATTCACAAGTGGCAAGCCTGCATGCTCGTGCATGGTTGCTTGACCATTTTCGAGAATGCTGAATTTATGTTAGTGAACTGTTCAAATAATGCTACAAAAATTCAATTGCAACGTTTATTTTCAACATTGTAAAAAGATTATTAAGAGCATTGAAATAAACCTTGACCAAAGCATAGCATGTAGCACTGTTATAATGTTTTGAGGCTACCTGAAAAGAGGCCGGGTAACATCTTTATTACATGTACCATGATCATGGGGGCGCGTGGCTTCGCGTATCATAAGAGAATTCTTAGGCGTAAGCTAGAAATTAGCCCACACGCGCAGCGCATGTCAACGCACGCTGCGCATGCACCTACTATTTACTGCTAGAGGCTCATTTACAATGCGCTGATGATACCACCTATAAACAGCGTCTTGCCTTTCAGCGCCCTCTTAAAACTACGTAATCGAACAAGACGAAATGATTTTCGTGAATTTCGACGAAATGGTTTTCGTAAATTTCAACGAAATATTCCAGACATGGTAGTTGCGTGAAACGCACACACACAAGACAGGGTTGCGCTCGTCCCTGCCTCTGTCTGAAGTATTGAACCAACTAGCCCGACAACACGTACTACGAAATATTCCACTAAGGAATTTCAGGTGGCCACCAGTGCTACTGCGAACAGCAGCGACTGTGGGCTTAACTTCACCTTTGTGTGTCTACTGATGATCGATGCGGCCAAGCGCACAGATATGCCACACTGATACTTGCTGAGTCATTATAGCTAAACTGAGGCCAGCATGCCACGAGAGCCTAGCTACTTCATTCTCAAGCGTGGTCGCTGGCGTCTCTTCTTGGCGCTTCGACGAAATTGCATTGGAAGATCGTTTTGTCGGCCACGCTTCATTTCCGCCTTGGGGGCATCTATCTCAAGGCCAACCGCCGACAATGCAAGCGTTCAAGGCACCGCTCACAACGGCTTCCTCGTAGTTATTCCTCTTAACAATGTTCAGGGTGCGTCTTTAAGAGTGTTATCGAGCCGACTCAAAGGGCGACGCTTCTCTGTGGCCTACTTCCCTAATATATTCCTTAGGCCGTCTGCGTCTCACGCGTTAGTGGTCGCGTGTGCGCGGACCCGAAGGGCGGGTTGCTACTGTTCGCTCGGTCAAAACTGGCATAACGTCCGACTAACAGCTGGCGCAGTAAAGGAGGACATTTCGAAGCTGCCGCCAATCAATTGCTTGCCAACAGAAATCCTTGGAATACGGAACACCTTAGTCTCTAAAATGTTATTTTTGGAAGGCTTGAGATAACTAATAGACATCATCCGTATAACTGCGCAAAGAACTAAACATACACAACTATAATGCAATACGTCTGGCGTACTTCGTGGCCCAGTGACGCCGGAGGTGATCATTACTGTCTTTCTTAATCTTAATTATGCTTCTTCCTCTGATGCAGATTGTATACAGCTGGTACCGGCCGAATATGTTATCGAAATAGTTGCACCAGTCATTGTCCACATATTCAACCTTAGCCTATCGTCTGCTATTTTTTTTTCTCCAAGATGTAAATAGTGAAGGTAATTCCATTATTTAAAAAGGGCGACAGAAACAATACAGCAGAGACTGATTTCTCGGTTTCCTGTGTTTTTCAGGGGCCTTGAAAGAGTTGTTCATGCGCGCCTGTCTGTATTTTCTGAGAGACACAGTATTAACGCAGGATCACAGCACGGCTTCAGAAAAAAACGTCGGAACTGAAACTGCCCTTCTATACCAAAAAGATCTCATTCAGGACAATTTCAAAGACCGCGATTTAGTACTTGCCTTTATTGTTGATTTTACCTGAGCATTTCGTTCTATAAACCTTGACGACCTCCTAAAGAAAATTGCACACCACGGAGTTCGAGGAGCTTCTCTAGCAATCATATGTTCTTATTTGTCACATATCGTCACCAGTATGCAAGGTTAATGAATTTTGTATAGCTAGGCTGTCTATCACATGTGAAGTACCGCAGCGGAGTGTATTAGTACCATTATGGATCAGTTTGCACATTAATGACCTTGCTAACATAACAAAGGATCCCCATTTCATCATATATGCCGATAATGCAACGCTAGTGTTCAGTGGAGATGACCCTGACAAATGATCGATAAGGTGAATGATACACGTTACCTTCTTGCCCGCTGGAGTCATTGCAATGCACTAATGCAAATTTGGACAAAACAAAAACTGTTTTTTCACCGGAAAGATAAGGTAATAAACAACACTCCGACAGTTTCCTTCAACTCTAACCCCATTAAAATTGTGAGTACATTTAAGACACTTGGAGTGTGTTTCACAAACAAGGTGCTCTTGGAAGTACACATAAACCATGTTGCCTTAAAAGCTTCGCGCGTCATTGGCCGGCATCGTCATATCCTTCCGGCTTCAGTCAAACTACTGTGTTTTAAATCTCTATTGTCCCATCTACTACAATACTGCCACTTTATATGGCGTACGTCCACGCCGACTAACCTCCAAATGCTTCACCGTCTGCAAGCAATAGCTATTCGAGCAGTATTTAATCGGTCCTGAGACTACCCCGCAAAGGAGTTCTTGAGCATCGCTAACGTAATAAACGTTCACCATCTTTGCTACTTTCAACTTTCAGCTTAACGCGTCGAACAAGAAATCGAACACAGCATTTCGTTTTTATCTAATCTGGTGGAGCCGCAGTCGCACCAACGTACTCGGTGACTGTGTCGGACTAAATTGTACATTACACCTACCCCACGAACCAACTACGGCGCGCAGATGCCGTGTTATCTGCCCCCGTTTTGAATAGAGTAGCTGACAGCGCGCTTGAAACCGCCTCCTTTTCTAAAGCCGACTTACTTAATATCCTTAAAGCTAACTATCCCTTCTTTGTTCGCTACATTCTTAGTGCTTGTTACATGAAGTGATACCTTCTTTGCCATCAATTTGTTAGCCAGCATAGATCTTGTGGAAACTCTGCGCACCCGTTTGTTCTACACCTTAAATCTTGCACTAAACTGTGGAAATTTGTTTGCTCCAGTTCCAATCCACATCTATCACATGGGACTACTTATTTCCTGCTATTCTTCTTAATTACCCTCGATTTGTAGTGCTAATCTTTGATATTTCATTTTTCTTCATGTCATTTTATTGGTTTTACTTTGTATATTTATTACTCTGTTACTGTGTAGTGCCCCTTATACAGTGGGACCAGATGCCACTCAATCTCATAAAAGCTTTTACTTCTGTGTCTTCTACGTTTTGCTCGGGCGAAATAAAGACTGATTGAATGATTGCTTGACTGATTGATGAACGGTGGGATGATTTTCTCAATGTGGATAGGGAAGGAAAGGTGCCTGTATGATGCTGACACCAGCATGTTGCCTCCTCTTTGATGAGCTTAGTGTGAGGCGGACGGTATGATTTCTCAGTGCCCCTATATGCTCCAGTATTCTGTTGCATAATGGTATCAAGATTTCAAACACAGAAAGCATAGCAGAATGATTTATGCATTGAGGGCATATCCATGTCAGGGCTATAAGAACAGTGAATAAAATTTATGTTGAAATGCAAAATTTTAAAGCATGCATAGCTTGCCTAAAAAATTACAGTTCATGGAGCTTAAGGTATGAGTCCACTTGGAACCAGAGGCAAGGTTGAATGTTTCCTTAACTACGAAGTTCCTCTGCAAGCTCTTTGGCTTTCCTTTGTAGCTGTACGGCTGCGAGTGGGTGGATGCGAATGAATAATTACTCGCTTATTACAAATCTACTCCACCATAGGGGATTTTCTAAAGAGTTTACCAACGCTTCTGATAAAACCCAGTTTTAAATATATTTGTTTTCATCAAAGCACAAATGCAATCATGAATGAACAGAAACAGAAAATACGTTTCTAATTAACACCGCTACAAGACTACAGCCAACTTCGCAACCCACCCGCGCATCTCATGAAACCAAAGCTGAAGCTTTTTCGGCGAGATAAAAAAAATAATTTTTTCATGATCAGTCATTACTCCTGTTCATTTTTCACTTTAGACTTACAGTAAATGTTGTTTTAATCCATGCCTATATATGTTTTTATTTAATAAATAAAGCGCTCGAAAGAGCGACCCAAGAAGTTCGGAACACATTAGACGGTTTGGAACACATTAGACGGAACACATTATACGCATTTCAGAATGCCAACACTGAAGTTTTGCTCGTATGACCATATGTGTCATTTCAAGGTTCGTACCACAGGTGCGCGTTAGATGTTTCGAAGCACATTGGAATCGAACCTGGTCCACACACGCCTAAAACTTTTCTGACAGGTGTCCAACTACGGCGCGCCGATGCCGTGTTATCTGCCCCCGTTTTGAATAGAGTAGCTGACCGCGCCCTTGAAACCGCCTCTCTTTCTAAAGCCGACTTACTGAATTTCCTTTAAAGCTAACTATCCTTTCTTTGTTATTCTTAGTGATTGTTACATGAAGCGATAACTTCGTTGCCATCAATTTGTTAGCCAGCATAGATCCTGGAAATCTTTCGGTCTACTGATGCCGCAAGAAACAAGAGAAAATATTTAGCTGCCACGCGCGATAATCAAGGGAAAGCAAAAATAATGAGGAGCTCTACAAATGTAATTTTTACCGTCCTGGACATTACTTTTTGGTATTTGTAGTTATTTCTAATAGTCTTTATCGTTTTGCACGAAACTCGCTTCTTTGCCGTTCCATTTTATGCTAGAAATTTTACTTTTCATCATCATCATCATCATTATCATCATCATCATTTAATTACCCTTAAGGGCCCTTGGCTTAGGGCATCACATAAGAGAGGGAGCAGTCGTTACATAATACAATGGTCGGTAACATCAACAAGAAATACAAGGGGCAGGGTTCATGTTCAACATTTACATTATCAAAAGCGTCAACACTAAGAGAGACACAGCGGTTCAAGATCAACTTGGAGAAAGGTAAAAAAACACACACGCACACACTCAAAAGCACGGCAAAATAACTCATTACTTGAAAAGGGCTGCTAATAACGGCCTGAGTTTATTCGGTTCTATTTCAGTAAACATGAAATCGGGTCGGGCAGCTAATTCCGCAATGTAATGGAGCTAGATAAAAAAGATTTATTAAGTGAGTTAGTTGAGCCGTGTATGCGCTGCGAACTTAAAGTTAAAAAGCCGGCGTGAGGTGCGAAGCGACGGCTGCAATACAGAGTTTCTTAGCATTTGGAAGGTGTAGTATAATTTGTGAAATAAATAAAGCTGCGAAATTTTACGCCGAAGTGCCAGATGCTGAAGGTCAAGGGATGCCTTAATAAGTTACACTGTGTCGTCTGTCATACTGCGACGTGATAAAACGGGCCTCACGATTTTGGATCTGTGTAGAAGATTTGCACTCAGATTTTGTGCACTTATTTTTTAGGTTTAGTTTTATAGGGGTTTAACGTCTCAAAGCAACTCAGGCTATGAGAGACGCCGTAGTGAAGGGCTCCGGAAATTTCGACCACCTGGGGTTCTTTAACGTGCACTGACACCGCACAGTACACGGGCCTCTAGAATTTCGCCTCCATCGAAATTCGACCGCGGCGGCCGGGATCGAACCCGCGTCTTTCGGGCCGGCACTTATTTTTTAGATATCATGCTTTTCAATGAAGTAGAATTAGTAAAATCGTGGGATTTGTTTTCTTACTGCTGCATTTCTTTCTCATAAGGTGCCTATGCGAAAAAAAACAATGTTTTCGATCATTCCAGTATTACAAAATGTCAGTTGGTGGTATCATAATTATTTTCGTTCATTGCACACCTCCAGTCTTCGTGTGTATAACAGCAAAAGCAATTTGAATTGCGATGAACTGATTTAAAGTGACAATGGCGGGTGTCATATTTTCATTTATATATTTATAAATACAAATAAAATGAAAATGTTTTAATCTGTTTCACCATCCTTATGAGATGGTCAACTAAGTATATGTTTTAAATATTGCTAAAAAATTTTCCAGCAAAGTAGCTTGATATCTTAATATCAAAAAGTTGCGCAGCACAGAGCGGCATTTCGAAGTTAAATGCTTTTCTAAATTCTTGTATTCTCGAACCGTGACAACATGGCCTTTTATTTTTTGAAACCAAATAATTTCACACATGTGTGCTAACGGTATCTTTCCTGTATTTCTTGCATATGTGCATTAATTTTTTGTAAGAAATGCAGTGCAACATGAAACGCTACAAGTGAACTCAGATGTTCGTTCCAATGGAACCTTAGAAATCCACAACTGCAACCAGCAATCGCACATTCTTTTATCATAGAAACATTTACACAAAACTTTCTTTTTGTTTTCATTCCTTGAGAGTCACGTGTATACTCGTTTCTTATTGTATCAAGGGGGCCTGATAGCAGCGTGGTGTGTCGTAAGCGCGGAAAGCGCTAAGGGCGCAAAGTTGACAGCTTACCTCCTGCATGGTGGGTGGGAGCGTTACTGCCGATGGACCAAATCGTGGGAGAGGGCTCGCAGCTAGAGTTGTATTGCAATCACTTCAGGAGGGTATCTGTGTTTACGCCTCGTTTAGGGCCTACGCTTGCTGTCAGAACGTCGAGGGAATTTTTGCGCGCGTTAATTCCCAGTGAGTACAGCTGCATTCAGGATTTGTGCAGCAAGAAAGCCAGAAGATATTCGACTATTGGCTACCGCAAATTCACCTTCGACATGCAGGTGGAAGATGCGTGGTCTTAGAAGCGTAGCTTCATAGGAAGTGGTCACAAAAGTCAACACGCAGTGACCAAGTGACAAATCGCTCGGATGCGTGCTGGCTTCAGCTTACAGAATATGATTGATGTGACACAAGACATCCAAAGAGAAGGGATTCTTCGGTAGTTCCAACGGCCTTATCGAGCTATGTAGAACACTTGCAAAGGAATTGAAATAAGAGAAGGCAGTGGTGTCATACAGTCTCTAAACTCACTCGCTCTCCTGCGAGGAACTGCCCATCGCATAGAGATCAAATATATTTGGCGATTCTAAACCATAAATGTGGCGCATGTCACATTTAATTAAAGCCGAAACCTTGGCATTGCCGATAAAGCCGATAGAGAGACAGCATGTCGTTGGCACCATGTTTGTTAAACTAAGTGCTAAAAATATGGTAATATATTGCCAGTGACCATATTTTTCATGTTATTTTGGCTTGCTTCAGCAGGTGATATATCCATAAAAACTTCACGCGATTGATCATTTATTTGTCTTTCCGATCACTGAAATCAAATGCTGCTTTTGGAGCACAAAAATAGAGTTCTTTTTGTACACTATTTATCGTGTGTAGTTTTAGTTTTATTATGACTCGCCCACTTCCCTCGAAGAAAACGGCATTGCTTAACATATCTGCATCAATACTTAGATTATGTGAAGACAGCAGTCGGTTTGGCGTTATTGGAGACTCGCCGTCGGCATACTCAGTTCAGGGCGGCGGTGGCTTGTGCTGCTTCTCGGCACCTATTAATGACCTTGCGCTGGTCTTCCAGGTCCGAGCTGGACAGGGCTGCCTCCCTTTGCTACTTTTGCGATTATAAGAACACAATTCATGCACCGCGCGCGACAGCGATTATATTCTGCGATCACAAAACTAGAGAGGAGAGAGTTTTCACGACATGGGACTGTTCCTCACACGAAGAGCTGCACCTAAGCCGTTGTGTTCCATCGTTATTTCTGCTTCTCGCAGCATTCAGAATAAAGTGCACAGTCAATCAAAGTGCTGAAAGGGGTCCGAAATCCTGGAAATGCACGGCTACCAGGCCGCGGTGCTGCGGCTTCTGGAGGAGACCTGTGTTGACCTGAATTCTCTCACACACTGTCGGTCACTTAAAGTCTGGCAGATTGCGCCTAAAACTGGCGCACCGTTGTTCTGTCCGGGCACACGCTAATAACAGTAACGAACTGACCCACCGAGATGTACAGTGGGCCAGAGAGTGTCAATGGATTTCAAAATACTCTCGTTTATCTCCGTGCAATGAATAACAATGAAAAAAAAAAACACGACATGCGTCATAGGCACGAAGGAAGGAATTGCGACAGAGAACATTAGCGGAAGAAAATAAATGAAGAAAAGATGCAGAATGTCCACGTTTCCGACAGCAAGCTACAGAACAGCAAGGGCCTTCCGTTGCGAAGAGCCGCCAGGAAGAGGCGGCTTAGGCGTCAGCCAGTCGTCCTTCGCACTGGTTGCCGACACACACACGCTAGCAGCGGCGGCGGCTGCGGCGCAAATGGGCGGACCCCGAACGAGGTCGTCGCGGGTGGCCGCCATTCTCGACGGCGGCGTAACGACGGCTCGCGCGGGAAGAAGAGCGCCCGGGCGCATTCTTCCGCCCCCGCGCGCGGAAGTGAACTAGACCGGCCGCCGCCAAACGACCTTGTTTGCCTGCGCACCGGCCACGAGTGACGCGTCTTCGGAGACGCCGCGGCATTCCTTTGTCCGCCCTGTCCTCCAAAGCGCAGCTTCGCAGGGAGAAAGTGGCCGCAGTGAGGCAGCGGCGTGGTTGCTTTTCCGTTGCGCTGCAGTAATCCTGCGTTAAATTCCAGGCATTGCTTCATCCTCCTTTTAACTCCACTTGTGTTCCAGCCCTGCTAGCGATGTTTCGGACAATTGGTTCCACATATTTTTTCCCGCATTAAACCACAAAATGCGTCGAAAACTTCTACCGTAGGTACGTGCAAACCGTTTCGTGCAAGTGCCGCATGAAACGTGAAGTTTCACATAACGGGCTTCTATAATTTACGGCATACGTGAAAATACTTTTAACCATTCATGATCTTCCTTCCCCAGAATATATGACGTGAACTTGACGCCGTAAGCCAAAAGAAAAAAAATGTCTTATGAAATATAAAAAGAAAAACAGACCGAGAGAGAGAAAGCTCCTGAAATGGCTCGTGGCTGGATATGAATATAATCTTGCTTGAAAATATTACGCGTTTTTATGTGCCCTCTGCTCGCTCGCACCCAGTGAAGCGCTACGGAAAGCTCCCGTGTAGTCATCACCGCTGTGTGGCGCTCGCTCCTAGGCACTGTTACCAGGCTTTCTGGTTGCACACACTCGCTTTCGCCCGTGTGCTGCCCAAAACATTCCTCGGGGCTGCACTGCGACGTGAATAGCAAGTTCGAATTTTTTAAAACTTACATCAATATTACATAAGCTGGGCTACCAGACTCTAAGAATTAAGAAGTGTAACAGTGTTAGTTATAATGTTATTCAACATTGGCTAACAAGCCGGCTAGTCAGCATGTCTTAGCTGTGTTCTGACGTGCTATAGCGCTGATAGTGCTATGCCTGAAAAACCATTCTTGTTACTTAAAAAGCCTTCTTTTAAAATATTGCTGAGGGGCTTACCTGCAATACCCTGTATGGTAAAGTCAACTCGTTTTGTGGAGCTTGTCTTTGAAGCTCACTTTTAGTCTTTCCTCGTAAATAGAAGAACCCTGCCTTTAGTAGCAACGGCAAAAACTTAAGTAAATGATGTCGTGGGCACATCTATCTCGTGTGCGCTTGAGTAAGCTGTTAGCTCTTGTGTGGTGCCTGAGTTAATTTGTTTACCGTGGCAAACCGAATTGCTAGAAAGCAATTTTCCTGCAGAAATCGGTTTAACATAACTTTTGTAAAAAATTAGTGGGTTTCATTATTCTAAATAAATGCATTGCAGACATGGCCAAAGCAGTCACCTGATACATTCATAGCAGGTGTTTGTTCGCTTGTTAATCTTTAGAGGTTCACCGGCGTCGCTTGCTTTACCAGCAGAGAACACATAAATATCCCCTATAACGTTAACTGACAGGCACAAGGCCTGTACGGATGCATGGGATCCGGCCTTTGAAATTTTCTTTTAGTAGCTATCAAGTCCTCGCGACATTACCTAAAACCTATCAGTTTGTGACATGGTGCATGCGCCACCTCGAAAACGGAAACGTGCCCGTGATATCACCCTAAGGCTGCCATGCACGCTCCGTTCTCACAAAATCAAGCCCCCCGACATAAATTAAAACCAGCTTTACCATGTCCGCTAGAGGCCACAGGCATTCTTACATCGCTCGAGAATTTCGGAATACGATACCATTCAAAGTGGCCGGGTCGGAGGAAACAGCAATACACAAATCTCACCTTTGCAAACTTTCCTGAGTCTGTTTCTCTCACAGAAGGCGAACGGGTAGCGAAATAGGTCACTACGAGAAATCCATATAAGTGAAACAAATTATGCTTGCAACGGGAAAGAAAACTGTGCACGTAAACCACAATCCTACTACGCTGTCTTTCCTTGTATTGTTTCTTTGCTCTTACCATTCCCATGTGTTCGCGGTTTCTGAACAGATGATTTAATTCATAAGGCTCTGTTGTCCTGCCGTTTCTCTGTACGATGCATTTTGAAGTGTAGAAGCCATTTTTTTTTCCCAAACAGCTCTTATAATTTCAGCCCGTCGAGTTCAATAAACGAACTCTTATAAACTGTATAAATATCGCGCTCATCTCCAAAAATTTTCAGACGTGCTACGTGCCCTAGGCCGGCATACACTTTGCTTGAGAGGAACCTGTTACAAAAGCACCATGCCGGTCTGAAAGGTATTCCCGGAATAATCAACACCACAAAATAGTTATAACGGCTTTGCCAGTAATTGTACCTTCGTTGACTACTTTTGTCAGCGCCCTAAAGCACCTTTTCTGCCTGCTCTGAGTTTGTGTTTTATTCACCAAAAATTAGAGTAAGGAAAAAGGACCTAACAAGCAGATATGTCCAGTGCCGGTCCTGTCTTCTTGCTCTGTCCTTTCGCCCCGCGTTTTTCTTGGAAGGGTAATGTACCAACTAGGTCAGCTTTCGTTTCTTCCAGAGTTCTGTGTGTGCTGTACTGCGCGGCTTTTCTTCGTCATCGGATCATCAGGCGGGCGAAGTCTACTTTAGTAGAGAGGTGGTTTACTTGGATCACAAATGCCGCGTTTGGTGAATAAAAGTCAAGTACAAAACAGAAAGTTCCTCTGAAGTGGTCGAGCAGCAACAGTCCTTTGATTATGGCCTTCTTGGAGCAGTATATTTAATTTTGTTGTTTATTCTGTTCCCACAGATCTTGTTGCACGGAGAGGTATGCAGAGGTGTTTAAGTGATTGCCGCCCTGCGTGTGCGGTCCAGTAACTTTTTAAGCACAGTTTATATTATAATTTTAGACAGTGAAGTTGTGCTATTTCCATAGATTTCCATGGAAGCCATATCGACATCGACTAAGCCATTTGATGTATGAGCAGAATTGTTTACGTCGAGCGAGAGAAGTAGCCGGCGATACAATTCATGTCGAAACCTCCTATAGGATACAAGGCAATCAACATGAAAACGCCGTCCAAGCTTCGCCCATGTTGTATTTCTTCGCGACGCTGAAGTGAACTAATACCAGGCTGCAAAGTGAAATGCTTGCAATTCATCTCGACCACCTAGACCACTGAAATGCACTGGCAACGCTCACCACACTTGCGTCTTCGGCATTTCGCCTCCATCGAAACGCAGCCGCCGCGGCCGGAGTTTTATCTCGAGGCCGATAACTCAGCAGCGGAACGCCGTAATCACGGTCGCACCACGCTGGGTGGTCGCCGTTATAGTCTCGTACAGTAGCTTTAGCATGTGGGAAGAAATGTAACATAGCATTATGGCGACTGGAGTAAACCCTCGGACTTCTGTCAGTCTCCTGAGACCTGTCAATGATCTGTGCTTGTCTTTTCCTGTTGACGTTGTTCAAGATCAAGAGTAAATTTATTGAAAAAATGAGGCACATCCAGCATCAAAGGTGTACGGGGCACGCAAGTTTCGAAAAATGTAAATTTTGCCGAAGCTACTGGATGTACCGTGAAGTGAAAATCTGCACCCTGAACTTTATTGCAAGAACTCTGGAAAGCACTTTGCAAACTTCAAGCCATTTTCCCGGGTAACACGGAAATAACGTTTTTTAGCGACACGCATCCACCGCAAAAAATCGACACTGGTCGTACACGGGGGTTTCTAATGATTTTGTCTTATGCCGTAGAAACTGTGAGTCTGACAAACTTCTTTTTTCGCAACTCACGCTGCTTAAGATTTCTTATCTTAAGCGCTTTTAAAAACAAGTACTTCTTTCTTGGTGTAGCTGCAGTCAAAGCGGCACGGTCGAAATAATGTTTTTTGGCTGCGCCCTTATTGCTAATTTATCCCTTTTCCTAATGGCGACATTTATATAGACGCCTTGTATTTGCTGGGACGGGTTTACTCGCGGCGTTTCTGCGAACGCAGCACGCAGACGATAAGGCAAAGATGAACGTCTTGATGCCTAACATGCTTTAGTGATGGGCACCGGGCTGATTACTTTGAATCCATGCAGCGACTAACCAACTGACAAACGTGAAACCTCCATGATATACTCGGAAAGTGGGATGTGGACGCCAAGATACATTTCTGGAAAAAAGCATGAAAAAATGTGGGCATTTTCATTTCGGAAAGGTGGACTAGAAAAGCGCGCGAATAAAGGGGGGTATGTCAACTGATGGCAAGCGGGGCAAATTGTCTTTCACACTACCCCTCCACACCAGAAAATCCCCACACTTCTGCCTACATTCTCCCTACGATGCTAAAGGACACCAAGGTAATAGGTCGGGTCAGAAACAGGCGGGAATGCGAAATTATCGAAGCTTACGCTATGCAAGTTGTTCCAGGTTAGCAATGCGTCATCTCCCCTTCGGTGATTCTAGGGAGAACTCAATTAACCAACCTCAAGAATAGTAATCTTCAGCTGTTAAAGAGCACGTGTTAACAGTTTTATTTTTGATTTTTTGTTATTATTTGTTTTTATCTTTTCATTTTTTTTCTGATTATTTTTTTCTATAATTTTTCCCCTTCATATCACTCTTGTCAGCGCCGTGCGGTCTCCCCTCTTCTGTGTATTATAATACGTTATTATGTGTATATAGTCACGTTTCTTCATAGAATAAACAGTTAGAAAGCGCTTCGTCCTGTGTGTTCGTCCCTTTCAGTATTTTAATAGCGCTTACCAATACCTTCAAGAATGCATTTCCAACTAGTCCCAGTAGTAGCTATTTTGACTAAAACAGTGCGCACAAGTATGTTCAGAGTGTGAGGGGGGGGGGGGGGGGGTACATCAGGTGCCGAGCAGAACGAGACGCGCTGCACAAAGCACTCCGGCAAAGACCGCTTTCGCTCTCAAAATTGAGCTCCTCTATCCGTTTCTCAACGTGCCGGCCAGTTACGAATCTATTAAGGATGCCCCAAAAAGGGGAGAGACTCTGATCCTACACTTTGGAAGCTTTGCCGTGCGGATCACTAGTAGCCAAAGGCGTGTTAAGTTCCAAGGAAAAAAAAACATTTTTCCACACGCATAAATGTTCCCGTGCGCTATGGTTGTCCAATGTTTGCATGTAAAACAAATAACCAATAACGCGGAGTTCCTTCTAAAATTGCATGAAACGCACGACGTAGAATAAATGGGGCAGAGAAACAGGATACGTTCTTCGCGTCCATCTGCCTTGGTGAGCATGCATCAGCGCAATCAGCGCAACGGGAAACGGAAAAATAGCCGTGACGCTCCCACGGCTCCGGCACATTTCTTTTCGTTCAAAACGTAACAACGTAACAAAATGAAGTAGTCTGTGTTACCGGTAATGAGGCTGAAACCTGTCAAGGCGCCTCTTTTAAAAGACTTGAGAATCGACACTAAAGAACGCAATCCGCATAAATTTCCTTGCAATGATCCCTATTGTAGTCGAGGGTTTGACGGCATACCGTCGGGTCAGGAATCATGTTGATGCAGATTGCTGGTCACTGGCCAAAGTCAAAAGATGAAAAGACATTTCGGGAGCACTACGGCTCCCTTGTTCACTATGAAGCAATCGGCGCACAGATTCGTCCTTTTGTAGCACCCAGTAGCGTTTTTAATGATTTAGCATAGATATGATGTAGAGTTCCGTCGTTGCTGTTTAATGTGTTAGACGATGTCTGTATGATAAGGGACTCAAGATTCTGCCGTGCTGATGTGTTCTTTTTTGTTGTCAATATCTTTACTTGATCCCAGTTAATCTCGTGGCCGGATTCTTGCACATGCTCGGCGATGGCGTTAGATGCTGCTTTCTGGTTTCGGGCGTCGTTCTGGTGCTCTCTCAGGCGTCTCCTGAAGTCCTTTGTTTCACCGATATATATTGATGAGCAATCGGCGCAGTCTATCTCATAACAACACCTGGAAATCTTTCACGAGGGAGCTTGTCCTTCACATTCACCAGTTCTGTTCGCACCTTGCCAGCGGGAACGTGCGCGATGTTGACGCCATGCTTGCGGAAAATACGTGCAAGCGCTTCGCTAATTTCCGCCACGTATGGGACAGCAGCTCGTTTTTCTTTTGTTTTTTCTGTGCTCTCGCGTTCTTCGGAAATAGGCTGATTCGCTGTCATTCTTCTTTCGGTGTTCCTGATGAAGGAAAGAGGGTAGCCGTTTCTTCGAAGATCCGACTCTATTCTTTTCATTTCGCTCTTTAGATCGGCATCTTGACTGCAGACCTGTCTGGCACGGTTGATCAGGGAGACAACCACAGACCGTTTGTGAGCGACTGGGTGCACAGAACTGAAACTTAAATATCTTCCAGTGTGCGTAGGTTTGCGGTAAACATTAAATACGAGGCCAGTCGGAGTACGGGTTACCGTGGTGTCCAGGAATGGGAGGCAGCCGTCGGTTTCTTCCTCAAAAGTGAACTTGATTGAGGGTTCAATGGAGTTCAGGTGGTCTAGAAAAAGGGCCATGTGCTTGCGCTCTAGGACACAGAAACAGTCGTCCACATACATTAGAAATATATTTGGTCGCGGCTGGAAAGTGGTTAGGGCTTTGTTTTCGATGACTTCCATCGTGATGTTCGCCGCTGTCACCGAGATTGCTGCGCCCATTGCTGTTCCGAAGGTCTGTTGGTAAAAGGTGCCATTGTAAGTAAAATAGGTGTTAGCGAGACAGAAGCGCAATAGCTCGCAAAGCTCTGCTGCGTCGAAAGGGGTCCGATCTTGCCATGAGTCCTCATCTTTGAGACGTTGCCTGCAAGCTTCAACGGCCAGATTGACAGGAACGCTGGTGAACAGTGAACAGACGTCCAAAGACACGAGCATGTCGTTGTCTTCAGGGACAATGGCTTTTACCTTGTCGATGAAATCGGACGAGTTCTTGACGTTCGTTTCTGTCTTTCCAACCAGTGGAGCCAAAACACCGTGGAGGTACTGCGACAGAGAGTGCACAGGAGACCTTCTGAAGTCTACTATTGGGCGTAGAGGGGTGCCTTCTTTATGAACCTTTGGAAGCCCGTATATGGCGGGTGCCGAGCCGTTCGTGCAAAGCAGCTGATAGTAGAGGCGCTTCATGGATGGTGGAAGGCCCTCGAAGATTTTTGCGAGCATTTTCTGAAGAGACATCTGCACCTTTGACGTGGGGTCTTTTGGTAGTCGGCGATAGGTATTCTCGTCCTGTAGCAAGGCTTCCATTTTTTCTTGGTACGAAGAGTGGTCAAGGATTACCGTGACATTGCCTTTATCCGCAGGAAGTATTGCAATTTCATCATTAGCCTGTAGGCTACGGATTGCCATGCGTTCGTCTTGAGGCAGGGAGTAGTCTGGTGACGTCTTCTTGATACGAGACAGCACACCTATCGCCTTCGTCCTTACTTCGTCTTGAACGTCTCGGTCCAGGAGTCGCACCGCTCCTTCGACGGCACAAGCAACCTTTCGTGGGTTCGGAACTTTCCCTTGGTTGAAGTTCAAACCTCGGCTGAGTAGCATGGCCTCAGCAGGTTTCAGACTGTAGGATGACAGGTTCTTTACTTCGAAGATCGTTGTTGACCTAGTGCCTGTTTCTTTTTCAGCAAGTAACAGAAGATGCAAGCGTTACTTGCTGAAAAAGAAACCAGACTACTCCCTGCCTCAAGACGAACGCAAGGCAATTCGTAAACTACAGGCTAATGATGAAATTGCAATCCTTCCTGCGGATAAAGGCAATGTCACGGTAATCCTTCACCGCTATTCGTACCAAGAAAAAATGGAAGCCATGCTACAGGACGAGAATACCTATCGCCGACTACCAAAAGACCCCACGTCAAAGGTGCAGACGTCTCTTCAGAAAATGCTCGCAAAAATCTTCGAGGGCCTTCCACCATCCATGAAGCGCCTCTACTATCAGCTGCTTTGCCCGAACGGCTCGGCACCCGCCATATACGGGCTTCCAAAGGTTCATAAAGAAGGCACCCCTCTACGCCCAATAGTAGACTTCAGAAGGTCTGCTGTGCACTCTCTGTCGCAGTACCTCCACGGTGTTTTGGCTCCACTGGTTGGAAAGACAGAAACGAACGTCAAGAACTCGTCCGATTTCATCGACAAGGTAAAAGCCATTGTCCCTGAAGACAACGACATGCTCGTGTCTTTCGACGTCTGTTCACTGTTCACCAGCGTTCCTGTCAATCTGGCCGTTGAAGCTTGCAGGCAACGTCTCGAAGATGAGGACTCATGGCAAGATCGGACCCCTTTCGACGCAGCAGAGCTTTGCGAGCTATTGCGCTTCTGTCTCGCTAACATCTATTTTACTTACAATGGCACCTTTTACCAACAGACCTTCGGAACAGCAATGGGCGCAGTAATCTCGGTGACAGCGGCGAACATCACGATGGAAGTCATCGAAAACAAAGCCCTAACCACTTTCCAGCCGCGACCAAAAATATTTCTAAGGTATGTGGACGACTGTTTCTGTGTCCTAGAGCGCAAGCACATGCCCTTTTTCTAGACCACCTGAACTCCATTGAACCCTCAATCAAGTTCACTTTTGAGGAAGAAACCGACGGCTGCCTCCCATTCCTGGACACCACGGTAACCCGTACTCCGACTGGCCTCGTATTTAATGTTTACCGCAAACCTACGCACACTGGAAGATATTTAAATTTCAGTTCGGTGCACCCAGTCGCTCACAAACGGTCTGTGGTTGTCTCCCTGATCAACCGTGCCAGACAGGTCTGCAGTCAAGATGCCGATCTAAAGAGCGAAATGAAAAGAATAGAGTCAGATCTTCGAAGAAACGGCTGCCCTCTTTCCTTCATCAGGAACACCGAAAGAAGAATGACAGCGAATCAGCCTACCTCCGAAGAACGCGAGAGCACAAAAAAAAACAAAAGAAAAACGAGCTGCTCTCCCATACGTGGCGGGAATTAGCGAAGCGCTTGCACGTATTTTCCGCAAGCATGGCGTCAACATCGCGCACGTTCCCGCTGGCAAGGTGCGAACAGAACTGGTGAATGTGAAGGACAAGATCCCTCGTGAAAGATTTCCAGGTGTTGTATATGAGATAGACTGCTCCGATTGCTCATCAATATATATCTGTGAAACAAAGGACTTCAGGAGACGCCTGAGAGAGCACCAGAACGACGTCCGAAACCGGAAAGCAGCATCTAACGCCATCGCCGAGCATGTGCAAGAATCCGGCCACGAGATTAACTGGGATCAAGTAAAGATATTGACAACAGAAAAGAACACATCAGCACGGCAGAATCTTGAGTCCCTTATCATACAGACATCGTCTAACACATTAAACAGGAACGACGGAACTCTACATCATATCTATGCTAAATCATTAAAAACGCTACTGGGTGCTACAAAAGGACGCATCCGTGCGCCGATTGCTTCATAGTGAACAAGGGAGCCGTAGGGCTCCCGAAACGTCTTTTCATCTTTTGACTTTGGCCAGTGACCAGCAATCTGCATCAATGATCCCTATTACACTTTACACGACGACTTAAGCAGTCAACTAGCAACAAAAGGTAGGAAAACAAATTTCGTAATCCTGATCTTGTCCTTGCTAAATAAAGAGGACTAAATAAGAATTTATGTATTTTTATGTGCAGTATGTACAGTGTGTAAAGTATGTATGTATTTATATACAGTAGTGGGGTTATTTGGTTGGCGCCATGAAGCAAATATACATTTTAGAGCAACGCACGCACTCGGGCTTGCCTGACAGCACATGACGGATTGGGCTGGAGCCTGTAAGCTTACGGGCCCGGGCGAGGCTCGGGGGCATTCACTAAATGGCCGCTTCCTATGTTACCATGGGGTTCAGAAACTCAGAGCACACCGATTTGCGGCAGTTTTCAACTATTTCCAGAGCGCTAACCTCTTGATCTTCTGTAATACGTCATGGAATACGTTGGCAATGCAGCAAATTCGAGACATTAGAGAAAACACAAAATTAATTCAGACAAAACACGCGATTATACCATTTTCCTTTCCTTAAATCCATTTGCTTTGTTTTCAAAGCTCTCAAATTCTGAAACAATGTCTTATCATAACACTCCTCTTGAATGCCACCGTCTCACCTTTTCAGGAAGCGTTATGGATTATTATTGAGTTTAAGTACGGCGTTTGGAAACAAAATGAAGAAATATTTTCCTTTAACGGGAACTGCGAGGCTGTTTTCTCAGTTATAGGGATAAATTTTCAGCTCTGTAAGCATCACACGTACTTCCTCCATAGCACGCGCTTTAGCTCTGCAGTGTTCCGCTCTCAAATTCACGAGGTTCATATTTCCTAATAATCATAATATTTATTGTTTCCTCGAGGTACTCAAAGGGATTTCTCGAAGCATAGAGGAGGCCTCGCGTGAAGGAATATCTCCGCCTGCGAGGAAGCATCGGATAAATTCTTAGTCAATAGCAGCTGTGTTGTGCAGTTTATCTCCTTTTTCTCTCTTCGGGCCAAGCATCTTTCGTAACGTATGGTAGAATTTTTAGGAGACCTCTCTCTTTTGCCTTTCAAGTCCTGCTTTCCTGTTCAATTCTGTGCGCCCTTTAATTTCACAAACGCTTTTTACACTTACTTTCTAAGATACGAAAGCGTGACCACCCTTTTGGTTTCAGCGAAGAATGGGATGTATAGAACTTGTGATCTTTTTTGCGCAATATACCCGAGCTCAATTTACGTTTCTCCGTTTTCTTCTTGCTGGACGGTAAAAGACAAGTTACAGTGGGAGGAAGAGGCTTTTTCCTCTGTGAACAAACAGTAGCGCACATCTCGCTGCCATGTGGTCTCACGTGACATCTTGCAATCCATATCGGTGGCGAACCAATTTCAAAGTTGCAACCTGTTTGATATATGCTTGCGAAAATTAAACCAGAAATTATGAGGCAGAAAAGAAGGTTTAGTAGATTATTTTCAGCAAATTGGTTTGTTTCGTATTCGATGCTATGTAGTTTCTTGTGTACAAAAGAAAAAGGACGAAATCAAGCAAAACCAGAAACTAATTTTACACCTACATTCTAAACACACAGCACTTTTTTCGCAGAAATTCATAGTCACAAGAACATTTCTGTTTCTGAAGCGCGATTATAACTCTTCTGCTGCTTCGGGCGTTAGCCGGGCCCGCATACTTCGCGGGCCGGGCCGGATAGGTCAGATTTTCCTCGAGCCGAGACAGGTAAGAGTAGAGAGTACCATATGCATGCCGGGCCGGTTCCTGTAATTACGACCCGTGCAGTTCTCGAATACGAATCTTCAGTTACAATCCAGCCCAAGTTTATACGGCGTTTCTCCCTCCTTTTTCATTTAGAAAGAGCCTCAGACGACCTTAGACGAAACTATAGGATTTAAAAAATGGCAGCTGTGATTAGCTGTGCACACGCAGATAACCTCCCACTCACGTTGCTGTATCTATTGAGCAGCCGGATTCAGAACCGCCAAGCCCAACATGAGTGGCATGACGATGCTTCATTGCGCGTTCAGAAAGACCCAAGCCTGCTCTAGAACTATTCCTGCAAAGCAGTGCGAGACATCCACGCCCCGCATAAACCTCGCCACTCATAAAAAGGCTCACTCAAAATGAGCCCGGGACAGCTCGGCCAAAAGATCGAGCGCACAAATTCCTTAGATTCATTTTCCTCTGCCTACCTTCATAACACTGGTTTTGAGCAGCAGGCCAGCATGGGAGTTGTTGTTCTAGGCACACAACAGAGACACCCGTTCACCTGGAAAAGCATCCTGTCAGATGTTGTATTATTACGACCTGGCGCATTAGCGCTGCACCATTTTGCGCTTGGTCTCGGAGAGTGTGATACCAGCCGAGCAGGCCTTCATGCCGGTGTAGCCACCGCAAAAATGGCGCAAAACCATGAAGTACGTCGTCACGATGGCTCGCTGCCCGTGACAAAATCACGTTAGAGCGAGAGGCAGAAAGAAAGAGTGAGACCGGTTGTTTCTCCCGTCACGAGGAGCGCGATGCGTTGCATATGTCCACGTTGTGCATATAAAAGCTGGACACCCCACGGTCTGCATCGCATCTGCCGCTGCTCCTCCGCTGAACACCAGCTTGTGGTTACGTCTCTCATGGATATGATATCTCAGGTGAGAACTCAATGGTACCGTTTCGGTAGCGTTTCACTATTATAACAATATTATTAGGGGGCAGTGTGGCAGCAATTCCACACACAATTTAATTCAGTTTATTATTTATATTTAAGCCCAGGTTTGGTGCATTACTTCGGCGCAAGTATAGACATGTTTGAAGCTACGAGCAAATTTCCGTTTTATTTTTATTGTAAAATGTTAGCCTTCCGTCTAAGGCAAACAAAACCGTCAGAAAATTTCATTACATATAAACACCGTTTAGTTTCTCGAAGTTTTCATGCTTTAATGTAATTGTTATGTAAAGAAACTGGGAATGTCTAACGAAAGACCAAAATGGACTGCTTGTAAAATTCCCGATTCCAGACTTCCAGCGTCGTGGTATGGCCAGTCTTTAACTCGTAGCTCAATATTCCCACTTGTGCGCATGTTTAAGAAAATGGGAGTCTTTGACTATAATAAGGCAGCGTCTCTTCCCTGCACGCACTCCTTCCTCTCTTCTTTCATGGCTCCCCAGCTGTCCGCCACGAGATAGACAGTTACTGCCTGCGCCTTTCCTTCTGAAAAATATTCTTCTCTACCCATCTGCAAAGACAGAAGCGGTTTTTGGAGCACAGACAGCGTTCAGCGTCCTAGGCTATTACCGTTGAAGATGTTGGTCGTGTTTGTCAGTGAACCTGAAAGCCATAATTTTTTTTTGTTGTAGTACTTCTGCCGCTACGATGATGCATGTATTCTGTGTTGTTTAGCAAAACACTAGAGCACCCCATGTGCGTTTACCGCAAATGATCTAGCGCTGTTCCGGCTGTCATCTTCCGTGTTGAAACTTTATTCCCATATTCGGTCAGATAACTATAACGAATATGAAATTACCTGCATTGAAATCCGATCCAGAAGCATCTTAACGACACACAGCCTATAAAAGTCGTGAAACGTTTTTCAGGCAGGTGTATCGACGCAAATGACTTGATCACACACTCTGAAAAAGAAAGTACAGACTCTCTGGTCAGGCACAGATCTTCTCGCTATATTGACCACAAAATAACGTTTGGGTTTGAGGCACACACCTACGAAATAATCACCTAGACTACTATTTGATCTTGCTTCGTAGTGTGGTTTTCTGCATGTGCAACAAAGTTTCGTAAAACAGACAGGTAGAGCAGCTTTTGCAGCGATAATTCTACAAATGCTTCGCCTAGTTTACATCTGCCGGTACAAAAAATGCGACGTTTTCATCGTTGTTAATCTTCCTCCTTCTGCAGTCTGCCTTCCTCCTCCTCTCCCTGGTCGCCTTTGTGAGCGCGGGCAATGCGTTCGGCGGCGGCGGCGGCGGCCACCACTACGGATTCCGGGGTGCAGGGTTCCGGGGCCCTATCTTTGCGGCGGCGGCTACTCCTGGCTTCTCCGCTGCTGGCGCCTCCTATGTGCGTATATCCTAATCAAGAAACGGCAACATGAGCCCTACCTAATGATCCCAGAGTATATTTCTTTACATTTATAACAAAGCAGTCAAGGCGAATGACACCAGTAAAACTGCACACACCGTTGTAGTGTTCGATAGCATATTTAAAAAATGAAAAGTTGTGCGGCAGGCGCACATTTATACACTATTATCAGACCGCGAGCCCTCTCTTACATCAGAAGTTTATGGGACTTGCCGGCATGAGGCCCGTGAATTGGAAATAGGCAAAGTGAAGCAGCAAGGAAATACCAAGCATCCTGTTGAGAAGCAGAGATTCTGTCCCCCATCGTCGAAGTGCTAATAACATGGACGCATATATATCCTCCAATATTAGAAAGGAAAAGGGAATTATACATGGCTTTGTGCAACAGACACCACATAATCCTAACTTTTAAGAATCAAGTTCTGATAAAGGCGCCGCATTTGTAAGCAACTTCACGCAATGGCGGTGCCTAATGTGTGCTCACACATATCCTTTTCCAGGCATTCAGAAGAATTGTCTGACAGAAGCCTCTATCCCTCTGCATTATAGAAAATATCGGTTTCTCGCTATGTCTAGCATGAAGATCAGTAAAAATAGCATCAATGCTTGACGTTGTCTTCTACAAGTACGAACCAAGACCGGGAAGGGACTCGATCTGCAGCTTCGCCTCCCTGCAAACATTTCACAAATGTTCTGTACGAAGGCATAGAACGGGGAGCATGGGTAGAGCTCTGTGTGTCTCCTCGCCCATTCCTAGATGGGACCGACTGCAAGGACACAAACAAAATCTTATAATCTATGCAAGATACTGAACCTCTCTTTCATATGGTGCGTAATAGGTTGCATCACAGGGCAGGAAGAATGTGAGGTGGTAGTATACCTCTTCCCAGTGGGCATTACCCAAGCTTTATTACCATGCCCATGCTCATTTTTACGAGAGATTACGGTACATTTGGGGGGGGGGGGGGGATAGTGAGGGAGATTTGCAGCTTTGGATCGCCTGAGGCCATTGTGCCAATAAAAAATACGTGAACACATTCGCGCACGCTGCAATACCTTTTAACTGAAACGTGCCCATGCGTACGTTGTGCACATTTACGCACTCTTTTGGAGCCAGGTTCTTAAAATTGTAGATGCTGATATGAGCTGTGCAGAATAAAACAGTTTCTTGGTTATAAGAAGCGAAGATCTAGGTACGCTTACAATTTTACTGGCAGTAAGATGTAATCAACAATGGAAGTGCGTAAGGAAGTTTTCCTTCACGTATCAACTCAACATGGCAGCTGCTTTTTTTTCTTTGTTTACCTGCATCGCAACGTTGTGGATTACAGCAGGGGCCAGGTTACATGCGTACATGGCAAATTCATTCAAAACATGAAAAGCACAACTTCATGATATATTACGGTGCCAGATAGCAAACTGTTCTAGTTTCGAACAGTCCTAAGAAAAAAGAATCACGAAAAACGATACTTCTGCAAGCTTTGCTTTTTCTGCTATAACCTGCAGTGCAACTGGAAATCATAACTGCCGCATCTCAGTTTATACTTCACCTGTGCAAGATATCGTGTTGTCGACAGGGGTGCCAATGAGTCTGCAGCTTTTCATGGTTATCAGGGAACGTACTCACATACCCTTCCTCCCAAAGTGACTCCTTACAAATCCCCTACAAACGTCTCCCAGTCAGTGGGGCTTTGATGATGACCAAGGACGCAGAGAACTAAGGTTTCGTAGCCCATTGAATTTTCCCGATTGACGCTCTTGTCCGTAAGCTCCGATCTCTGTTTTTAAGAATTTTCTCCCTTCACTTCTACAGCCTCCCCAGCCGTACAGCTTCGGCTACGACACCACTGACGAGTTCGGGACGCGGCTGTTCCAGAAGGAGCAGGGAGACGCCAGCAACGCCAAGACCGGCTCGTACGGCTACCGGGACGCCAACGGACTGTTCCGCACAGTGAGCTACGTGGCCGACGCCGGCGGATTCCGTGCCAAGGTTAACACCAACGAGCCCGGCACCGCCCCTGGCGCCAGTGCCGACGCTGTGTTTAATGCCAATCCCGTTGCGGCTCCTGCCGTAGCCCCGGGTGCCGGCAGATACACAGGCGGCCGCTACGGAGGGGCCGGATCCTGGGCATCCGCGTCTGGCGCCGCTGCTGGCGGATACGGAGCCGGCGGTCCCTGGGCAGGATAGGGAAACTTCATATGCTGGGCGAACGTCCTGTCCGGCGTTGCATCCTCTAGTCCATACTGGATGTCAATGGCGCGGAAAAAAGTGTGCAACGTATTCATAATAAAAAAATGCTTTCTTTCGGAATGGGAGTTACTAGCTAGTGCTGAACTTTTTGCTAGCATGTACAGTACTCACGGATTGAAATAGGACATTCGGAGCGCTAGCCTTGCAGTGCCACGCAGGCATGTGGTAAACCACAGGCCGGCTGATTGGCTACTGGAAGGAACAATTCTGCTTTGTAGATGTTCTCCCTCTCACGCCATACCACAATGCACCACCTTGGTTCCATGAGCGTCTACGGGCGGCGCTCCATGAAGCGACTGCCACGCGCTCCGAATGTCCTATTTCAATCCGTGAGTACTGTACATGTTACTCAGCTGAGCCGTTGCAGTGAATTTCGGTCCAGAACTGTCAGGAAGTTGAAAATAATTCAGACATTCCACCGCATAATAAATACATTAAAGGTAGCGACTCGCCGACATGGAAGGGAAATTAGTAGGGATATCAAGGCAAGTCGGCAAAGTCACCTCGTCCCAGGAACAACTTGCTTCCATGATTTGTTGAGTGCAGTAAAAGAAAACACTATTGACGCAGCATAAAATTGTTGTAGGAGTTCGAATGCCATCGTTTATGGCCTAGCAGAAAATCATAATGAGATTAGCTAAACACTGGAAAATATCAATAATAACAAAGAAATTTAAGAATTTCGCTCAACCATTTTTTGATACAATGAATTCACAGTTTTGGAAGACCGCAACTAAACAGTATCATGCCAGTTATTTTTAAAGTTGTTTTGAAACGAATGAATGAAGTACTATAATCAGCGTTCAAACTCAAAAACAGCATGCCCTCTGTTAGGGAAGATATTATCTACAAACATACTCAAGTTAATCCAGCGCGTAAAACACAGACACCAACAGTAACCAGCCGAGTTTTGCGTGTTGGTTTAACATTAGTATGAACCCTTACCATCTCGCCCAGTTTGCTGCCCTAATTGCTTTCTTGGAAGGTAAGTGGACGGTGGCCTGCAGCGCACGCGTCCGTTTTACGGGCTTAGCTACGATAACGATTTCTGTCGTGATAGACGCCGAGTTTGGTTCTGGACGCTGCCGCTCCGAGCGCTGATTGCCAAGACATGCTTTAAGAGAAGCCGGCGCGTCGTCGCCGCAAGTAGTGCCTGCGGTCAGTCCCGTTTAAGATATATCGCGTGTGTGTCGCGGGTGCTTTCGTCGCGTTTATGCCAACCTGTGCCGTGGGAATTTCATGGAACGCTTTTGCGCGAAATCTTCGTTTATCTTCGTTTATCTTCGAAATCTTCGTTTGCTTTGCTTCGATTCTTTAGTGCTTGTGCCGTGCAAAAATGGCTGAGTATTCCTAGGATAGGATAGGATAAACTTTACTGCTCTAGATTTTATACACTTCAGAGGTCAGAGGTCGTCTTCATCTTGCGATGTCTTCGACCTCTTCAGCTGGTGAAGCCCCTATTCCATGGCCCCATTGGATCTGGCAACTTTCACGGCATGTTGCACCAGCCTTCGTTGGATGGCTGGATTGTGGCTGAAAAGCGCTTCCTCCCACTGCTCCCGACTTTTCTTTCTGATTATGGAAATTATAATTGTCCTTGCACTCCCACGCTGTGTGATACACCGTGCGTCGGCCTCCGCATTTGGGGCACGTGTCCCTGTACTGCGTTGAATACATCTCATTTAATATGAAAAGATTAGCTAGGGTTTCTGTTTGGAGCCTCCTCCATCTGACCGCCTCTTCCTGAGTCAGGCTAGAGTGCGGTTCCGGATATCTTTTCCTTACGCCCTGTAGTAACTGTTGATTTCTGAGAAGGTGGGCATTACGTTTTCTGATGGCCCCTCCGGCCTGAGTGGATGAGAAGCTTGGTTTGAGTAAGCTCGAGCGGCCTCATCGGCCCTGAGGTTGTCCCATACTTCCGCATGTCCGGGAACCCAGAAAATAACATGCCTCGCCTGGTCCTTATTTTGGAGCCACTTGTGCTAGGACCTATTTTGCACATTTACTTATCCTTCCTTTCATATAGTTCCTGCACGCCTCTTTCGAGTCCGTTAGGATGTTAAAGGTTTTCCGATCCAGTTGCCTTCCGCGATCGCTAGAGCAACTGCGAGTTCTTCGCCCTCATCAACCGTACCGCTTTTAATACATGCGCTAGCAAATTCTGCGCCCTCCCAGTTGAGTGCTACCACTGCCATTCACAAGTTTCTTCCTCTGTATCTGCACGCGTCTACATATACTGTATTTTCTTTGACCGTCAGTTCCTGTTCTATGTATTTTGCTCTCGCCTTTCTCCTAGCCGGGTGGAGGTTTGGGTCCATGTTTTTGGGGAGCGAGCAGACTTTGGTAGTGTGATGATGTCGGGGATGTCTCCTTCCTTTTCTAGTATTTTTTCTAAGTTGGAACCCAACTTTTCAAGCATTCTTCTGCCGATTCTTGTTTGCGCCAGCCTTTCCTTTTGCGTCTCTAGCTGTGCCTCTTCCAGCTTTTCGAATGTATTGTGAATTCCTTATCTTTCGGTAATCACACATGGAAACGCCTGTTCATTTCACAGGTGCTGCAGCTCACAAGCGATGACAGCAGCTTTCTATACATAGCTGCCTGGATTTCTCGTGTACTGCAGATAAAGAATGCGCAAATTGGACAACACAAACAGCGGTCGCAAGCGAAACATGACATCTGTCACGAGTGAGTGCGAGACGCCGCGGCAAGAAGTCAAACCGCCAAAGAAACCACGGCACGCAGCGTACGAAACCGACATAGACACTGGGAGGGAACGGAGCAGACGGTGCAAAGTGCACGCGTCCGATTTCGGACGCAAAAGAAGGCCGCGTGTGTCGTTCATCCCAGAAAGCTGACATGAGCGCAAAGGATACCCGAAAGACGGACACAAAGGCCGAACGTGAGATGACGGAAGGTCAAACAGCCAGGCACGCAGCTGTCGGCGAGCTGTCGATGCCTGTAGTCGAGGGCGAAATTCATGGCCAGCGCATCACCGTGTTGAGAGACAGTGGCACAAACACGGTCCTAGTTAGAAGGAGCCTGGTTGGAGAAAAGGAGCTTACTGGTCGGCTGGCGTCAGTCTTGCTGGTTGACAGCACGGTTCGCTACCTCCCGGATGCAATGATTTGCATTTCTACCCCGTACTATTCGGGACCAGTCGTGGCAAAATGCCTAGATGAGCCCCTGTATGACTTGGTGCTGGGAAACATCACGGGCGTAAGAAAGGTTGACGATCCCGATGCCGATTGGAAGCCCAGTATGGAACAAGGCGCAGGCCCGGAGGGGAGAAGTGAAGAGGAAACACTTGTAAAGACCCGTGCGAACGCAGTTTCGCGCGAAGGCAACGGCGGTTTAGAGCCCGCGGAAGGAAAAAGGGACGAAACACCCATGATTTCGTCAGCTGTACAGACCAGAGCAGGAAAAGCAGCGCAGGGAAAGACAGCCAAACTGAAAGTACCTGCGGCGGAGCTCCTGAAAGTGACTCCCGAGAGTTTAGCGCAGGAGCAGAGAAACGACTCTTCACTTGCGGATTGTTTCAAGAAGGTAGGGGAAATCCTAAGAAGAAAGAAATGCCGAACTACATTTCAGTTTCTCGTCCAAGACGGCCTGTTGTACAGGAAATGTACCTTCAGCTCAGGAAGGGAAGTCCTGCAGTTGGTGATACCGAAAGAATTGCGACCAGCTGTCATGTGTCTAGGCCATGATTCGATAATGGCTGGCCACCAAGGTGGAAAGAACACGGTCAACAGAATAAATGAAGAATTCTACTGGCCAGGCGTCCAAAGCGACGTGAAGCGGTATGTCAGATCATGCGACATATGCCAAAGGACGATACCGAAAGGAAAGGTCGGGAAAGCGCCACTTGGAACTATGCCTACCATTGAAATGCCATTCCAGAGAGTGGCAGTCGATATCATTGGACCTATAACCCCCTCCTCGAAGAAAGGAAATCGCTACGTCATCACACTGGTAGACATGGCGACAAGGTACCCAGATGCCATTGCGCTCAAAACTATTGACACAATTGAAGTCGCAGAAGCGCTCCTAGAGATGTTCTCGCGCTACGGAGTGCCAAAAGAAATGCTCACAGACCGGGGATCAAATTTCACATCAGACCTGATGAAAGAAGTTAGTCGACTCATGTCATTGAAGCAGCTGCTGACAACCCCATACCACCCGATGTGCAATGGCTTGGTTGAACGCTTCAACGGGACAATCAAGCACATGATGAAAAAAAGGTGCCTTTCGGTGTGCCATCCGTCATGCACACCTGGCGATGAGTGGGAGCCAGCGGCACGCGGCAGTGAGCAAATACCGCTGCGCAATGCTCCAGATCCTCCGGAGTGTTCGAGTGTACGTGCTACGGCACATCTGTACTACTCTTCGTCATCTTATTTTTTCTGCAAAAGTCGCATTCGCATTCCTTAAGTTTGTCTGCACGAAGCAAGCCGAGTTCATTCCGCATTATGCAGACATGGCTCTCCCACTGGTAGAGACGACAAAGAAAGGGGCGCCAAATACAGTAAACTGGAGTGACCGGCACCAGGAAGCATTCAACAAACTGAAAGAAGGCATGGCGCAACCGCCCGTCTTGCTGGCCCCTAATGTCAACAAGCAATTTGTTTTACGCACAGACGCATCAGGGACAGCTCTGGGCGCAGTGCTGATGCAGGAGGAAGATGGCATACTTCACCCTGTGGCTTATGATAGCAAGAAGCTTATCTTATGCGAACAAAACTACTCGACTGTAGAAAAGGAGTGTTTACCACATGTGTGGGCAATAAAGAAGTTTCATTTGTACCTGTATGGAACGCATTTTAGAGTGCAAACAGATCACCAGCCCTACAGTGCCTGACAAAAACCAAATGGTCGAACGGAAGATTGATGAGATGGAGTTTAACTCTCCAGGAGTACGAGTTTCATGTCGAATACATAAAAGGGAGAGAAAACTTGGGAGCAGACTTCCTTAGTAGGCTGAACTAGGGTTGGCTTTCAGCGTGCGTGGCATGCTTGTGTACCCGCAGAAAAGAAATATCGATGTGTATACGTGCTTTGCTATGCTTTGTGTGTATATTGTACGAACAGTGCGGTTTCCTGTGACTTTTGTGTGTCCGTGTTTGTGCATATTACGCGAGTGAGCAGTTTTCCTCGTGGGAAAACTCTTAAATGGGGGGGTACTTGTCACGAGTGAGTGCGAGACGCCGCGGCAAGAAGTCAAACCGCCAAAGAAACCACGGCACGCAGCGGACGAAACCGACATAGACACTGGGAGGGAACAGAGCAGACGGTGCAAAGTGCGCGCGTCTGCGCAGAAGCAATAATCGTTTACGTGGAGACGGAGGAAAAGCAGACGGCGTGGGCGCACAGCTCCGGAGACCGCAAGTGCGTGTGAATCCACGGCCGCGAAGATACATGGGCGCAACGCACCCGCGGGGAGAGGAGAACGGTATGCAACGGCATCCCCTCCGTGCGGCCGCCCCGAGTTGAGACAAGGGGACTTGAGGTTTGACGCCGGTGTAGGAAACACGCACCGAGGCTGCCCTCCTGGGCCGACGAAACCCCGGCAACGATCCGGACCGTCGAGACGCTCCTTCGGCTACGCTCCGGAGGCCCCGGCGAGGTCTCCTCTAGCGAAATTCCTCACCACCAACCACTTTGAGTACCGATTGGACTGTTTTCATTATTCTACATTGACACAAAAGACTCCAATTAGAACTATTTGGCGTTATTCTTACCACCACCTGCGCATGGAAACTCTGATTTGTCCATGCTTATCGAAGTGATGTAAACCACCTTTTTATTATTCAGTTTTGCAGTTGATGTGCATTGTTTGATTAAATCTTGTTTTTGGAGACGTACACCTCTCTGGTTCTGACTCACGTTCTCGACAGATAGTGACATCTTTCTTCTCAAAAGCAGGTTCTCGCTACAGTATCAACTCCTCAGTCAGTTGCTCAGCTGCTTGTCCTGAAGGAGTTCCTGGAACTTGCTGTTAATGCTTTGCTGAGAAGAAACACACTTGGTTACCTAGAGGATGGAGTTTTGTCTAACGTTTGCGGCCTTCCCTCCTAGATTGCCAGAGCAATACATGCGACAGCCGCAACGTGTACACGGATTATCTCATCACTGAAGAGCTTGTGAGCGCCTTGTTTCCGAACAGAATGAAGGCATTAACCGATCTCAGCATTAAGATGCGGCTGGAGGTCGTGACGATGAACAGTAAATACCGTAGACGTAAAGTTTGTGGCCTGTAATCTAACTGTTTATTTTGCTATCGTTTTGTCTTGAAGGTCACGAGTCTTCCCCTTTCCTCCCAAAATGAATGCTTCGCTGAAGATTTTGGCTTGCATGTTTAGAGGCCTTTTTTGTGCACGTGACGCAGAGAAGAGCCCACTATAGCATATTCAGAAACGTGAACACAAATCCGCCCGCAGCCGTTTCTGAATACCTCAAAAATTTCTAATGCTACAGTATCCACATATGTTGTCTTTATTGTACCTTTATTAAATTATAGCCGCCGCGGTGGCGCTGTGGTTACGGCGCTCGGCTGCTGCTGTCCCGAAAGACGCGGGTTCGATCCCGGCTGCGGCGGTCGAATTTCGATGGAGGCAAAATTCTAGAGGCCCGTCTAGTCTACAATATCAGTGCACGTTAAATAACCCCTGGTGTTCGAAATTTCCGGAGCCCTTCACTACGGCCTCTCTCATAGTCTAAGTCGCCTTGGGACGCTAAACCCCATAAAACAAACCAAACCTTTATTAACTTATAAGAAATAATTATAAGAAATCGTTCCGAGTTAAAGCGCACGAATAAACATTGAATGGCTGACTTCAGCTTGTAGCTCTCGTTATTTCCAGCGGAGACTTTGAGTCCGTGTTACAAGTGTTGACTAACAGTGCCACCACCCGAGACTGCGGACGGCGCGGGCAAAGCGCCCTTTGCCCAGGACGTAGAAGGGACTCCCGATACAGACCGGCCGTAGTCAGAGATATCAGAGTATGGCTTGCGATTAGAGCTAAGCTGAACCGTGAAAATGGTAATAACGTGTTTATGGCCTTCAAAACAATTTAGTACACACATAATTGCATATGCGGTATTCCATCGTGGATGATAAGATACCCTTGGCAAAACACGACATGAAAAGCGGCATCGGCCCTGGACGCTCATGCAGAAGCAGTCGAGCATGAGAACGCCATTAGTCTCAAATTATCTCTTGATCTTATCTTCCGGCCGTTCACTTGGACAATGTAATCATACTAGAGGTAGTGGAGCAACATGTGGAAACTTTTCCGAGAAGATTAAGAACGGCCACTTCTATTGGTTCTTACTCTGTTTTTTATTTATGGATACAGGGATCCTGATATAGGGAGAGAGAAAGGAGCCCGCTAATGACAAAGCATATAATTTAGCCTACGTTTAAGAATCGCGGGCATGCTACTCTGCGTGGGGAGCATGCCGTTGCCAAAAATACAGAAACAAATCCAAGTCCCATAAAACGTTACATATATAAAACTCCAGCAAGCACAGCAATACTGCTTCCTGATAAACCAAGAACAGTTTAAGCGTTATTTAAATAAATAAAGCGATTTCTTCTTACGAATAGCATCACTGATATTGTTCCAGCCAATAGTGGCCCATGAAAGAACGCGGTACTCAAAACAATCACATCGCGGGTTTCATGGTTTTATTGCAAGAGAATGGTGGCCCTTTTTATTATACCCAGACGAATAAGAAAACATTTATTAGTGTTCCTGCCACAATAACAATTATATAGCTGACAAAAAATTTCTACTATTAATGACTTTTCGCTTGTTAACAGGGAGGTAAGTCATATATTTTTGTTTGTTTTGCACGACAGGAAAAAATGCAGGTATTGCCAACGAAGCAAGACAAAAGAAGGTGCTGAACTTCCTGAATGGGTCTTGACCTCACGTGGGTACAGCAGCAGGAGTCGTATTCCATCAAATCTGCAAACGGGAAAGCGCTAACTTCAACATAATTTACTCAACAGCCACAAAATCAACAATTAGCTCTGCTAACTAAATACAGATAACAGTAGGGATGTACAGCGAATCACATGAAAAATATCGCACAGAATGCTATACAGAAACAGTTATCCTCCTAACAGCATATCAGTGAAACAATGAATACGCATTTTGTGATACGGGAGAGAAGGTTACACATACAGAAAAGACTAACACATGCATTTAGGACCACTATGCGTAAAGATATTTTTAGCAGCTTCTATAATAAAGGGATGAACAATACACAACAACAATTTTATAGCGTATTGATTGTGTTCTGCAGTTTGTACGAGGCATATTACCGCAACTGTTGCTTGGGGCAAGCAGTTGGCAGTAGATCGATTTTGGTACGTGTTACAAAAGCTTGTATAGTTTGTTTTTTTGCGTTAGATACAAGCACATAGTTTGAGCTCCTACGTGCTTCTTATGGGGAACTGACACAAGTTATCCCTGTGAGTTGTTCATAAAAATAAGTGTTTTTTTCTGACTCCTTCCTAATTTAGTAACGTTAATATTTGCAAAAAGATCCAAGATGACAACAGCGTTTTGCATGATAAGTCGAACAACAGCGTTATATTGAAGTAGCCTGTATTTTTAGTTGTTAGCCTCAGCGGGCCTTGGGTGGATAATGTGTTCCATGAGCGCTAGCTTAAACACAATCCCCATAATTGGCCTAGGAGAGGTTCTTACATGCCCATGCCGGTGTATCACGCAATTTCAATTCAAGATTAAAAAAAAAATTGGCGTACCGGACCTGGGTGGAAGCAACAAGATATAGTTTCCTGAAACGAGGCTCTGTTCAGAGTATATTTTTTAATTTCGCTTGATTAGTTAACTTGGTAAGATATATCATGCAAAATTTCCAATACTTATTTTACGATCACGTGTGAATGCTTAATTCTTAGAAGGGGTTAGAAAAGATACCCAGTTAGTTATTGTAGGAACGTTTGCCTTTCATACGGTTCTCTTTTGCGGCAATGAAAGAACACCGACATAATATGAAAAAAAACACACTTCTCTGCGCTCATGCGGGACCATATTCCAGCGTTCCCAGCCGCGTTCTGAAGCAAACAGATGTTCGCACTGGCCGTGGACAAATGAGGGTCCGCTGCAAAGTGATAAAAATAAAAAAGAAAGCGGGCAACTGCCCTGCTTTCTGTTCCTTTTAAAGCGCTTGCATTACTGGCCATGGCGAGCGATATCATTTATCTGTGTGAGGCCCTTGGGCGTCACAGAAACAGAGAAAAAATAAAATCCCAAAAGGAGCTTCACGGGTCGAATTCGATCCCACCAATGCTGTCAGCGACGTAGCGCTTGCTTTCTTACATAGTCGTGAAGGGGAATATTTCTGGGATGTTTTACAACGAGAAATAAAGAAAAAAATTCATTTAGACACACACGGTTCTCGCTATTTAAGGAAGATGGTGTAGCAATTGATTTAGTTATACTGATGGGTCTCCACTGTATATCACCATCTTCATCATCATCCCCCTGACTGCACCTATTGCAGGGAAAAGACCTCTCCCATGTCTCTCCAATTAACCCTGTCCTTTGCCAGCTGCGGCCACCCTATGCCTGCAAACTTCTTAATCTCATCCGCCCACCTAACTTTCTCCTGCCCCTGTTACGCCTGCGTTCGCTTGGAATCCACTCCATTACCCTCAAGGAGCAGCGGTTATCTTCCCTTCGCATTACATGCTCTGGCCAAGCCCATTTCTTCCCCTTGCATTTGACTAGGATGTCAATAACCCGCGTTGGTTCCCTCACCAACTCTGCCCGCTTCCGGCCTCTTAACATTATATCTTTCATTTTTCATTCCATGCTCGCTGCGTTTTCCTTAACACAAGCTGAACCCTTTTCGTTAGCCTCCACGCCTCTACACCGTAGGTGAATACCGGTACGATACAGCTGTTATACAATTTTCTCTTGAGGGATATTGGTCAACTGCCATTCATGATCTGAGAGAACCCACAATATTCGCTCCACCTTATTCTTATCCTTCTAGTTATTTCCCTCTCATGATCCGGATCAGCTGTCACCATCTGCACTAAGTTTATGATTTATGGGTGTTAACCTCCCAAAGCGACACAGGATATGAGGGACGCCGTAGTGAAAGGCTCAGGAAATTTCGACCACTTGGGTTTATTTAACGTGCACTGACATTGCACAGTACACGGGCCTCTAGAATTTCGCACCTATCGAGATCGGTTGATCCCGCGTCTTTTGGGCCAGCAGCCGAGCACCATAACCACTCATCCACCGCGGTGGCCCACATTCCCTTACTAGATGTATTCCTTTACCTCTTCGAACACTTCGATGCGAAGTGTGAACTGGTGTTCCCTTGCTAGACTGCTGAACATTTCCTTGGTTTTCTGCCGGTTAACTTTTAAACCCACCGCTCTGCTCCGCCTGTCATACACATTGATCATGATTTGCAATTCACCTGTTGAGTGGCTCAGCAGGGTAACGTCATCAGCGAATTATACATTACTTACCTGGTCTCCGTTAAGTGTTATTCCCAACTGTTCGCAATTCAGGCCTCAGAATACCTCCCGTAAGCATGCGGTGAATAGCACTGGCGAGCCCGTGTCTCCTTTCCTGACGCCCTTCCTTATTTTAATTTTATTGCTGACTTTATGGAGGACGATGGTAGCTGTGCAGCTGCTATAGATATCTTCCAGTATTTTGACATAAGGGTATTCTACGCGCTGATTGCGCAGTGCCTGTGTGACTGCTAAGGTTTCCACTGAGTCAAATGCTTTCTCGTAATCATTCAGCGCATTTCTCTGTCACCTGATTGATAGTGTCCTTCTGATTTGTTCTTGAATATCGTTTAGGAAGGCCTGCCCGATCATTTGGCCGATTAAAGTCTAAGGTTGCCTCTCTATATTAGCGATAACCTTAGTCAATAGCTTGTAGGCAACGTACAGTAAACTGATCGGTCTGTAATTTTTCAAGTCCATGGCGTCTCGTTTCTTATGAATTAAGATAACCTTTGCGTTTTTACAAGCTTCTGGTACGATCGAAGTCATAAGGAATTGCGTATACAGGGTGGCAAGTTTTTTGAGCACAATCTCGTCTCCCTCCTTCAAAAGAACCAACCTTCATCCACTGTATACGGTGCTCCAGAATGGCAGGGTGCCACATAAATCTGGAAGCGATACCTGCTAATAGCCACGACGAGTTCCGTGTTACTAGGAGGATAGAGGCGAACATAGTATGTGTAGCAAGGAAGCCGCATTGCGCACGAAAGTTTCGATGACATCACCTTAGGTGGTGTGTGCCAACAGAAGTCGGGTGACGGAAACAAACTTCCACTCCGCTGACGTCATGGAAAGCTAAGGCACCGCGCGCTAGCCTATTAAACATCCGGGCGTCGCCTTATCGCAACGGTCTCCCGCCAAACATGGATCAGGCAAGATGGGCAATGCCTTGGCGCGTCTTAAACAGAGCCTTAAACACACCACTGCTGAGAATAAGAGCAACAAAGAAAGAAGAGTGATGCGGTGTGATCAAGGCGGTGGTGGCAGTCGTCAGCCGAAGTTTGCAATGGGCAAAAAAATTGTTTGCAGTGTTTTAAAAAATATGTAAGCATCCATTACAGTGGTCAACTGCTTGCTAGCCCATACAAACCTTGCACTTGCAGAGCGTGAGCTTTCATTTATTTTGTCTGTGCGCTGGCTCAATAAAAACCTCGTCTAACTGGCTGTCGGTGGCCTCCAATTAGCTATCGCAGATCACGGCGCGCATTCCGTGTTCAGGAAGAATGCGCTGGCGCACTTTTAAGACAAAGTTGAGAGCGAGGTCTGCTTCTTAATTCGAGACAGTTAGCGCGCACGCTTCGTTCATTCAGGAGGCGCTTGGCAGCGCTACAATACGGTACCCCAAGAGCGTAATCACATTTTTTTTATATATTTCACAAGGTTTCGTTTAAATGGCGTAAAAATAAACATCGTAAAAGCTACGTTGGTGCAAAAAAGTAGATGGGTTGATTCGTAACCACCTCTACAGCAGAACGCATGTGACCCTAAAGTTAATGTTAAAAAATCTGCACAATATTCTAATCTAATTAACTAATCTAGCGCAATGTAAAATGCCTTCAGGTGTGCCACACCACGGAAAAAATATCTAATTTGTTTCATTCAGCTGCGGTGCGCTAATTTAGTAATTATTGGTTCAATTTACATGATACACCATGTATAATAAGGCATAATCCGTTACATAATTAAAATGTCTATGAATAAATGCATGGCAAAAAAAGTTATTTTTGTAATTCTTCCCAAATGTGAAGTTTTGTTTTCAAAATTAACTCATAATGAACATATCTCGCGTCGATAAAAAATTCTTTTCGCGGAATTATTGATCAGTTTAGTTTTGTCTTCAGCTGAACAAATTTCCTCGCAGAAGACGCATTTATCATCATATAGCTTATTATGCACGAGCAGCTAGGTCTAACGATATCAGTATACATATTAAAAATAATAGCAAACCAAGAACGGATCCCCGAGGACCAGAAGGCAAAATAGCAGGTTTGATTTGCGACACAATTTGACGCCGATTAGACAGGTACACTCGTATCCATGCTTTTAATTTTTCATTTCTTTATAACATCACAAAACTCGTGCAGTAACTTACTGCCAGTAAAATTATTGTAGGCTTTTTAGGATTCCATGAATATAACTTCTGTTTGTTTTCTTCATTGATAACTTTTGGAATATCATGAATTGCACCCACCCGCTCCATGGCGCTCAATATCCCCGCCTTAGGGCGTATTGTACACCTGTTAGCACATTATACTTGTGAAGAAAATTAGTTATATGTTTATTATTGTTACGACAATGATTTTATTCAGACCACGGCGGGCGACTAAAACCAGCTGAGTACCTTTGCTGAGCACGAGACGCAATCACTCCTTCTCCTCCTCTTCCACGTAGTCAGCGATGCCGACCAAATAGAGTATGCATCGCGTCTTCATGGGCATCACACTTACCCCTACGCAGCCGAAGCCCGCACGGCGAGTTGCAAAGCACTGCGCGAATGGTAGGGCTATAGCCGGGCGACATAGGTCACTTCCGTTCCTGCAAAACAACGGCCGTTAGTCGTAAGACATGCTATGAGCTGATTTAGCTCGCTAATTCGCTCATTAATAACATAGGGTCCATCGTAGTGGCACAGCAGCCCGCACACATAAGTGTTTTGCAGCGGAGGGTCTTCAGCCTCCGCAAGGAGGGATCGCAGGGTTGAATCTTTCTGCTGCTCCGCTTTGAATGTAGTGAAATCAGGAAACAATGGTGACACTGGCGCGGCGCAGTAGTCTAACTTATCGATGTTAGACTCCGTCTCAGGAAGGGGCATCCACGAAAGACAGTCCGCGTCAGCGTGCCGACGACCGCTCTTGTAGGTGACTGTGTAGTCAAACTCTTTTAGCCGGAGAACCCACCGTGCAGGGCACCCACACGGGTCATGAAGGTTAACGAGCCAGGAAATTGGTCGGTGACGATGGTGAATGGCCGACCGTATAGATGAGGAGTTTTTTTTCGAAATGAGCCAAATCAACAAACCGAAAGTAACGCAACCCCAACTGTAGTGGCAAGCTAAGCCAGTCAACTTTCCTTTAAAAAACAGATCAGATCAGAATGGGTCAAATCACACCAACTGAGCTAGCCCGCAGATCACATTTCAAATCGAAAACGAGCCAAATCATTCCACTGCGTGGATCGAAATGAGCCAAATCCGTTCAACCATTAGGAGACTCACCCGGAGACCACGTGATTCAGCCAACATGGCAGCCTCCTTGTAGGCTCGTGCCGGCGGTGCTCGTGCGTGATAGCGTGGACTGCGTGGTCTGTTTCGCGAGCTCCTTTGTTTTTTCAAGGCTTTTGCTTTGATGGACTTAGTTCCGCATGGATTGCGACGGGTATGAAGAGGTCGGTGAACGTTCCCTGCCCAGACGACGAAACAAAAGTCGCCCTTCAAGACGCCGAGAAAGTAAGAATTTGCCGCTTCCGAAATGTAAGCACACAAAGAAGACTCTCAAGTGCGCGCTTGTGACAGAAACATCAGTGGAAAGCTTCAAGAAGACGTTTAGTGAACTGTGCAGGGTGAAGCAAAAGGCATTCATATTTTCATATTGATGCAGCGCACATCTTCTGCAGTCAAACGCAGGAGAGGAAAACATGAGGAACATCGTCGAAGCCTCGCCGTTTCTTACAAGGTACGGCTTGAAAATGGAAGAGAGGTTCCTGTTTGTCGTGATATGTTTTGTGCAGTGCTTACTGTTAGCCACAGTACAGTTAACCGCTACGTTAAGCACAGGCACGAAAAAGGCGGATTGAAGGCAGATGCTCGTGGAGGTGATCAGAAGCTCCAACGCTATGGTCGAAAGCGATCGGCTGTTGTGATGTTCATAAAGCGCCTTCGTGCAAGAGAGTCGCACTACAACCGACAGAAGACTCGAAAACTGTATCTCCCGGCAAAGCTGAAGAGTATCCGAAATATATGGCGGATGTATAATCAACAGGCTACTGAAGATGTCCGAGGGAAATACGGTTTTTAGCCCTCCACTACGGCACCTCTTCCTTCCTTTCTGCTTTCACTCCCTCCTTTATCCCTTCCCTTATGGCGCGGTTCAGGTGTCCAACGATATATGAGACAGATACTGCGCCATTTACTTTCCCCCAAAACCAATTATTATTATTATTATTATTATTCACCGAATTTTCCGCACGAAGTTCAACCTCTCGTTTGGAACACCGAGAACGGATGTTTGCTCTGTGTGCTTAAAAAACGCCTACGACATCAAGACTTTGAAAGATTCTGCACAGAAGCAGAAGGTTCTAACAGATCAAATGGTGCACAGGTTGAAGTATAGGGCTTTTTATTCCCTGCTACGTGAGAAGCGAGAAGACTTAAAGACGTTCTCTTTTGACTGCCAAAAAAATCAAGTGATGCCCAAGATTCCAGACCAGCAAGCCTATTACAGCCGCCAGTTGTATCAATACCATCTGTGCGTGGTAGAAAACCAGAGAGATGGATCGATGCCCAAAGATGCTGTCCATTGCTACACATGGAGTGAAGATCAGAGCAGCAAAGGAAGCAACCAAGTTGCCAGTGCAGTGCACAATACACTTCGAGGTGCAAATTTGGAAGGAATTAAAGAAGTGCGGCTGGTAGCGGACGGTTGTGCTGGTCAAAACAAAAACTCAACTATGATTTGCATGATTCTTTGGTGGATTCAGAATGAGGCTGCAGCTTGTGTTTCGTTGGTTTCTTTTGTGTTCCCTGTAACAGGCCACAGTTTTTTACCTCCAGATAGAGTATTCGTCGGATTGAGAAAGATGTCAGAAGACATGAAGAAATTCTATATCCAGAAGGCTACAAGCGAATTTTTGCTAACCACGGCATTGTACTAGAAATAGGAAAGCACTGGAACGTCTATGACTGGAAAGCGTACTGTACGGAAGTAATGAGATCAACGTCCAACCTGCCTTTCAAGATTACTGAAACGAAGGTTTATTACATTCAGAGAAATGTGACAGGCCGAAGCCCTCAAATTAGAGCCGAACCCCACTACAGGGTTTCGGTGTCTAATTTTGTATCGGTCCTAAAGAGGGGAAAGACCCTTGTACAAACACCGAAACAGTGCGAGCTGTATGCACACTACCTCAACGAACTGAAGGTGAGAGACGTGACAAACCTTCTGGTGACTCACTTTGGTGTGTCTTGGAAAGAAAACGAAGAACTTGCGTATTCTGAGGCTGCCTTTCGTCGCTCTCAAGAAAAGGAGTCCATGGCAGACTGCGAAGAAGGCTGCTTATGCTGCCAGGAAGACAGGCCTGCTATCCATGTATGAGTGTAAAGCGGGTGACTTTTTTTTGTGCTGAAGTCACAGCACAAGCATTTTTCCATATTGTTTTGAGTGTAACCTGAAACATACTGCAGTAATAATAAAGTTTCGAGAAGAAAGCTGGGTCGAATCTAATGCTTCGCTTCGATATGAGCCAAATCCAATGTTTCCATTGTTGTATAGGCCAAACTATGCACGTAAATTTTTGGCGATTAATGCTGTTCGACTGCTCTATCTGCCCCATAAAACTTGTGAGGTACTAGGTTGAATAGCAGCGCATTCCTTTCAGACAAGAAATTATGGCCTTGTTCTAAGTTTGTGTTTTGGTGGATCTGGCTCATTTCGGAAAAAAACTCTTCAGATATGCTCGGAAAAGCTGCGTGGCGAATAGGACGGTGAGGCATTCCTACTGAGTGATGGTACCCAATGTGTGAAGGTAACAACAACAACAATTGCTCTCCGGCTTATTGAGCGAGCGACTCGCATAAGCAAAAACGTTCTCTTGGTTGTCGCAGCGCTGAACGAGCACAGGGCCGAGGACAACACCGCTGGCTTTGGTATGAATCTCTGTGGGGGCGGATGGATAGAAGTGGCGAAGTGCAGGGTTGGACGTGAGAAGGAATATGAGTTGGCGGAAGGCGGAGTCGCACTCAGGGGTCCACTCGAAAGCCACATCTTCCTGAAGCAGGCCTTTCAGGTGCCATGAGATGACCGCAAACCGATGAATAAAGCGGCGAAAGTATGAGCATAAGCCCAAGAAACTTCGCAGCTGTTTGACAGACTGGGGTAGCTTGAACGACTCGACAGCTACAGTATTGGCAGGATCAGGCCTGACGCCGTCTTTTTCAACGAGGTGTCCTAGCACTAACGGTCTACGCGCACCAAAGTGGCACGTTTTAGAGTTAAGCACAATTCCAGCTTTGCGCACACAGTGCAGGATGAGAGCTAGCCAGTCGTTGTGCTCACTGAACGTCTTTCCGAAAATGACAACGTCGTCTACGTAGCACAGGCATATTGCCCGTTGAGAACCACGGAGTATTGGGTACATAAGCCTCTAGAAAGTGGCGGGCGCATTACAAAGGCCGCATGGCATTATATTAAATTGATAAATGCCGTCAGGCTTAATAAAAAATGTTTTCTCCTTGTCCGCGGGTGGCACATGTATTTAAAAATGCCCCGACCGGAGGTGAATAGAAAGAAAGTAGAAGGCTGAAAAAGGCAGTCGATGGCATCGTCGATCCGATGGAGGGGATATACGTCTTTTCTTGTGACGGCGTTTAGACGACGGTAATCCACGCAGTAACGCCATGATGTATCCTTTTTCTGAACAAGAATTATTGGAGCAGTCCAGGGACTCGGCGACTCTTATATAACACCTTTGGGTAACATCTCTTTCACTTGCTCATTGATCACATTGCGTTTAGACGGGGACACCCTGTAAGGTTCTTGTAGGATCGGATGTGAAGCCCCATGTGAGGGGTCCGAGACGAAGGGATGGAAGATGGGCCACCGGGCTGGGAAAATTAAAACGCGGTGCAGTGTCGCTGGAGGATGGCCAACAGAGGACCGCGCTCAAGCGTGGAAAGGGAGTTGATCATTCGAAGTAACTCCGCCTGGTTATAAAGCTCTGGCGCCGCCACACCCAAGCCGTCCGTAACGAAGGCAACGGATACCGGCGAGTAATGGCTGCATGACGCAAACTTCGAGCCTTCAGGCAGAACTACAAATTCTGTCGAACAATTCGCTGTTCTCAGCTCAGTGGGTTCGTTGGTGACGGAAACCACGGCATGAGGGACCAAGATATTCTTCTTCATGGAGGTAAAATGGTTCGGCTCCACAGTCGCATCAAACACATCTAGAGTGGTATCGGGGCAGGAAACCGGTACGCATAGAGCCAAAGGAGAAGGCGCAAGAGTTACTAGGATAACAAAGAACACACTCTCTCCTCTGCACGAGCCTTCCACAAGGCCGATGGTGAAAAATTTGCCGACGCTGACCTCACCGGAGCGACACTTGACGTTAGCGCCACACATGTGCAAGAAGTCGAGCCCAAGAATGACGTCGTGCGTCGATCGGGCGAGCACCGCTGTTTCCATGCTGAAGACTTCACCGCTCAATGAAACCATAGCACTGCACACTCCAACTGCAGGCAACGGTTCACCACTCACACCACAAAACTGTATATTTTTGTCCTACCGAAACAAAACTTTACCTCCGAGGAGACACTTAAACACAGCACTCATAACTGAAACAGTAGCACCGGTATACACTAAAGCCACCACAGGTACACAATCTACTAGCACATGCACTTCGTTCAGCAGCATAACTACAGGCAGGGGCATCAGTTCCGGCGGCAGACTTCCAGTGACCTCACACCATCGGTCGCGCCGACTAGTCTTCCTGTGGAGGCGAGGAGGACCGGCGTCGGGTGATGGAGGCCGACGAGTGCGAATAGCTGGAGGCGGTGACACACTTCTATGCAATGCCGGCGAAAGATTCCGCAATTGCGCAGGCCCTGGGTTGCCGGAATCAGGTGGGTGGGATGGCTACCGAGAGGGAACGGATTGGTAATCCGGCCGCGGAAGATAGGTAGATGAGCCGTAACGGTATAGTTCGCGGAGAGAAAATCGCGAGGGACCAGGAGCAGCCTGCGCCGGCAAGTATTCATGAGGGCCGAACGCTCTCATAGTATTAAGCCAGGAGTAGGCTGGTAAAAGCGGGACCAGTGGTCCGGGGGCGATCGCTGTGTGTTGCGTGAAACATACTGACTAGAGCAAACACAGACAGGGACCAAGGAAAGAGTAAGAAACAGGACACACGCTAGTGCCGCGGTATGATGCTCGGCCGCAGCCTTCGGGGTACTCGGTGCTCCTCAAAGTCCGCTGCATTAACGACGGCTGGCTGAGGAGGGCGCGTGGGATACACAGGAGGGAGAGCTGATGAATTCCGTGCGATTTTCAGCGACCTGGTCAACTCTTTGCGAACAATCTGGAGGATAGCGGAAGCCATATCACATGACGATGGGTTGTCTACAGCTGCCACTATCGTCACCCTGGCCAAACGTCCGAATTTCTGTTTGATGCGGCGCATTTTCAAAATCTCAAACGTGCGATAGAGCTGGATGACGTCAGGCACGAACTCGAGACTCTCTTTTCCAATAAGAAAATTGTAAATGCCTTCAGCGACCTCTTTAATTAAGAGGTCAACTTTGTCCTCTTCTGTCATGACAGGAGAGATAGGAGAGATGATCTTGCATCACCAGACGATTTCCGCAATGTACTTCGTACACGTCTCCTCGGGAAGCTGAGCTCTTTGCGCAAGTACTTGTTCAGCCCGCTTCTTCTTCGCGACTGAGTCACCGAAGCAGTTCTTGAGTTTCTCTACAAAGCGGTCCCATGTCGTATGAGAATCCTTGTGGTTGCCATACCACCTTATGGCCGTATCGGTTAAGGAAAGCACGACGTTAGCAAGTCAGGCGGAGGAGTTCCGCTTATTGTTGCGACTCACCTGTTGGTAGCGGTTGAGCCATTCATCGACGTCGTCGCTGGGCGAGCCCGCGAACGAACGTGGCTCCCGGTAATGATGCCACGAACTGCTTGGTACAGACCTCGGAGCGTCGCCGTCCAGGGACATCATGGGCACAGAAGGCGGCAGACCAGCAATGCGACGACTCCGGCGAAGGTGAAACTAGAGATTCGTCTTCGGGGGAATTGTATACGCGGCACCTTCCACCAAGCTGTAACGACAATGAGTTTATTCAGACGACGACGGGCGACTCAAAACAAGCTGGCTCCGCTTGCCGAGGACGACACCCATCCACCTCGTTCTCCTCATCTTCTATGTAGGGAGCGATGCCGACCAAATAGAATAGGTATCGCCTCTTCGTGGGCGTCACAGTATTATTATTGTTTTTGATTCACTGTTTGGATAATACATGGTACTACCACTGGGCCAGAGCTACGGAAGGGGATTAATACACCTCAAGTCGCCCCGGCCGTTCTGAACGCACCGTCAGTAGTATTCAGTGCACGATAAATGTTCACTATTACACGTATACTTTGTGCATTGTAGTTACATTGTAGTTACATTTCAGTTACATTGTAGTAACGTTATTCAAAAAAGGACAAGAGAAAGAGCACATGTTATCACTGACACTGTTCCTGATCAGTTAAACAATCAAAACTCAAATAGTTGTAACACCGCTGGCCCCATACGTGTGTTATTCGTTTCTATTAGGCACGATATTCAGAGCAAGTTATTATAAAGCTTGGTCTTTGAAATTTCGAAAAGTTTCATATCTTCTTCAGACCTCAAGGTTGATGTGTGTTTAGTGATTACATGATTTTGGCGATTTTGTCATTGATCGTGATTACCCGCTGGGGCGAGATCGCAAAGCCCCCGTGCCAGATATCCCGTGCCTGGTGCGTTTCACTTACTTTCATAAAACAAACAGAGCGAATGTTGCGGGGCCAGGCATGTCTGTGTTCGTAGTTGTTTCGCATCCTTGTAGTCAAGATGGTCCGGGGAGGGGGGCAAAGGGAGAGTTCGCTAGCTGCATATTTCTGTGCGTTTTCATCATTGCATGCCAACTGGCGCGGATTTTGTGCAATACTACTTGTATAATCGGCAGTAAGAACTTTTCGCTGCTTTCAACTTTCACTTGAGAGTGTTTGCTAGAAGTGGTTTCTTAGTTTTCTCCTACACGAATGGTCACAACACATGCTTTTTTAGGCTTACAATTTCAGGCCATTTTTTTCCTAACCATCTTAGCAACACGTCAGATCATCCATATTTTTAAAGTATTAAATGCTTTTAGGTGAAATCATCGGAACAGAAGGCGAATACCGTTAGATGATGAAGGAGAACGTGAAAACTATCCAGAAGAACAGCTTGGGCCCCAACCTGGACATTGGCATGAAATTTAACAATTTCTGAAAGTTTGCTTTAACACCTTATTTCCGCAAAACTTCCGCTTGTGGTTATGGGTGATGTGAACATCAACTTACTCTGCGACGACTGTAGCACCCGTAAATTCAACAACGTTGTTTTTTTCTATGCATGTTGTAACCACATAACTCTGCCCGCCAGTAGTCAGCCACATTATTGGATGTTTGTATTACTATCCAGATGTCTTGAGGACCTTTGTCTGGTGTACTCAGTAGTGATATTAATGATCATTTACCCGTATTCTGTTTTATTCCTGTTAAACGGAACACATCTTCAAATAATAGAGTCGATTAGAGATTTCGAGAAATTCATCATGTCACACTATCCAAATTTAAAGCACTAATTGACAATCAATGCTGGGACGATATATACAAAATTCAGGATGTAAATAGAGCATATGCTGTAAATATCAAGAACTTTCTAAAATGCTACAATGCAGCCTTTCCTCTCCATGAAAAAGAAATCCCAAGAAATTCAGGAAACCCTGTATGGCCAAATCCCTCTATTAACGTATCCGCAAGAAAAATAAAATTTATCATGAGTTTGTCCAAACCCGTAATATTACACTGTTTAATGAATGCAAGGCTTTCAGAAACAAGCTAAACCTTGACCTTAAATACACCATAACCAATTACTATGTCCAACGTTTCTCCAAAATACGCGATAATTGCAGTAAAGTCTCGAGAGAACTCGGCTACTTGCTATGATAACACGGTGCCGTGTAATATTGATGAAATAGTCACGCTCGATGGAAAACGTACTGGAATTAACTTAGCAACCGCTGTGAATGAGTTTTTTGTGAATATAGTCGATTTTATTGTTGATGAGCCTGACCATTATACCACAAATCAAAACCTCATCACGCCCACACCGAATTTGTTAACGCTTACCCCAACGACGCCTGATGAGGTGACCATGTTAATGCATAACATTATTAACAACGTATAAGCTGCATACTATGGCATAAAGCCTATCCTCCTAAAGTATTTGTCCGCGACCAATCAGAAGTTCTAGCTCATATCATAAATATCCTGTTCATAACCTGTGTTTTTCCGGACGCCCTGAAGGCTGCTAGAGTTTGTGCGATTTACAAAGCTGGCGACCGAAACGAAATTACTAATTAGAGACCCATTTCTGTTCTTCTCATTTTGTCTAAAATATTTGAAGGCACCATTAACCGCAGGCTACAAAATTTCTTCGCGAAATATAACATCATAAATAATTCTCAGTAAGGGTTTTTGAAGAACAAGTCTACAGAAAAAGCGCTGGTAACATAAAGACAAAATCGTAGATAACATTGAAGCGAGAAAATACACGTTTGGTTTGTTTCTGGAATTAAAAAAAAACTTTTGACCGCGTTCATCATACTATTCTCCTCCATAATGAAATTGTTACGGTATGCGTGGAAATTCTTCAGCCCTGTTTTCTAGTTATTTAGGGAACCGTTTCCGTATGTCCAGATTAAGTCACAAAATTCAGAGAAGCTCCCTGTCACGCAATGTGTGCCACAGGACTCAATCTTAGGGCAGCTCCTATATATAACTTACATTACTGATATATGTAATGTAACAGATTCAATAGACATGGCAATGTATGCCGATGACAAAAACATTTTTTTCAGTGGAAGAACTCTGCGCACACTTGAAGGCAAGCAAATGCATACTTAAATAACATTCACTCCTGGCTGCAGGCAAACAGCCTGCCATTAAATCTTTCCAAGAAGCACTACATAATTTTCAGGCCTATTAACACTATAGAACATCTTCTTAATATTTATTATGCTGACAATACGATTGAAAGAGTTTCCGGTCACAAATTTCTTGGTGTTTGGCTTTGTGAGCCACTGTCCTAGAATACACATATTTAGAAACTTGCTTCCAGTCTGAGCAGAACAGTTGGCTACCTTTACCGACTGGCTGGCATCATACCTACGTGGCTAAAGATATCAATCTGTTATGCACAGTTTTACTCCAAAATCTGTTACTGCATTCTCGTCTGGGGAACTACAACTTCCGGCAATTACGAAAAATTAATTACGATGCGAAAGAAAGCACTGAGAGCAATTGAAGGGTATAACAGCCAACCACAAAACCTTCGATAAATGCCACAGTTCATCAAACAGCATACTGAAGGCAAATCAAATATACTTCTTCCAACTATTTCATCATATTCACAAAAACCGACTATACGTTTCCATTCCTGACAATAGTTCCACGAAAAACCACTTCAGAACGCAAAGAAAGTTGGTTCCTAAAATCTGATCAAATTATGGTAAGCAGGCACTATGCTATAAAGTTCCTACAGCCATAAATAATTTACCGCCACCTTTTGACTTCAATTCGTAAACTTCATGGTCCAATAAAAAGCTTAAACATTAATTAATAGGTAGTAACATTCATATGTCATAATTTTTCAATCGATATTTCCGTACAGTTACTGTGTTCATCCTGTGAATCCTTTGTTTGATGATTATGCATTCTGATGAGTAAATTATTGTTTGTGTTGCTTGTTCTATGAACTTTATGTAGAAAAGTGTGTGTCGAAAATTGTTTTTTATGCATTAGTATGTTACAAACTGCATATGCGTATTCCTTTTTTCCCGCTCTTATGCTACAAATAAGATTTTTTCGTTTCTTCTTTTTGCCACTGCATTGAAAACTGCATATGGGTGCTGAGGCCCTTGTAAGGCAAGTCAGCCTTTTGCCTCAGCTCTCCCTTTCCATGAAAAGAAAATAAATTGAATTGAATTGAATTGAAAAAAAAGAAGAGCTTGAGCGGTAGATGCTAGACTGAATTTTCCCCAAAGGATAAGCTGACAATTTACCGCGCCATCTTCCAATCTTGATTAATTTGCTGCAGCCTTATTTAGTGCACAGCATCTAAAACAAGCCTCAATATGATACTCGACCTTTAAAAGAAGGCAGTCAGACTTAACGCCGGTGCGTGTTAACGTGCTGATACGGGAAGTTCATTTTTGCGATATGGGATCATTCGCGTGCATGCAAAGTTTGAATATTTATTACTGCAGCCACTCTAACAGAGCCACTCTAAAGTGGTGATGAAAAAGTAGCCAACCGTACTGGAGCTGAAGGCGAAAAAATTCGTGTGATGCCCTATATGCATGGCGTTTCCCATAATATATAAACAGTTGCCGCGAGGCAGGACGTGACCGCTGTTTTTTCTGCTTCTTGCAAAACTGTAAAGCTTTGTTGCGCGTGGCAGAACTAGGCTCCCTGTGTGCCCGACGTAACATCAGAACTGCTACGTTCCTTGTGAGACACGTGTGATGTATATGGTTCCACTGACATGTGAAAACGAATATCGGCCAAACAGCCCGATGTATCAATGAAAGGCTGCGGGAGCACCACAACTCTTTGACATTCGCTAACGAATCAAAATTGCCTCGGCATGGCCGGGAATGCGGCAGCAGCCCGCTGTTTTAAAATGTCACCTTTCTTGGAAGAGGCGAGGGTAAGGTGGAGTGCGAAGTTCTCGACACCAATCACATAAATATGCAAGGAGATAATTGTATGAGCACTTCGTCTATCACGTTGGTGCAGAGAGAATTGTTTCCTTTCCCACCGGCACTAGTGCCGTGGTTATTTCGCAAGCATCGCTGTTTTAGTGTTTTGTGCGTCGTTGTGCGCATGCTCTAATAGTTTTCCTGGGACACTTGCTTTTTTCAATAAGGCACAGTTTTTAGTCCAGCTGCTGTGTGTGCTTCGTCTCGCTTAGTCCACGTCTTTTGGCTGGTTTATTTTTCAAGAAAGTGAAACTCTGTGAAGTTACGTGAGGCCTACGCAAAAATGCCAATTAGCGAACGCCAAAACCTAACACAAAGCCACAATTACGAGTATTAAAAGGAAGTGAATTTCGCTTCTCAAGCTGTGCATCGTTCTTCGCTTCTCATACTGTGCATCAATATTTCCGTCAATTAAATACTTAATTGACTGAAATATCGCTACCTTCGCGGGAAGACCCCACGGCTATTTATTGGGTGGCTTCAAATAATTAATTATTCAAACAATCAATAATTTAATCGATCAATCTCGTTTATTCAGCTTCACATAGTCATGCATGGGCGCGTGAAAAGGCCCCAGTAAAGGGCATCACAAACGCCGCCACCCTTACCCAGGAGAGCATAAAGTACAAAAATTAAACGTTGCAATATTATTTGGATGAGAAATGAATAGTTGGCACGAAACACGATTAATAATTGTTTTTTCAATTTAAGGAATTATGCGGCAGGTAATATGCATCAATGCGCTGCAGACCTACAGTTCAAAGAGAACTGTTAGTTATTACAAATTTATGGCTTATTTAAAAAGAGAAGAAACGGAATGCGTGCAAACTTAGTTAAATCAAAGCACTGCATCTAGCACCACTCTTTCTTTTCATTTTATTACCACTAGGTATTAGAACGCCACGCTGGCTCAATGAATTCAGATTTCAGCAGTGTTGCCTAGGTCGTGTGTTCGACTCCCTGGCCGCGGCGACCGTATCTCGGCACAGGCGAAATACAAAAATTACCGTGTTCAGTGGGATTTCAGGGGAAGCTAAAACACGCTGTGTCGTCTAACCAAATCGATAAGCCACCACTACGGCGTCCTCATATTTCTTGTGGGACTTATGAACCTTAACTGTCAGTTTTATAACTTTATTTTTGATAGGCTACGCTCAGCACAGTTAGTAACGTATAGCTGACGCCCTTCGTTTTTGCCTTTTATTTTTTTCAAGTTTCGGGTGGTGAAAATCGGGCGTTATTTTCTAATTTTTCTGTGAACATTCTGCCCCAAGTTGGGTTATTAGGTACAAATTTCAATATTTTCGGTTTTTTCGGGTCCTGTATTTTGTAGAAAAAAAGGATACTCTTAGTGTTTATTTTTGTGCGAGAAAAAAAATGCCCTATTTCTGATCAGCCCTTCACAAAGCATAAAAAAACAGGTCGAACCAAAAAATCCTAAATTAGTTTGCTCTCAGCTGTTGAAATTGTTTCCTAGTGTAAACTCTCAATCTCCTACACAGTAAAAAAAAAAATGTGTGGATGCAAGAACTCTCTACCTTTCACACTGCGAATACATTGATTAATCATCAGTGAGGGTATTTAACATTCTAAAGAGCCCTGCAGCTAGATGTTGTTAGCATAGATCGCGCTTGATACACGATGCCGATTAAATACCCCGGTCAGTACCCATGTTTTAAAGCCTCGCTTCTGAGGGATATAATTTGAACATATCCTGAAATTAAGTAACGTCATGGATGACCGTGCAAGAGGACCGGCGCCATTCTCCACCGGATTAAAAAACAAAAAAAAGCTCCACGTGTCGAAGAAATTGCGCAACCAGGCCTGGAGTGCGGCCTGAACTCGGTGACCAGAAGCGACAAAGCACTCCTTCACCATAGCGGGATTTGGCAACCCTGGTATAGTACTTGGCCACAACCGTCTATGAACAAACCAATTAACCCTCGTCCCTCAGTCCCCAGCAACTTCGGAGCCCTGGACAAGGCAGCGGTCAGACCTGTGGCGCAGCGGAGGTTGCTAAGAATATCTGGCTTCGGACAGGCCGCCCCTGGAAAGTGAACCTGGCAACGTTCAACGCTAGAACCTTATCTAGTGAGGCTAGCCTAACAGTGCTGTTCGAAGAACTAGCGGGGATTAAATGGGATGTCATAGGGCTTAGTGTAGTTAGGTGGATAGCTGAGGCGTATACAGTACTAAAGGACGGGCACAGGCTGTGTTCTCGCGGATTAGCGGATAGACGAGAACTAGGTGTGGGATTCCTTATTAAGCAGGATATAGCCTACAACGCAGAGGAGTTCTGTGGTATTAACGAGAGAGTGGCAGCTATCGTAATAAGGCCCATTAGGAGATACAAGCTGAAGGTGGTGCAGGCCAATGGGCCTACAACCAGCCATGGTGACCAGACCGATGAAAGTTTCTATGGAGACGTGGAACGGGCAAAGAACAAAGTAAGATCACAGTACACTGTACTCATGGGCGAATTTAATGCGAAGGTTGGCAAAAAGCTCGCTGGCGACCACGCGGTAGGTGACTATGGGATAGGTTCTAGGAATAGCAGGGGAGAATTATTAGTAACATTCGCAGATAGAAATAATTTACGGATCATGAATACCTTCTTCTGCAAACGAGAGAACAGAAAGTGGAACTGAAAGAGCCCCAATGGTGAGACTAAAAATGAAATCGACTTCATGCTATGCGCACAACCTTGCATCCTTCAGGGTGTAGACGTCCTCGGAAAGGTGCGCTGTAGCGACCACAGAAATGTAAGGTCTCGAATTAGCTTAGACTTGAGGAGGGAACGGAAGAAGCTAGTGAAGAAGTCTAATAACGATTCAGCTATAAGAGGGAAAGTAGAGGAGTTCACGATATCACTGCAGAACAGATAGTCAGCTTTAACTGAGGAAGACAATCTTAATCTCCATACAATGAACGATAATCTGACACCTATCATTACGGTGTGCGCAGTAAAAGTAAGCGGTAGGATAGATCAAGAGGACACCGGCAAGCTATTTCAGGAGAAGAAAGATCTCACCAAGAAACGCCAAAACACGAGGGCGTCTAACCTTACAGACAGGATAGAACTAACAGAGCTATTGAAGTTAATAAATAAGCGCAAGGTAGCCGACATAAGGAAGTTCAATGTGGTGAGGATCGAGCATGCTCTAAATAACAAAGGTAGCCTGAAAGCGGTGAAGAGGAAACTAGACATTGACAAAAATCAGATGTATGCGTTAAGGGACAAGGATGGCAACGCTATTAGCTATATAGTTACGATAGTTAAAGTAGCGGTCGAGTTCTACACAAATCTATGAAGTAGTGAATGTAATCCGAGCGTTAATGAGAGAGACATCAGCGCACAGAAATACGTCGTTCGGCCCGTAACGAACGAGGAAGTAAAGAAAGCCTTTGGATCAATGCAAATGGGAAAAACAGATGGTGAAGATCAGGTAACAGCAGATCTGTTGAAGGACGGAGGGAAAATTGTGATAGAAAAACTAGCGCCTTCTCTATACGCAAAGACTTAAGACCTCGGCCATACCAGAAGCTTGGAAGGGCGCAAACATTATCTTAATTCATGTGAAAGGAGACACCAAGACCATGAAAAATTACAGACCGATCAGCATACTCTCCGTTGCCTACAAGGTATTTACTAATGTAATAGCTAATAGAGTCACGGGTACCTTTGACTTTAATCAACCAAATGATCAGGCAGACTTTCGTAAAGAATATTCAACAATAGATCATATTCACACTATTAATCCGGTGATAGTGAAATGCGCAGAATATAACCAACAGCTGTATATAGCCTTCATAGATTATGAGAAAGCATTTGACTCAGTGGAAAACACTCAGCTGTCATACAGATATTGTGGAATCAGGGTGTTGAAGAGCCTTATTTTAAAATACTAAAAGATATCTGTAGCAACTGCACAGCTGTCATAGTCTACCATAAAGTGAGCAATAAAATTCCAATAAGGAAGGTCGTCAGGCAAGGAGATACGATCTCGCCAATGCTATTCACCGCCTGCTTACAGGAGGTATTCCAAGGCCAGAATTTGGAACAGTTGGGGATTAGAGATAATGGAGAATAACTAAATAATCTGCGATTCGTTGATCACATTGTCTTCCTGACTCACTCAGGAGATGAATTGCAAAGCATGATCAATGATTTAGACAGGCAGAGCAAAACGGTGGGCCTAAAAATTAACATGCAGAAAACCAAAGTAGTGTTCAGCAGTCTCGCAAGGAAACAGCAGTACCGAATTGGCAGCGAGGTGCTGGCAGTGGTAAGGGGATACATGTACTTAGGGCAGGTAGTAACAGCTGATCCGGATCACGAGAGGGAAATAACTAAGATGATAAGAACGAGGTGGAGAGCATATGGCAGATTCTCTCAGATCATGAATAGCACTTTACCAATATCCCTTAAGAGAAAAGTGTACAACAGCTGTATTTTACCGGTAGTCACCTACGGGGGAGAAACGGGGAGGCTAACGAGAAGTTTTATGCTTAAGTTAAGGACAAAGCAGTGACCCATGGAAAGAAAAATGATAGGTGTAACGTAAGAGACCAAGAAGCGGGCAGAGTGGGTGAGGGAACAGACGCGGGTTAATGACATCCTAGTCGAAATCAAGAGGAAGAAATGGGCTTGGGCAGAGCATGTAATGCGAAGGCAAGATAACCGCTGGTCCTTGAGGGTAACGGAGAAGATTCTAAGAGAAGGCAGGCGTAGCAGGGGGCGGCAGAAGGTTAGGTGGGCAGATGAGATAAAGAAGTTCGCAGGCATAGGAGGGGCGCAGCTGCCAAAGGACCGGGTTAAAATGAGAGATATGGGGGAGGCCGTCGCCCTATAGTGGGTGTAGTCAGGCTGATGATTACGATGATGATGATGGAAGGCAAGCGTTAAAGGGCAACTAGTGCAAGTTTCTGCCCGTGCTGAGCTCAAGGTTGATTTATATTTTTGGTAGATTTCTCATCCGTGTACGCCAGTTCGTATTTTGCACTACGCAACCAATATCTTGAAATGCGCAAAAATCTTGAATCGAATTCGAAACTCTGCGCGAGGCCCCGAGAGCTGCTTTGCGGGACGTCAGTGACGACGACACTGGTTGCCAAGCGAGCCGCATGCGCCTGCTGCCGCCCTGCCGCGCTGCGCGAAAATCGAATCGCTGTGAGAGCACAATGTACCGGAGGGAGAATCGAAAACAGAAGATTCTTCTTTAATGTCATCAGGCAACGCCCACTAATTAGCAACGATTCGATAAGTTTTAGCTCAAGCGATTTCTACTTCCCGACTACCCGCCTGAGCGAAAACTGAGTGAACGCACAGCGTCGCTCTTCGACACGACTGTGCACAATGTGCCCTAGCATCAGTTTCAGATTATAAAACGGTCAAACGTACACATTAATAAATCTTGCTCTGCCTTTACAGGTTCACACGCTGTGAATGCCAGCCGTTCCTAAGAGACGAAAGGCTGTGCAGTCGGCAGATCTCTGCTTTGCGCAATCTTCTGCCCAGCATCGCTTGCATCTGTCACCACGAGCTGTTCCCATTGTTGTGCCTTGACCGCACGATGGTAGACATAAACCGAGGTCAGTTGCAGTTTTACAACACCAGCTACACGGAACACTGCAATGAGTACAGGCATGCGCCTCGTCATGAGAGCTAGAATACTGCCGCAGGAAGCATGTTTTCTAGAATATTTGAAGACATTGATGCTCTCTGACACTTTCATGCAAGTGGCCTATCTCGAAAAAGAAGCTTCGAACACCCGAAATTTTTCCGAAGCTACTGGATGTACCGTAAACTGAATATATGAACCCTGCGCTTTATTGCGAGAACTCTAGAAAGGTCTTGCAAACTTCACGCCATTTTCAAAGGTAGCACGGAAATTACGTTTTTCGGCGACAGGCGTGCACCGCAAACAATCGGCACTGGTCACACAGGGGGGTTTCTAATGATTTTGTCTTATGCCGTAGAAACTGTGAGTCTGACAAACTTCTTTTTTCGCAACTCACGCTGCTTAAGATTTCTTATCTTAAGCGCTTTTTAAAGCAATACTTCTTTCTTGGTGTTGCTGCAGTCAGAACGGAACGGTCTAAATAATGTTTTTTGGCTGCACCCTTATTGTTACTTTATCCTTTTTCCTAATGGCGACTTTTATACAGACGCCTTGTATTTGCAGGGACGGGTTTTCTCGCGGCGTTTCTGCGAACGCAGCACGCAGACGATAAGGCAGCGACGAACACCTTGATGCCAAGCATGTTTTAGTGATGGGCATAGGGCTGATGACTTTGAATACATGCAGCGACTAATCAATTGACTAACGTGAAACCTCCATGATACACTCGGAAAGTGGAATGTGGACGCCAAGATGCATTTCTGGAAAAAAGCATGAAAAAATGTGGGCATTTTCATTTCGGAAAGATGGACTAGAGAAGCGCGCGAATAAAGGGGGGTATGTCAACTGATGGGAAGCGGGGCGAATGGTCGTTCACACACTACCCCTCCGAACCCGAAATGCGCACATTCTCCCTACATTCTCCCTACGATGCTAAAAGACACAAAGTTATTACCGCCAGGCCAGAAACAGGCGGAACGCCGAAATTATAGAAGCTTACGCTATGCATGTTGCTCCATATAAGCAATGCGCCAGCTCCCCTTCGGTGATGCTAGGGAGAACGGAATCAACCTACCTCAAGAATAGTAATCTTCGGCTGTTGTAAGAGCCTGTGTTGATAGTTTTTATTTTTTATTTTTCTAATTAATTTTTTCTATTATTTTTCCTTCATATCACTCTTGCCAGCGCCGTGCGGTCTCCACTCTTCTGTGCATATGATGTTATTCTGTGTATATAATCATGTTCTTCAGAGAATAAACCAGATATTAGAAAGCGGCTTCGTCCTGTGTGTTCGTCCTTTCCGTATTTTGATAGCGCTCCAATACCTTCAAGAATGCATTTCCAACTAGTCCCAGTAGTAGCTATTTTGACTAAAACAGTGCGCACAAAGTATGTTCACAACGTGGGGGGGAGGGGGGGGGAGGGTACTTCAGGCGCCGAGCAGAATGAGACGCGCTGCACAAAGCACTCCGATAAAAACCGCCTTCGCTCTCAAAATTGAGCTCCTCTAGCCGTTCTCAACGTGCCGGCCAGTTACGAAGCTATTGGGGATGCCCCAATAAGTGACAGACTCTGATCCTGCACTTTGGAAGCTTCGTCGTAGGGAAAGTAGGGAAAGGCGTGTTAAGTTCCAAGGAAAGAAACATTTTTCCACACGCAGAAATGTACCCGTGCGCTATGGTTGTCCAAATGTTTGCCTGTAAATCAAATGCCCAATAACGCGGAGTTCTTTAGAAATGCATGAAACGCGCGACGTAGAATAAATGAGGGAGAGTAACACAGGATCCGTTCTTCGCGTCCATCTGCCTTCGTGACGCATGCATCAGCGCAATCAGCGCAACGGGAAACGGAAAAATAGCCGTGACGCTCCCACGGCACCGGCACATTTTCTTTCGTTCAAAACGTAACAAAATGAAGCAGTCTGTGTTAGCAGTTATGAGGCTGAAACCTGTCAAGGCTCCTCCTTTAAAAGACTTGAGAATCGACACTAAAGTACACAATCCGCATAAATTTCCTTGCAATGATCCCTATTACCCTTTTCATGACGACTTACGGAATCAATGAGAAAGAAAAACTACGAAAACAAAATTTCGTAATCCTGCTCTTGTCTTTACTAAATAAAGAGACTAAAGAAGTTTTTATGTATTTATTATGTGCAGTATGTTCAGTGTGTAAAGTTTGTATTTATTATATACAGTAGAGGTGATTTGGTTGGCGCCATGAAACAAACATACGTACTAGAACAACACACGGGCTCGGGCTTGCCTGACAGCTCATGACGGATTGGGCTGGGGCCTGCAAGCTTATGGTCCCGAGCCAGGCACGGGCGCATTCACTGAATGCCCGCTTCCTATGTTTCCAATGGGATTCAGAAACTCACAGGACACCGATTAGCGGCAGTTTTCAACTATTTCCAGAGCGCAAACTTCTTGATCTTTGGTAATACGTCATGCCATACATTGAGCATAGAACAAATTGAAGAAAATAAAGAAAACGCAAAATCAATTCAGACAAAACACACGAATATACCATTCTCCTTTCCTTAAACCTATTTGCTCTGTTTGCAAACCTCTCAGATTCAGAAACAGTGTCTTATCGTCACACTGCTCTTGTATGCCACCGTCTCACCTTTTCAGGAAGCGTTATGGATTATTATCGAGCTTAAGTACGGCGTGCGCAAACAAAATGAAGAAATATTTTCCTTTAAGAGGAACTTCGAGGCTGTTTTCTCAGTTATAGGGATAAATTTTCAGCTCTGCAAGCATCACACTTACTTCCTCCATAGCACGCGCTTTAGCTCTGCAGTGTTCCGCTCTCAATATTCACGAGATTCATATTTCCTAATAATCATATTATTTATTGTGTTTCATCGAGGTACTCACGAGGATTTCTAGAAGCATAGAGGAGGCCTCGCGTGAAGGAAGATCTGGGCCTGCGAGGAAGCATCGGATAAATTCTTAGTCATTAGCAGCTGTGTTGTGAAGTTTATCTCCTTTTTCTCTCTTCGGGCCAAGCAATCTTCATAGCGTATGGTAGAATATTTACGAGACCTCTCTCATCAGTCTGTCAAGTCCTGCTTTTCTGTGCAATTCTGTCTGCCCCTTAATTTCACAAACGCTTTTTTAAATCAACTTTCTAAGATACGAAAACGTGACCACCTTTTTAGTTTCAGCGAAGAATGGGATGTATAGAAGTTGAAACCTCATTTACGCAATATACCCGAGCTCAATTTATGTTTCTTCGTCTTCTTCTTGCAGGACGTTAAAGACAAGTGACAGTAAGATGAACAGGTTTTTCCTCTTTGAACACACAGTAGCGGACACCTCGCTGCCATGTGGTCCCACGTGGCATCTTGCAGTGCATATCGGTGTCGAACCAATTTCAAAGTTGCAACCTGTTTGATATATGCTTGCAAAAATTAAACGAGAAATTATGAGGCAGAAAAGAAGGTTTAGTAGATTATTTTGAGCACATTGGTATGTTTCGTATTCGAGGCTCTGTAGTTCCTTGTGTACAAAAGAAAAAGGACGAAATCAAGCAGAACCAGAAACCAATTTTACAACTATATTGTTATGAAGACGAAGAAAAGTGCAGTGGCGAGGGACGGAGTGCTCGCGCTAGGCCTTGAGCTATTAAATCATATCTTCATTCTGTCATCATGTTGTGCTTTCCTTGGCTTGCCACCTCGTAACATTTGGTGGAGGTGCTGGGTGCTTATCGTCATCCTAGTCCCCGGAGCATCGCCGCCTTCTGCTCGCCTTCGTCGTCGGCCGAGGGAACCTGGGCTCCGCCGCCCGGCCCAACCCCAGCTCTAACTGACCAGAACCGACCAGCCGCTTTCCCCCGCCCCGTCCTCAGCCCCGAACACAAGACACGACGACCAGGACCTGACGTACGATGACCCGATTACGACCCCGAACCAAGACGGCACCCCCGCCCAGGCTGTGCGGCGATCCCTCAACCCTTGACCTTCGGCAGTGGGTGACCGACCGCTGGACCTGAAGCTCCGGGGGCAACCGTCCACCAGATAATCTCATTCATCTTGGTGGCAAGCCTTTCATCTTCTCCTATCCTTCCTGATCATCCTCATCGTCACCTCACCATTCGTAATTCAAGCAATCGATCGGGACGATCGCTCTGAGGACCGGGGTCATGTTATGAAGACGAAGAAGAGTGCAGTGGCGCGGGACGGAGTGCTCGCGCTAGGCCTTGAGCTATTAAATCATATCTTCATTCTGTCATCATGTCGTGCTTTCCTTGGCTTGCCACCTCGTAACAATATTCTAAACACATTGTAGTTTTTTCACAGAAATTCATAGTCATAAGAACATTTCTGTTTCTGAAGCGCGATTGTAGCTCTTTTGCTGCTTCGGGCGTTAGCCGGGCGGGCCGGGTCGGATGGGTCAGAGTTTCCTCGGGCCGAGACAGGTAACGGTAGAGAGTACCCTATGCATGCCGGGCCCTTTCCTGTAATTACGACCTGTGCAGTCCTCGAATACGAACCTTCAGTTACAATCGAAACCAAATTTATACGGCGTTTCTCTCTCCTTTTTTCATTTAGAACGAACCTCCGACGACCTTAGAGGAAACTATACGATTTACAAAATGGTAGCTGTGATTACCTGTGCACACGCAGACAACGTTACACTCACGTTGCTGAATCTATTGAGCAGCCAGGTTCAGAACCGCCAAGCCCAACATGAGTGGCATGACGATGCTTCATTGCGCGTTCAGAAAGACCCAAGCCTGCTCTAGAACAATTCCCGCAAAGCAGTGCGAAACATCTACGCCCCACATAAACCTCGCCACTCATGAAGGGCTCACTTCAAAATGAGCCCGGGCCAGCTCGGGCAAAAGATCGAGCGCATAAATTTCTTATATTCATTTTCTTCGGCCTACCTTCATAACACTGGATTTGAACAGCAGGCCAGCATGGGAGTTGTTGTTCTAGGCACACAACAGAGACACCCGTTCACCTGGAAAAGCATCCTGTCAGATGTTGTATTATTACGACCTGGCGCATTAGCGCTGCACCATTTTGCGCTTGGTCTCGGAGAGTGTGATACCAGCCGAGCAGGCCTTCATGCCGGTGTAGCCACCGCAAAAATGGCGCAAAACCATGAAGTACGTCGTCACGATGGCTCGCTGCCCGTGACAAAATCACGTTAGAGCGAGAGGCAGAAAGAAAGAGTGAGACCGGTTGTTTCTCCCGTCACGAGGAGCGCGATGCGTTGCATATGTCCACGTTGTGCATATAAAAGCTGGACACCCCACGGTCTGCATCGCATCTGCCGCTGCTCCTCCGCTGAACACCAGCTTGTGGTTACGTCTCTCATGGATATGATATCTCAGGTGAGAACTCAATGGTACCGTTTCGGTAGCGTTTCACTATTATAACAATATTATTAGGGGGCAGTGTGGCAGCAATTCCACACACAATTTAATTCAGTTTATTATTTATATTTAAGCCCAGGTTTGGTGCATTACTTCGGCGCAAGTATAGACATGTTTGAAGCTACGAGCAAATTTCCGTTTTATTTTTATTGTAAAATGTTAGCCTTCCGCCCAAGGCAAACAAAAACCGTCAGAAAATTTCATTACAGCTAACCACCGTTTAGTTTCTCCAAGTTTACATGCTTTAATGTAATTGCTAAGTAAAGAAACTGAGAAGGTCTAACGAAAGACCAAAATGGACGGCTTGTACATCTGCAGATTCCAGTCTTCGTGCGCTTTGGTATGGCCAGAGTTTAACTCGTCGCTGAATATTCCCACTTGTGCGCATGTTTAAGAAAATGGGAGTCCACCACTATAATAAGGCTGCCTCTGTTCTTCCCTGTACGCTCTCCTTCCTCTCTTCTTTCAAGGCTCCCCAGCTGTCCGCCACGAGATAGACAGTTACTGCCTGCGCCTTTCCTTCTGATAATATTCTTCTCTACCCATCTGCACAGACAGAAGCGGTTTTTGGAGCACAGACAACGTTCAGCGTCCTAGGCTATTACCGTTGAAGGTGTTGGTCGTGTTTTTCAGTGAACCTGAAAGCCATATTTTTTGTTGTTGTAGTACTTCTGCCGCTACTAAGATGCATGTATTCTGTGTTGTTTAGCAAAACATCAGAGCACCCCATGTGCGTTTACCGAAAAAATATAGCGCTGCGCCGGCTGTCAGCATCCGTGTTGAAAATTTATTCCCATATTCGGTCAGATTAGTATAACGAAGATGAAATTACCTGCATTGAAATCCGATTCTAAAGAATCTTAACGACACGCAGCCTATAAAAGTCGTGAAAAGTTTTTCAGGCAGGTTTATCGACGCAAATTACTGGATTACACAATCTGAAAAAGAAAGTACAGACTCTTTGCTCAGGCGCAGAGCTTCTCGCTAAATTGACAACAAAATAACGTTCGGGTTTGAGGCACACCCTGCGAAATATTAACCTAGACTATTATTTTATCTTGCTTCGTAGTGTGGTTTTCTGCATGTGCAACAAAGTTGCGTAAAACAGGCAGGTTGAGGAGCTTTCGCAGCGATATTTCTACAAATGCTTTGGGTAGTTTCACGCTTCACATCTGCCGTTACAAAAAATGCGACGTTTTCATCGTTGTTAATCCTCCTCCTTCTGCAGTCTGCCTGCCTCTTCCTCTCTATGGTCGCCTTTGTGAGTGCGGGCAATGTGTTCGGCGGCGGCGGCGGCGGCGGCGGCCACCACGGATTCCGGGGCGCAGGGTTCCGGGGCCCCATCTTTGCGGCGGCGGCTACTCCTGGCTTCTCCGCTGCTGGTGCCTCCTATGTGCGTAAATGCTCATCAAGAAACGGCAACTAGAGCCCTACTTAATGATCCCAGAGAATATTTCTTTACATTTATAACAAAGCAGTCAAGGTGAATAACATCAGCAAGACCGCACATACCGTTGTAGTGTTCGATTGAATATTTAAAAATGAAAGATTGAGTGGCAGGCGCACCTTTGTACAATACGACCAGACTGCGAGCCTTTGCTTACAACAGAAGTTTATATGACTTGCCGGCATGAGGGCCGTGAATTGGAAATAGGCAAATAGAAATAGCAAGTACCTTTCATCGTGTTGAGAAGCAGAGATTCTGTCCACCATGGTCGAAGTGCTAAAAACATGGACGCATATATAACCTCAGATATTAAAAAGGAACACAGAACTATACGTGGCTTTGCGCAACAGACTTCACATAATCCTAACTTTTAAGAATCAAGTGCTGATAAAGGCGCCGCATTTGTAAGCAACTGCACGGAATGGCGGTGCCTAATGTGTGCTCACATATCATTTTCCAGGCATTCAGAGTAATTGTCTGACAGAAGCCTCTATCCCTCTGCATTATAGAAAATATCGGTTTCTCGCTATGACTAGCTTGAAGATGTGTAAAAATAGCATCAACGCTTGACGTTGTCTTCTACAAGTACGAACCAAGACCGGGAAGGGACTAAATCTGCAGCTTCACCACCCTGCAAACTTTTCACAAATCCTCTGAGCGAAGGCATTGAAGGGGGAGCGTGAGTAGAGCTCGGTGTGTCTCCTCGCCCATTACTAGACGGGACCGACAGCAAGGGCAGTAACAAAACCTTATAATCTATGCAAGATACTAAACCATTCAATAATATGGTGCGTATCAGGCTGCATTACAGGGTACCAAGAACGTGAGGTTGTAGTATATGTCTTCCCAGTGGGCATTAACCAAGCTTTAATGCCATGCCCATGCTCATTTTTACGAGCGATTACGGTACTTTGGGAGAATGGGGGGCGGGGGGGGGGGGCGATTTACCGCTTTGGATTGCCTTAGGCCATTGCGCCAATAAAAAAATACGTGAACACATTCGCGCACGCTGCAATACCTTTTGACTGAAACGCGCCCATGCGTTTCTTCTGCGCATTTACACACTCTTTTGAAGCCAGGTTCTTAAAATTGTAGATGCCGATATGAGCTGTGCAGATTAAAACAGTTTCTTGGTTATAAGAAGTGAAGATCTAGGTGCGCTTACAATTTTACTGGCGGTAAGGTGTAATCAACAATGGAAGTGCGTAAGGAAGTTTTCCTTCACGCAGCAACTCAACATCGCAGCTGCTTTTTTTCTTTGGTTACCTGCATCGCAACGTTGTGGATTACAGTAGGAGCCGGATTGCATTAGTACATGGCTAATTAATTCAAAACATAAAAAGCACAATTTGATGAGATATTACGGTGCCAGATAGCAAACTGTTCTAGTCTCGAACAGTTCTAAGAAAAAAGAATCGCGAAAAACGACACCTCTACAAGCTTTGCTTTTTCTGCTATATCCTGCAGGGAAACAGAAAATCATAACATCTGCCGCATCTCTGTTCATACTTCACCTGTGCAAGAGATCGTGTTTTTGACAGGGGTGCCAATGAGTCTGCGGCTTTCCATGATTATCAGGGAACGTACCCACATACCCTTCCTCCCAAAGTGACTCTTTACAAATCCCCTAAGAACGTCTCCCAGTCAGTGGGGCTTTGATGATGACCAAGGACGCAGAGAACTAAGGTTTCGTAGCCCATTGAATTTTCCCGATTTACGCTGTTGTCCGTAAGCTCCGACCTCTGTTTTTAAGAATTTTCTCCCTTCATTTCTACAGCCTCCCCAGCCGTACAACTTCGGCTACGACACCACTGACGAGTTCGGGACGCGGCTGTTCCAGAAGGAGCAGGGAGACGCCAGCAACGCCAAGACCGGATCGTACGGATACCGGGACGCCAACGGACTGTTCCGCACAGTGAGCTACGTGGCCGACGCCGGCGGATTCCGTGCCAAGGTTAACACCAACGAGCCCGGCACCGCCCCTGGCGCCAGTGCCGACGCTGTGTTTAATGCCAATCCCGTTGCGGCTCCTGCCATAGCCCCGGGTGCAGGCAGATATGCAGGCGGCCGCTACGGAGGGGCCGGATCCTGGGCATCCGCGTCTGGCAGCGGGTTTGGAGCCGGCGGTCCCTGGACAGGATAGGGAAACTTCATATACTAGGCGCAAATCCTGTCCGGCGTTGCATCCTCTAGTTCATACTGGATGTCAATGGCGCGGAAATTCATAATAAAAAAATGTTTCGTTTCAGAATGGCAGTTACTAGCGAGTGCTGAACTTTTTTGCTAGCATGTAGCTGTTGTTACTCAGCTGAGCCGTTGCATAGAATTCCGGTCCAGAACTGTCAGGAATTTGAAAATAATTCAGACATTGCACCTTATTATAAATACATTAAAGGTAGCGACTCGCCGACATGGAAGGGAAATAAGGCGCGATATCAAGGCACGTCGGCAAAGTCAATTCGTCCCAGGAACAACTTGCTTCAATGATTTGTTGAGGGCAGTTAACAGAAAACAGTATTGACGCAGCATAATACTGTTGTAGGAGATCAAACGCCATCGTTTATGGCCTACCAGAAAATCATAATGAGACTATCTAAACGCTGGAAAACATCAAGAATAACAAAGAAATTTAAGAATTCCGCTCAACAATTTTTCGATACAATGAATTCACAGATTTGGAAGACCGCAACTAAACAGTGTCATGCCAGTTATTTCGAAAGTTGTTTTGGAACGAATGAACGAAGTACTATAATCGGGGTTCAAACTGAAAAACAGCACGCCTTCTGTTAGGGGAGATATTATCTAGAAACATACTCGTTAAACAAGTGCGTAAAACACCGACACCAACAGTAACCAGTCGAGTTTTGCATGCTGGTTTACCATTTGTATGAACCCTTACCAACTCACCCAGTTTGCTGCTCTAATTGCTTTCTTGGAAGGTAAGATGACGGTGGCCTGGAGCGCGCCCGTCCGTTTTACGGGCTTAGCTACGATAACGATTTCTGTCGTGATAGACGCCGAGTTTGGTTCTGGACGCTGCCGCTCCGAGCGCTGATTGACAAGACATGCTTTAAGAGAAGCCGGCGCGTCGTCGCCGCAAGTAGTGCCTGCGGTCAGTCCCGTTTAAGATATATCGCGTGTGTGTCGCGGGTGCTTTCGTCGCGTTTATGCCAACCTCTGCCGTGGGAATTTCATAGAACGCTTTTGCGCGAAATCTTCGTTTATCTTCGTTTATCTTCGAAATCTTCGTTTGCGCGAAATCTTCGTTTGCTTCGCTTCGATTCTTTAGTGCTTGCACCGTGCAAAAATGGCTGAGTATTCCTAGGATAGGATAGGATAAACTTTACTGCTCTAGTTTTTATACACTTCAGAGTTCAGAGGTCGTCTTAATCTTGCGATGTCTTCGCTCTCTTAAGCTGGTGGAACCCCTATTCCGGGGCCCCATTGGATCTGGCACCTTTCACGGCATGTTGTACCAGCCTTCGTTGTGGCTGGAAAGCGTTTCCTCCCACTGCTCCCGACAAGGTTCTTTCGGATTATGGAAACTATAATTGTCCTTGCACTTCCACGTTGTGTGATACACCGTGGGTCGGCCTCCGCATTTTGTGCACGTGTCCCTGTATTGCGTTGAATACATCTCATTTAATATGAAAAGATTAGCTAGGGTTTCTGTTTGGAGCCTCCTCCATATGACCGCCTCCTCCTGAGTCAGCCTAGAGTGCGGTTCCGGATATCTATCCCTTACCCCCTTTAGTAATTGGTGATTTCTGAGAATGTAGGCTTTACGTTTACTGATGCCCCCTCCGGCCTGACTGGATGAGAGGCTCGGTTCGTGTAAGCTCGAGCGGTCTCATCGGCCCTGAGGTTGCCCCATATTTCCGCATGTCCGGGTACCCAGAAAATAAAATGCCTCGCCTGCCCCTTTTTTGGAGCCACTTGTACTAGGACCTGTCTTGCACATTTACTTATCCTTCCTTTCATATAGTTCCTGCACGCCTCTTTCGAGTCCGTTAGGATGGATAAAGATTTTTCTATCCAGTTGCCTTCGGCGATCGCTAGAGCAACTGCGAGTTCCTCACCCTCATCAACCGTACCGCTTTTACTGGATGCGCTAGCAAATTCTGCGCCCTCCCAGTTGAGTGCTACCACTGCCATTCACAAGTTTCTTCCTCTGTATCTGCACGCGTCTACATATACTGTATTTTCTTTGACCGTCAGTTCCTGTTCTATGTATTTTGCTCTCGCCTTTCTCCTAGCCGGGTGGAGGTTTGGGTCCATGTTTTTGGGGAGCGAGCAGACTTTGGTTGTGTGATGTTGTCGGGGATGTCTGCTTCCTTTTCTAGAATTTTTTCTAAGTTGTATCCCAACTTTTCTAGGATTCTTCCGCCGCGTCTTGTTTGCGCCATCCTTTCCTTTTGCGTCTCTAGCTGTGCCTCTTCCAGCTCTTCGAATGTATTGTGAATTCCTAAACTTTCGGTAATTCCACATGAAAACGCATGTTCATTTCACACGTGCTGCAGCTCACAAGCGATGACAGCAGCTTTCTATATATAGCTGCCTGGATTTCTCGTGTACTGCACATAAAGAATGCGCAAATTGGACAACACAAACAGTGGTCGCAAGCGAAACATCCCATCTCTCGTCTCAAAAGCAGGTTGTCGCTGCTGTATCAGCTCCTCAGCCAGTTGCTCAGCTGCTTGTGCTGAAGGAGTTCCTGGAACTTGCTGTTAATGCTTTGCTGAGAAGAAACACACTTGGTTACCTAGAGGATGGAGTTTTGCCTCACGTTTGCGGTCTTCCCTCCTAGATTGGCAGAGCAATACATGCGACAGCCACAACGTGTACACGTATTTTCTCATCACTGAGAAGTTTGTGAGCGTCTTGTTTCTAAACAGAACGAAGGCATTAACCGATCTGAGCCTTAAGAAGTGGCTGGTGGTCGTGACGGTGAAGAGTAAATACCGTAGACGCAAAGTTTGTGGCTTGTAATCTAACTGTTTATTTTGCTATCATTTTGTCTTGAAGGTCACGAGACTTCCCCTTTCCTCCCAAAATGAAGGATTTGCTGAAAATTTTGTCCTGCTTGTTTAGAGGCCTTATTTGTGCACGTGACGGCAGAGAAAAGCCCGCAAGAGCACATTCAGAAACGTTTCTGAATACCTCTAAAATTGCTAATGCTACAGTATCCACATATGTTGTCTTTATTGTACCTTTATTAACTTATAGCCGCTGCGGTGGCGCAGTCGTTACGCCGCTCGGCTGCTGCTGTCTCGAAAGACGCGGGTTCGATCCCGGCCGCGGCGGCGAATTTCGATGGAGGCGAAATTCTAGAGGCCCGTGTGGTCTACGATATCAGTGCACGTTAAATAACCCCTGATGGTCGAAATTTCCGGTGTCCTTTGCTACGGCTTCACTCATAGTCTAAGTCGCTTTGGGAAGCTAAACCCTATAAACCAAACCAAACTTTATTTAACTTTTAAGAAAGGATTATAAGAAATAGTTCAGATATAAAGCTCCCGAATACACATAGAATGACTGACTTCAGCTTGCCGCTCTAGTTATTTCCAGCGGAGGGTTTTAGACCGAGTTACACGTGTTGGCTAACAACGCCACCGCCCGAGACTGCGGGCGGCGCGGGCAAAGCGCCCTTTGCCCAGGACGTAGAAGGGACTCCCGCTACAGACCGGTCGTAGTCAGAGATATCAGAGTATGGCTTGCGATTAGTGCTATGCTGAACCGTGATGATGGTAACAACGTGTTTACGGCCTTCAAAACAATTGAGTACACAAAATTGCATGTGTGGTATTCTATCGTGATGATAAGATACCCTTGGCAAAACGCGACATGAAAAACCGGCATCGGCCCTGGACGCACATGCAGAAGTCCAGCATCAGAACACCATTAGTCTCAGATTCTCTCTTGATCTTATCGTCCTGCCGTTCACTTTTACAATGTAATCATACTCGAGGCTGTGGAGCAACTGATGTGGAAACTTTTCCGTGAGGATCGAGAACGGCTACTTCTATTTGTTCTTGATCTATTTTTTATTTATGGATACAGGGATCCTGATATAGGGAGAGAGAAAGGAGCCCGTCAATGAAAAAGCAAATAATTTAGCTGACGTTTAAGAATCGCGGGCATGCTACTCTGCGTGGGGAGCATGCCGTTGCCAAAAATACAGAAACAAACCCAAGTCCAATAAAAAGTTACATATATAAAACTCCAGCAAGCACACCAATAAAGCTTCCTGATAAACCAAGAACAGTTTAAGCGTTACATAGATAAATAAAGCGAGTTCTTCTAACGAATAGCATCACTGATATTTGTTCCAGCCAATAGTGGCCCAGGAAAAAACGCGGTACTCAAAACAATCACATTGCGAGTTTCATGGTTTTATTGCAAGTTAATGGAGGCTCTTTCTATTACACCCAGAGGAATAAGAAACATTTATTAGTGTTCCTGCCACAATAACACTTATATAGCTGGCCAAAAATTTCAACTATTAGTGTCTTTTCGCTTGTTAACAGAGAAATAAGTCAAATATTTTTGTTTATTTTGCACCATAGGGCAAAATGCAGATATTGCCCACGAAGGAAGACGAAAGAACGTGCTGAACTTCCTGACTGGGTCTTGACCTCACGTGGGTACAGGAACAGGAGTCGTATTCCAGTCTGCAAACGGGAAAGCACTAACTTCAACATAATTTACTTAACAGCCACATAATTAACAATTAGCTCTGCTAATAAATACAGATAACAGTAGAGATGTACAGCGAATCATATGAAAAATTTCGCACAGAATGCAATACAGAAACAGTTATCCTCCTAACAGCATATCAATGAAACAATGAATACGCATTTTGCGATACGGGAGAGAAGCTTACACGTAGAGAAATGACTAACACATGCATTTAGGACCACTAGGCGTAAAGATATTTTTAGCAGCTTCCATTATAAAGGGATGAACATTACACAACCAAATTTTATGGCGTATTGATTGTGTTCTGTACTTTGTACGAGGCATATTACCGCAACTGTAGTCTGGGGCAAGCAGTTGGCAGCAGATCGATTTAGGTACGTGTTACAAAAGTTTGTATAGTATGTTTTATTTCGCTAAAAAAACACATAGTTTGAGCTCCTACATGCTTCTTATGGTGAACTGACACAAGTGATCCGTGTGAGTTAGAGTTGTTCATAAAAAGTTTGCTTTTTTTCTGACTTCTTCCTAATTTACTAACGTTAATCTTCTCAAAAAGATCCAAGATGATAACCGCGTTTGGCAAGATAAGTCGAACAACAGCGTTATAGGCAAGAGGCTTGTACATTGAATTGTTAGCCACAGCGGGCCCAGCATGGAAAATGCGTTCCATTCGTGCTAGTTTAAACACAATCCCCATAAAGTAGATTGGGTTAAGATTCAATCTACGCACGCTCCCTGCGCCCTCTTTTCAAGCATATGTAATGCCACTGAGCTGCTTGCTTCATTTCAATGTGAACAAGGCTCCCGTACAGGAGCCGAAACGTATGTTTTTGTTTTTTGTTTTCTTTGGTCGGCGCTCCTTCTTCTTCGTCAACAATCCCCGTAATTGGCCTAAGAGAGGTTCTTACATACGTATGCGAGTGTATCACTCAATTTCAATCCAAGATTAAAATAAAAATTGGCGTACCGGAGCTGGGTGGAAGCAACGAGATAAAGTTTCCTGAAACGAGGCACTGTCCAGAGTATATTTTTTAATTTCGCTTGATTAGTTAACTTGGTAATATATATCATGGAAAATTTCCAATACCTATTTTACGATCACGTGTGAATGCTTAATTCTTAGAAGGGGTTAGAAAAGATACCCAGTTAGTTATTGTAGACGTCTGCCTTTTATACGGCTCTCTTTTGCGGCAATGAAAGAACACCGACATAATATAAAAAAAAACACTACTCTGCGCTCATGCGGGACCATATTCCAGCCTTCCCAGCCGCGTTCTGAAGCAAACAGATGTTCGCACTGGCCGTGGACAAATGAGGGTCCGCTGCAAAGTGATAAAAATAAAAAAAGCGGGAAACTGCCCTGCATTTTGTTCCTATTAATGCGCTTGCATTACTGGCCACGGTGAGCGATATCACTTATTTGTGTGTGGTCCTTGGGCATCACAGATACAGACAAAAAATAAAATCCCAAAAGGAGCTTCACGGGTCGAATTCGAACCCACCAATGCTGTCAGCGACGTAGCGCATGTTTTGTTACATAGTTGTGAAGGGGAATATTTCTGGGATGTTTTACAACGAGAAATAAAGAAAAAAATTCATTTAGACACACACGGTACTTGCTACTTAAGGAAGACGGTGTACCAATTGATTTAGTTATACTGATGGGTCTCCACTGTATATCACCATCTTCATCATCATCACCCTGACTGCACCTATTGCAGGGAAAAGACCTCTCCCATGTCTCTCCAATTAACCCTGTCCTTTGCCAGCTGCGGCCACCCTATGCCTGCAAACTTCTTAATCTCATCCGCCCACCTAACTTTCTCCTGCCCCTGTTACGCCTGCGTTCGCTTGGAATCCACTCCATTACCCTCAAGGACCAGCGGTTATCTTCCCTTCGCATTACATGCTCTGGCCAAGCCCATTTCTTCCCCTTGCATTTGACTAGGATGTCAATAACCCGCGTTGGTTCCCTCACCAACTCTGCCCGCTTCCGGCCTCTTAACATTACATCTTTCATTTTTCATTCCATGCTCGCTGCGTTTTCCTTAACACAAGCTGAACCCTTTTCGTTAGCCTCCACGCCTCTACACCGTAGGTGAATACCGGTACGATACAGCTGTTATACAATTTTCTCTTGAGGGATATTGGTCAACTGCCATTCATGATCTGAGAGAACCCACAATATTCGCTCCACCTTATTCTTATCCTTCTAGTTATTTCCCTCTCATGATCCGGATCAGCTGTCACTATCTGCACTAAGTTTATGATTTATGGGTGTTAACCTCCCAAAGCGACACAGGATATGAGGGACGCCGTAGTGAAAGGCTCAGGAAATTTCGACCACTTGGGTTTATTTAACGTGCACTGACATTGCACAGTACACGGGCCTCTAGAATTTCGCACCCATCGAGATCGGTTGATCCCGCGTCTTTTGGGCCAGCAGCCGAGCACCATAACCACTCATCCACCGCGGTGGCCCACATTCCCTTACTAGATGTATTCCTTTACCTCTTCGAACACTTCGATGCGAAGTGTGAACTGGTGTTCCCTTGCTAGACTGCTGAACATTTCCTTGGTTTTCTGCCGGTTAACTTTTAAACCCACCGCTCTGCTCCGCCTGTCATACACATTGATCATGATTTGCAATTCACCTGTTGAGTGGCTCAGCAGGGTAACGTCATCAGCGAATCATACATTACTTACCTGGTCTCCGTTAAGTGTTATTCCCAACTGTTCGCAATTCAGGCCTCAGAATACCTCCCGTAAGCATGCGGTGAATAGCACTGGCGAGACCGTGTCTCCTTTCCTGACGCCCTTCCTTATTTTAATTTTATTGCTGACTTTATGGAGGACTATGGTAGCTGTGCAGCTGCTATAGATATCTTCCAGTATTTTGACATAAGGGTATTCTACGCGCTGATTGCGCAGTGCCTGTGTGACTGCTAAGGTTTCCACTGAGTCAAATGCTTTCTCGTAATCATTCAGCGCATTTCTCTGTCACCTGATTGATAGTGTCCTTCTGATTTGTTCTTGAATATCGTTTAGGAAGGCCTGCCCGATCATTTGGCCGATTAAAGTCTAAGGTTGCCTCTCTATATTAGCGATAACCTTAGTCAATAGCTTGTAGGCAACGTACAGTAAACTGATCGGTCTGTAATTTTTCAAGTCCATGGCGTCTCGTTTCTTATGAATTAAGATAACCTTTGCGTTTTTACAAGCTTCTGGTACGATCGAAGTCATAAGGAATTGCGTATACAGGGTGGCAAGTTTTTTGAGCACAATCTCGTCTCCCTCCTTCAAAAGAACCAACCTTCATCCACTGTATACTGTGCTCCAGAATGGCAGGGTGCCACATAAATCTGGAAGCGATACCTGCTGATAGCCACGACGAGTTCCGTGTTACTAGGAGGATAGAGGCGAACATAGTATGTGTAGCAAGGAAGCCGCATTGCGCACGAAAGTTTCGATGACATCACCTTAGGTGGTGTGTGCCAACAGAAGTCGGGTGACGGAAACAAACTTCCACTCCGCTGACGTCATGGAAAGCTAAGGCACCGCGCGCTAGCCTATTAAACATCCGGGCGTCGCCTTATCGCAACGGTCTCCCGCCAAACATGGATCAGGCAAGATGGGCAATGCCTTGGCGCGTCTTAAACAGAGCCTTAAACACACCACTGCTGAGAATAAGAGCAGCAAAGAAAGAAGAGTGATGCGGTGTGATCAAGGCGGTGGTGGCAGTCGTCAGCCGAAGTTTGCAATGGGCAAAAAAATTGTTTGCAGTGTTTTAAAAAATATGTAAGCATTCATTACAGTGGTCAACTGCTTGCTAGCCCATACAAACCTTGCACTTGCAGAGCGTGAGCTTTCATTTATTTTGTCTGTGCGCTGGCTCAATAAAAACCTCGTCTAACTGGCTGTCGGTGGCCTCCAATTAGCTATCGCAGACCACGGCGCGCATTCCGTGTTCAGGAAGAATGCGCTGGCGCACTTTTAAGACAAAGTTGAGAGCGAGGTCTGCTTCTTAATTCGAGACAGTTAGCGCGCACGCTTCGTTCATTCAGGAGGCGCTTGGCAGCGCTACAATACGGTACCCCAAGAGCGTAATCACATTTTTTTTATATATTTCACAAGGTTTCGTTTAAATGGCGTAAAAATAAACATCGTAAAAGCTACGTTGGTGCAAAAAAGTAGATGGGTTGATTCGTAACCACCTCTACAGCAGAACGCATGTGACCCTAAAGTTAATGTTAAAAAATCTGCACAATATTCTAATCTAATTAACTAATCTAGCGCAATGTAAAATGCCTTCAGGTGTGCCACACCACGGAAAAAATATCTAATTTGTTTCATTCAGCTGCGGTGCGCCAATTTAGTAATTATTGGTTCAATTTACATGATACACCATGTATAATAAGGCATAATCCGTTACATAATTAAAATGTCTATGAATAAATGCATGGCAAAAAAAGTTATTTTTGTAATTCTTCCCAAATGTGAAGTTTTGTTTTCAAAATTAACTCATAATGAACATATCTCGCGTCGATAAAAAATTCTTTTCGCGGAATCATTGATCAGTTTAGTTTTGTCTTCAGCTGAACAAATTTCCTCGCAGAAGACGCATTTATCATCATATAGCTTATTATGCACGAGCAGCTAGGTCTAACGATATCAGTATACATATTAAAAATAATAGCAAACCAAGAACGGATCCCCGAGGACCAGAAGGCAAAATAGCAGGTTTGATTTGCGACACAATTTGACGCCGATTAGACAGGTACACTCGTATCCATGCTTTTAATTTTTCATTTCTTTATAACATCACAAAACTCGTGCAGTAACTTACTGCCAGTAAAATTATTGTAGGCTTTTTAGGATTCCATGAATATAACTTCTGTTTGTTTTCTTCATTGATAACTTTTGGAATATCATGAATTGCACCCACCCGCTCCATGGCGCTCAATATCCCCGCCTTAGGGCGTATTGTACACCTGTTAGCACATTATACTTGTGAAGAAAATTAGTTATATGTTTATTATTGTTACGACAATGATTTTATTCAGACCACGGCGGGCGACTAAAACCAGCTGAGTACCTTTGCTGAGCACGAGACGCAATCACTCCTTCTCCTCCTCTTCCACGTAGTCAGCGATGCCGACCAAATAGAGTATGCATCGCGTCTTCATGGGCATCACACTTACCCCTACGCAGCCGAAGCCCGCACGGCGAGTTGCAAAGCACTGCGCGAATGGTAGGGCTATAGCCGGGCGACATAGGTCACTTCCGTTCCTGCAAAACAACGGCCGTTAGTCGTAAGACATGCTATGAGCTGATTTAGCTCGCTAATTCGCTCATTAATAACATAGGGTCCATCGTAGTGGCACAGCAGCCCGCACACATAAGTGTTTTGCAGCGGAGGGTCTTCAGCCTCCGCAAGGAGGGATCGCAGGGTTGAATCTTTCTGCTGCTCCGCTTTGAATGTAGTGAAATCAGGAAACAATGGTGACACTGGCGCGGCGCAGTAGTCTAACTTATCGATGTTAGACTCCGTCTCAGGAAGGGGCATCCACGAAAGACAGTCCGCGTCAGCGTGCCGACGACCGCTCTTGTAGGTGACTGTGTAGTCAAACTCTTTTAGCCGGAGAACCCACCGTGCAGGGCACCCACACGGGTCATGAAGGTTAACGAGCCAGGAAATTGGTCGGTGACGATGGTGAATGGCCGACCGTATAGATGAGGAGTTTTTTTTCGAAATGAGCCAAATCAACAAACCGAAAGTAACGCAACCCCAACTGTAGTGGCAAGCTAAGCCAGTCAACTTTCCTTTAAAAAACAGATCAGATCAAAATGGGTCAAATCACACCAACTGAGCTAGCCCGCAGATCACATTTCAAATCGAAAACGAGCCAAATCATTCCACTGCGTGGATCGAAATGAGACAAATCCGTTCAACCATTAGGAGACTCACCCAGAGACCACGTGATTCAGCCAACATGGCAGCCTCCTTGTAGGCTCGTGCCGGCGGTGCTCGTGCGTGATAGCGTGGACTGCGTGGTCTGTTTCGCGAGCTCCTTTGTTTTTTCAAGGCTTTTGCTTTGACGGACTTAGTTCCGCATGGATTGCGACGGGTATGAAGAGGTCGGTGAACGTTCCCTGCCCAGACGACGAAACAAAAGTCGCCCTTCAAGACGCCGAGAAAGTAAGAATTTGCCGCTTCCGAAATGTAAGCACACAAAGAAGACTCTCAAGTGCGCGCTTGTGACAGAAACATCAGTGGAAAGCTTCAAGAAGACGTTTAGTGAACTGTGCAGGGTGAAGCAAAAGGCATTCATATTTTCATATTGATGCAGCGCACATCTTCTGCAGTCAAACGCAGGAGAGGAAAACATGAGGAACATCGTCGAAGCCTCGCCGTTTCTTACAAGGTACGGCTTGAAAATGGAAGAGAGGTTCCTGTTTGTCGTGATATGTTTTGTGCAGTGCTTACTGTTAGCCACAGTACAGTTACCCGCTACGTTAAGCACAGGCACGAAAAAGGCGGATTGAAGGCAGATGCTCGTGGAGGTGATCAGAAGCTCCAACGCTATGGTCGAAAGCGATCGGCTGTTGTGATGTTCATAAAGCGCCTTCGTGCAAGAGAGTCGCACTACAACCGACAGAAGACTCGAAAACTGTATCTCCCGGCAAAGCTGAAGAGTATCCGAAATATATGGCGGATGTATAATCAACAGGCTACTGAAGATATCCGAGGGAAATACGGTTTTTAGCCCTCCACTACGGCACCTCTTCCTTCCTTTCTGCTTTCACTCCCTCCTTTATCCCTTCCCTTATGGCGCGGTTCAGGTGTCCAACGATATATGAGACAGATACTGCGCCATTTACTTTCCCCCAAAACCAATTATTATTATTATTATTATTATTCACCGAATTTTCCGCACGAAGTTCAACCTCTCGTTTGGAACACCGAGAACGGATGTTTGCTCTGTGTGCTTAAAAAACGCCTACGACATCAAGACTTTGAAAGATTCTGCACAGAAGCAGAAGGTTCTAACAGATCAAATGGTGCACAGGTTGAAGTATAGGGCTTTTTATTCCCTGCTACGTGAGAAGCGAGAAGACTTAAAGACGTTCTCTTTTGACTGCCAAAAAAATCAAGTGATGCCCAAGATTCCAGACCAGCAAGCCTATTACAGCCGCCAGTTGTATCAATACCACCTGTGCGTGGTAGAAAACCAGAGAGATGGATCGATGCCCAAAGATGCTGTCCATTGCTACACATGGAGTGAAGATCAGAGCAGCAAAGGAAGCAACCAAGTTGCCAGTGCAGTGCACAATACACTTCGAGGTGCAAATTTGGAAGGAATTAAAGAAGTGCGGCTGGTAGCGGACGGTTGTGCTGGTCAAAACAAAAACTCAACTATGATTTGCATGATTCTTTGGTGGATTCAGAATGAGGCTGCAGCTTGTGTTTCGTTGGTTTCTTTTGTGTTCCCTGTAACAGGCCACAGTTTTTTACCTCCAGATAGAGTATTCGTCGGATTGAGAAAGATGTCAGAAGACATGAAGAAATTCTATATCCAGAAGGCTACAAGCGAATTTTTGCTAACCACGGCATTGTACTAGAAATAGGAAAGCACTGGAACGTCTATGACTGGAAGGCGTACTGTACGGAAGTAATGAGATCAACGTCCAACCTGCCTTTCAAGATTACTGAAACGAAGGTTTATTACATTCAGAGAAATGTGACAGGCCGAAGCCCTCAAATTAGAGCCGAACCCCACTACAGGGTTTCGGTGTCTAATTTTGTATCGGTCCTAAAGAGGGGAAAGACCCTTGTACAAACACCGAAACAGTGCGAGCTGTATGCACACTACCTCAACGAACTGAAGGTGAGAGACGTGACAAACCTTCTGGTGACTCACTTTGGTGTGTCTTGGAAAGAAAACGAAGAACTTGCGTATTTTGAGGCTGCCTTTCGTCGCTCTCAAGAAAAGGAGTCCATGGCAGACTGCGAAGAAGGCTGCTTATGCTGCCAGGAAGACAGGCCTGCTATCCATGTATGAGTGTAAAGCGGGTGACTTTTTTTTGTGCTGAAGTCACAGCACAAGCATTTTTCCATATTGTTTTGAGTGTAACCTGAAACATACTGCAGTAATATTAAAGTTTCGAGAAGAAAGCTGGGTCGAATCTAATCCTTCGCTTCGATATGAGCCAAATCCAATGTTTCCATTGTTGTATAGGCCAAACTATGCACGTAAATTTTTGGCGATTAATGCTGTTCGACTGCTCTATCTGCCCCATAAAACTTGTGAGGTACTAGGTTGAATAGCAGCGCATTCCTTTCAGACAAGAAATTATGGCCTTGTTCTAAGTTTGTGTTTTGGTGGATCTGGCTCATTTCGAAAAAAAACTCTTCAGATATGCTCGGAAAAGCTGCGTGGCGAATAGGACGGTGAGGCATTCCTACTGAGTGATGGTACCCAATGTGTGAAGGTAACAACAACAACAATTGCTCTCCGGCTTATTGAGCGAGCGACTCGCATAAGCAAAAACGTTCTCTTGGTTGTCGCAGCGCTGAACGAGCACAGGGCCGAGGACAACACCGCTGGCTTTGGTATGAATCTCTGTGGGGGCGGATGGATAGAAGTGGCGAAGTGCAGGGTTGGACGTGAGAAGAAATATGAGTTGGCGGAAGGCGGAGTCGCACGCACTCAGGGGTCCACTCGAAAGCCACATCTTCCTGAAGCAGGCCTGTCAGGTGCCATGAGATGACCGCAAACCGATGAATAAAGCGGCGAAAGTATGAGCATAAGCCCAAGAAACTTCGCAGCTGTTTGACAGACTGGGGTAGCTTGAACGACTCGACAGCTACAGTCTTGGCAGGATCAGGCCTGACGCCGTCTTTTTCAACGAGGTGTCCTAGCACTAACGGTCTACGCGCACCAAAGTGGCACGTTTTATAGTTAATCACAATTCCAGCTTTGCGCACAGAGTGCAGGATGAGAGCTAGCCAGTCGTTGTGCTCACTGAACGTCTTTCCGGGAATGACAACGTCGTCTAGGTAGCAAATACATATTTCCCATTGAACACCATGGAGTATAGCCTACATAAGTCTCTCGAAGGTGGCAGACGCATTACAAAGGCCGAATGGCAATATATTAACTTGATAAATGCTTTCAGGCTTAATAAACACTGTTCTCTCTTTATCCGCGGGATGCATAGGTATTTCAAAATACCCCGACCGGAGGTCAATAGAAAGAGAGTAGAAGGCTGAAAAAAGACATTCGATGGCATCGTCGATCCGACGGAGGGGATAAACGTCTTTTCTTGTGACGGCGTTTAAACGACGGTAATCTACGCAGTAGCGCCATGATCCATCCTTCTTCTGAACAAGAATTATTTGAGCACTCCAGGGACTCGACGACTCTTACATAACACCTTTGGTTAACCTCTCCTTCACTTGATCATTGATCACATTTCGTTTAGACGGGGAACTCTGAAAGGCTCTTGTAGGATCGGATGTGAAGCACCAGTGACAGCCGTGTGAGGGGTCCGAGATGAAGGGATGGAAGATCGGCCGCTAGACTGGGAAAACTAAAACGCGGTGCAGTGTCGCTGGAGGATGGCCAACAGAGCACCGCGCACAAGCGTGGAAAGGGAGCTGTCGATCATAAGAAGTAACTGCGCCTTGTTGTAAAGCTCTGGCGCTGCCACACCCAAGCCGTCCGTAACGAAGGCAACGGATACCGTCGAGTCATGGCTGCATGACGCAAGCGTTGAGCCTTCAGGCAGAAGAACAAATTCTGTCGAAAAATTCACTGTTCACAGCTCTGTGGGTGCGTTGGTGACGGAAACCACGGCATGAGGGACCAAGATATTCTTCTTCAAGCAGGTCAAATGGTTCGGTTCCACAGTCGCATCAAACACGTCTAGAATGGTATCGGGGAAGGAAACCGGTACGCATAGAGCCGAAGGAGAAGGCGCAACAGTATCTAGGATAGCAAAGAACACACTCTCTCCGCTGTACGAGCCTTCCACCAGGCCGATGGTGAAACATTTGCCGACGCTGAGCTCAGCGGAGTGACACTTGACGTTAGCGCCACACATACGCAAGAAGTCGAGCCCAGGAATGACGTCGTGCGTCGATCGGGCGAGCACCGCCGTTTCCATGCTGGAGACTTCACCACTCAAGGAAACCATAGCACTACACACTCCAACTGCAGGCAACGGTTCTCCACTAACACCACAAAACTGTAAATTTTTCTTCTACCGAAACAAAACTTTACCTCCGAGGAGACACTTAAACACAGCACTCATAACTGAAACAGTAGCACCGGTATACACTAAAGCCACCACAGGTACACAATCTACTAGCACATGCACTTCGTTCCGCAGCATAACTACAGGCAGGGGCATCAGTTCCGGCGGCAGACTTCCAGCGACCTCACACCATCGGTCGCGCCGACTAGTCTTCCTGTGGAGGCGAGGAGGACCGGCTTCGGGTGATGGAGGCCGACGAGTGCGAATAGCTGGAGGCGGTGACACACTTCTATGCAATGCCGGCGAAAGATTCCGCAATTGCGCAGGCCCTGGGTTGCCGGAATCAGGCGGGTGGGATGGCTAACGAGAGGGAACGGATTGGTAATCCGGCCGCGCAGGATAGGTAGAGGAGCCGTAAAGAGATACTCGGCGGGGACAAAATTGCGAGATGTGACTGTATTGACTGCAGCGGTAACAAGCAAGAGAGGGACCAGGAGCAGGCTGCACCGGCAAGTAGTCATGAGGGCCGACGTTCTCATCGTATCAGGCCGGTGTATGCTGGTAAAAGCGGGACCGGTGGTCCGGGGGCGATCCCGGTTTGTTGAGTGAAATATATTGAGTAGCGCAAGCACAGACAGGGACCAAAGTAAGAGTAGGAGACAGGACACACGCTAGTGTCGTGTTATGTTGCTCGGCCGCAGCCTTCTGGGTGCCCGGTGCAACTCAATGTTCGCCACGTTAACGATGGCTGGCGGAGGAGGGCGCGTCCAATAGACAGGATGGAGAGCTGATGAATTCTGTGCGAGTTCCAGCGACCTGGTCAACTCTTCGCGAACGATCTGGTGGATAGCGGAAGCCAGATCACAAGACGATATTGCGTCTACAGCTGCACCATCGTCACCCCCGCCAAACTTCCGAAGATCTTTGTGATGCGACGCATTTTCAGTCTCAAACGTGCGACAGAGCTGGATGACGTCACGAACGGGCTCGAGACTTTCTTTTCCAATAAGAAAATTGTAAATGCCTTCGGCGAACTGTTTAACTAAGTGGTCAACTTTGTCCTCTTCTGTCATGACAGGAGAGACGACCTTGCATCACCTGACGATTTCCGCAATGTACTTCGTACACGTCTCCCCGGGAAGCTGAGCTCTTTGCGCAAGTGCTTGTTCAGCCCGCTTCTTCTTCGCGACTCAGTCACTGAAGCAGTTCTTGAGTTTTTCTACAAAGCGGTACCATGTTGTAAGAGAATCCTTGTGGTTGACTACCACGTTTTGGCCTTGTCGGTTAAGAAAAACACGACGTTAGCAAGGCGGGCGAAGAAGTTCCACTTATTGTAGCCACTCACCCGTTGGTAGCGGGTGAGCCATTCATCGTCGTCGTCGCTGGATGAGCTCGCGAACGATCGTGGCTCCCGGTAATGATGCCACGAACTGCTGGATACAGACCTCGGAGCGTCGCCGTCCAGGGATAACATGGGCACAGAAGGCGGTAGATCAGCAATGCGACGACTCCGGCGAAAGTGAAGCTAGAGATTCGTCTTCGGTGGAATTGTATACGCGGCACTGTCCACCAAGCTGTAACAACAAGGAGTTTATTCAGGCCACAAAAGGCGACTCAAAACAAGCAGGCTCCGCTTGCCGAGGACGAGACGCATCCACCTCGTTCTCCTCATCTTCTATGTAGGGAGCGATGCCGACCAAATAGAAAAGGTATCGCCTCTTCGTGGGCGTCACAGTATTATTATTGTTATTGATTCACTGTTTGGATAATACATGGCACTACCACTGGGCCAGAGCTACAGAAGGTGATTAATACACCTCAAGTCGCCCCAGAAGTTCTGAGCGCAACGTCAGTAGTATTCAGTGCACGATAAATGTTCACTATTACACGTATAGTTTGTACATTGCAGTTACATTGTAGTTACATTTCAATTACATTCTAGTAACGTTATTCAAAAAAGAGCATGAGAAAGAGCACATGTTATCACTGACACTGTTGCTGATCAGTTAAACAATCAAAACGCAAATAGTTGTAACACCGCTGGCCCCATACGTGAGTTATTCATTTCTAATAGGCACGATATTCAGAGTAAGTAATTATAAAGTTTTGTATTTGAAATTTCGAAAAGTTGCACATGTTCTTAGGTCCTCAAGGTTGATGTCTGGGTAGCCAATACATGAATTTGAGTGTTTTGTGATTGATAGTGATTACCAACCAGGACGAGATCGCGAAATCCCCGTGCCACATATCTTGTGCTTGGTGCGTTTCACTTACTTTCATAAAACAAACAGAGCGAATGTTGCGGGGCCAGGCATGTCTGTGTTCGTAGTTGTTTCGCATCATTGTAGTCAGGATGGTCCGGGGAGGGGGGCAAAGGGAGAGATCGCTAGCTGCATATTTTTGTGCGTTTTCATCATGGCACGCCAACTGGCGCGGATTTTGTGCAATACTACTTGTATAATCGGCAGTAAGATCTTTTCGCTGCTTTCAGCTTTCACTTGAGAGTGTTTGCTAGAAGTGGTTTCTTTGTTCTCTCCTACAAGAATGGTCACAACACATGCTTTTTTAGGCTTACAATTTCAGGCCATTTTTTTCTTAACTTCTTAGCAACACGTCAGATCATCCATATTTTTAAAGTATTAAATGCTTTTAGGTGAAATCATCGGAACAGAAGGCGAATACTGTTAGATGATGAAGGAGCACATGAGGCCTATCCAGAAGAACAGCTTGGGCCTCAATCTGGACATTGGCATGAAATTTAACAATTTTTGAATGTTTGCTTTAACACCTTATTTCCAGGAAACTTCCGCTTGTGGTTATGGGCGATGTGAACATCAACTTACTCTGCGACGACGGTAGCACCCGTGAATTCAACATTGTTTTTTCCTTTGCATGTTGTAACCACGTAACTCTGCCTACCAGGCTGACCACTGAGACAGCCACATTATTGGATGTTTGTATTACTATCCAGATGTCTTCGGGACCTTTGTCTGGTGTACTCAGTAGTTATATCAGCGATCATTTATCCGTATTCTGTTCTATTCCTGTTAAACGATACACACCTTCTACTAATAGAGTCAGTTACAGATTTCGAGAAATTCTTCATGTCACACTATCCAATTTTAAAGCATTAATTGACAATCAATGCAGGGACAATATATATACGAAATTGAGGATGTAAATAGAGCATATGCTGTATTTATCAAGAAGTTTATAAAATGCTACCAATGCAGCCTTTCCTCTCCATGAAAAAAAAATCACAATAAATTCAGGAAACCCTGTATGGCCAAATCCATCTATTTAGGTATCCGCAAGAAAAATAAAATTTATCATGAATTTGTCCAAACCCGTAATAAAACACTGTTTAATGAATTCAAGGCTTTCATAAACAAGCTAAACACTGGCCTTAAGGATACCAAAACCAATTACTATGTCCAGCGTTTCTCCAAAATACGCGATAATTGCAGGAAAGTCTCGAGAGAACTGGGCTACTTACTATAATAACACGGTGCCGTGTAATATTGATGAAATAGTCACGCTCGATGGAAAACTTACTGGAATTGACTTAGCAACCGCTGTGAATGAGTGTTTTGTGAATCTAGCCGATTTTATTGTTGATGAGCGTGACCATTATACCACATATCAAAACCTCATCATGCCCGTACCGAATTCGTTAGCGCTTACCCAACGACGATTGATGAGGTGACCATGTTAATGCATAATATCAATAACAACGTATAAGCTGCATACGATGGCATAAAGCTTGTCCTCCTGAAGTATGTGTCCGCGACTAATCAGAAGTTCTAGCTCACATCATAAATCTCCTGTTCACAAGCTGTGTATTTCCGGACGCCCTGAAGGTTGCTGGAGTTTGTCCGATTTACAAAGGTGGCGACCGAAACGATATTACTAATTAGAGACCCATTTCTGTTTTTCTCAATTTGTCTAAATTATTTGAAGGCACCATTACCCGCAGGCTACAACATTTCGTCGCGAAATATAACATCATAAATAATTCTCAGTAAGGGTTTTTGAAGAACAAGTCTACAGAAAAAGCGCTGCTATAAACTAAAGAAAAATCATAGATAACATTGAAGCGAGATAATACACTTTTGATTTGTTTCTAGGCTTTAGAAAAGTTTTTTGACCGCGTTCATCATATTATTCTCCTCGATAAATTAAATTGTTACGATGAGCGTGGAAATTCTTCAGCCCTGTTTTCTAGTTATTTAGGTAACCGTTTTCAGTAAGTCCAGATTAACTCACAAAATTCAGAGAAGCTCCCCATCACACAAAGTGTGCCACAGGACTCAATCTTAGGGCCGCTCTTATATATAACATACATTACTGATATATCTAATGTAACACATTCAATAGACATGGTAATGTATGCTGATGACAAAAACATTTTTTTTCAGCGAAAGAACTCTGTGCACACTTGAAGGCAAGGCAAATGCATACTTAAATGACCTTCACTCCAGGCTGCAGGCAGACAGACTGTCATTGAATCTTTCGAAGAGGCACTACGTAATTTTCAGACCTATTAACACTATAGAACGACATCTTCTTAATATTTATTATGCTGACAATACGATTGAAACAGTTTCCAGTAACAAATTTCTTGGTGTTTGGCTTTGTGAGCCACTGTCTTAGAATACACATATTTAGAAACTTGCTTCCAGTCTGAGCGGGACTGTTGGCTGCCTTTACCGACTGGCTGGCATCACACCTACATGGCTAAAGATATCAATGTATTATGCACAGTTTTACTCCAAAATCTGTTACTGCATTCTCGTCTGGGGAACTACAACTTCCGGCAATTACGAAAAATTAATTACGATGCAAAAGAAAGCACTGAGAGCAATTGAAGGGTATCATAGTCAAATACAAAGCCTCCGATCAATGCCACAGTCCATCAAACAGCATACTGAAGGCAAATCAAATATACTTCTTCCGACATTTTCAACACAATCACAAAAACTGACAACACGTTTCCATTCGTGACAATAATTTCACAAAAAACACTTCAGAACGCAAACAAAGTTGGTTCCTAAAATCCGATCAAATTACGGTAAACAGGCACTGCGCTATAAAGTTCCTACAGCCATAAATAATTTACCGCCACCTCTTGACTTCAATTCGTAAACTTCGTGGTGCAATAAGAAGCTTAAACATTACTTAATAGGTAGTAACATTCATATGTCATAATTTTTCACTCGATATTTTCGTACAGTTACTGTGTTCATCCTGTCAATTCTTTGTTTGATGATTATGCATTCTGATGAGCATAATATGATGAGCATATGTAGAAAAGTGTGTGTCGAAAATTGTTTTTTATGCATTAGTGTGTTACAAACTGCATATGCGTGCTCTTTTGTTTTCCGCTCTTATTATTCAAATAAGATTTTTTCGTTTCTTCTTTTTGCCACTGCATTGCCAACTGTATATGGGTGCTGAGGCCCTTGTAAGGCAAGTCAGCCTTTTGCCTCAGCTCTCCTTTTCCATGAAAAGAAAATAAATTGAATTGAATTGAATTGGAAAAAAAGAAGAGCATGAGCTGTAGATGCTCGACTGAATTTTTCCCAAAGGATGAGCTGACAATTTAACGCGCCATCATCCAATCATGATTAATTTGCTGCCGCCTTATTTGGCGCACAGCATCTAAAACAAGCCTCAATATGATACTCGACCTTGAAACGAAGGCAGTCAGACTTAACGCTGGTGCTGTTAACGTGCCGATACGGGAAGTTCATTTTTGCGATATGGGATCATTCGCGTGCATGCAAAGTTTGAATATTTATTACTGCAGCCACTCTAACAGAGCCACTCTAAAGTGGTGATGAAAAAGTAGCCAACCGTACTGGAGCTGAAGGGGAAAAAATTCATGTGATGCCCTATATGCATGGCGTTTCCCATAATAGCAAAAAAGTTGCCGCGAGGCAGGACGTGAACGCAGTTTTTTCTGCTTCTTGCAAAATTTTCAAGCCTTTGTTGCGCGTGGCAGAACTAGGCTCCCTGTGTGCCCGATGTGACATGAGAACTGCTAGGTTCCTTGTGAGACACGTGTGATGTAAATGGTTCCACTGACATGTGAAAAAGAAGATCGGCCAAACAGGCCGATGTATCAATGAAAGGCTGCGGGAGCACCACAACTCTTTGACACTCGCTAACGAATCAAAATTGCCTCGGCATGGCCTGGAATGCGGCAGCTGCACGCTGTTTTCAAATGTCACCTTTCTTGGAAGAGGCGAGGGTAATGTGGAGTGCGAAGTTCTCGACACCAATCACATAAATATGCAAGGAGATAATTGTATGAGCACTTCGTCTATCACCTTGATGCAGAAAGAATTGTTTCCTTTCCCACCGGCAATAGCGCCGTGGTTATTTCGCAACCTTCGCTGTTTGTGTGTTTTGTGCGTTGTTCTTCGCATGTTCTAATAGTTTTCCTGGGACACTTGCTTTTTTCAATAAGGCACAGTGTTTAGTCCAGCTGCTGTGTGTGCTTCGTCTCGCTTAGTCGACGTCTTTTGGCTGGTTTATTTTTAAAGAAAGTGAAACTCTGTGAATTTACGTGAGACGTACGCAAAAACGCCAATTAGAGAACGCCAAATCCTAACACAAAGCCACAACTACGAGTATTAAAAGGAAGTGAATTTCGCTTCTCCTGTTGTCCATCGTTCTTCGCTTCTCATACTTGTGCATCAGTATTTCAGTCAATGAAATACTTAATTTGACTGAAATATCGCTACCTTCGCGGGAAGACCCTGCGGGTATTTATCGGGTGGCTTCAAATAATTAATTAATCAAACAACCAATCAATTAATCAATCAATTTCGTTTATTCAGCTTCACATAGTCATGCATGGGCGCGTGAAAAGGCCCCAGTAAAGGGCACCACAACAGCCGCCACCCTTATCCAGGAGAGCATAAAGCACAAAAATTAAACGTTGAAAAATTATTTGGATGAGAAATGAAAAGTTGGCACGGAACACGATTAATAATTCTTTGTTCAATTTAGGTAATTATGCGGCAGGTAACATATGCATCAATGCGCTGCAGACCTACAGTTCAAAGAGAACTGTTAGTTATTACAAATTTATGGATTATTTAAAAAGAGAAGAAACGGAACGCGTGTAAACTTAGTTAAATCAAAGCAATGAATCTAGCACCCCACATTCTTTTTCATTTATTAACACTAGGTATTAGCTTCACCACGCTGGCTCAATGGATTCAGTGTTTAGCAGTGTTGCCTAGGTCGAGTGTTCGACTCCCTGGCCTCGCCGACCGTATCTCGGCACAGGCGAAATACAAAACTTACCGTGTCCTGTGGGATTTCAGGGGAAGTTAAAATACGCTGTGTCGTCTAACTAAATCGATAAGCCTCCACTACGGTGTCCTCATATTCCTTTTGGGGCTTATGATTGTTAACTGTCACAATTTTAAAAATTTATTTGTGATGGACTACGCTCAGCACAGTTAGTAACGTATAGCTGACGCCCTCTGTTTTTGCCTTTTATTTTTTCCAAGTTTCGGGTGGTGAAAAGCGGGCGTTATTTTCTAATTTTCCGTGAACATTCTGCCCCAATTCGGGTTATTAGGTACAAATTTCAATATTGTCGGTTTTTTCGGGTCCTGAATTTTGTAGCAAAAAAAGGATACTGTTAGCGCTTATTTTTTTGCGCGAAACAAAATGCCCTACTTCTGATCAGCCCTTCACAAAGCATAAAAAAACAGGTCGAACCGAAAAATCCCAAATTAGATTTGATCTCAGCTGTTGAAATTGTTTCCTAGTGTAAACTCTCAATTTCCTACGCAGTAGTTCGTGTGGATGCAAGAACTCTCTACCTTTCACACTGCGAATACATTGATTAATCATCAGTGAGGGTATTTAACGCTCAAAAGAGCCCTGCAGGAAGACGTTGTTAGCATAGATCGCGCTTGATACGCGATGCCGATGAAATGCCCGGTCAGTACCCATGTTTTAAAGCCTCGCTTTTGAGGGATATAATTTGAACATATCCTGAAATTAAGTAACGTCATGGATGACCGTGCAAGAAGACCGGCGCCATTCCCCACCAGATTAAAAAAAAATAAACTCCGCGTGTCGATGGAATTGCGCAACCTGTCCTGGAGTGCGGCCTGAGCTCGGTGACCAGAAGCGACAAAGCACTCCTTCACCAGAGCAGGATTTGGCCACCCTGGTGTAGTACTTGGCCACAATCAACCAAATGCTCAGGCAGACTTTCGTAAAGAATATTCAATAATAGATCATATTCAGACTATCAATCAGGTGATAGAGAAATGCGCAGAATATAACCAAGTGCTATATACAGCCTTCATTGATTATGATAAAGCATTTGACTCAGTGGAAAACTCCGCTGTCATAAAGATATTGTGGAATCAGGGTGTTGAAGAGCCTTATTTTAAAATACTAAAAGATATCTATAGCAACTGCACAGCTATCATAGTCTACCATAAAGTGAGCAATAAAATTTCAATAAGGAAGGTCGTCAGGCAAGGAGATGCGATCTTTCCAAAGCTTTTCACCGCCTGCTTACAGGAGGTATTCCAAGGCCTGAATTGGGAACAGCTGGGGATTGGAGATAAAGGAGAATAACTAAATAAACTGCGATTCGCTGATCACATTGTCTTCCTGAGTCACTCCGGAGATTAATTGCAAAGCATGATCAATGATTTAGACAGGGAGAGCAAAACGGTGGGTCTAAAAATTAACATGCAGGAAACCAAAGTACTGTTCAGCAGTCTCGCAAGGAAACAGCAGTTCGGAGTTGGCAGCGGGGTGCTGGCAGTGGTAAGGGAATACGTGTACTTAGGGCAGGTAGTGACAGCTGACCCGGATCACGAGAGGGAAATAACTAGAATGATAAGAATGAGCTGGAGCGCATATGGCAGATTCTCTCAGATCATGAATAGCACTTTACCAATATCCCTTAAGAGAAAAGTGTGCAAAAGCTGTATCTTACCGGTAGTCACCTACGGGGGGGAAACGGGGAGGCTAACGAAAAGGGTTCAGCTTAAGTTAAGGACAAAGCAGCGAGCCATGGAAAGAAAAATGATAGGTGTAACGTAAGAGACCAAGAAGCGGGCAGAGTGGGTGAGGGAACAGACGCGGGTTAATGACATCCTAGTCGAAATCAAGAGGAAGAAATGGGCTTGGGCAGAGCATGTAATGCGAAGGCAAGATAACCGCTGGTCCTTGAGGGTAACGGAGTAGATTCTAAGAGAAGGCAGGCGTAGCAGGGGGCGGCAGAAGGTTAGGTGGGCAGATGAGATAAAGAAGTTCGCAGGCATAGGGGGGGCGCAGCTGCCAAAGGACCGGGTTAATTGGAGAGATATGGGGGAGGCCGTCGCCCTATAGTGGGTGTAGTCAGGCTGATGATGACGGTGATGATGATGGAAGGCAAGCGTTAAAGGGCAACTAGTGCAAGTTTCTGCCCGTGCTGTGCTCAAGGTTGATTTATATTTTTGGTAGATTTCTCATCCGTGTACGCCAGTTCGTATTTTGCACTACGCAACCAATATCTTGAAATGAGCAAAAATCTTGAATCGAATTCGAAACTCTGCGCGAGGCCCAGAGAGCTGCTTTGCGGGACGTCAGTGATGACGACACTGGTTGCCAAGCGAGCCGCATGCGCCTGCTGCCGCCCTGCCGCGCTGCGCGAAAATCGATCGCTGTGAGAGCACCATGTGCCGGAGGGAGAATCGAAAACAGAAGTTTCTTCTTTAATGTCATCAGGCAACGCCCACTAATTAGCAACGATTCGATAATAAGTTTTAGCTCAAACGATTTCTACTTCCCGACTACCCGCCTGAGCGAAAACTGAGTGCACGCACAGCGTCGCTCTTCGACACGACTGTGCACAATGTGCCCTCGGATCAGTTTCAGATTATGAAACGGTCAGACGTACATATTAATAAATCCTGCTCTGCCTTTACAGGTTCACACGCTGTGATTGCCAGCCGTTCCTAAGAGACGAAAGGCTGTGCAGTCGGCAGATCTCTGCTTTGCGCAATCTTCTGCCCAGCATCGCTTGCATCTGTCACCACCAGCTGTTCCCATTGTTGTGCCTTGTCCGCACAATGGTAGACATAAACCGAGATCAGTTGCAATTTTACAGCACCAGCTACACGGAACACTGCAATGAGTACAGGCATGCGCCTCGTCATGACAGCTAGAATACTGCCGCAGGAAGCATGTTTTCTAGAATATTTGAAGACATTGATGCTCTCTGACACTTTCATGCAAGTGGCCTATCTCGAAAAAGAAGTTTCGAAAACCGTAAATTTTGTCGAAGCTACTGGATGTACCGTAAACTGAATATATGAACCCTGCGCTTTATTGCGAGAACTCTAGAAAGGTCTTGCAAACTTCACGCTATTTTCCAAGGTAACACGGAATAACGTTTTTCGGCGACACGCCTGCACCGCAAACAATCGGCACTGGTCGCACAGGGCGGTTTCTAATGATTTCGTCTTATGCCGTAGAAACTGTGAGTCTGACAAACTTCTTTTTTCGCAGCTCACGCTTCTTAAGATTTCTTATCTTAAATGCTTTTTAAAACAAGCACTTCTTTCTTGGTGTTGCTGCAGTCAGAACGGAACGGTCTAAATAATGTTTTTTGGCTGCGCTCTTATTGCTACTTTATCCTTTTTCCTAATGGCGACTTTTGTACAGACGCCTTGTTTTTGCAGGGACGGGTTTGCTCGCTGCGTTTCTGCGAACGCAGTACGTCGACGATAAGGCAGCGATGAACATCTTGATGCCAAGTATGCTTTAGTGATGGGCACAGGGCTGATGACTTTGAGTCCATGCAGCGAGTAACCAACTGACAAACGTGAAACCTCTATGATATACTCGGAAAGTGGGATGTAGACGCCAAGAGGCATTTCTGGAAAAAAGCATGAAGAAATGTGGGCATTTTTATTTCGGAGTGGTGGACTAGAGAAGCGTGCGAATAAAGGGGGGTATGTCAACTTATGGGAAGCGGGGCGAATTGTCGTTCACACGACCACACCAAACCCGAAATGCGCACACTTCTCTCTACATTCTCCCTGCGATGCTAAAAGACACAAAGAGACTATGTCAAACCAGAAACAGGCGGAAACGCCAATATATAGAAGCTTACGCTATGCATGCTACTCCATATAAGCAATGCGTCAGCTCCCCTTCGGTGATGCTAGGGAGAACATAATTAACCTACCTCAAGAATAGTAACCTTCGGCTGTTGTAAGGGCCCGTGTTGATCTTTTTATTTTTTGTTTTCTTTATTTTCCTTAATATTTTTCCTATTATTTTTCCTTCATATCACTCTTGCCAGCGCAGTGCGGTCTCCCCTCTTCTGTGTATGATATGACGTTATTCTGTGTATATAGTCATGTTTCTTCAGAGAATAAACAGATATTAGAAAGCGCTTCGTCCTGTGTGTTCGTCCCTTTCCGTAGTTTGATAGCGCTCACCAATACCTTCAAGAATGCATTTCCAACTAATCCCAGTAGTAGCTATTTTGACTAAAACAGTGCGCACAATTATGTTCAGAATGTGGGGGGGGGGGGGGGGGGGGGGGTATACTTCAGGCGCCGAGCAGAGCGAGTCGCGCTGCACAAAGCACTCCGGCAAAAACCGCCTTCGCTCTCAAAATTGAGCTCCTCTATCCGTTTCTCAACGTGCCGGCCAGTTACGAAGCTGTTGGAGATGCACAAAAAAAGGGGAGAGACTCTGATCCTGCACTTTGGAAGCTCCGTCGTAGGGAAAGTAGGGAAATGCGTGTTAAGTTCCAAGGAAAGAACATTTTTCCACACGCAGAAATGTTCCCGTGCGCTGTGGCTGTCCACTGTTTGCCAGTAAAACAAATGCCCAATAACGCGGAGTTCTTTATAAATGCATGAAACGCGCGACGTAGAATAAATGAGGCAGAGAAACAGGACACATTCTTCGCGTCCATCTGCCTTCGTGAGCTTGCATCAGCGCAATCTTGACCATGTAAAAGGGAAACGAAAAAATAGTTGTGATGCTCCCACTGCACCGGCACAATTTCTTTCATTCATAGTCACAAGAAGATTTCTGTTTCTGAAGCACGGTTGTAGCTCTTCTGCTGCTTCGGGCACTTGGCGGGCCGAGCCGGTTAGGTCAGAGTTTCCTCGGGCCGAGACAGGTAACGGTAGAGAGTACCCTATGCATGCCGGGCCCTTTCCTGTAATTACGACCCGTGCAGTCCTCGAATACGAAACTTCAATTACAATCGAACCCAAGTTTATACGGCGTTTCTCTCTCATTTTTCATTTAGACGGAGCCTCAGATGACCTTAGAGGAAGCTACCTAATTTAAAAAATGGTTACATTGATTAGCTGTGCACACGGCTTACACTCATGTTGCTGAATCTATTAAGCAGCCTAATTCAGAACCGCCAAGCACAACATGAGTGGCATGACGATGCTTCATTGCGCGTTCAGAGAGACCCAAGCCTGCTCTAGAACAATTCCCGCATAGCAGTGTGAGATATCTACTCCCCGCATAAACCGCGCCACTCATGAAAGGATCACTTCAAAATGAGCCCGGGACAGCTCGGCCAAAAGATCGAGCGCACAAATTCATTAGATTCATTTTCCTCGGCCTACCTTCATAACACTGATTTTGAACAGCAGGCCAGCGCAGGAGTTGTTGTTCTAGGCACACAATAGAGACACCCCTTCACCTGGAAAACCATTCTGTCAGATATTGTATTATTTCGACCTGGCGCATTAACGCTGCACCATTTAGTTCTTGGTCTCGGAGGGTGTGATGCGAGTCGAGCAGGCTTTCACGCCGATGTAGCCACCGCACAAATGGCGCAAAACCATGAAGTACGTCGTCACGGTGGCTTCGCTGCCCGTGACAAAATCACGTTAGAGCGAGAGGCAGGAAGAAAGAGTGAGACCGGTTTCTCCCGTCACGAGGAGCGCGATGCGTTGCATATGTCCACGTTGTGCATATAAAAGCTGGACACCCCACGGTCTGCATCGCATCTGCCGCTGCTCCTCCGCTGAACACCAGCTTGTGGTTACGTCTCTCATGGATATGATATCTCAGGTGAGAACTCAATGGTACCGTTTCGGTAGCGTTTCACTATTATAACAATATTATTAGGGGGCAGTGTGGCAGCAATTCCACACACAATTTAATTCAGTTTATTATTTATATTTATGCCGAAGTTTGGTGCAATGCTGTGGCGCAAGTATAGACATGTGGGAAGCTACGAGCGGCTCGTCGGATAGACCATTAGCGCGAAATAAATTTGTTTTCTTTTTATTGTAAAATGTTAGCCTTCCGCCTAAGGCAAACAAAACCGTTAGACAACTTCATTAGAGCTACCCACCGTTTAGATTCTCGAAGTTTACATGCTTTAATGTAATTTTTATGTAAAGAAACTGAGAAGGTCTAACGAAAGGCCGAAATGGACGGCTTGTACTATTGTAGATTCCAGTCTTCCTGCGCTTATGTATGGACAGGCTTTAACTCGTCGCTGAATGTTCCCACTTGTGCGCATGTTTAAGAAAATGGGAGTCCTCTACTATAATAAGGCTGCCTCTCTTCTTCCCTGCACGCTCTCCTTCCTCTCTTCTTTCAAGGCTCCCCAGCTGTCCGCCACGAGATAGACAGTTACTGCCTGCGCCTTCCCTTCTGATAATATTCTTCTCTACACATCTAAACAAACAGAAGCGGTTTTTGGAGTACAGTCAGCGTTCAGAGTCCTAGGCTATTAGCGTTGAAGATGTTTGTCGCGTTTGTCAGTGCCCCTGAAAGCCATATTTTTTTGTTCTAGTACTTCTGCCCCTACGAAGATTTAAGTATTCTGTGTTGTTTAGCACAACACTACCGCACCACATGTGCTTTTCCCGCAAAAATCTAGCGCTGCGCCGGCTATCAGCCTCCGTGTTGAAAAGTTATTCCCATATTCGGTCAGATTACTATAACGAAGATGAAATTACCTGCACTGAAATCCGGTTCTAAAGAAGCTTAACGGCACAGAACCTATAAAAGTCGTGAATAGTTTTTCAGGCAGGTCTATAGACGCAAATTACTTGATCACACACTCTGAAAAAGAAAATACAGACTCTCTGCTCACGCTCAGAGCTTCTCGCTATAGTGACAACAAAATACCGTTTGGGTTTGAGGCACACACATGCGAAATAATCACCTAGATTATTATTTTATCTTGCTTAGTAGTGTGCTTTTCTGCATGTGCAACAAAGTTGCGTAAAACAGGCAGGTAAAGCAGCTTTCGCAGCGATATTTCTGCAAATGCTTCGGGTAGTTTTCGCATTACACCTGCTGTTACAAGAAATGCGACGTTTTCATCGCTGTTAATCCTCCTCCGTCTGCAGCCTGCCTTGCTCTTCCTCTCCCTGGTCGCCTTTGTGAGTGCGGGCAATGTGTTCGGCGGCGGCGGAGGCGGCCACCACTACGGATTCCGGGGCGCAGGGTTCCGGGGCCCTATCTTTGCGGCGGCGGCTACTCCTGGCTCCTCCGCTGCTGGTGCCTCCTATGTGCGCAAATCCTCATCAAGAAACGGCAACATGAGCCCTACCTAATGATCCCAGAGAATATTTTTTTTTACATTTATAACAAAGCGGTCAAGGCGAATGACACCAGTAAAACCACACATACCGTTGTAGTGTTCGAAAGCATATTTAAACAATGAAAGGTTGAGCGACAGGCGCACATTTGTACACTATTACCAGACTGCGAGCCCTCTCTTACATCAGAAGTTTATGTGACTTGCCGGCATGAGGCCCGTGAATTGGAAATAGGCAAAGGCAAACAGCAAGGAAATAGCAAGCATCTTGTTGACAAGCAGAGATTCTGTTCACCATCGTCGAAGTGCTAATAACATGGACGCATATATATCCTCAATTATTAAAAAGGAACATGGAATCATACAAGGGTGTGTGCCACAGACTTCACATAATCCTAACTTTTAGCAATCAAGTGCTGAAAAAGGCGCCGCATTTGTAAGCAACTTCACGCAATGGCGGTGCCTAATGTGTGCTCACACATATCATTTTCCAGGCATTCAGAAGAATTGTCTGACAGAAGCCTCAATCCCCCTGCATTATATAAAATATCGGTTTCTTGCTATGACTAGCTTGAAGATGTGTAAAAATAGCATCAACGCTTGACGTTGTCTTCTACAAGTGCGAACCAAGACCGGGAAGGGACTCGATCTGCAGCTTCGCCTCCCTGCAAACTTCACAGATATTCTGTACGAAGGCATAGAACGGGGAGCGTGAGTGTGTCTCCTCGCCTATTCCTAGACGGGACCGATTCCAAGGGCAGTAACAAACCTTATAATCGATACTAGATACTAAACCTTTTATTAATGTGGTGCGTATTAGGTTCCATCACAGGGTAGGAAGAACGCGAGGTGGCAGTATACCTCTTCCCAGTGGGCATTAGACAACCTTTATACCATGACCATGCTCATTTTTACGTGCGATTACGGTACATTGGGGAGGAGGGGAGAGATTTACAGCTTTGGATCGCGTGAGGCCATTGTGCCAACAAAAAAATACGTGAACGCATTCGCCCACGCTGCCATACCTTTTGACTGAAACGTGCCCATGGATTTCTTGTGCGCATTTACACACTATTTCGAAGCCAGGTTCTTAAAATTGTAGATGCCGATATGAGCTGTGCAAAATAAAACAGTTTCTTGGTTATAAGAAGGGAAGATATAGGTGCGCTCACAATTTTACTGGCGGTAAGATGTAATCAACAATGGAAGTGCGTAAGGAAGTTTTTCTTCACGCAGGAACTCAACATGGCAGCTCCTTTTTTTCATTGGTTACCTGCATCACAACGTTGTGGATTACAGTAGGAGCCGGATTGCATATGTACATGGCTAATTAATTCAAACATAAAATGCACAATTTGATGAGATATTACAGTGCCAGATAGCAAAATGTTCTAGTCTCGAACAGTTCTAAGAAAAAAGAATCGCGAAAAACGACATCTCTACAAGCTTTGCTTTTTCTGCTATAACCTGCAGTGCAACAGGAAATCATAACAACTGCCGCATCTCTGTTTATACTTGACCTGTGCAAGATATCATGTTGTCGACAGGGGTGCCAATGAGACTGCAGCTTTTCATGGTTATCAGGGAACGTACCCACATACCCTTCCTCCCAAAGTGACTCCTTACAAATCCCCTACGAACGTCTCCCATTCAGTGGGGATTTGGTGAACGCCATGGACGAAAAGAACTCAGATTTGGTAGCCCACTGAATTTTCCCGATTGACGCTGTTATCCGCGTGCTCCAATCTTTGGTTTTAAGAACTTTCTCTCTTCGTTTCTACAGCCTCCCCAGCCGTACAGCTTCGGCTATGACACCACTGACGAGTTCGGGACGCGGCTGTACCAGAAGGAGCAGGGCGACGCCAGCAACGCCAAGACCGGATCGTACGGCTACCGGGACGCCAACGGACTGTTCCGCACCGTGAGCTACGTGGCCGACGCAGGCGGATTCCGTGCCACAGTGGACACCAACGAGCCCGGCACCGCCCCTGGCGCCAGTGCCGACGCTGTGTTTAATGCCAATCCCGTTGCGGCTCCTGCCATAGCCCCGGGTTCCGGCAGAAATGCAGGCGGCCGCTACGGGGGGGCTGGACCCTGGGCATCCGCCTCAGGTGCCGCTGCTACCGGATACGGAGCCGCCGGTCCCTGGGCAGGATAGGGAAACTTCTATGCTGGGCGAACATCCTGTCCGGCGCTGCATCCTCAAGTCCATATTGGATGTCAATGGCGCGGAAAAAAGTGTGCAACTTATTCATAATAAAAAATGCCTTGTTTCAGAATGGCAGTTACTAGCGAGTGCTGAACTTTTTGCTAGCATGTACCTGTTGTTACTCAGCTGAGCCGTTGCAGTGAATTCCGGTCCAAAACTGTCAGGAAGTTGAAAATAATTCAGACATTTCACCCCATAATAAATACATTAAAGGAAGCGACTCGCCGACATAGAAGGGAAATTAGTAGGGATGTCAAGGCAAGTCGGCATATTCATCTCGTCCCTGGAACAACTTGATTCCAAGATTTCTTCAGTGCAGTAAACAGAAAACAGTATTGACGCAGCATAAAATTGTTGTAGGAGTTCGAACACCATCGTTTATGGCCTACCAGAAAAACATAATGAGACTAGCTAAACACCTCGTCCCAGGAACAACTTGCTTCCATGATGTGGTGAGTGCTGTAAACAGAAAACAGTATTGACGCAGCATGAAATTGTTGTAGGAGTTCGAACGCCATCGTTTATGGCCTAGCAGAAAATCTTAATGAGACTAGTTAAACGCTGGAATACATCAATAATAACAAAGAAATTTAAGAATTTCCCTCAAACACTTTTCGATATAATGAATTCACAGTTTTAGAAGGCCGCCACTAAACAGTGTAATGCCAGGTATTTTGAAAGTTGTTTTGAAATGAATGAATGAAGTACTATAATCAGGGTTCAAACTGAAAAACAGCACGCCTTCTGCTAGGGAAGATATTTTCTTTAAACATACTTAAGTTAAACCAGCGCATAAAACACAGACACCAACAGTAACAGCCGAGTTTTTCGTGCTGGTTTAGCCTTAGTATGAACCCTTACCTACTCGCCCAGTGTCTGCCCTAATTGCTTTCTTGGAAGGTAAGAGGATGATTGCCTGGAGTGCACTTTCTTTTTACGGGCTTAGCTATGACAACGATTTTTGTCGTGATAGACGCCGAGTTTGGTTCTGGGCGCTGCTGCTCCGAGCGCTGATTGCCAAGACATGCTTTAAGAGAAGCCGGCGCGTCATCGCCGCAAGTAGTGCCTGCGGTCAGTCCCGTTTGAGATACATCGCGTGTGTGTCGCGGGTGCTTTCGTCGCGCTTATGCGAACCTGTGCCGTGGGAATTTCATAGAACGCTTTTGCGCGAAAAGTTGGCGGAAGGCGGAGTCGCACTCAGGGGTCCACTCGAAAGCCACATCTTTCCGAAGCAGGCCTGTCAGGTGGCATGAGATGACCGCAAACCGATGAATAAAGCGGCGAAAGTATGAGCATAAGCCGAAGAAATTTAGCAGCTATTTGACAGACTGGAGTAACTTAAACGAGTCGACAGCTACAGTCTTGGCAGGATCAGGCCTGACGCCGTCTTTTTCAACGAGGTGTCCTAGCACTAACGGTCTACGCGCACCAAAGTGGCACGTTTTATAGTTAATCACAATTCCAGCTTTGCGCACAGAGTGCAGGATGAGAGCTAGCCAGTCGTTGGGCTCACTGAACGTCTTTCCGAGAATGACAGCTTCGTATATGTAGCACAGGCATATTCCCCGTTGAAAACCATGGAGTATAGGGTACATAAGCCTTTCGAAAGTGGCGGGCGCATTACAAAGGCCGAGTGGCATTACATTAAATTGATAAATGCCGTCAGGCTTAATAAAAAATGTTTTCTCCTTGTCCGCGGGAGGCACATGTATTTAAAAATACCCCGACCGGAGGTCAATAGAAAGAGAGTAGAAGACTGAAAAAAGGCTGTCGATGGCATCTTTGATCCGACGGAGCGGATAAACGTCTTTTGTTGTGACGGCGTTTAGACGACGGCAATCCTCGCAGTAACGCCATGATCCATCCTTCTTCTGAACAAGAATTACTGTAGAAGTCCATGGACTCGACAACTCTTGTATAACACCTTTGGTTAACATCTCCTCCATGTGCTCATTGATCACAATGCGTTTAGACGGGGACACTCTGTAAGGCTCTTGTAGGATTGGATGTGAAGCGCCAGTGTCGACCCTGTGAAGGGTCCGAGGCGAAGGGATAGAACATGGGCCGCCGGGCTGTGAAAAGTAAAACGCGGTGCAGTGTCGCTGGAGGATGGCCAACAAAGCACCGCGCACAAGCGTGGAAAGGGAGTTGTCGATCATTCGAAGTAACTGCGCCTTGTTGTAAAGCTCTGGCGCTGCCACACCCAAGCCGTCCGTAACGAAGGCAACGTATACCGGCGAGTCGTGGCTGCATGACGCAAGCTTCGAGCGTTCAGGCAGAACTACGAATTATGTCAAACAATTCACTGTTCACAGCTCAGTGGGTGCGTTGGTGACGGAAAGCACGGCATGAGGGACCAAGATATTCTTCTTCATGGAGGTAAAATGGTTCGGCTCCACAGTCGCATCAAACACGTCTAGAGTGGTATCGGGACAGGGAACCGGTACGCATACAGCCGAAGGAGAAGGCGCAAGAGTAACTAGGATAACAAAGAGCACACCTTCTTCGCTGCACGAGCCTTCCACAAGGCCGGTGGTGAAAAATTTGCCGACGCTGAGCTCACCGGTGTGACAGTTGACGTTAGCGCCATACATGTGCATGAAGTCGAGCCCAAGATTGCCGTCGTGCGTCGATCGGGCGAGCACCGCCGTTTCTGTGCTGAAGACTTCACCACTCAAGGAAACCATAGCACTACACACTCCAACTGCTGGCAACGGTTCACCACTCACACTACAAAACTAAATTTTTGTCCCACCAAAAGAAAACTTTACCTCCGAGGAGACACTCAAACACAGCACTCATATCTGAAACAGTAGCACCGGTATACGCTAAAGGAATCACAGACACACAATCTACTAGCACATGCACTTCGTTTCGCAGCATAACTACAGGCAGGGGCATCACTTCCAGCTGCGGACTTCCAGCGACCTCACTCCGTCGGTCGCGCCGACTAGTTTTCCTGTGGAGGCGAGGAGGACCGGCGTCGGGGTGATGGAGATCGCCGATTGTGAACAGCTGGAGGCAGTGTCACACTTCTATGCGATGCCGGCGAAAGATTCCGCAAATGCGCAGGCCATGGGTTGCCGGAATCAGGCGGGTGCGATGGCTACCGAGAGGGAACGGGTTGGTAATCCGGCCGCGGAGGATAGGTAGAGGGGCCGTAACGGGATAGTTGGCGGGGAAAAAATCGCGAAATGCGACCAGGTTGACTGGAGCCGTAACAAACAGGAGAGGGACCAGGAGCAGGCTTCCCTGGAAAGAATTCATGAGGGCCGAACGTTCTCATCGTATCAGGCCGGTGCATGCTGGGAAAAGCGGGACCGTTGGTCCGGGGGCGATCGCGGTTTGTTGAGTGAAATATATTGACTAGCGCAAACACAGACAGGGACCAAAGTTAGAGTAAGAGAGGCGGACACCCGCTAGTGTCGTTGTATGTTGTTCGGCCGCAGCCTTCGGGGTACCCAGCGCTCCTCAAAATCCGCCGCGTTAACGACGGCTGGCGGAGGAGGGCGCGTTGAAAAGACAGGAGGGAGAGCTGATGAATTCTGTGCGAGTTCCAACGATCTGGTCAACTCTTCGCGAACGATCTGGTGGATAGCGGAAGCCAGATCACAAGACGATATTGCGTCTACAGCTGTCACCATCGTCACCCCGGCCAAACGTTCGAAGATCTTTGTGATGCGACGCATTTTCAATCTCAAACGTGCGACAGAGCTGGATGACGTCACGAACGGGCTCGAGACTTTCTTTTCCAATAAGGAAATTGTAAATGCCTTCGGCAAACTGTTTAATTAAGTGGTCAACTTTGTCCTCTTCTGTCATGACAGGAGAGACGACCTTGCATCACCAGACGATTTCCGCTATGTACTTCGTACACGTCTCCCCGGGAAGCTGAGCTCTGCGCAAATGCTTGTTCAGCCCGCTTCTTCTTCGCAACTCAGTCATCGAAGCAGTTCTTGAGTTTCTCTACAAAGCGGTCCCATATCGTATGAGAATCCTTGCGGTTGTCTTACCACGTTTTGGCCGTGTCAGTTAAGGAAAACACGGCGTTAGCAAGTCGGGTGGAAGCTTTCCACTTATTATAGCGACTCACCCGTCGGTAGCGGGTGAGCCACTCATCGACGTCGTCGCTGGATGAGCCCGCGAACGACCGTGGCTCCCGGTAATGATGCCACGAACTGCTGGGTATAGACCTCGGAGCGTCGCCGTCCAGGGACATCATGGGCACAGAAGGCGGCAGACCAGCAATGCGACTGCTCCGGCAAAGGTGAAGCTGGACATTCGACTTCGGGGGAATTGTATACCCGGCACCTTCCACCAAGCTGTTACGACAAGGAGTTTATTCAGGCCACGAAAGGCGACTCAAAACAAGCTGGCTCCGCTTGCCGAGGACGAGACGCATTCACCTCGTTATCCTCATCTTCTATGTAGGGAGCGATGGCGACCAAATACAATAGGCACCGTCTCTTCATGGGCGTCAGTATTATTATTGTTATTGATTCACTGTTTGGATAATACATGGTACTACAACTGGGCCAGAGCTACGGAAGGTGACCAATACACCTCAAGTCGCCCCAGAAGTTCTGAGCGCAACATCAGTAGTATTCAGTGCACGATAAATGTTCACTATTACACGTATACTTTGTACATTGTAGTTACATTTCAGTTACATTCTAGTAACGTTATTCAAAAAAGGACAAGAGAAAGAGCACATGTTATCGCTGACACTGTTCCTGATCAGTTAAACAATCAAAACGCATATAGTTGTAACACCGCTGGCCCCATACGTGTGTTATTCATTTCTATTAGGCACGATATTCACAGTAATTATAAATTTTTGTGTTTGAAATTTCGAAAAGTTGCGCATGTTCTTAGGTCTTCAAGGTTGATGTGTGGGTAGCCATTACATGAATTTGAGGATATTGTGAGTGATCGTGATTACCAACTGGGGCGAGATCGCGAAACCCCCGTGCCACATATCCCGTGCCTGGTGCGTTTCACTTACTTTCATAAAACAAACAGAGCGAATGTTGCGGGGCCGGGCATATCTGTGTTCATAGTTGTTTAGCATCCTTGTAGTCAAGAGGGTCCGGGGAGGGGGGAAAGGGTGAGTGCGCTGGCTGCATATTTCTGTGAGTTTTCATCATGGCATTTCAACTGGCGCTGATTTTATGCAATACTACTTGTATTATCGGCAGTGAGCTATTTTCGCTGCTTTCAACTTTCACCTGAGAGTGTTTGCTAGCAGTGGTTTCTTAGTTACCTCCTACATGAATGGTCACAACACATGCTTTTCTTGGCTTAGAATTTCCGGCTGTTCTTTCCCTAACCATCTTACCAACACGTCGTATCATCCATATTTTTAAAGCATTAAATGCTTTTAAGTGAAATCATCGGAACCTCAGGTGAATACCGTTAGATGATGAAGGAGAACATGAGGCCTATACAGAAGAACAGCGTGGGCCTCAACATGGAGATTGGTATGAAATTTAGCAATTTTTGAATGTTTGCTCGAACATCTTATTTGCGAGAAACTTACGTTTATGGTCATGGGCGATGTGATCATCAACTTACTCTGCGACGACTGTAGCACCCGTGAATTCAACAATATTGTTTTTTTTCCTATGCACGTTGTAACCACATAACTCTGCCTACCAGACTGACTACTCAGACAGCCACATTATTGGACGTTTGTATTACTAGCCAGGTGTCTTCAGGACCCGGGTCTGGTGTACTCAGTAGTGATATTAGCGATCATTTACCCATATTCTGTTTTATTCCTGTTAAGCGAAACGCACCTTCTATTAATAGAGTCGGTTACAGATTTAGAGAAATTCATGACGTCACACTATCCAAATTTAAATCACTAATTGACATTCAATGCTGGGACGTTATATACGAAATTCAGGATGTAAATATGGCTTATGCTGTATTTATCAAGGACTTTCTAAAATGCTACAACGAAGCTCCTCCTCTCAATGAAAAAAAAATCCCAAGAAAGTTACGAAACCCTGGATGACCAAATCCTTCAATATCCGCAAGAAATATAAAATTTATAACGAATTTGTTTAAACGCGTGATATAACACAGTTTAAGGAATTCAAGGCTTTCAGAAACAAGCTTAACACCGACCTTAAATACACCAATACCAATTACTGTCCAGCGTTTCTCCAAAATACGCGAAAATTACAGGGAAGTCTGGAGAGAACTCGGCGACTTACTTGATAACACGGTGCCGTGCAATATTGATAAAATAGTCATCCCTTATGGAAAACGTATTGGTTTTGACTTAGCAACAGCTATGAATGAGTTTTTTATGATTGTAGCCGATTCTATTGTTTATGAGCCTGACCATTATACCACATATCAAAACGTCATCACGTCCATATCGAATTCGTTAACGCTTACCCCAGCTACGCCTAATGAGGTGACATGTTCATTCATAACATTAAAAACAACGTATCAGCTGGATACGATGGCATAATGCCTATCCTCATAAATTAAGTGTGCGCGACCAGTGAGAAGTTATAGCTCATATCATAAATCTGATGTTCACAACTGGTGTATTTCTGGACGCCCTGAAGGTTGCTAGAGTTAGTCCGATTTACAAAGGTGGCGGCAGAAGCGAAATTACTAATTAGAGACCCATTTCTGTTCTGCCCATTTTGTCTAAAATATTTGAAGGCGCCATTAACCGCAGGCTACAAAATTTCTTCGCCAAATATAACATCATAAATATTTTTCAGTACGTGTTCTTGAAGAACAAGTCTACAGAAATAGTGCTGCTAACAATTAAAGACAAATTCATAGATAATATTGAAGCGAGAAAATACACGTTTGGTTTCTTTCTAGACTTTAGAAAAGCTTTTGACCGCGTTCATTATACTATTCTCCTCTATAAGTTAAATTGTTACGTTATGCGTGGAAATTCTTCAGGCCTGGTTTCTAGTTATTTAGGTAACCGTTTTCTGTATGTCCAGATTAGCTCACAAAATTCAGAGAAGCTCCCCATCACACAAAGTGTGCCACAGGACTCAATCTTATGGCCGCTCCTATATATAACTTACATTATTTATATATGTAATGCAACAGATTCAATAGACATCTTAATGTATGCTGATGACAAAAACATTTTTTTCAGTGAAAGAACTCTGTGCACACTTGAAGGCAAGAAAATTCATACTTAAATAACCTTCACTCCTGGCTGCAGGCAAACAGACTGTCATTAAATATTTCGAAGAGGCACTACATTATTTTGAGACCTATTAACACTATAGAACGACATCTTGTTAATATCTAATATGCTGAAAATACGATTGAAAGAGTTTCCAGTCACAAATTTCTTGGTTTTTGGCTTTGTGAGCCACTGTCTTAGAATACACATATTTAGAAACTTGCTTCCAGTCTGAGCAGAACAGTTGGCTGCCTTTACCGACTGACTGGCATCATACCTACGTGGCTAAAGATATCAATGTATTATGCACAGTTTTACTCCAAAATCTGTTACTGAATTCTCGTCTGGGGAACTACAACTTCCGGCAATTACGAAAAATTAATTACGATGCAAAAGAAAGCACTGATAGCAATTCAAGGGTATCACGGTCAACCACAATACCTCCGATCAATGCCACTGTTCATCAAACACAGCATACTGAACGCAGATCAGGTATACTTTTTCATTTATTTTTTCCCTAAAGGCCCGAAGGTATTACATAAGGGGGGAGCAAAATCAAGGTCAAAAGAGAAAGAATAAATTGTAAATTGACAAAAGAGAACAATAACAAAACAAAAAAAGAGTATGTAACAGTTAAATGATCTTGTCACGCGTATACAATGCAAAGTAAAATTCACGGGTTTTAAACAGGATATATATATATATATATATATATATATATATATATATATATATATATATATATATATATATATATATATATATATATATATATATATATATATATATATAAAACACTCAATTAATGCAAGAGAAAATTATAGTGAAAAAGGCATCACACACAGAGAGAGAGAGAGAAACAACTTTATTGTAACACCAGTCAATGAACGCCAGGAGAGAAGTCCATCTCCCCTGTCGGCCCTAGCCGTCGGCCGGGATCCCTTGGGATACAGCAGCAGCAAGGGCTTGACCGATGATGTCTTGCTGGACGTTGGGGTCTGGGCTGCGGAGCAAAGCCTCCCAGGATTCTATAGTGCGTGAGCTATCATATTTAGCCGGGCACGTCCACAGCATGTGGACCAAATTTGCTGGCTGATCGAAAAATTTGCACTTTGACCTGAATACTGTAGGATGCCACTTGCTGTAGAGTACTGGGTTGGGAAAAACCCCTGTCTGTAATTTCCTCCAAAGAACCTCCTCTTTTTTATTGAGCGTTTTGTCCGCTCCCGGATAAATCTGACGATTTAGTCTGTAATACTGTGTGATTTCCTGGTATGCGCGCATATCCTCTGTGCTGTTTGTACTTCCAGAGATTTGGGAGGTCACAGGGGTCGACCGGTAAGTGAGACCTCGGGCGACCGAATGAGCCTCCTTGTTCCCTTTAAGTCCTTGGTGAGCTGGTGCCCAAACGAGCAGAACCAGTTCTCTGGGTCCTCCTTCCCTGCTTAATATACGGATGGCAGTCTCCGTCACCCTCCCCGATTCGTAATTTCTCACAGCGTTTTTTGAATCGCTAATGACCACCTTGACCCCTCCTTGGCTGGCGGCTAAGGCTATCGCCACTTCCTCAGCTTCTACTGTCTTGACACCACTGACTGTGCAGCACGCCACCGGGGTTCCGTCTTCCTTAACCGCCACAGCTGCGTGTGCGGCTTTGCTCTCATATATTGCAGCGTCCGTATACAGGACGTCCTGTCGACCTGTATACCTAGCATGTAATGCTTCTGACCTGTCTTTGCGCCTGCCTTCGTGAAAGGCGGGGTGCATGTTTCTGGGCAGCGGAGGGATTTTAATCTTGTCCCTGATTTGTCGTGGTATGTCTCGTGAGCGGGCATGTTCATGCTTGGGCTCGTAGCCCAATCTCTCTAAAATTTTCCTCCCCGTTTCAGAACCGAGTAGCCTTTGATGCTGAGCGGTAAGGGCAGCCTCAATGAGCTCCGCGAGAGTGTTGGAGACCCCTAGCTTCATAAGTCTCTCGGTGGATGTGTTCGGGGGTAGGCCGAGTGCGACCTTGACACTTTTCCTGATAATGATTTCGAGCTTGTTCCGTTCCGCTCCGTTGAGTTTCAGGTAGGGTGCCACGTACACTATCCTACTGATTACGAAGGCTAGCACGAGTCTCAAGAGATTCGCCTCCTTCATCCCAGCGTGCCTGTTCGCTATTCTTCTGATAAGGCGACACGTCTGATTTGCACTAGCTTCTAACCTAGCAAGCGTTTCATGATTCTTCCGATTCGCCTGAATCCTTAGCCCGAGGAGGCGGATACTGTCAACCGCGGGGATCTCTCCGCCATCGACATACAGGTGGATGTCTGCCTCGTGCTTTTGGTGAAGCCGCCGTTTTCCAGGGGGCATCAGGAACAGTGCTTCCGACTTTTCGGCCGAGCATTTAAGTCCCTTGGGTTTCAGGTACTCTTCAATGATGTCAATTGCTTTTTGCAGAGAGCTTTCAATTTGTCCGTCACTCCCCTTATTTATCCATAATGTTATGTCATCCGCGTATATTGTGTGGTTTAAATTCTCAATGTCCGCCAGCAGTTCGGGGAGTCTCAACATCGCAATGTTGAAGAGGGTCGGTGATAACACCGAGCCTTGCGGCGTTCCTGTGTTACCAAGTATAATGTCCTCGATGGAGTCGTCCCCTATCTTGAGAGTGGCTTTCCTGTTCGTAAGAAAGTCCTTGATGTAACTATACACTCTCTTACCTACATTTAGTGAGTTCAGATTCTCTAAGATCGACACGTGCCTCACGTTGTCAAATGCCTTTGCCACATCCAACCCCACAATCACTTTCGTGTCTCGGGTTTGCTTGTCTATAATTTGGTCCTGGAGTTGCAGCATCACGTCGCATGCCGACAGCTTTGGTCGGAAGCCGATCATGGTGTCTGGGTATAGCCCATTGTCCTCTATGTACCTACTGAGCCGCGTCTGAACGACATGTTCCATAAGCTTACCCACGCAGGAGGTGAGCGATATCGGCCTGAGGTTCTCGAGGCCCAGTTTCTTCCCCGACTTGGGAATGAAAATGAGATTTGCGAGTTTCCACTCCTGTGGTATCGTCCCTTTCTACCAGCACTCCTGCATGTACGTTGCGATGTTGGCGATGGACCTGTCGTCTAAATTACGAAGCATTCTGTTGCTCACTCTATCCGGCCCCGCTGCTGACTTAGTCCGCAGGCGATTAATCTCCGCTCTGACTTCTGCCAGGGAGAGCGGGGCGTCTAATTCCGAATTCTCTCCTCCTTCATAGTCCGGGAGGGGTTCGGGTCCGGTGGGATTTAGGTACCTGTTGCGAACTTCTTCTAATTGTTCCTTCTTAGTGCCTTCAAACTGATGCACCAGTCTTTCCAGCTGTTGTTTGGACGCTGACTTTGTGCTATCCGGATCTAAGAGGTGGCGAAGAAGTCGCCACGTTCGTGCGGTACTCATATTCGTCTCCATCTGATCGCAGACGTTCCCCCAATTCTGCTTCGTGAGTGCGATTGCGTGCTCTTCAATTTCTCTGTTTATAGCCGCTATCTGTTTCCTGATATTCCGATCCCATCTCCTTTGTCGAAGTCGATCCTCCAACCCTTTCTTTTTCCTCCAGAGATTTATTAATCTCCTGTCTACGGCTTCATTGTCCCCCTCGATTTCCACCGCTTCGGTGGCCTCTTTAGCAGACCGTATCACCCCATCGCTCCATTCCGCAATGTCAGAGACGGGAGCCGGGTTGTCCCTGAGCAGGTGCTGCATTAGGCTTAAGCGCTATTCTAAGCTCCTCAATTTGCTTGCTCATCGCTGCGAGCTGTGCCTTAAGCAATCAATTTTCTTCCTTAATCTGGAAGATTTCTTAATCGCGTGTATCCTGGGAGGCTTCGCTCACCCAACCCACCTTTCGGCTCGGAGACTTGGGCCTCGCTGGGTTGTTGACGACAGCGCCTCCGGAGGGGCCCGCAGTCCCGGGTTGGGCCTTCTTTTGCTTCTCCGCTTCCCGCAGATTCGGTAGACGCGGGAAGGACTCTGATCTCCCTCTCGACTCGCTCTGGTTTCCTGACTGACCCCTGGATCTCCCTTGATGCTTTTCGAACCGGCTCCTTCCTACTTCGGTCTCCTTCGCCTTCCGCGCTTCCTCTTCCATGACTTTCATAGCCAGCTTGGCCTCCCATTGCCTCTTCTTTATCGTATAAGGGGTCCTGAAAGCTTCCTTGCATTTCCGGTCTGCTGTCAAGTGACCTTTGCCGCACAATTTACACTTGGGCTCGCATACGTGATCCTCGGGTGGGGCTATGATTCCGCATCCCAGACACTTGGGCGCTGACACATACGTCCGATCTGTGTCCTAGCTCGCCACAGCGGTAGCACACCTCGTACCGCTTCTTGTAGAGCACGCACTTTAGGGGTACGTCGTAACAGTACACCCACCTCGGCACTGTCTCGTGTTTGAAGATGACGATCGCCGAACTGGAGTTGCCCATCTTCCTAACGCCAAGTATCGGGGGGTTCCTCGGGTTACCGAAGGCCTCTGTCAGTTCCTCTATGGTCAGTTTCGGGTCGATGCCGTGCACCACACCCCGCCCGCAGTCCTCGTGCGGCGCCAGGTACGCTGTGACTTCGTACTCGTCGTCGTCGATATGGATAGACTTAATCTTGGTCACCTTCCAGACAGTGTCCATGTCTGGGGTGCTGAAAATCAGGGTGCCTTGTTTGTCGTTATGAATCAGCACGTCCTTGTCCTGCCCTTTGACCCATGGAATTTGCGCTGCCATACGCACCGCCGCACTCAACCTCGTAGTCGGAACTTTCGCGAGCGCCAGCCCATTCTTCGGCCGAATAATTATCTTGTAGTCATTAGCTGGCAAACGCGGAAGGTACGACGCAATTGAGCGCTCCGCGTTCTTCTGCCCCAGCTTTTTATATGCGGCGTTCGCCTCCGCCGCTATCTTTCTGCCCTCTCCGGATTCGGCTCCGCGTTCCAATCTGGCGTCTCCATCTTTGCCTCCTCGCCGTTCGCCTCTCGTGAGGTCGTGTGCAGTTCTTTAACATGTTTTCCCACTTTAGTGATCCAATCCGAGGTTCTCAATTCTTCGGGTGTAATCTCCGTACCCTCTACGGTCACCTCCATGGTCATGCAACGGCGTTTCGAAGCGAGCGCCGGGGGCTTCGGCTGTCGCCGAGCCGCCGCGTTCGTTTACCGCTAGCGGTAGGCTTAGCTAGGCGGGAAACATGGTCGACACAAAAAGACCATAAAATGTTCAAACGTCCACTCACGCTCATGAAAATGTCACCCAGATGACCCTTGTGACTTTCCACAGGTGATGGCAAACAATTATTCCATGAATCGGCACAATTTCCACCAGACAAACCAACTTTCCACGGAACCGACGTGAGTCACGTCCGCACTCCCTGGCCCCCTGGTGGCCTCCCTCACACAGAAAAGAAGTAAAAATAAGTAAAAATAATCAGCTGTTCAAAGTGGCGAATTGAATATGGCAGGAACCTTTTGCCCTCATGAAAAATGGCTGTTTAGTTTATCCCGGAATGATTTGCGGTTAGTGCATGATGCGATGGTATTTGGCATGCCATTCCATAGTGCTATCGCGTCCGGAAAAAATGATGACTTTAGAGCTAAGGTGTGACAGTTTATTTATTTATTTATTTATTCAAAATACCCTCAAAGGCCCTCATTTGAGGTTATTACATGGGGGGGGGGGGAGTAAGTACAAAGCATTGTTATAAGGTTAAAGATATTGCACTAAAATAAAATAGAAATCACAAAATATTATTCATAAATAGGCATTCACAGAAAGGGTCGCAACAATGCACATAACAGCAAAATTTGAGCATAAATAACAGCACCGCTAGAAAAAGAAAAAGACAACACTGGAAAAGGTGCGCTGAAGTACAAAAAAAATATAAAATAAAAAGAAGACAAGGCGGAAGAAAAGAACGCTAAAAAAATACCTTTTTAGTTGTTGAAACATGAGTGCATAAGATGTTGGAATTTATTTAGATCAGATTCAGTGGCAATTTCTGATGGCAAAGCGTTCCATTCGGTTATTGTGCGTGGTAAAAAAGAATAGGCATAATGGAAAGACTGGCAGTTAATGCGTTTAACTTTGTAAGGATGATCGCGACGTGGAAAGATAACTGGCGGTGGCTGAAAGAATTCATCATGAAGGGAAGGATGGTGATAAAGCTTGTGGAAAAGTGACAGACGGGAAATTTTTCGGCGCAGTGCTAAGTTATCTAACTCGGCTTTAGTCTTCAATGAGGTGACGCTGGTGTAACATGAATAATCAGAAAAGATGAATCGCGCAGCACGGTTTTGCAGGGCTTCGATGTTACTGATGATATAATTCTGATGAGGATCCCAAATGGCAGACGCGTATTCGAGTTTCGGACGGATTAATGTGGTGTACGCTAGTTTTTTTACATGTGTCGCGGCCTCTTTTAAATTATGTTTGAGAAGTCCGAAAGTACGGTTAGCGGAGGCAAGAGTGAGATTAATATGATAATTCCATGATAAGTCGGATTGTAGGTTAATGCCAAGATACTTGTAACTTGTGGTGAATTCTACACTATTGTTATCAAGAAAGTAGCCGGTAGGAATACTTGGCTTGTTAGTGAAAGACATGAGCTTAGTTTTGGAAAGATTTAAAGGCATTAACCAATTAGAAAACCATGTGCTTATCGCTTCAAGGTCAGACTGCAGTGGCTGGCAGTCAGTGTTACAGGTTATACGTCGATAAAGCACACAATCGTCAGCAAATAGTTTGATTCTGGACGTCACGCAATTGGGTAAGTCATTAATATAGATAAGGAAAAGTAAAGGTCCCAGTACACTGCCTTGTGGAACTCCAGACGTAACATTAGCGTAACATGAGTTAGAGTTGTTAACTGATGTGAACTGAATTCTAGATGAGAGAAAATCTGCTATCCATGCAATAATATTAGGGTGAATGTTCAGTTGGGAAAGTTTAAGCAACAACCTTTGGTGTGGAACGCGATCAAATGGTTTAGAAAAATCTAAAAATATCGCGTCAACTTGTAAACCAGCTTCAATCAGTGCATGAATATCGTTAATAAAACCGGCAAGTTGGGTGTCGCATGAGTAGCCCTTGCGAAAACCGTGCTGATGATCGAAGATAATGTTATGATCTTCAAGGTAGTTGATGACCTGAGTATGTATAATATGCTCGAGTAATTTACAAACTGTACTTGTTAAGGAGATGGGACGATAGTTAAGCGGAGAAGCACGATCACCTGATTTGAAAATGGGTATTATCTTAGCTATGCGCCAGTCGTTAGGAATGGTGCCAGTTGATAGCGACTGGGAAAATAATGCGGTTAACATGGAACAAATGCTATGTGATGTATTCCTTAAAATTTTATTATTGAAGCCCATATGATCAGCGCTAGAAGATGTTTTGAGATTATTTAGTAGAGATAAAACACCAGGCTCACTGATGACTATCTCGTCCATAGTTAGTTCCACTAGTGCGCTTAATGTAGGCAAGGATGTAATGTCTTCATCTGTGAACACAGTTACAAACGCATCGTTAAGAAGTTGAGCGCACTCTGAATCAGGGATGGGAACACCAACAGAATCTGTAAAAGTGATGTCAGGTCGAATTACTGGGTTTACCACACGACAAAAACGGCGAATATTATTTTTCAGCATGGAAGACAAGTCATGAGAAAAAAAGTTGCGCCGAGTAGATTTTAATAGTGCCTTATAATCCTTTTCACATTCTCTGTATTTGTCATGTGAACTCACAAGACCATTGATGCTATGGTCATGGCTTAGCGGCTAGACGTCCTGTGCGAGTGTTGCAGCTTTTCGTGTCTCGTGGTGCGTGGTTGATAGTAGCAATGATGAAGAAGACAGAGGCGAGGTATGATGCGGCGTGACTGGAGTGAAGGGATGGCCAGGGAGTCTTTCAGCGCGGTGATACTGGTTTTCCTTGAATAGCAAGATGATATAAATCGGACGGCGCGATTCTGTATGGCTTCAAGGTCAGCGGCGAGGTATGCTTGTGATGGGTGCCAAATGTATGAGGCATATTCTAGTTTTGGGCGAATGAATGTCATATGTGCTAGTTTTTTTTATGTCGGGGGATGCAGCATTCAAGTTACGGCGCAGGTACCCGAGTGTGCGAGAGGCTGCAGCGCAGATGTTTTGAACGTGAGTTACCCATGATAGCGATGCATGGCGTTAGATGGAGGCCAAGATATCTGTAGGATAATGCGGGATCAATAGAAAATGAGCCAATACTGTATTGATGCAGATTCACGGTGCGTTTTCTGGTGAACGACATGGATTTGCATTTGTTAATGTTTAAGGAGAGGAGAGATTTATTGCACCAAGAGGAGAGTGTGTCAAGATCGGACTGAAGCAAAGAAGAATCGTTGGTTGTCCTAATCAATCTGTATATGACGCAATCATCGGCAAAAAGCCATAATTCTGATTTTATATTGCAAATGAGGTCATTAATGTAAATTAGGAATAGTAGTTGCGACAGGCCGGCGCCCTGAGGGACTCCCGATGTTACATTGGAAAAAGGAGAGTGGCTATCATTTGTAGAAGTGAACTGCTTGCGCCCTGAAAGAAAATTTTCGATCCAACGGATTAGGTTGACGGGTATTCCTAGTGATGAAAGTTTTTGAAGTAAATGATTGTGCTGGACCCGATCAAATGCTTTGGAGTCATCGAGGAATATAGCATATATTTGTAGGTTGGCATTCATGGATTCGAGCAAATCGTGTATGAACTCGGCAAGCTGGGTTTCACATGAAACGTGTTTCCTAAAACCGTGCTGGTGCGAATAAAAAAAGTCGTTAGATTCAAGATGTGTCATTAGGTTTGTAGATATAATGTGCTCGAGTAATTTTGATGGCACACTGGTTAGAGAAATAGGACGGTAGTTGGAGGCTAATTTGTGGTCACCGGATTTGTAGACTGGGATGATTTGGGCCATTTTCCAATCATCCGGAACTTCCTCGGAGTGTAAAGACTGAGTAAAGATTAATTGTAGTATCTGAGCCGAAGTCGTTGATGTGTTTTTAGTACTTTACTATTGATATGATTACAGTCTGCTGACGAAGACAGTTTTAGAGAAGCAGTAAGGTTGCTGATACCGTTGGCAAAAACCTGGATCATAGGCATCGCCACTGATGAGGATTCTGGTGAAGTTATGGCGGTATAGTAGCTAACAGGAGAAAATACCGAGACGAAATAGCTGTTCAAAACGCTGGCACACTGATCTGGTTCGACTGGTTCTCCATCAGTTTCCATAAGCGCAGTTTGGTTCAGGCGAGACCTAGGGGATAGAATGCGCCAGAATTTGTTGGGGTTCGACTGTAGGATTCTACGTAGATCGATGGAAAAGAATTTATTTTTTGCAGCAGCTAAGCTTTCAATGTACGTTTTTGTACATTGACAATATCGGTCCCATGTAATAGGGGAGTTAGATTTCTTTGCTGATCGATAGAGGCGCTTTTTCCTGTTTAGGAGACGTTTCAGGCTTACGGTAAACTACTCATTGCTTTGATCAGACTTAATATTTATTTTTGGTATGTATTTGCTTCTGAGGTTCATCAATGCTGTTTTGTATAATTCCCAGTTATGATTAACTGTTCTTGATAGATAAGACTCACAGAAATGCTCAGAAAACCGTGTAAATTCCGCGTTGATGGCATCGAAGTTCGCTTTATTGTAATTGAAGATTATCTTTTCAGAGGTTGATCTAACTTTCAGCAGTAGTGATATGAAAATGTTTAGAAGTGCATGGCAACTGAGTCCAGGAAGAGCCGTTACGCCTTTAATGTTTTCAGTACTGCTCGTCAGCAAGAGATCAAGGGTGTTATTCGCTCTCGTCGGAAGTGTTATGGCTTGATGGGGACTGAAATCAAGGGTTAGATCGAGGAATTGCTTGGGCTCACTGGACTGCGATTTACAAGGTACGCTAAGTAGAGGCCAGTTAATCTGGGGGAAATTATAATCGCCAAATAGAAAATTAGATGATTTGGGAAAGTTGTCCCTGATATACGCTAAACTACGGTAGAGTGAGTTGATGAAAGACGGCCCCTAATCGGGTGGCCGGTAACAATTGCCAATTATAGCTTTCACAGTTGAGGTATGAACACAAACCCATAATATTTCGAGTACATCGTCGTGGTACACTAAGGATGATGACAATGTATTTCTTACAGCTATTAGAACACCGCCCCCTCTACGGTTGCTGCAATCGCGACGATACGTTGTCAAGTTAAGATTAGCGGGAAGGACTTCTTAATGGAGGATATCTTCAGTTAACCAGGTTTCAGTAAGAATGATAATGTGCGCGTCAATGTCGTCGATGAAGCTAAGAAGCTGGTCATGCTTTGGAATTACGCTCCTCCTTCTGATTATTTCAACATATTCACAAAACCCGACTATACGTTTTCATTCCTGACAATTCTTCCACAAAATACCACTTCAGAACGCAAAGAAAGTTGTTGCTAAAATCTGATCCAATTACGGTAAACAGACACTACGCTATCAAGATCCTATAGCCATAGATAATTTGCCGCTACCTCTTGACTTCAATTCTTAAACATTGTGGTCCAATAAGAACCTTAAACATTACTTAATAGGTTGCAACATCCATATTTTATAATATTTCACTCGAGATTTCCGTACAGTTACTGTGTTCATCCTGTGAATCCTTTGTTTGATGATTATCTATTATGATGAGTAAATCTTGGTTGTGTTGCTTGTTCTACGAACTTTATGTAGAAAAGTGTGTGTCGCAAATTGTTTTTTATGCATTAGTGTGTTACAAACTGCATATGCGTGCTCTTTTTTTCCGCTCTTATTATTCAAATAAGATTTTTTCGTTTCTTCTTTTTGCCACTGCATTGCCAACTGTATATGGGTGCTGAGGCCCTTGTAAGGCAAGTCAGCCTTTTGCCTCAGCTCTCCCTTTCCATGAAAAGAAAATAAATTGAATTGAATTGAATTGGAAAAAAAAAGAAGAGCATGAGCTGTAGATGCTCGACTGAATTTTCCCCAAAGGATAAGCTGACAATTTAACGCGCCATCTTCCAATCATGATTAATTTGCTGCCGCCTTATTTGGTGCACAGCATCTAAAACAAGCCTCAATATGATACTCGACCTTGAAAAGAAGGCAGTCAGACTTAACGCTAGCGCGTGTTAACGTGCTGATACGGGAAGTTCATTTTTGCGATATGGGATCATTCGCGTGCATGCAAAGTTTGAATATTGTTTACTGCAGCCACTCTGTTTTCAAATGTCACCTTTCTTGGAAGAGGCGAGGGTAAGGTGGAGTGCGAAGTTCTTGACGCTAATCACATAAATATGCAAGGAGATAATTGTATGAGCACTTCGTCTGTCACGTTGATCCAGAAAGAAATGTTTCTTTTCCCACCGGCACTAGCACCGTGGTTATTTCGCAAGCATCGCTGTTTTAGTGTTTTTTGCGTCGTTCTGCGCATGCTCGAAATGTTTTCCTGGGACACGTGCTTTTTTCAATAAGGCACAGTTTTTAGTGCAGCTGCTGTGTGTGCTTCGTTTCTTTTCCCACCGGCACTAGCGCCGTGGTTATTTCGCAAGCATCGCTGTTTTAGTGTTTTTTGCGTCGTTCTGCGCATGCTCTAAATGTTTTCCTGGGACACGTGCTTTTTTCAATAAGGCACAGTTTTTAGTGCAGCTGCTGTGTGTGCTTCGTCTCTCTTAGTCAACGTCTTTTGGCTGGTTTATTTTTCAAGAAAGTGAAACTTTGTGAAGTTACGTGAGACCTACACAAAAACGCTAATTAAGGAACGCCAAAACCTAACACAAAGCCACAATTACGAGTATTAAAAGGAAGTGAATTTCGCTTCCCATGCTGTGCATCGTTCTTCGGTTCTCATACTGTGCATCAGTACTTAAGTCAATGAATTACTTCTTTGACTTAAATATCGCTACCTTCGCGCGAAGAACCCACGGCGATTTAATGGGTAGCTTCAAATAATTAATTAATCAAATGATCAATCAATTCATCAATCAATCCCGTTTATTCAGCTTCGCATAGTCATGCATGGGTGCGTGCAAAAGAGGATCACAACAGCCGCCGCTCTTACCCAGGAGAGCATAAAGTACAAAAATTAAACATTGCCATATTATTTGGCTGAGAAATGAATAGTTGGCACAGAACACGATTAATAATTTTTTGTTCAACTCAAGTAATTCTGCGGCAGGTAACATATGCATCAATGCGTTGCAGACCTACAGTTCAAAGAAAACTGTTCGTTAATGCAAATTTATGGCATATTTAAAAAGAGAAGAAACGGAATGCGTGCAAACGTAGTTAAATAAACACATTGAACCTAGCACCCCCCTTTCTTTTTCATTTTATTAACACTAGGTATTAGCACGCCACGCTGGCTCACTGGAATTCAGCAGTGATGATTATAGGTCGTGTGTTTGACTCCCTGGCCGTGGCGACCGTATCTCGACAGAGGAGAAATACAAAACCTAATGTGTCCTGTGGGATTTCGGAGGAAGTTAAAACACGCTGTGTGGTATAAATAAATCGATAAGCCTCCACTACGGCGTATGAACGATAAATGTCACAATTTTAAGATTTTATTTGTGATGGGCTACGCTCAGCACAGTTAGTAACGTATAGCTAACGCCCTTAGTTTTTGACTTTTATTTTTTCTAAGATCCGTTTGGTGAAAATCGGCCCTTATTTTTTAATTTTTCTGAGGAAATTCGACTCCAAGTCGGGTTATTCGGTACAAATTTCAATATTCTCGGTTTTTTTGGGTCCTTTTTCTTGTAGCAAAAAAAGAATACTCTTAGTGCTTATTTTTGTGCGAGAGACAAGCTGCCAAAAATTTTGCTCCGCCCTTCACAAACAGCATAAAAAACAGGTTGAACAAAATATCACAAATTAGATTTTCTCTCAGCTGTTGAAATTGTTTCCTAGTGTAAACTGTCAATCTCTTACGCAATAGTTCGCGTTGATGCAAGAACTCTCTGCTTTTCACATTGCGAAAACATTGATTTAACATCAGTGAAGGTATTCTACACTCTAAAGAGCCCTGCAGCAAGACGTTGTTAGTGTAGACCACGCTTGATACACGATGCCGAATAAATGCACGGTCAGTACCCATGTTTTAAGTCTCGCTTCTGAGGGATACAATTTGAACATATCCTGAAATTCAGTCACGTCGTGGATGATCGTGCAAGAGGACCGGCGCCATTCCCCAACGCATTAAAAAGTCGATGGAATTGCGTAACCAGGCCTGGGGTGCGGCCTTAGCTCGGTGACCAGAACCGACAAAGCACTCCCACACCAGAGCAGGATTTGGCCACCCTGGTGTGGTACTTGGCCACAACTGTCTATGTTCAAGCCAATTAACCCTCGGCTCTCAGCCCCCAGCAACTGCGGAGCAACTGGCCAAGGCGGTGGTCAGACCTGTGGCGCTGCGGAGGGTGCTAAGAATATCTGGCTTCGGATAGGCCGACCCTGGAATCTGAACCTAGCAACATTCAACGCTATAACCTTATCTAGTGAGGCTAGCCTAGCAGTGCTGTTCGAAGAACTAGCGGGCATTAAATGTGATGTCATAGGGCTTAGTGAAGTTAGGAGGATAGGTGAGGTGTATACAGTACTAAAGGACGGGCACATACCGTGCTCTCGCGGATTAGTGGATAGACGAGAACTAAGTGTGGGATTCCTCATTAAGCAGGATATATTCTACAACGTAGGGGAGTTTTATGGTATTAACGAGAGAATGGCAGCTATCGTAATTAGGCCCATTAGGAGGTACAAGCTGAATGCGGTGCGGGCCAACGGGCCTACAACCAGCCATGGTGACCAGACCGTTGATAGTTACTATGGAGGCGTGGAATCGGCAATGAACAAAGTAATATCACAATACACTGTACTCAAGGGTGACTTCAATGCGAAGGTGGGCAAGAAACTCGCTGGCGACCACGCGTTAGGTGGCTATGTGATAGGTTGTAGGAATAGCAGGGGAGAGTTATTAGTAACATTTGCAGATAGAAATAATTTACGGATCATGAATACCTTCTTCTGCAAACGAAAGAACAGGAATTGGACCTGGAAGAGCCCCAATGGTGAGACAAGAATTAAATCGACTTCATACTATGCGCTCAACGTGGCATCGTTCACGATGTGGACGTCTTAGGAAAGGTGCGCTGCAGCGACCACAGAATGCTAAGGTCTCGAATTAGTTTAGACTTGAGGAGGGAACGAAAGAAGCTAGTGAAGAAGTCTATTAACGAGTTAGCAATAAGAGGAAAAGTAGAGAAGTTCACGATATCACTGCAGAACAGATATTAAGCCTTAACTGAGGAAGACGATCTCAATGTCCTTACAATGAATGATAACCTGACAGCTATTATTACGGAGTGCGCAGTAAATTTAAGTGGTAGGATGGATCAACAGGACACCGACAAGCTATCTCTCAAGACGAAAGATCTCACCAAGAAATGCCAAAGCATGAGGGCGGCTAACCCTAGAGCCAGGATAGAACTAGCAGAGCTATCGAAGTTAATAACTATGCGCAAGGTAGCCGACATAAGGAAGTTCAATGTGGTGAGGATCGAGCATGCTCTAAAGAAAGGAGGTAGCCTGAAAGCGGTGAAGAGGAAACTTGGTAAAAATCAGATGTATGCGTTAAGAGACAAGTATGGCAACGCTATTAGCAATGTAGTTAAGATAGTTAAAGTATCCGACGAGTTATGCACAAATCTATGCAGTAGCGAATGCAATCAGAGTGTTAATGAGGAAGACAGCAGAACAGAGCAATGCGCCATCCAGCCAGTAACGAAAGAATTAAAGAAAGCCTTGGTGCAATGCACAGGAGAAAAGCAGCTAGTGAAGATCAGGCAACAGCAGATCTGTAGAAGGATGGAGGGGAAATTGGGATAGAAAAACTAGCCTCTTCTGTATACGCAATGCCTTAAGACCTCAGCCATGCCAGAGGCTTGGAAGAACGCAAAAAATATCTTAATTCATATTAAAGGAGACGTCAAGGGCTCGAGAAATTACAGACCGATCAGCTTACTGTCCGTTGCCTACAAGGTAGTTACTAAGGTAATAGCTAATAGAGTCAGAGGAACCTTAAACGTTAATAAACCAAATGATCAGGCAGACATTCGTAAAGAATATTCAACAATAGATCATATCCACACTATCAATCAGGTGACAGAGAAATGCGCAGAATATAACCAACCCATATATATAGCCTTCATTGATTACGAGAAAACATTTGACTCTGTGGAAAACTCAGCTGTCATACAGATATTGTGGAATCAGGGTGCAGAATAGCCTTATTTGAAAATATTGAAAGATATCTATATTAAATGCACAGCTACTATAGTCCTCCATAAAGTCAGCAATAAAATTCCAATAAGGAAGGTCGTCAGGCAAGGAGGTACAATCTCCCCAATGCTATTCTTCGCCAGTTTACAGGAGGTATTCCGAGGCCTGAAATGGGAACAGTTGGGGATTAGAAAAAATGGAGAATAACTAAATAATCTGCGATTAGCTGGTCACATTGTCTTGCTGAGTCACTCAAGAGAGTAATTGCAAAGCACGACAAAGGATTTAGACGGGCAGAGCAAAACGGTGGGTCTAAAATTGAACGCGCAGAAAACCAAAGCAATGTTCAACAGCTTAGCAAGGAAACAACAGTACACAATTCGAAGCGAGGTGCTGGAAGTGGTAAAGAAATACGTCTACTGAGGCAGGTAGTGACAGCTGACCCGGATCACGAGAGGGAAATAACTAGAATGATAAGAATGAGGTGGAGCGCATATGGCAGATTCTCTCAGGTCATGAAAAGCAGTTTACCAATATCCCTTAAGAGAAAAGTGTACAGCAGCTGTATCTTACCGGTAGTCACCTACGGGGGAGAACCGGGGAGGCTAACGAAAGGGTTCAGCTTAAGTTAAGGACAAAGCAGCAGGACATGGAAAGAAAAATGATAGGTGTAACTTCAGAGACCAAGAAGCGAGCAGAGTGGGTGAGGGAACAAACGCGAGTTAATGACATCCTAGTCGAAAGCAAGGGGAAGAAATGGGCTTGGGTTGGGCATGCGATGCGAAGGCAAAAGACCCGCTGGTCCTTAACATTAACAGAGTGGGTTCCAAGAGAAGGCAAGCGTAGCAGGGGACAGCAGAAGGTTAGGTGGGCAGATGAGATTAAGAAGTTCGCAGGCATAGGGTGGGGGCAGCTTGCAAACGACCGGGTTAGTTGGAGAGATATGGGGGAGGCCTTTGCCCTACAGTGGGTGTAGTCAGGCTGATGATGACGATGATGATGATGATGATTGGAGACAAGCGTTAAAGGGCAACTCCGGCAAGTTTATGCCCTTGCTGAGTTCATGGTTGATTTATGTTTGTGGTAGATTTCTCATCCCTGTACGCCACTTCGTATTTTGCACTACGCAACCAATATCTTTAAATGAGCAAAATTCGTAAATCGAATTCTGAACTCTGCGCGAAGCCCGGAGAGCTGCTTTACGTGACGTCAGTGATGACGACACTGGTTTCCTAGCGAGCCGCATGCGCCTGCTGCCGCCCTGCCGCGCTGCGCGAAAATCGAATCGCTGTGAGAGCACCATGTGCCGGAGAGACAATCGAAAACTGGCGATTCTTCCTCCATGTCATCAGGCAACGTTCACTAGCTGGCAATGATTCGATAACAAATTTTAGCTCAAGCGATTTCTCCTTGCCGACGACCCGCCTGAGTGAACCCTGAGTGAACGCACCGCGTCCCGCTTCGACACGAATGTGCACAATGTGCCCTCACATCAATTTCAGATTATGAATGGCGAACGTACACATTAATAAACCCTACCCTGCATTTACAGCTTCACACGCGGTGAATGCCAGCCGTTGCTAAGAGACGAAAAGCAATGCTGTCGGCAGATCTCGGCTATGCGCAATCTTCTGCCCAGCATCGCTTGCATCTGTCACCACCAGCTGCTCCCAGTGTTGTGCCTTCACCGCGAGATGGTAGACATAAACTGAGGCCGCAGGAAGCATGTTTTCTAAACTATTTGAAGACATTGATGCTCTCTGACACTTTCATGCAAGTGGCCTATCTCGAAAAAAAGTTTCGAAAAACGTAAATTTTGTCGAAAGTACTGGATCGATGTACCAAAAAGTGAAAGTCTGCACACTATGCTTTATTGCGAGAACTCTGCAAAGCACTTACCACCTTCAAGCTATTTTCACAGGTAACACGGAAATAACGTTTTTCAGCGACACGCGTGCACCGCAAACAATCGACACTGGTCGTACATGGGGGTTTCTAATGATTTCTTCTTATGCCATAAAATTTGTGAGTCTGAAAAACTTCTTTTTTCGCAACACACGTTTTTTACGATTTATGATTTTAAATGCTTTTAAAAAACAAGTACTCCTTTCCTGGTGTTTCTGCGGTGAAAGCGGCACGGTCGAAAAAATGTTTTTTGGCTGCGTCCTTATTGCTACTTAATCCCTTTTCCTAACGGCGACTTTTATACAGACGCCTTGTTCTTTCAAAGACGGGTTTGCTCGCGGCGTTTCCGCGAACGCAGTATGTCGACGATAAGGCAGCGATGGGCATCTTGATGCCAAGCATGCTTTAGTGATGGGCACAGGGCTGATGACTTTGAGTCCATGCAGCGACTAACCAACTGACAAACGTGAAACCTCCATGATATACTCGGAAAGTGGGATTTGGACGCCAAGGTGTATTTCTGGAAAAAAGCATGAAAAAATGTGGGCATTTTCATTTCGGAAAGGAAAGGTGGACTAGAAAAGCGCGCGAATAAAAAAAAAGGGGGGGGGGGGGGGGGAGTATGTCAACATTTGGGAAGCGGCGCTAATTGTCGGTCACACTACACCTCCGAACCCGAGTTGCGCAATATTCTCCCTACATTCTCCTTACGATGCTAAACGACACCAAGGTATTAGGTCGGGCCAGAAACAGGCGGGAACGCGAAATTATCGAAGCCTACGCTATGCATGTTGCTCCGGATAAGCAATGCGTAAGCTCCCCTTCGGTGATGCTAGGGAGAACGGAATTAACCTATCTCAGGAATAGTAATCTTCGGCTGTTGTAAGGGCACGTGTTGATCGTTTTATGTTTTATTTTTATTTTTTTCCTTATAATTTTTCCTATTATTTTTTCCTTCAAATCACTCTTGTCAGCGCCGTGCGTTCTCCCCTCTTCTGTGTATTACATGACGTCATGATGTCTATATACTCATGTTTCTTCAGAGGATAAACAGTTGTTAGGAAGCGCTTGTTCGTGTGTTCGTCCCTTTCCGCATTTTAATAGCGCTCACCAATACCTTCAAGAATGCATTTACAACTAGCCCCAGTAGTAGCTCTTTAGACTAAAACAGAGCGCACAAGAATGTTCAGAATGTGGGGGGGGGGGGGGGGGGGGTATACTTCAGGCGCCGACCAGAACGAGTCGCGCTGCACAAAGCACTCCGGCAAAAACCGCCTTCGCTCTCAAAATTGAGCTCCTCTATCCGTTTTTCAACGCGCCGGCCAGTTACGAAGCTATTGGGGATGCCCCAAAAAGGAGAGAGACTCTGATCCTGCACTGTGGAAGCTTCGCCGTGCGGATATTTAGTAGCCAAAGGCGTGTTAAGTTCCAAGGAAAGAACATTTTTCCACACGCAGAAATGTTCCCGTGCGCTGTGGCTGTCCACTGTTTGCCAGTAAAACAAATGCCCAATAACGCGAAGTTCTTTATAAATGCATGAAACGCACGACGTAGAATAAATGAGGCAGAGAAACAGGACACGTTCTTCGCGTCCATCTGCCTTCGTGAGCTTGCATTAGCGCAATCTTGACCATGTAAAAGGGAAACGAAAAAATAGTTGTGATGCTTGCACTGCACCGGCACAATTTCATTTGTTCAAAACGTAACAATATGAAGTAGTCTGTGTTAGCAGTTATGAGGCACAGACCTGTCAAGGCGCTTCCTTTAAAAGACTTGAGAATCGAGACTACAGAATACAATCCCCATAAATTTCCTTGCAATTATCCCTATTACGCTTTTCATGACGAGGTACGGAATCAATGAGCAAGAAAAACTACGAGAAGAAATTTCGTAATCCTGCTCTTGCCTTTGCTAAATAAAGAGGACTAAAGAAGTATTTTATGTATTTATCATGTGCCGTATGTACAGTGTGTAAAGTATGTATGTATTTATATACAGTAGCGGTGATTTGGTTGGCGCCATGAAGCAAATATACATTTTAGAACAACGCACGGGCTCGGGCTTTCCTGAAAGCATGTGACGGATTTTTAGCTGTTAGCTTACGGGCCTGGGCCAGACTCGGGCGCATTCACTAAATGCCCGCTTTCTATGTTCCCATGGGGTTGATAAACTGAGAGACAGCGATTAGCGGCAGTTTTAAACCATTTACAGGGCGCGAAATTCTCATCTTCGGTAATACGCTATGCAATAAGTTGGGCATGCAACAAATTCAAGACAATACAGACAAAACACGCGATTATACCATTCTGCTTTCCTTAAACCCATTTGATTTGTTTGCAAACCTCTCAGATTCTGAAAGAGTGTCTTAACATCACACTCCTGTTGTATGCCACGGAATCAAGCAGAACAAGAAACTCATTTTACACCTATATTCTAAACAGAAAGAACTTTTTTAACTTAAAATCATAGTCACAAGAACATTTCTGTTTCTGAAGCGCGGTTGTCGCTCTTCTGCTGCTTCGGTCGTCAGCCGGGCCCACACATTCGGCGGGCCGGGCCGGTTAGGTCACAGTTTCCTCGGGCCGAGACAGGTAACGGGAGTGAGTTCCCTATGCATGCCGGGCACTTTCCTGTAATTACGACCCGTGCAGTCCTCGAATACGGATCTTCGGTTACAATCGAACCCAAGTTAATACGGCGTTTCTCTCTCATTTTTCATTTAGAAGGAGCCTCAGATGACCTTAGAGGACGCTACCGGATTTAAAATATGGTTACTTTGATTAGCACCATAATTCAGAACCGCCAAGCACAACATGAGTGGCATGACGATGCTTCATTGCGCGTTCAGAGCGACCCAAGCCTGCTCTAGAACAATTTCCGCAAAGCAGTGTGACATATCTGCTCCCCGCATAAACCTCGCCACTCATGAAAGGATCACTTCAAAATGAGCCCGGGACAGCTCGGCCAAAAGATCGAGCGCACAAATTCCTTAGATTCATTTTCCTCGGCCTACCTTCATAACACTGGTTTTGAGCAGCAGGCCAGCGCAGGAGTTGTTGTTCTAGGCACACAACAGAGACACCCCTTCACCAGGAAAAGCATTCTGTCAGGGATTGTATTATTGCGACCTGGCGCATTAACGCTGCACCATTTAGTTCTTGGTCTCGGAGAGTGTAATGCGAGCCGAGCAGGCCTTCATGCCGATGTAGCCACCGCAAAAATGGCGCAAAACCATGAAGTACGTCGTCACGGTGGCTTCGCTGCCCGTGACAAAATCACGTTAGAGCGAGAGGCAGAAAGAAAGAGTGAGACCGGTTGTTTCTCCCGTCACGAGGAGCGCGATGCGTTGCATATGTCCACGTTGTGCATATAAAAGCTGGACACCCCACGGTCTGCATCGCATCTGCCGCTGCTCCTCCGCTGAACACCAGCTTGTGGTTACGTCTCTCATGGATATGATATCTCAGGTGAGAACTCAATGGTACCGTTTCGGTAGCGTTTCACTATTATAACAATATTATTAGGGGGCAGTGTGGCAGCAATTCCACACACAATTTAATTCAGTTTATTATTTATATTTAAGCCCAGGTTTGGTGCATTACTTCGGCGCAAGTATAGACATGTTTGAAGCTACGAGCAAATTTCCGTTTTATTTTTATTGTAAAATGTTAGCCTTCCGCCCAAGGCAAACAAAAACCGTCAGAAAATTTCATTACATATAAACACCGTTTAGTTTCTCGAAGTTTTCATGCTTTAATGTAATTGTTATGTAAAGAAACTGGGAATGTCTAACGAAAGACCAAAATGGACTGCTTGTAAAATTCCCGATTCCAGACTTCCAGCGTCGTGGTATGGCCAGTCTTTAACTCGTAGCTCAATATTCCCACTTGTGCGCATGTTTAAGAAAATGGGAGTCTTTGACTATAATAAGGCAGCGTCTCTTCCCTGCACGCACTCCTTCCTCTCTTCTTTCATGGCTCCCCAGCTGTCCGCCACGAGATAGACAGTTACTGCCTGCGCCTTTCCTTCTGAAAAATATTCTTCTCTACCCATCTGCAAAGACAGAAGCGGTTTTTGGAGCACAGACAGCGTTCAGCGTCCTAGGCTATTAGCGTTGAACATGTTTGTCGTGTTTTTCAGTTCCCCTGAAAGCCATATATTTTTGTTCTAGTACTTCTGCCGCTACTAAGATGCATGGATTCTGTGTTGTTTAGCAAAACATTAGAGCACCCCATGTGCGTTTTCCGCAAAATTCTAGAGCTGCGCCGGCTATCAGCCTCCGTGTTGAAAAGTTATTCCCATATTCGGTCAGATTAATATAACGAAGATAAAACTAACTGCATTAAAATCCGATTCTAAAGAATCTTTACGACACACAGCCTATAAAAGTCGTGAGAAGTTTTTCAGACAGGTCTGTAAACGCGAATGACTTGATCACACACACTGAAAAGGAAAATACAGACTCTCTGCTCACGCGCAGAACTTCTCGATATAGTGACACCAAAATAGCGTTTGGGTTTGAGGCACACACCTGCGAAATAATCACCTAGATTATTATTTTCTCTTGCTTAGTAGTGTGCTCTTCTGCATGTGCAACAAAGTTGCGTAAAACAGGCAGGTAAAGCCGCTTTCGCAGCGATATTTCTGCAAATGCTTCGGGTAGTTTACGTATTACATCTGCCGTTACAAAAAATGCGACGTTTTCATCGTTGTTAATCCTCCTCCTTCTGCAGTCTGCCTGCCTCTTCCTCTCTATTGTCGCCTTTGTGAGTGCGGGCAATGTCTTCGGCGGCGGCGGCGGCGGCCACCACGGATTCCGGGGCGCAGGGTTCCGGGGCCCCATCTTTGCGGCGGCGGCTACTCCTGGCTTCTCCGCTGCTGGTGCCTCCTATGTGCGTAAATGCTCATCAAGAAAGGGCAACTTGAGCCCCACCTGATGATCCCAGAGAATATTTCTTTACATATATAACAAAGCAGTCAAGACGAATTACACCAGCAAAACCACACATACCATTGTAGTGTTCGATTGCATATTTAAAAATGAAAGATTGAGCGGCAGGCGCACCTTTGTACAATACTACCAGACTGCGAGCCTTTGCTTACATCAGAAGTTTATATGACTTGCCAGCATGTGGGCCGTGAATTGGAAATAGGCAAAGAGAGATAGCATGTACCTTTCATCGCGTTGAGAAGCAGAGATTCTGTCCACCATGGTCGAAGTGCTAAAAACATGGACGCATATATAACCTCAGATATTAAAAAGGAACACAGAATTATACATGGCTTTGCGCAACAGACTTCACATAATCCTAACTTTTAAGAATCAAGTGGTGATAAAGGCGCCGCATTTGTAAGCAACTGCACGTCATGGCGGTGCATAATGTGTGCACACACATATCATTTTCCAGGCATTCAGAAGAATTGTCTGACAGAAGCCTCAATCCCCCTGCATTATATAAAATATCGGTTTCTCGCTATGACTAGCTTGAAGATGTGTAAAAATAGCATCAACGCTTGACGTTGTCTTCTACAAGTGCGAACCAAGACCGGGAAGGGACTCGATCTGCAGCTTCGCCTCCCTGCAAACTTCACAGATATTCTGTACGAAGGCAGAGAACGGGGAGCGTGAGTGTGTCTCCTCGCCTATTCCTAGACGGGACCGATTCCAAGGGCAGTAACAAACCTTATAATCGATACTAGATACTAAACCTTTTATTAATGGGGTGCGAATTAGGTTGCATCACCGGGTAGGAAGAACGTGAAGTGGCATTATACCTCTTCCCAGTGGGCTTTAGCCAAGCTTCAATACCATGCCCATGCTCATTTTAACGAGCGATTACGGAACTTTTGTGCACATTTACACACTCTTTCGAAGTCAGGTTCTTAAAATTGTAGATGCCGATATGAGCTGTGCAGAATAAAACTGTTTCTTGTTTATAAAAAGAGAAGATCTAGGTGCGCTTACAATTTTACTGGCGGTAAGATGTAATCAACAATGGAAGTGCGTAAGGAAGTTTTTCTTCACGCAGGAACTCAACATTGCGGCTCCTTTTTTTCTTTGCTTACCTGCATCGCAACGCTGTGGATTCCAGTAGGAGCCGGATTGCATATGTACATGGCTAATTAATTCAAAACATAAAAAGCGCAACTTGATGAGATATTACGGTGCCAGATAGCAAACTGTTCTAGTCTCGAACAGTTCTAAGTAAAAAGAATCGCGAAAAACGACACCTCTACAAGCTTTGCTTTTTCTGCTATAACCTGCAGTGCAAGAGGAAATCATAACAACTGCCGCATCTCTGTTTATACTTGACCTGTGGAAGATATCGTGTTGTCGACAGGGGTGCCAATGAGACTGCAGCTTTTCATGGTTATCAGGGAACGTACCCACATACCCTTCCTCCCAAAGTGACTCCTTACAAATCCCCTACGAACGTCTCCCATTCAGTGGGGATTTGTTGAACGCCATGGACGAAGAGAACTCAGATTTGGTACCCCACTGAATTTTCCCGATTGACGCTGTTGTCCGCTTGCTCCGATCGTTGGTTTTAAGAACTTTCTCTCTTCGTTTCTACAGCCTCCCCAGCCGTACAGCTTCGGCTATGACACCACTGACGAGTTCGGGACGCGGCTGTACCAGAAGGAGCAGGGAGACGCCAGCAACGCCAAGACCGGCTCGTACGGCTACCGGGACGCCAACGGACTGTTCCGCACAGTGCGCTACGTGGCCGACGCAGGCGGATTCCGTGCCACAGTGGACACCAACGAGCCCGGCACCTCCCCTGGCGCCAGTGCCGATGCTGTGTTTAATGCCAATCCCGTTGCGGCTCCTGCCGTAGCCCCGGGTGCCGGCAGATATGCAGGCGGCCGCTACGGGGGGGCTGGACCCTGGGCATCCGCCTCCGGTGCCGCTGCTGGCGGATACGGAGCCGGCGGTCCCTGGGCAGGATAGGAAAACTTCATATGCTGGGCGAACATCCTGTCAGGCGCTGCATCCTCTAGTCCATACTGGATGTTAATGGCGCGAAAAAAAAGTGTGCAACTTATTCATAATAAAAAAAAATGGTTTGTTTCAGAATGGCAGTTACTAGCGAGTGCTGAACTTTTTGCTACCATATACCTGTTGTTACTCAGCTGAGCCGTAGCATTGAATTCCGGTCCAGAACTGCCAGGAATTTGCAAATAATTCAGACATTGCACCGCATAATACATTAAATGTAGCGACTCGCCGACATGGAAGGGAAATTAGTAGGGATGTCAAGGCAAGTCGGCATATTCATCTCGTCCCTGGAACAACTTGATTCCAAGATTTCTTCATTGCAGTAAACAGAAAACAGTATTGACGCAGCATAAATTTGTAGTAGGAGTTCGAACACCATCGTTTATGGCCTACCAGAAAAACGTAATGAGACTAGCTAAACACCTCGTCCCAGGAAGAACTTGCTTCCATGATTTGTTGAGTGCTGTAAACAGAAAACAGTATTGACGCAGCATGAAATTGTTGTAGGAGTTCGAACGCCATCGTTTATGGCCTAGCAGAAAATCTTAATGAGAAGTTAAACGCTGGAATACATCAATAATAACAAAGAAATTTAAGAATTTCCCTCAAACACTTTTCGATATAATGAATTCACAGTTTTAGAAGGCCGCCACTAAACAGTGTAATGCCAGGTATTTTGAAAGTTGTTTTGAAATGAATGAATGAAGTACTATAATCAGGGTTCAAACTGAAAAACAGCACGCCTTCTGCTAGGGAAGATATTTTCTTTAAACATACTCAAGTTAAACCAGCACGTAAAACACTGACGCCAACAGTAACCAGCCGGGCTTTTCGTGCAGGTTTAACATTAGTATGAACCCTTACGAACTCGCCCAGTTTGCTGCGCTAATTGCTTTCTGGGAAGGTAAGAGGACGGTGGCCTGGAGCGCACGCGTCCGTTTTACGGGCTTAGCTATGATAACGATTTTTGTCGTGATAGACGCCGAGTTTGGTTCTGGACGCTGCCGCTCCGAGCGCTGATTGTCAAGACATGCTTTAAGAGAAGCGGGCGCATCGTCGCAGCAAGTAGTGCCTGCGGTCAGTCCCGTTTGAGATATATCGCGTATGTGTCGCGGGTGCTTTCGTCGCGCTTATGCCAACCTGTGCCGTGGGAATTTCATGGAATGCTTTTGCTCGAAATCTTCGTTTACCTTCGAAATCTTCGTTTGCGCGAAATCTTCGTTTGCTTTGCTTCAATTCTTTATTGCTTGCACCGTGCACAAATGGCTGAGTATTCCTAGGATAGGATAGGATAAAGTTTACTGCTCTAGTTTTTTTACACTTCAGAGTTCAGAGGTTGTCTTCATCTTGCGATGTCTTCGCCCTCTTCAGCTTGTGAAGCCCCTATTCCTTGGCCCCATTGGATCTGGCACCTTGCACGGCATGTTGTACCAGCCTTCGTTGGAAGGCTGGATTGTGGCTGGAAAGCGCTTCCTCCCATTGCTCCCGACACGGTTCTTTCTGATTATGGAAACTATAATTGTCCTTGCACTTCCACGTTGTGTGATACACCGTGGGTCTGCCTCCGCATTTTGTGCACGTGTTTTTGTACTGCGTTGAATACATCTCATTTATTATGAAAAGATTAGCTAGGGTTTCTGTTTGGAGCCTCCTCCATACGACCGCCTCTTCCTGAGTCAGGCTAGAGTGCGGTTCCGGATATCTTTCCCTTACCCCCTGTAGTAATTCGTGATTTCTGAGAAGGTGGGTTTTACGTTTTCTGATGCCCCCTCCGGCCTGAGTGGATGAGAGGCTCGGTTCGTGTAAGCTCGAGTGGTCTCATCGGCCCTGATGTTGCCCCATACTTCCGCATGTCCGGGTAACCAGAAAATAAATTGCCTCGCCTGGTCCTTTTTTTTTTGGAGTCACTTGTGCTAGGACCTGTCTTGCACATTTACTTATCCTTCCTTTCATATAGTTCCTGCACGCCTCTTTCGAGTCCGTAAGGATGGTTAAAGATTTTCTGATCCAGTTGCCTTCGGCGATCGCTAGAGCAACTGCGAGTTCTTCGCCCTCATCAACCGTAACGCTTTTAATTGATGCGATAGCAAATTCTGCGCCCTCCCAGTTGAGTGCTATTGCTGCCATTCTCACGTCTCTTTACTATAACTGGACGCGTCTACATATACTGTATTTTCTTTGACCGCCAGTTCCTGTTCTATGTATTTTGCTCTCGCCTTTCTCCAAGCCGGGTGGAGGTTTGGGTCCATGTTATTGGGGAGCGAACAGACTTTCGTCGTGTGATGTTCTCGGTAATGTCTAGTTCCTTTTCTATTATTTTTTCTAAGTTGTAATCTAACTTTTCTAGGATTCGTCTGCCGATTATTATTTGCGCCAGCCTTTCCTTTTGCGTCTCTAGCTGTGCCTCTTCCAGCTCTTCGAATGTATTGTGAATTCCTAAACTTTCGGTAATTCCACATGGAAACGCATGTTCATTTCACAGGTGCTGCAGCTCACAAGCGATGACAGCAGCGTTCTATATATAGCTGCGTGGATTTCTCGTGTACTGCAGATAAAGAATGCGCAAATTGGACAACACAAACAGTGGTCGCAAGTGAAACATCCCATCTCTCGTGTCAAAAGCAGGTTGTCGCTACAGTATCAGCTCCTCAGCCAGTTGATCAGCTGCTTGTGCTCAAGGAGTTCCTGGAAATTGCTGTTATTGCTTTGCTGAGAAGAAACACACTTGGTTATCTAGAGGATGGAGTTTTGTCTAACGTTTGCGGTCTTCCCTCCTAGATTGGCAGATCAATACATACGACAGCCACAACGTGTACACGTGTTATCTGATCACTGTGAAGCTTGTGAGCGCCTTGTTTCTAAAGAGAACGAAGGCATTAACTGATCTGAGCATTAAGAAGTGGCTGGTGGTCGTGACGGTGAACAGTAAATACCGTAGACGCAAAGTTTGTGGCTTGTAATCTAACTGTTTATTTTGCTAACGTTTTGTCTTGAAGGTCACGTGACTTCTCCTTTCATCCCAAAATGAAAGCTTCGCTGAGGATTTTGGCTTGCATGTTTATAGGCCTTTTTTCTGCACGTGACGGCAGAGAAAAGCCCACTATAGCACATTCAGAAACGTGAACACAAATACGCCCGCAGCCGTTCCTGAATACCTCAAAAATTGCTAATGCTAAAGTATCCACATATGTGGTCTTTATTGTACCTTTATTAACTTATAGCCGCCGCGATGGCGCATAGGTTACGGCTTTCGGCTGCTGCTGTCCCAAGAGACTCGGGTTCGATCCCGGCCGTGGCGGTCGAATTTCGATGGACGCGAAATTCTAGCGGCCCGTGCAGTCTACGATATCAGTGCACGCTAAATAACCCCTGGTGGTCCAAATTTCCGGAGCCCTTCACTACGGCCTCTCTCCTAGTCTAAGGCGGCTTGGGACGCTAAACCCCATAAACCAAACCGAACCTTTATTAACTTATAAGAAATGATTATAAGAAATCGTTCAGAGTTAAAGCGCACGAATAAATATTGAATAGCTGACTTCAGCTTGCCGCTCTCGTTATTTCCAGCGGAGGCTTTGAGTCCGTGTTACAAGTGTTGACTAACAGTGCCACCACCCGAGACTGCGGACGGCGCGGGCAAAGCGCCCTTTGCCCAGGACGTAGAAGGGACTCCCGCTACAGACCGGCCGTAGTCAGAGATATCAGAGTATGGCTTGCGATTAGTGCTAAGCTGAACCGTGAAAATGGTAATAACGTGTTTATGGCCTTCAAAACAATTTAGTGCACACATAATTGCATATGCGGTATTCCATCGTGGATGATAAGATACCCTTGGCAAAACACGACATGAAAAGCGGCATCGGCCCTGGACGCTCATGCAGAAGCAGTCGAGCATGAGAACGCCATTAGTCTCAAATTATCTCTTGATCTTATCATCCGGCCGTTCACTTGGACAATGTAATCATACTAGAGGCAGTGGAGCAACATGTGGAAACTTTTCCGAGAAGATTAAGAACGGCCACTTCTATTGGTTCTTAATCTATTTTTATTAATGGATACAAGGATCTTGATATAGGGAGAGAGAAAGGAGGCCGCTAATGAAAAAGCATATAATTTAGCCTACGTTTAAGAATCGCGGGCATGCTACTCTGCGTGGGGAGCACACCGCTGCCAAAAATAAAGAAACAAACCCAAGTCCAATAAAAAGTTACATATATAAAACTCCAGCAAGCACACCAATACTGCTTCCTGATAAACCAAGAACAGTTTTAGCGTTATTTAAATAAATAAAGCGATTTCTTCTTACGAATAGCATCACTGATATTGTTCCAGCCAATAGTGGCCTATGAAAGAACGCGGTACTCAAAACAATCACATCGCGAGTTTCATGGTTTTATTGCAAGTGAATGGAGGCTCTTTCTATTATACCCAGATGAATAAGAAACATTTATTAGTGTTCCTGCCACAATAACACTTATATAGCTGGCCAAAAATTTCAACTATTAGTGTCTTTTCGCTTGTTAACAGGGAAGTAAGTCAAATATTTTTTGTTTATTTTTCACCATAGGGCAAAATGCAGGTATTGCCCACGAATGAAGACGAAAGAACGTGCTGAACTTCCTGACTGGGTCCTGACCTCACGTGGGTACAGGAACAGGGGTCGTATTCCAGTCTGCAAACGGGAAAGCACTAACTTCAACATAATTTACTCAACAGCCACATAATTAACAATTAGCTCAGCTAAATATATACAGATAACAGTAGTGATGTACAGCGAATCATATGAGAAATTTCGCACAGAATGCAATACAGAAACAGTTATCCTCCTAACAGCATATCAATGAAACAATGAATACGCATTTTGCGACACGGGAGAGAAGGGTACACATAGAGAAAAGACTAACACATGCATTTAAGACCACTAGGCGCAAAGATATTTTTAGAAGCTTCTATTATCATGACATTAACATTACACAACAACATAATTTTATAGCGTATTGATTGTGTTCTGCACTTTGTACGAGGCATATTGCCGCAACTGTAGTCTGGGACAAGCAGTTGGCAGTAAATCGATTTTGGTACGTGTTACGAAAGTTTGTATAGTTTGTTTTTTTTTCGTTAAAAACAAACACATAGTTTTAGCTCCTACATGCTTCTTATGGGGAACTGACACAAGTTAACCGTGTGTGTTGTTCATAAAAAATTAGTGCTTTTTTCTGACTTCTTCCTAATTTAGTAACGGTAATCTTTGCAAAAAGATCCAATATGATAACCGCGTTTTGCAAGAAAAGTCGAACAACAGCATCATATGCAAGAGGCTTGTATATTGAGTTGATAGCCTCAGCGGGCCTAGGATGGAAAATGTGTTCCATGAGCGCGAGCTTAAACACAATCCCCATTATTGGCCCAAGAGAGGTTCTTACATACCCATGCGGGTGTATCACGCAATTTCATTCCAAGTCTACAATAAAAATTAGCATACCGGAGCTGGGTGGAAGGAACGAGATATAGTTTCCTGAAACGAGGCTCTGTCCAGAGTATATTTTTTAATTTCGCTTGATTAGTTAACTTGGTAATATATATCATGCAAAATTTCCAATACTTATTTTACGATCACGTGTGAATGCTTAATTCTTAGAGGGGGTTAGAAAAGATACCCAGTTAGTTATTGTAGGAACGTTTGCCTTTTATATGGTTCTCTTTTGCGGCAATGAAAGAACTCCGACATAATATGAAAAAAACACACACTTTTCTGCGCTCATGCGGGATCATATTCCAGCGTGCCCAGCCGCGTTCTGAAGGAAATAGATGTGCGCATTGGCCGTGGACAAATGACAGTCCGCTGAAAACTGATAAAATAAAGGAACGCTGGCAACTGCACTGCTTTCTGTTCCTTTCAACGCGCTTGCATTACTGGCCACAGTGAGCGATATCATTTATCTGTGTGTGGTCCTTGGGCGTCAAAGAAACAGACAAAACTGAAATCTCAAAAATTGCTTCACGGGTCGAATTCGAACCCACCAATGCTGTCAGCGGCGTAGCTCATGTTTTCTTACATAGTTGTGAAGGGGAATATTTCTGGGATGTTTTACAACGAAACATAAAGAATGAAATTCATTTAGACACACACGGTACTTGCTACTCAGGGAAGAAGGTGTACCAATTGATTTAGTTGTACTGATGGGTCTCCACTGTATATCACCATCTTCATCATCATCACCCTGACTGCATTTATTGCAGGGAAAAGACCTCTCCCATGTCTCTCCAAATAACCCTCTCCTTTGCCAGCTGCATCCACCCTATGCCTGCAAACGTCTTAATCTCATCCGGCCACCTAACCTTCTTCTGCCCCTGTTACGCTTGCGTCTCTTGGAATACACTCCGTTATCCTTAAGGACCGGCGGTTATCTTGCATTCGCATTACATGCTCTGCCCAAGCCCATTTCTTCCCCTTGCTTTTGACTAGGCTGCCAATAACCCGCGTTGGTTCCCTCACCCACTCTGTCCGCTTCCGGTCTATTAACATTACAGCTTTCATTTTTCTTTCCATGGCTGGCTGCGTTGTCCTTAGCACAAGCTGAACTCTTTTCGTTAGCCTCCACGTTTTTGCCCCGTAGGTGAATGCCGGTAAGATACAGCTGTTATACAATTTTCTCTCGAGGGATACTGGTAAACTGCCATTCACGATAAGAGAGAACCTGCCATATTTGCTCCACCTCATTCTTCTCCTTCTAGTTATTTCCCTCTCATGATCCGGATCAGCTGTCACTACGTGCACTAAGTTTATGATTTATGGGTGTTAACCTCCCAAAGCGACACAGGCTATGAGGGACGCCGCAGTGAAGGACTCCGGAAATTTCGACCACCTGGGGTTATTTAACATGCACTGACATCGCACAGTACACGGGTATCTAGAATTTCGCCTCCATCGAAATCGATCGATCCCGCGTCTTTCGGGCCAGCAGCCGAGCACCATAACCACTCATCCACCGCGGCGGCCCACCTTCCCTTACTAGATGTATTCCTTTACCACTTCGAACACTTCGATGCGAAATGTGAACTGGTGCTCCCTTGCTAGACTGCAGAACATTTCCTTGGTTTTCTGCCTGTTAACTTTTAAACCCACCGCTCTGCTCCGCCTGTCATACTCATTGATCATGATTTGCAGTTCACCTCCTGAGTGGCTCAGCACGGCAATGTCATCAGCGAATCACACATTATTTAGGTCTTCTCTATTAACTCTTATCCCCAGCTGATCCCAATTCAGGCCTTGGAATACCTCCTGCAAACATGCGGTGAATAGCATTGGCGAGATCGTTTCTCCTTGCCTGACGCCCTTCCTTATTTTGATTATATTGCTGACTTTATGGAGGACTATTGTAGCTGTGCAGCTGCTATCGATATCTTCCAGTATTTTGACATAAGGCTCTTCTACGCGCTGATTGCTCAGTACCTGTGTGACTCCTAAGATTTCCACTGAGTCAAATGCTTTCTCGTAATCATCGTAGGTTATAAATAGGGGTTGGTTATATTCAGCGCATTTTTCTATCACCTGACTGATAGTGTCCATATGATTTGTTGTGGAATATCGTTTAGGAAGGCCTGCCTGATCATTTCGCCGATTAAAGTCTAAGATTGCCTCTCTATATTAGCCATTACCTTAGTTAATAACTTGTTGGCAACGTACAGTAAGCTGATCGGTCTGTAATTTTTCAAGCCCATGGCGCCTCGTTTCTTATGAAATAAGATAACCTTTGCGTTCTTCCAAGCTTCTGGTACGATCGAAGTCATAAGGAATTGCGTATACAGGATGGCAAGTTTGTTGAGCACAATCTCCTCTCCCTCCTTCAAAAGAACCAACCTTCATCTACTGTATACGGTGCTTCAGAATGGCAGGGCGCCACTTAAATCCGGAAGCGATACCTGCTGATAGCCACGACGAGTTCCGTGTTACTAGGAGGATAGAGGCGAACATAGTATGTGTGGCAAGGAAGCCGAATTGGCCGCGGAAGTTTCGATGACGTCATCTTAGGTGGTGTGAGTCAACAGAAGTCAGTTGACGGAAGCAAACTTCGCCTCCGTTGACGTCATGAAAAGCTAGGGCACCGTGCGCTCGTCTATTAAACATCCGGGCGTCGCCTAGTCGCATCGGTCTCGCGCCAATCATGGGCCAGGCAAGATGGGCAATGCCTTGGGGCGTCTTAAACAGGGCCTTAAACACGCATCTGCTGAGATTAAGAGCAACAAAGGAAGAAGAGTGATGCGGTGTGATCAAGGTGGTGGTGGCCGTCGTAAGCCGAAGTTTGCAATCGGCAACAAAAATTGTTTGTAGTGGTTTGAAAATGTGTAAGCATTCATTACTGTGGTCAACTGCTTGCTAGCGCATACAAACATTGCACTTGCAGAGCGTGAGCTTTCATTTTTTTTTGTCGGTGCGATGGCTCAATAAAAACCTCGTCTAACTGGCTGTCGGTGGCCTCCTGTTAGATATCGCAGATCACGGCGCGCATTGCGTGTTCAGGAAGAATGCGCTGACGCACCTTTAAGACTAAGCTGAGAGCGAGGTCTGCTGCTTAATTCGAGACAGTGAGCGCGCACGCTTCGTTCATTCAGGAGCCGATTGGCAGCGCTACAGTACGGTATCCATAGAATGTAATCACATTTTTATATATTTCACATGGTTTCGTTTAAATGGCGTAAAAATAAGCATCGTAAAAGCTACGTTGGTGCAAAAAAGTAGATTGGTTGTTTCGTAACCACCTGTACAGAAGAACGCACGTTACCCTAAAGTTAATGTTAAAAAATCTGCACAATATTCTAAGCTAGTTAATTAATTTAGCGCAATGTAATATACTTTCAGGAGTGCGACACAGTGGAAAAAAGCGGAAAAAGGATAAGTCTCTTGAAGGTGGCGGGCGCATTGCAAAGGCCGCATGGCATTATAATAAATTGATAAATGCCGTCAGGCTTAATAAACACTGTTTTCCCTTTGTCCGCGGGAGGCATAGGGATTTCCCAATACCCCGACCGGAGGTCGATAGAAAGAGAGTAGAAGGCTGAAGAAATGCAGTTGATGGAATCGTCGATCCAAAGGAGGGGATACACGTCTTTTGTTGTGACGGCGTTTAGACGACGGTAATCCACGCAGAAACGCCATGATCCTTCCATCTTCCGAACAAGAATTATTGGAGCAGTCCAGGGACTTAACGACTCTTGTATAACACATTTGGTTAACATCTTCTTGACTTGGTCATTGATCACATTGCGTTTAGACGGGAACACTCTGTAAGGCTCTAGCGGGATCGGATGTGAAGCGCCAGTGTCAACCCTGTGAGGTCCGAGACAAAAGAATGGAAGATGGGCTGCCGGGCTGTGAAAAGTAAAACACGGTGCAGTGTCGCTGGAGGATGCCCAACAGAGCACGGCGCTCAAGCGTGGAAACGGATTTTCCGATCATTCGAAGTTACTGCGACTGGTTATTAACCACTGGCGCTGCCCCACCCAAGCCGTCCGTAACGAAGGCAACGGATACCGGCGAGTCGTGGCTGCACCACGCAAGCTTCTAACCTTCAGGCAGAACTACAAATTGTGTCGAACAATTCACTGTTCACAGCTCAGTGGGTGCGTTGGTGACGGAAACCACGGCATGAGAGACCAAGATAATCTTCATGCAGGTCAAATGGTTCGGCTCCACAGTCGCATCAAACACGTCTAGAATGGTATCGGGGCAGGAAACCGGTACGCATACAGCCAAAGGAGAAGGCGCAACAGTATCTTGGGTAACAAAGAACACACTCTCTCCGCTGCGCGAGCCTTCCACAAGGCCGGTGGTGAAAAATTTGCCGACGTTGAGCTCACCGGTCTGACTGTCGACGTTAGCGCCACACATGTGCAAGAAGTCGAGCTCAAGAATGACGTCGTGCGTCGATTGGGCGAGCACCGCCTTTTCCGTGCTGAAGACTTCACCACTCAAGGAAACCTTAGCACTACGGCACGTTTTTAGCCAAGGAAAAAAAGACAGAAGACAGTAAAGAGTCTGCACTCCTAAAATCCAGTGTGCATGATGTGCAAGATAGTTTTGAGAACCAATTGGCTAGGCTTGAGGCCGCCGGCTTCCCTGATTCGGTAGTTGTCGCTGTTGCAGAAGCGTTATTGAAGAAGTTGAAGCCCGGAACACGGAAGGAGGCAATAACACCCCTGCAGGCTGAAGTAAAACCTGAAGTGATGCCCTATGTGCACAAACTATCCCATGGCTTCAAAAAGGTGGCAAATCGACACAATGTGCCGTTAGTCTTTTCAGCCCCTCGGAAGCTAGGCCAGTTGGCCCGACGCATCACAGGTGATGACAAGAAACCTGGGTGTAAAAAGAGGCACGGGAACCGCTTTGCGGAATGCGCCACAGGCGTTGTGTACGAAGTTCCCTTGACGTGTGGCAAGTCCTACATAGGGCAAACGGGGCGCTGCGTCAACGACCGAAAAGGAATAGGGAAGGTGCTAACCTTGTTGAGCACTGCACAACTTGCAAAGATTGCACACCGATGTTTTCGGCAGTGAGGATTCTAAGCAGAAGCAAATTAAAAACAACCCGTGAAACGATAGAGGCATACTATATTAAAAAAGCTAGGTCAGAGTGTGTCAGCGATACCTCAATCATTCTGAATAATACAGAAAAGGCGTTCCTGTCAAAGTTTCTGCGATAAAGATATGATGAGATTGTTTTCCTATTTTTTTCTTTTTTGGTTCTTTTACGGTGTGCGCCTTCGCTGGTCTGAGGGTATTTAAGCTGTGTGTAGGACTCTGAATAAACAGTTGTAAGTCAGCGCTGTGTTCGTCCTTCTTCGTCCTTCTTTTCTGTCTTCGTTCTTCTTTTCCTTGGCTAAAAACGTGCCGTTGCGCTGAAGAACCATGAACTTCAATCAACAATACCAACTAGCCCGAGAACTAACTCTACTTAGCACTACACACTCGAACTGCAGGCAACGGTTCACCACTAACGCCACAAAACTGTAAATTTTTGTCCCACCGTAACAAAACTTTACCTCCGAGAAGATACTCACATCACTCATAACTGAAACAGTAGCGCCGGTATACACTAAAGCCATCACAGGCACACAATCTACTAGCACATGCACTTCGTTCCACAGCATATCTACAGGCAGAACCATCACTTCCGGCGTCGGACTTCCAGCGACCTCACGCCATCGGTCGTGCCGACTAGTTTTACTGTGGAGGCGAGGAGGACCGGCGTCGGGGTGATAGAGATCGACGAGTGCGAACAGCTGGAGGCGGTGTCACACTTCTATGCGATGCCGGCGAAGGATTTCGGAATCGCGCAGGCTATGGGTTGCCGGAATCAGGCGGGTGGGATGGCTACCGAGAGGGAACGGGTTGGTAATCCGGCCGCGGAGGATAGGTAGAGGAGCCGTAACGGGATAGTTGGCGGGGACAAAATCGCGACATGTGACCAGGTTGACTGCAGCGGTAACAAACAAGAAAGGGACCAGGAGCAGGCTGCGCCGGCAAGTATTCATGAGGGCCGAACGTTCTCATAGTATTAAGCCAGGAGTAGGCTGGTAAAAGCGGGACCAGTGGTCCGGGGGTGATCGCGGTGTGTTGCGTGAAACATACTGACTAGAGCAAACACAGACAGGGACCAAAGAAAGAGTAAGAGACAGGACACACGCTAGTGCCGCGGTATGTTGCTCGGCCGCAGCCTTCGGGGTACTCGGTGCTCCTCAAAGTCCGCTGCATTAACGACGGCTGGCGGAGGAGGGCGCGTAGGATACACAGGAGGGAGAGCTGATAAATTCGGTGCGAGTTCCAGCGACCTGAGAAACTCTTCGCGAATGATTTGGTGGATAGCGGAAGCCAGATCACATGACGATGGTGTGTCTACAGCTGCCATCATCGTCACCCCGGCCAAACGTCCGAATTTATGTGTGATGCGACGCATTTTCAAAGTCTCAAACGTGCGACAGATCTGGATGACGTCAGCAACGGGCTCGATACTTTCTTTCTTTTCCAATAAGAAAATTGTAAATGGCTTCGGCGAACTGTTTAATTAAGTGGTCAACTTTGTCCTCTTCTGTCATGACAGGAGAGACGGCCTTGCATAACCTGACGATTTCAGCAATTTACTTCGTACACGTCTCCTCGGCAAGCTGAGATCTTTGCTCAAGTGCTTGTTCTGCCCGCTTCTTCTTCGCGACTGAGTCACCGTACCAGTTCTTGAGTTTTTCTACAAAGCGGTCCCATGTCGTAAGAGAATCGTTGTGGTTTTCATACTACGTTTTGGTCGTGTCGGTTAAGGAAAACACGACGTTAGCAAGTCGGGTGGAGGATTTCCACTTACTGCAGCGACTCACCCGATGGTAGCGGGTGAGCCATTCATCGACGTCGTCGTTGGCTGAACCCGCGAACGACCGTGGCTCCCGGTGATGATGCCACGAACTGCTGGGTATAGACCTCGGAGCGTCGCCGCCCACGGACATCATGGGCACAGAAGGCGGCAGACCAGCAATGCGACGACTCCGGCGAAGTTGTAGCTGGAGATTCGTCTTCGGGGGAATTGTATACCCGGCACCTTCTACCAAGCTGTTACGACAAGGAGTTTATTCAGACCAAGACGGGCGACTCAAAACAAGCTGGCTCCGCTTGCCGAGGACGAGACGCATCCACCTCGTTCTCACCTTCTATGTAGTGGCGATGCCGACCAAATAGAATAGGCTCCGCCTCTTCATGGGCATCAGAGTATTTTTATTTTTATTGATTCACTGTTTGGATAATACATGGTACTGCCACTGGGCCAGATGTATAGAAGGTGATTAGTACACCTAAAGTCGCCCTTGCCGTTCTGAGCGCAACGTCAGTATTACTCAGCACACGCTAAATGTTCACTATTACGGGTATACATTGTACATTCTAGTTACATTGTAGTTACATTTCAGTTACATTGTAGTAACGTTATTCAAGAAAAGACAAGAGAAAAAGCACGTGTTATCGCTGACACTGTTCTTGATCAGTTAAACGATCGAAACGCAAATAATAATAACACCGTTGGCCCCATACGTGTTATTCATTTCTATTAGGCACGATATTCAGAGTAAGTAATTATAAAGTTTTGTGTTTGAAATTTCGAAAAGTTGCACCTCTTCTTCAGACCTCAAGGTTGATGTCTGTTTAGTGATTACATGAATTTGGAGATTTTGTCATTGATCGTGATTACCCGCTGGGGCGAGATCGCGAAGCCCCCGTGCCACATATCCCTTGCCTGGTGCGTTTCGCTTACTTTCATAAAACAAACAGAGCGAATGTTGCGGGGCCAGCATGTCGGTGTTCGCAGTTATTTCGCATCCTTGAAGTTAAGAGGGTCTGGGGAGGGGGGCAAAGGGAGAGTGCGCTGGCTCCATATTTCTGTGAGTTTTCATCATGACATGCCAACTGGCACTGATTTTGTGCAATACTACTTCCATAATCGGCAGTGAGCTCTTTTCGCTGCTTTCAACTTTCACCTGAGAGTGTTTTCTAGCAGTGGTTTCTTAGTTACCTCCTACATGAATGGTCACAACACATGCTTTTCTTAGCTTGAAATTTCCGGCCGTTCTTTTCCTAACCATCCTACCAACACCTCATATCATCCATATTTTTAAAGTATTAAACGCTTTTAGGTGAAATCATCGGAACAGTAGGCGAATACCGTTAGATGATGAAGGAGAACATGAGGCCTATTTAGAAGAACTGCATGGGCACCAACCTGGAGATTGGCATGAGATTTAACATGAGAAGAGCATCGCTGTAGATGCTCGACTGAATTTCCCCTAAAGCACAAGCTGACAATTTACCGCGGCATCTTCTAATCATGATTAATTTTCTGCCAACTTATTTGGTGCAAAGCTTCTAAAACAAGCCTCTATATGATACTCGACCTTGAATAGAAGGCAGTCAGACTTAATGCTGGTGCGTGTTAACTTAACGCTGGTAACGTGCTGATACGGGAAGATCATTTTTGTGATATGGAATCATTCGCGCGCATGCCACGTTTGAATATTGTTTTCTGCAGCCACTCTAACATAGCCACTCTAAAGTTGTGATGAAAAAGTTGCCAACCATACTGGAGCTGAAGGGAAAACAATTCATGTGGTGCCCAATATGCATGGGGTTTCCCATAATATGAAAATAGTTGCCGCGAGGCAGGGCGTGAACGCTGTTTTTTCTGCTCCTTGCAAACTTTCAAGCCCTTGTTGCGCGTGGAAGAACTAGGCTCCCTGTGTGCCCGATGTGACATAAAAACTGCTACGTTCCTTGTGAGACACATGTGATGTATATAGTTCCACTGACATGTGAAAAAGTAGCTCGGACAAACAGGCCGGTGTATCAGTGAAAGTCAACGAGAGCACCACAACTCTTTGACACTCGCTAACGGATCAAAATTGCCTCGGCATTGCCAGGAATGCGTCAGCTGCCCACTGTTTTCAAATGTCACCTTTCTTGGAAGACGCGAGGGTAAGGTGGAGTGCGATGTTCTCGGAGCCAATCGCATAAATATGCACTTCGTCTATCACGTTGATGCAGAAAGAAAGAAGTTTCCTTTCCCACCGGTACTAGCGCCGTGGTTATTTCGAAGCATCGCTGTTGTTGTGTTTTTTGCGTCGTTCTGGGCATGCTTTAAATGTTTTCCTGGGACACGTGTTTTTTTTTTTTCAATAAGGCACATTTTTTTATTCCAGCTGCTGTGTGTGCTACGTCTCTTCTTAGTCCACGTCTTTTGGCCGGTATATTTTTCAAGAAAGTGAAAATCTATGAAGTTTTGTGGGAAGTACGAAAAAACGCTAATTATTGAACGCCAAAAAATAACACAACGCCACAATTACGTGTATTAAAGGAAGTGAATTTCAGTTCTCATGCTATGCATCGTTCTTCGCTTCTCATACTGTGCATCAGTATTTCAGTCAATGAACTATTTCATTGACTGAAATATCACTACCTTCGCGGGAAGACCCCACGGCGATTCCTTGGGGGGCTTCAAATAATAATTAATCAAACAATCAATCAATTCATCAATCAACCTCGTTTATTCAGCTTCACATATTCATGCCTGGGCGCGTGCAAAAGGCCCCAGAAAAGGGGATCGCAAAAGCCGCCGCACTTACCCAGGAGAGCATAAAGTACAAAAATTATACATTAGAATATTATTTGGATGAGAAATGAATAGTTGGCGCGTAACACGATTAATAATTTTTTGTTCAACTGAGGTAATTCTGCGGCAGGTAGCATATGCATCAATGTGCTGCAGACCTACAGTTTAAAGAGATCTGTTAGTTATTACAAATTTATGGCATATTTAAAAGAAAAGAAACGGAATGCGTGTAAACGTAGTTTAATCAAAGCATTGAACCTAGCACCCCTCTTCCTTTTTCATTTTATTAAAACTAGCTATTAGCGCGCCACGCTGGCTCACTGGATTTAGAGTTCAGCAATGATGCCTAGGTCGTGTGTTTGACTCCACGGCCGGGGCAACCGTATCCCGACAGAGGCGAAACACAAATCCTACCGTGTCCTGTGGGATGTCAGAGGAAGTTAAAACACGCTGTGTGGTCTAACTGAATCGATAAGCCTCCACTGCGGCGTCCTCATATTCCCTGTGGCGCTAATGAACGTAAAATGTCACAATTTTAAAATTTTCTTTTATTCGATGGGTTACGTCAGCCCAGTTAGTACCGCATAGCTGATGCCCTTCGTTTTCGGCCTTAATTTTTTTCATATTCAGGTGGTCACAATCGGGCGTAAATAACGCCCGATTTTTCTGTGAAAATTCGGCTCCAATTTAGGTTATTCCTAACAAAATTCAATATTTTCGGTTTTCTTGGGTCCTGTATTTTGTATAAAAAAAGGATACTCTTATTGCTTATTTTTGTGCGAGAGACAAAATGCTGCTCAGCTTTTCACAAACAGCATAAAAAACAGGTTCAACAAAAAAATCACAAATCTGATTTTTTCTCAGCTGTTGAAATTGTTTCCTAGGATAAGCTGTCAATCTCCGACACAATAGTTCACGTGGGTACAAGAACTCTCTGCCTTTAACACTGCAAAAAGAATGATTAAACATCAGTTAGGGTAATTTACACTCTCAAGAGCCCTGCAGCAAGACGTTTTTAGCGTAGATCACGCTTGATACACGATGACGATTAAATGCCTGGTCAGTACCCATGTTTTAAAGTCTTGCTTCTGGGGGATACAATTTGGACATATCCTGAAAATAAGTGTACGTCATGGATGACCTTACAAGAGGACCGGCGCAATTCCCCACCGGATTAAAAAAAAATTCGGGTGCCTATGGAATTGCGCAACCAGGCCTGGGGTGCGGCCTGATCTCGGTGATCAGAACCGGCAAAGCACTCCCTCACCAGAACATGATTTTGCCACCCTGGCGTTTTACTTGGCCACAACCGTCTATGATTAAACCAATTAACCCTCGGCCCTCAGTCCCCAGCAACTGGCCAAAGCTGCGGTCAGACCTGTGGCGCAGCTGAGGGTGCTAAGAATATCTGGCTTCGGACAGGCCGCCCCTGGAATCTGAACCTGGCAACGCTCAACACTAGAACCTTATCTAGCGAGACTAGCCTAGTAGTGCTGTTCGGAGAACTAGCGGGGATTAAATGGGATGTCTTAGGGCTTAGTGAAGTTAGGAGGATAGGTGAGGCGTGTGCAGTACTAAAGACCGGGCACAGACTGTGCTCTCGCGGATTAGTTGATAGACGAGAACTAGGTGCGGGATTCCTCATTAATCAGGATACAGCTGGCAACGTGGAGGAGTTCTATGGTATTAACGAGAGAGTGGCAGCTATCGTAATTAGGCCTATTAAGAGATGCCAGCTGAAGGTGGTGCGGGCCAATGGGCCTACAACCAGCCATGGTGACCAGACCGATGAAAGTTTCTGTGAAGACGTGGAATCGGCAATGAACAAAGTAAGATCACAGTCCACTGTACTAATGGGCGAATTCAATGCGAAGGTGGGCAAGAAGCTCGCTGGTGACCACGCGGTAGGTGACTAAGGGATAGGTTCTAGGAATAGCAGGGGAGAGTTATTAGTAACATTCGCAGATAGAAATATTTTACGGATCATGAATACCTTCTTCTGCAAACGAAAGAACAGGAAGTGGAACTGAAAGAGCCCAAGTGGTGGGACTAAAAATGAAATAGACTTCATACTATGCGCTCAACTGGAATCGTTCACAATGTGGACGTCCTCGGAAAGGTGCGCTGTAGCGACCACAGAATGATGAGGTCTCGAATTAGCTGAGACTTGAGGAGGGAATGGAGAAGGTAGTGAAGAAGTCTATTAACGAGTTAGCTATAAGAGGGATAGTAGAGGAGTTCAAGATATCACTGCAGAACAGTTGTTCAGCCTTAACTGAGGAATACTATCTTAATGTCCATACAATGAACGATAATCTGACACCTATCATTACGGTGTGCGCAGTAAAAGTAAGCGGCAGGATGGATCAGCAGGACACCGACAACTATCTCTCAAGACGAAAGATCTCACCAAGAAATGCCAAAGCATGAGGGCGTCTAACCCTAGAGCCAGGATAGAACTAGCAGAGCTATCAAAGTTAATAACTAAGCGCAAGGTAGCCGACATAAGGAAGTTCAATGTGGTGAGGATCGAGCATGCTCTAAAGAAAAGAGGTAGCCTGAAAGCGGTGAAGAGGAAACTAGGCATTGGTAAAAATCAGATGTATGCGTTAAGAGACAAGTATGGCAATGCCATTAGCAATGTAGTTAATATAGTTAGAGTAGCCGACGAGTTCTACACAAATCTATGCAGTAGTAAATGTAATCAGAGCGTTGAAGGGAGAGACAGCAGCGCACAGCAATACGTCATCAGGCCAGTAACAAAAGAGGAAGTAAAGAGAGCCTTAGGAGCAATTCAAAGGGGAAAAGCAGCTGGTGAAGATCAGGTAAGAGCTGATCTCTTGAAGGACGGAGGGGAAATTGTGATAGAAAAACTAGCCACTTCTGTATACGCAATGCCTTAAGACCTCTGCCATACCAGAAGATTGGAAGAATGCAAAGATTATTTTAATTCATATGAAAGGAGACGCCAAGGGCTTGAAAAAAAGAGACCGATCAGCTTACTGTCCGGTGCCTACGAGGTATTTACTAAGGTAATAGATAATAGAGTCAGAAAACCTTATACTTTAATCAAAGAAATAATCAGGCAGATATTCGTAAAGGATATTCAACAATTGAATATATTCACACTATCAATCAGGTGATAGAGAAATGCGCAGAATATAACCCACAACTATATATAGCCTGCATTGATTACGAGAAAGCATTTGATTCAGTGGAAAACTCAGATGTCATAGAGATATTGTGGAATCAGGGTGTTGAAGAGCCTTATTATAAAATACTGAAAGATATCTATAGCAACAGCGCAGCTATCATAGTCTACCATAAAGTGAACAATAAAATTCCAATAAGGAAGGGCGTCAGGCACGGAGACACGATCTCGCCAATGTTATTTACCGCCTGCTTACAGGAGGCATTCCGAGGCCTGAATTGGGAACAGTTGGGGATTAGAGATAATGGATAATAACTAAATAATCTGCAATTCGCTGATCCATTTGCCTTGCTGAGTCACTCATGCGATTAATGATAAAGCATGATCAAAACGATGGGTCTAAAAATTAACATGCAGAAAACCAAAGCACTGTTCAACAGCCTGGCAAGGGAACAGCAGTTCACAATTGGAAGCGAGGTGCTGGAAGTGGTAAAGGAATTGTACTTAGGGCAGGTAGTGACAGCTGATCCGGATCATGAGAAGGAAACAACCAGAAGGATAAGAATGGGGTGGAGCGCATATGGTAGGTTCTCTCAGATCATGAATAGCACTTTACAAATATCTCTTAAGAGAAAAGTGTACAACAGCTGTATCTTACCTGTAGTCACCTACGGAGCACGAACGTGGAGGCTAACGAAAAGGGTTCAGCTTAAGTTAAAGACAAAGCAGTGTGCCATGGAAAGAAAAATGACAGGTGTAACGTAAGAGACCAAGAAGCGGGTAGAGTGGCTGAGGGAACAAACGTGGGTTAATGGCATCCTAGTCGAAAGCAAGGGGAAGAAATGGGCTTGGGCAGGGCTTGTGATGCGAAGGCAAGGCAACCGCTGGTCCTTAAGATTAACGGAGTGGATTCCACGAGAAGGTAGGCATAACAGCGGGCGGCAGGAAGTTAGGTGGGCAGATGAGATTAAGAAGTTCGCAGGTATAGGGTGGGCGCAGCTTGCAAAGGACCGGGTTAGTTGGAGAGATATGGGGGAGGCCTTTGCCCTACAGTGGGTGTAGTCAGGCTTATGATGACGATGATGATAATGATGATGATGGGAGACAAGCGTTAAAGGGCAACTCTGGCAAGTTTATGCCCGTGCTGAGTTCATGGTTGATTTATGTTCGTGGTAGATTTCTCATCCCAGTACGCCACTTCGTATTCTGCACTACGCAACCAATATCTTTAAATGAGCAAAAATCTTGAATCGAATACGAAACTTTGCGCGAGGCACGGAGAGCTGCTTTGCGTGACGTCAGTGATGACGACACTGGTTGCCAAGCGAGCCGCATGCGCCTGCTGCCGCCCTGCAGCTCTGCGCGAAAATCGAATCTCTGTGAGAGCACCATGTGCCGGAGGGAGAATCGAAAACAGACGATTCTTCCTCCATGTCATCAGTCAACGTTCACTAATTAGCAACGATTCGATAACAAGTTTTAGCTTGAGCGATTGCGATTTGCCGACGACCCGCCTGAGTGAGCGCTGAGTGAACGCACCGCGTCGCGCTTCGACACTACTGTGCACAATGTGCCCTCGCGTAAATTTCAGACTATGAAACGGTCCAACGTACATGTTAATAAATCCTGCTCTGCCTTTACAGGTGCACACGCGGTGAATGCCAGCCATTGCTAAGAGACAAAAGGCCGTGCAGTCGGCAGATCTCCGCTATGCGCAATCTTCTGCCCAGCATCGCTTACATCTGTCACCACCTGCTGTTCCCAGTGTTGTGCCTTGACCTCGAGATGGTAGACATAAGCCGAGGTCAGTTGCAGTTTTACAACACCATCTACCCGGAACACTGCAATGTGTAGAGGCATGCGCCTCGTCATGAGAGCTAGAATACTGCCGCAGGAAGCATGTTTACTAGAATATTTGAAGACATTGATGCCCTCTGACACTTTCATGCAAGTGGCCTATCTTGTCAAACAACAGTGGTGCCATTATGACGGCGACTGAACGTTACTGCTAGTCCGCATTTCCTCGCCTGCGTCGACGTCGATATCGACTTAGCAGCCTCAATTATTTCGGTTGGGGTGAGCTTCCTGCAAAAATTTCAGGAAGTCAGGTTTAATTACCTAAAAGAAGGCGAATTTTTTCAAATTCGATTTTCCGCATTGCCTCTATTTAATAGCTCTATAATTAGTAATACGCTAGTTATTAAAGGCATCTAAGGTTTTATTTATGTGAGCGATCGAATTTGTTGAATTGCGTAACGTAAAAATGAAGTGGTGTTATATGCGCGCATAGAGAATTTGAATCATTTATGTTTACGAGTACCTTTACGAATAAGGTGAATAAGAGGTGCGCCTAAATACTGCCTCGGTGCACCTTGCGTTTTATAGCGTTTTAGTGTTTTAAGACACTTTTATTTGCTTTAAGACTCCGACATGACGGCTCCGTGCTCATCGAGCATGTCTTTGGTTCCTGGAGGAACGCGGCTTCGGGTGTTAGCGGGACAAAAGCATTTTTAGTAAGACTTTCATTTGAGCTAGTTGGTTGTAGCTTGACGTGGTTTACGCAAAACGCGTACAGGCGCTAAAAGACGAAGACAAGCACACTCAAGACAGGACAGCACTGTCCTGTCTTGAGTGTGCTTGTCTTCGTCTTTTAGCGCCTGTACGCGTTTTGCGTAAACAATGTCAAGCATTTTTAGTGTTCTTAAGAGACACGGGTTTGGTGGATATTCTTTGATAGCTTTGTGTGTGCGTGTGTGTTTGCTAGTGCGTAGGTGTGCTTGATTTCGCCATTCACCCATTATTTTTCTCTTTTCCTTTTCTTTTCAGCATCCTCTTCTCTACCATTCTCTTCTTTCACCCTCATGTGGATTAGCATGCCAGGCCGAAAACCAGGCAGACATCTCCTATTGCATTAAAGTTCTTTTCCTTCCTTCCTAGAACCACAGCCATTAACTCGAAGGTTTATACATATCTGCACGAGAGGACTAGGCAATCGCCGCCGCCGATCATGCCTCGTGTTAAACTGGTACACAATCGCGCTGTGCATTGCAGATCATCGGCTTCTTCGAATAATACTAGTATCGAACTAATATCGTCGCCAGACGTTCTCACGGAAAAGAAAAGAAAGAAAATGAGCCTACAGAGCCTGATACAACGACGGAGGTACGCTAAAATTTCGCATTATCGAGAATCGTGGTCGTCCTTATGATTTCTTTCGCTTTCATTTCTGGAGGTGGAAAAAAAGGATAACGACAGAACTAACCAACAAAAGATTATTTTTCTTATGAACCTTAAAAAAAACAAGGCGATAAGTTTGCGATGTGTGGCAGGCAGTTAGATGCGGATCCACGATTGCTTACATTGGTAACCCACAGTTTGCTTATAAGAGCTTGCTGATAGCATGCTGCCGTCAATCAAAAAACTGCACTTACTAATGTATGCTAATTAGGAAGGTTGCTGATGATTAAGATTTGTCCTTCACAGCAGCGGAAAAATGGGAACTATGCGAACTAATCTATGCAAAAAGGTGCACTGGAGAGCCCAGATTATTTCGCGATACGTGTGTTAGACGAAAACAAGGGACACATTCGCTACACTGCCTCTACTCTGAATACCTGCGTAAAATTGTTTATACCATTGGCCAGTGCAGCTGTTTTTGTCTACGACAAATAATACCGGCGGCGCTGCTACCCGGAACAGTTAACCTTTCAAGAAGTGACGGTCCCTTCGAAACCGTGAAACATTAGGGCAATGCTACAAGCTTCTGGGTGTTCCTGAGCGAGATGTTTGCAGTAAAGGTCATTACGCTGCAACAGCCTCGTCACGGCACCGGTACCGACGTTTGCGTCCGTGACAAAATCGCGTTAAGGAGAGAAAGAGAGACAGCAGCTCGCTTCCTCCTTCATAGGGTCAGCTGGCATGTATAAAGGCTGGACGCTGGATGGTCGGCACTGCATCTGCCGCAGCCCCTCGAGTTATGCCTCTCGTGGATATGATATCTAAGGCAAGAATTCAATTGGACAGTCCTACGCTGGCCCCGAACGCCATCGATTAATATTGTTGCTATATAAAAATCAAGTTAACTTCGATGTTTGCTAATAAAGCTGCTATAAACTAAGTTAAGTCTAATTATAAATGCGTTGGAACACAAAAAAAATTCCTGGAGCGGCATTTGGGCACAATAGTTTTTATTTGAGAGAAGCTAGCACAAGCATCGCTAGATATGTCGTCTTTTAAAAGTATCGGTAGCCCTTTCAATTCTGCTTTGTCAAAGCAATTGTATAATGATAGACAACTTTAATAATAACAAAATGAACTTCGTTCCCCGACACATTCCATCATTACTTTGCAAGGCATTGCATGAGGAGGCAGAGTTTCAGCATTTGTGCGCTCAAATAAATACTTGTTATCGCCACAGCGATTCCGTGCTACGATATCCTAGCCAAAAAAGCTCCCACCACGCAACTGGCAGGGTAGTACTTTATTCAGTGCGAAGGCGGGGCTACTGATCTTAGCTTGTTGCTCCAGTTTGTTCACTGTAATGATTTCAATGTCGCTGTTCCTCGATCAGGGTGCCTTCCTCTCCCTGGTCGCCTTTGTGAGTGCGGGCAATGTGTTCGGCGGCGGCGGCGGCCACCATGGGTTCGGGAGCCCCATCTTTGCGGCGGCGGCTACTCCTGGGTTCTCCGTTGCTGGTGCCTCCTACGTAAGTACATCCTAATCAAGAAACTGCAACTAGAGTTAACCCCGGCCTTCTCGCCCTTAATGATGCCGTGGAATTTTTCTTCACTTTTATAGCAGACCAGTGAAGGACAACAAAAATATCTGAGTGCAGGTGGAGCATTCGATAACATAATTAAAAAATTCAACATTCAGTTGTAGCTTTCTGCAATATGACCAGAGTGCCCGCCATTGCGCCTTTACGGAATGAAGCTTGTGAACTGGAAGTAGGCAAAAGGAAATATCAAGGACCTGCAGTCGTGTTGAGAAGCAGATGTTGTGTCCACCATGGTCTAAGTGCTAACGACCCGGGCACATATGTATCCGCAAATATTATGCTGGAACACAAAATACACATGCTTTTACACAGGCACTTTCCGTGATGCGAACCTTCAAGAATCAAAACAGCGTTCATAAAGGCGCCGTTTTGTATTGCAATGCAATGCAATGACACTGCCTACATTTCAAACCATAACTAAATTGCAGCACCACCAGAGGCAGACCCCTCTTCAGCTAATGAAGAGAGCGCGGTAAAAGTGTTCCTCCTCGTCTTGTCGTCTACGTGTAGTCTGCTAGCGGCGTGCGTAGATGCCGTTAGAAAGGAGTGCAAATCAATGCAGTCTACATTCCATAAGCATAAGCACAATTACGTACCCTAAACGTAAGCATTATGATGGGCGTTTTGCTATATGTCCCATTCGCACTTTAAGTTCAGCGTATGCAACCGCAGATGCAAGCTGAGCCTAGTGCAGCCATTTGGTTGTCAAAACAAACGTTTTTGTGAACAAAACCACGCTTCTATTTAGGACTACAACCGGCAGGATCAGCGTCCTAAATAAAAAAAGTAAAACGAATTTATCGGTCAGTCTTTTTTTTATAGGCCAGGGGAGATTAAACCAAAGCTCGGTACCCAATTCCTGTCCAGGGAACGTACTGAAAAAAGGCAGTAACAACGTCGAATTCAGTCCGAGGCGAGGGCTCTTGCTTCGGAGTGCGCCGCTGTTTTGGAAACGATGTTTTATACGACGCAGAAGTCGCGTACACTAAACACGGGACATAGCGTATGTAACGAGAGCATGCGTTAAGGCTCGATATAGAATAGCGTTTGGCGCATGCGCACTTTAAGGAACGTCATTCCATATACTCGAATGCTTACTTTATACTGACACTAAAATCCGTATAGTCCAAATTTTGATTGTGCACTCATCGCGGCTTTGGGGTTGCTGAGAAGAACTACTGGGATGTAGTATATTAAGTACTCGCACATATCGATTTTCATGTATTCAGAAGAAATTATGTGATCGAAGGCTGGCTATCTCTATACAGTACAGAAAATTTTGGTTTCTCGCTATGCCGACAGTGGAGATTAGTAAATATATTACAAACGCTAGACGTTTTTTCTGCAAGGGAAAACTAAGACCGTAAAGGGACTATATCTGCGGGTCCACCTCCGTGCGACAATTTCGCAAATGTCTTGGACGAGGACGCTTCAGCCATTGAGGGGAGGTACACTTCTGTGTATCTCCTCGGCTATGCCTCGATGGGAGCGTTTGTTAGGGCAGTAGCAAAAACCTCACGATATAAGCTAGAGACTAAACCTCTCATTATTATGGTGCGTGTTGAGTCCCAGGGTAGTAAGAACGTGAGGTCCTAGTATACTGCACCCCACTCTATAATATCAAGAGCTTTATAACGGTGCCTATGCTTTTTTGTAATAGCGATTACGGTGAGTTGATGGCAAAAAAAAATTAAGAGTCTTGGATCGCCTGAGTCCGATGTGCAAACCGGAAAAGAAATGAGTACATTCACGCCTGCTGCAATAACTTCTGACCGAAACATGTCCCCTTGTTTATTGTGGGCATCTACGCAATCCTTCTGAGCAAGAATTTTAAAATTCAAGATGCACATATATGAGGAGTGCAGAGAAAAAACAACTTCAGATTATAGGAAGCGAAGACGTAGGTACGCTTGTCATTTCACTGGCGGAAAGATGTGATCAACAACGAAAATTAGGAAGTTTTCGTACACATTGCTACTGAATATTGTAGCTCCCCTTTTTCTCATTGCTTACCTGTACCGCCTCGTAAGGGATTGCAGGAAAACTGGGTTATTACGGACATGGCAAATTTAATAAAAATGCGAACAACACTGTTTGAAACGATGTATAAGGTGCCAGATGGCAAAATGTCCTCGTCTGGCACAGTTCTAAGAATAAATAATAGAGAGAAACCCCACCTCCATATACTTGGTTTTCATGCTATAAACTGCGGGAAGGCAGAATGTCATAAGACCAGCCACATCGCAGTTAATCCTTTATCTCTTGAACATTTCATTCTGTAGACAGAGGTGCTAATGTGACTAAAGTTTTCATTTTTATCAGGTAGGAGATGGAGTAGGAGAAAAGGCGGGGGGGGGGGGGGGGTTAACCGTTAGATGAAACCAGTTTGCTACGCTGCACTGAGAGAAATGAATGGGAGATATAAAGGTGAGGGAGAAAATGGAGTGATAATAAAAAGCAGAAGGAGAAATGGCTTCGGAAAAGTCACATCCTGTCGTGCAGGGCCGACCATCTTAAAAACCTCAAGAGTGCCTGGCCGGCCCTCACTGCCGATGATCGCTGCGGCCACTGTCCAAGAATCTAGAACTCCGTTAGCGGGCGTGAATGGGTTTGTTCCAGCACACGGCGTAGAGAATGTCTTTCATAATTGTAAGCTGGGAATACACAAAAATATGAGATATGGTCTCATCGCGGCCACAGATGTCACATGCAGGCTTATCATACCTGCCGATCACAGTATAGTAACGGCTTGTGAATGCGACACCAAGCCACAGGCGACACAGCAAAGTTGCCTCATATCGTGGTACGCCGGATGGATGTAGTAGAGTGAGGTCAGGGTTCTGGGATAATAGACGCGGGTTCGAAAACTGTCCGGAACATCACAAGGCAAGCGTGATCTCCCGCTACAGTGTTCGAAGCCTACATGCTGCGTTGGCTCTCGCAATGGGGATCGACATTAACGCCCTCGTGGTGAGCAGTTCGCGCGGCATCGTCCGCGCGGTTGTTGACAATATTGATTGGTAAAATATTGTGCCCTTCATTGATGGCGGTGTAGTGCAGCTCTCGAATTTCCGCGAGAAGTTGTCACCATGACCAACCATGACGAAGAGCAGATTATAAGGCTTAGAGGGCTGCATTTTAATCATTGAAAAGAGACCATTGCTGGGGTGTCCCTTGATTGATATTGTCACGAGGTGGTGACGGGAACTCCGCCGGGGTCACGTAGCACCGACTGGGGTCCGGTCTTGAGGAAGGCACAGAGCAGCTCGTAAGAGGATACTTTAATAGGCTGGCTTACGCCCACTAAGAACAGCTCTGAAACCTCAGCGGCGGCGATAGCAGCCAACGTGCTCGGCGGTCGTCGACTAACAGAATGCCCGCCGCTCTTAGCCGTGCTCGATTTTAAAGGCGGCAAGGAGAGTTCCAGAACATAGTAGGCACACCTGCGCGAGGCTAGGAAAAATCGAGATAACTCTGGTCGCGTCTCGCGTCCCAGAAAATTGATAATGCGGCGTGCCTGCCGCGATAAGAAGATCCCCCAGGCGAAGCAGCGCCGGGGGGTGACTGAGCCAAAAGTTCGCCCCGCGAGCGAGAGCAGCAGGTTCCAGACAAAAAGCAAGCTTCGCGGCAATATGCTCAATGGCGACACAAATAGCGCTAGGTTCTGTACCAGTCCATGAAGTGTGGTGTGGTGTTTTTATTTTCTTCGCTATGGTCTTTACGGGCATGACCACGTAGCCCGAGGAACTGGAGGGGCTCCATACTTCAAACAACGTGAAAGGCGCTACAAAAGAAGCAGACAGCCATTCGCGCTGTTTTAAGTATGATCCTTAATCAGCAACCCAGCTCGCCACACTTGTGGAAGAGGTCACTAAGCCATCGGTATATACGTGCAGGCGGTGTCCGTGCTTCTCATGCTAATATCCAAGAGTGGTCTGCTTTACTGCTTTTGGCGATGTATCCGTATTCTTTTAGATTACTGGTATGGAAAGAAGCACACGAGATTGGTGTAGACTCCGTAATAAAGAGGACGGTCTAGAGGCTGGTGTAAATTGGGACAGTAAAAAGTCGCGATGTGTTTCAATAATTTTCGCAAAGGATGTACGCAGCTGGTTAGCAGGAAGACTGGCAAGATGGTGAGAAGGAATTCGAGAGAGTTGACCAATATGCGCTCTCAAGGCGTCCATTGCTAAATAGGTAGTCACTAGGTTCTCCTGGGCTCTAAGTACTTTTGCGGCTGTAGAGGGGCATTTTGGCAGTTCAAAGCACATCCGGAGAGTTTGAGCTTTAACGCCTTGTAGGCACTGTTTATTCGCTATCCTCAAGTTTCTAAGTAAAGGGAAACCGTACCGAAGGAATCCAATCAATAATGCGGCGATACAGCTGGAGCATGGACTGCCCTGATGATCCTTACGACTACCCTCCGAGAAAGAAGAGAACGCGAAAATTGATGTCAGTCGCCTTTTGATGTACGAAACATCTGGGCTTCATGTTGGATAACAATGGATGATTACTGCAAGGAAGCGATCGGTTCTTTCTTAGGGTATTGTTGAGCCATCTATATATGGGAGCATTGAGCATAAGAATGCTTGCCGCCTTTTGAAGCCTTGCTCGAACTGGCTGTCGCATAACTCCTGATGTCCAAATACAAATATCGTCTGCTTAGACTGAGAGTTGTGCCGACTGTGGTAGTACGTCGATAAGGACGACAACCGCAAGATAAAAAAACTTTGGGCTAAGTACTCCACACTGAGTGATCGCAAGCGAATAAAAATGTGGTTGTTGGTCCGTCTTCCATCTGCATAATCAATGATCTCTTGAATAAGTAACTGCGAATCCAGCAGAACATGCGACCATCAAGTTCTGCAGATTCCAGAGTGTCCAAAAAGCTTGATGAGGGAAGTTGTGGTATGCCCCTTTAACATCAAGAGACAACGCCGCGGCTATTTTCATCGGGTAACGTACCTACATACCCTTGCACCCAAAGGAACTATTTACTGATCTCCTACGGAGCCAGAGCCTAATGGAAGTGCGTGGGCAACAATGTCTTCCAGTCATTGACCTTCGGGCTTCTTTGATGGCCAAGCAAGGGCACAAAGGGGCACTGAGACTTCGCAACCCATTGAATTTTCTTTAATGAGCTGTTATCGTCGTGCTCCGATTTTTGGTTTTAAGAATTTGCTCTTTTCACTACTGCAGCCTCCCCAGCCGTACAGCTTTGGCTACGACAACACAGACGAGTTCGGGACGCGGCTTTTACACAAGGAGCAGGGAGACGCCAGCAACGCTAAGACCGGCTCGTACGGCTATCGGGACGCCAACGGACTGTTCCGCACAGTAAGCTACGTGGCCGACGCCGGTGGCTTCCGTGCCACGGTAGACACCAACGAGCCCGGTACCGCCCCTGGCGCCAGCGCCGACGCGGTGTTCAACGCCAATCCTGTACCGGCTCCTGCCGGAGCCCAGGGTGCGGGCAGATATGCAAGCGGCCGTTACGCGGGGGCCGGATCCTGGGCCTCCGCGTCTGGTGCCGCTGCAGGCGGTCCCTGGGCAGGATAGTCAAACTACTTATGCGCGACGAACATAACGACTGGCGTTGCATCCTCTAGTCCGTGCTGTATGTAGGTACTGCGGAAGAAATGTCCTACTTATTGATAATAAAACATTTTCCTTCGGAATAGCATTTGCTAGCGCTTTCTAAGCCTATTGATAGGATGCAGCTGTTCTTACTGAGAGATGTCGTTGAACTGAATAGCGGTGCTGCCCTGTTAGAAATTTGAAAATTATTCAAAGACATTGTAATCTGTATTACTGACATAAAAGGAACCATTTTGTCGACAATGTAAAAAAACTGAACGCAATATCAATGCAAGACGGCAAAGTTACCAACTCCCAGGGTCAGCTTTCTTCCATTATTTGTCTATTTCAAAGCATTGGAAACAGGATTGAGGGTGTGGAAATTTGTAGCAGAAGTTATGGCTTGAGCGTTCAGGGTCTAAGAGAAAAACAGGAGACTAGAGAAGCAGCGTAACGCAGCAATAAAAAATATGCCATATAAGAAGTTTTTTGCCTAAACCATGTTGCGCTATACCTGGTTTTGACCTTTGTGAGATGGACCACCAGGGGGCCTGCGAGTGCGAACGCGCTTCGCTACGGCTCTATACAAACACGGCAATTTCGTCCCAATTTCGACCCGCGCATTGCCCATCTCTAAACTGCACCGTTCGTAAAGGTGAGCGCTACTATCTGTTCAAATTTGGTGGCCGTCGTCCCCCCTAATAGGGCCCACGGGCCGAAAACCGCCCTTTCCTGATCAGCTGCCGCACTAGGCCTCGCGCCAACATTCGCTAAGCCTAAGCTGTTTCTACGTCCCTTACATCGACAGTATGGAAGTCCAAGTGATCGGAGAGACCATCAACCCAAAGGACTATGATCCCAGCTTACCAGCCTGTCAGAAAGGAGCGCCGAAAATCCAGGACAAGGCGAACGCCACCACCGGCTAGCGACGTGCAGATTCCGTACTTCAAGCGTCCCAGCTACGCGCGACGCGTCTCGCGGCGCAAAGGTCACAACGCCAGCCGCTGTTGCGAGAGGATGCCTACAAGAGAGTGTTTCCTTCAAACGGAGGACTTACCTTAAACGCCCTTCAACCGCGCCAGCTTCGCCTGGCCCTGATAACCGCAGCCAAGGACCTCCAAGCCCCAAACGCCACCAACTTTCGTATCCACCCTCTAAACAATACCAGCACGATGAGTACCCTGCATCACGCCAACGCTCTACGCCTGGTCGCAATCAAACAAATCTCCATTCGACCCCAAGCCTAGGCCGTCACAGCCAACATCGCCCCCCCCCCTTATGGTGCAGTAAGAGGAGTAATCAATAACACCTACTGAGAAGAAACCTCAGCACAGATTCTGGAGGACCTCATCACGGGCAACCCTAGTGTCCCCATCATTGATGCACGCCGCTTGCAACAGACCCGTTCGACCCTTATAACCTTCCGGGGGGTCCGGTGCCCCGAACCATCTCCTACGGAGGCCGACTCCACAGCTGCACTTTATATAGAGGACACCTGTATGCTTGCACTAACTGTAGAAAACCAGGGCATCGTCCGGATGTGTGTACCCTTCAGCGTACACACAACTGTTCAAGATGCGCTATCCCGCACCCCAGAGGGTACACCCCTACATGCACCCCAGCCTGCATACTATGTGCCGGCGCCCACACGACGGGTACTAGCAGTTGCAAAGTGAGGGGACGCCGCTCACCGCCCGCTTCACCGCAACAGCACATCTTCTGCACACCGGAGCGAGACGCGGACCGCGGCAGCGTCCGTCGGTCCAGCAAGTCTCACTCAACGTCTCGTCCCTGTCAGGACCAGCAGTATCGACAACTTTCCTGGGCAGACAGAGTAGCAGGCAACAGAATCAACTCTACCATCAAGCCCTCAACCCCCCCCCCTTCCCACACAGGTGGACCCCCACGACCGGGAGCTCCAAGCCCTGCGAGAGGAGGTGAGTCATCTTACCTCTCTCATCAAGACCACCGCCTCCACCCCTCTACCGCTTCCGCCAATCGTCCCTCCCAGTCAACCCGCTCCGCTACCTCAAACACCCACTGAAAACATGAAACAATCCGACTCCCAAACTCCCACCTCACCCCACGTAAGAAACACGCACAACAGAGCACGCACCCGTCACCCAGACCGACCTTCCATCCCTAAAGGCCCGCATGGACGCTAAACTCGCTGAAAGTGACGCGCGTCTAGAGGCAAAATTCAATCACCCCATCGACCACCTGTCCCAACGCTTCAAGCAACAAACTGAGGCGGCGTTTACGCTCATGGTGCACACCCATGAGATAAGCCTTGCACGGTACGACACCCGCCTCCAAACAATAGAGCACTCCCTTCCCTCACTGCACCTCCCTAATCCCCCCATCAATTCCGCCCACCTACCCCAAATAACTCGATAACATCGATACAGTCAGCATACTGACAGGGGCCACCACACCACCACAGGACGAGGACGGCGACTCTGGTCCTTGGTACAAGAGCTCCGCCTCAAAATACATAACTTTAACACCCCCACGAGAATTGGCAACAGTGTCAGGGCGGACACCAGCCCAGACTTGACACTGAGCCGCAACTTTGCGGATGTTACGTGGAACACAACAAGTCACACATTAGGGAGCGATCATTACATCCTCTCCGTTACTGTACCGTACAAACAAAAACGACCCTTCACCTAACACAGAAACTCACCAACTGAGATGCGGTAGGCGCCGCACGGGTGGCCCTTCCTGACGCTCCCATTACAGACATCGACCAGTGGGTGGCATCACTCATGAACGATGTCTCCGCACACACTCGAGCCCTTGACACAACACCAGATACGCCCACCCTCGACACTCTCCTGGCCTACCAATGGGAGGCCCACCATAGCATCCTAGAGCGCTGGAAACAGCAAAAATTTAATCCAACCCTTAGAAAGTGGCCAGCCGCACTGCAAACACAAATTACTGAGCACTCTGCGGAGCTCTTCCGATCCAACTGGGGACAGATTGGCGAGGGTATCGCTGGCAATATGTCCTCCAAACGCAGCTGGCAACTCCTTGATCACTTAACTCACCCCAGGCAATCGAAAACATCCACACAACACCACGTCACACGCCTTATCCACAAGACCGACCTTTCTCCCGACGCACTCTTCTATATACCTAGAAACACACATACAACTCATGGTACCGCAAACCCCCTGCCCCCTATGCAGGCACCTCTAATGCCAATCTCGACGCGGAGATTACGGAAGCAGAAGTCACAGCGGCCCCCCTGACTCCGCTCTAACTCCACCCCAGGAGTTGACCGTATCTCCAATACCATGCTCCGCAATTTAGACGGCAAAGTTTAGGCGGCCCAACTCACGGGGTACTTCAACACATGCTGGCAGGAGGGCACCCTTCCGCAGTCCTGGCGTTACACCAAAATCTTATTCATACCCAAGCTCCACAAACCCCTTACACCAGCAAAGCTTCGTCCCACTCCTGGTCAAGCTTTTGGAACATGTCGCGCTCGCCCGACTCCCCCAACACATGGCGGAGCAAGACCTCTACCCGCAAAGCACGGTGGGCTTTCGTCCCCACCTGTCGCCACAGGACGCCATGCTCCAGCTCACACAGGATATTTTCGACCCGCTCATACCAGGCCATACAAATATGTCCTCGCCTTGGTTCTCTCCAAGGCCTTTGATCACCTAGACTATCAAGTGGTCATGGCGGCGCTCTCCCCCTTGAACACAGGTGAACGTATGTACACCTATATTCAAGAATTCCTTACTAACCGCACGGCCGAAATTCACTTCGGTCCCCGCTCATCCCACCCATACACCCTTACTGAGGTTGGCACCCCCCCAGGGATCTGTCCTCTGCACTTTTCTCTTCAATGTCCATCTCATCCTTCTTGCCCGCAGAATACGAACCATCTCTCACCTTCGGCATACTCTGTGCTGATGATATCAAGCTATGGACCACCCATGGCAGTGATGGAGACAGAGAATACTTTGGAGTCGGCAGCTACTCTCACCCAAACACAAGCGCAGAGTATCGGACTCTCACGCTCTCCGGAGAAGTCGGAGCTCCTCATACTCCACCCCACAACACGAAACTGCCGCACATACGCAAAAACCGTGACACTGGAAAACTGGTACATCACAGAGCTACACATGCTCCGGACACTGGGCCTCCACATCCAGAACAACGAGAAAAACACTCTCACCATCCACAATCTCAACGAGACAGTGGTGTCGATATCCCACCTAATCCGCCGCATTTCTGGACACCACCGGGTCATGAAGGAGCATGACCTATGTCGTCTCATTCATGCCTTCGTCCTCAGCCACTTTCTCTTCGCGCCCCCCTACCTCCAACTCCAGGGCAGAGAAATCTCCACCCTGGATGCCATGATCCGAACAGCATTTAAGACAGCACTACACCTACAGCTAAATACCTGAACCGAAAATCTTTTCCACTTAGTCCTACACAACACGATAGGTGAGCTTATCGGGGCCCACCGAGAGACACAATACATACGTCTCGCGAGAACCTCCACCGGCAAGACACATCCGATACACCCTCGGTATCGGGATACCAGCCACGGATCTCACACAGCTCCCGGTCCCCCACCACATTCACCGCGATCTACTTATTAAACCTCTACCCAGCCATGCACCCCACCTACCACGAACCCCGCCACAGAGCTCGCGCACGGGCGCTCCACAAACAATACTGCACGGAACCGTATGACACGTGGGTGGATGCCGCATGCACACGAGAGGACGTCGTTGTATCCATCACGAACCCCTCCCTCCAATCGATTGCCTCCCTTCACATATCCCCCACTGCCACTTAAGAAGAGGCTCAAGAGGCCACCATTTCCCTAACCATTATGCGCATGGAGGCCCGGTATATACTGTCAGACTCTAAAACTGCCATACTAAATTTTGCTCCCGGGAGAGTTCACGTCCCTACATTTCGCATACTGAACTCCCTCGCCGCACGCAAGTTCCACCACATGGAGCTCATGTGGGTGCCTGCCCACTCTGGAAATCCCGGAAACGAGGCTGCCAAATCATTGGTTCTCTCAACCAGGCACCGGCGGCCTCCAATCTAGGGTTCTGATGGGAGCGCATGCATCCATTCAGTGAACTGACGCAGGCCTGCAAAGTCGAGCGTCGGCTCTACCCCCAACCCCATCCCTCGCGCCACAGTTATCACCAGGCACTTTGGAGGCGGCTCCAAACGCGCACCCTCCCCTCATATACGCTCGCGCTGTCACCAAGTCCACACAGACCCCTCCTGTACCCTTTGCCACCACTCCAAAGCCATTCCGGATCATATCCTTTTCCTCTGTCCTGCGGATCCTTCCCGCGGGGCCTGGAGCACCTCACCACTTGGGAGGCTTAGGAGACCCTACTGCGCTACGAGGACCCGGCCAAGCAAGCCATCGCCACAGGCTGGGCTGCCAGGGTCATGACCCTCCGGGATATGAGCGTTTGAGTGCAGTGGGGCCGTGTGGGGGCCCAAGGACGTGCGTGTCCTAGACTCCCCTGTGTTCATTAAAGTTTTGACCACCGCCGCCTTTGTGAACTAGTATGGGGCTGATGATGATATTGGCCCCAAAGCTCTCATGGTATCAAGAGCACGCGGCATCTGAAAAGGATTGCGCCGGTGCAGACGCGTGCCGCAGTGTTATTGATAAGGTAGATCGGCAGGCAAAGCATTCTGCACAGTGTTCATAAGGCGGCGGGGCAGGTGCGCGCCAGCCTTTGATGCTTCTCTTGCAACAGCTACAAAAAACGTTCAACACAACCGTCTACAGCGAATTCAGTTTCTGAAGACACGAAATAAGCATTACCATGCCAAATATTTTTAAACCTTTGATTTACGGCGGACGAACGTGGTACTAAAGATATTCGAAATGCAATGCAGCACACCTGTTATCCAAGATGTTACCATGAAACGTCCCCAAGTTAAAAGAACGCGAAAAACGCGGACACAGAGAGGAATACATGTTTTATGCAAACCGCACCGGTATTCAAATGGTGCGGGGTCCGATCCCCACTGCCGCCAGGTACGGTACTCACTGGTGATAAAATGGGTACAAGTTTCCCCTGACCTGATGCTTGGCTTGTCTGGTGTGAAATGCTTGGAAAATGGTCTTTGACCCCACCTTGAGTAGTCGAAAATACCTTGTGCCATGACGCACTTTGGCCATACATGCCCTTGCGCCATAAAAATTTATAATCATCATGTTTTACGCGGTGGTTTCAGTTTCAAATAAATCCTTGCCAACTAACCCAGTTCACTGTCCTAACTGGATTCCCAGAAAGGCGGACATTTGAGAAGAGCTTGTGAATAGTGCTATACCAAATTATAAAAAGGGTGATAATTTGTCTGTGCCTTTTATCTGATCTAAGTGAGTACATAAGTATAGATTGAGATGCGGGCGGGAATAATGGATGCCCCTGGCAAAAAAACGAAGCGAAACTGCGGCATCAACCCTAGACGCGTAAACAGTAGCAGTCGAGCTCAGAGCAGCATTAGTCTGAAATTACCTCCTGACCTTATCTTCCAGGCATTCACTTGGACGATTTAATCGTACTCGACGCAGTGGAACAAGTCTAAGTCAGGAAAAGCATCAGAGATTATCAACGGTGATGCTCGACGCATTATAAACAAAACATAAAAACCTTAAATCTTATTGATTGAGTGCAGTCTTCACATTCTCCTGATAACTGAAGTATATTTACATAAGCAGATTGCAAGCACTGTACGACCTTCGTCTTCATCTGCAAATATGCAACATCATCACTCATATTGGTCTTCTGAGAAGTGGCTTCCATATATGCGAGTGGCAATAAAGGTCGCTCCATCTTTACTTTCACCATTGCTATCAGCAGCGGTACCGTCATTTATTAGTAATTCATAGAGGAGACTACGTCAGTTTTCCACTATCCTACAAACTCTTCATGAAGGAGAGGCCATCATGAGGCGTCGGGGCTGATGTTATTGTGGAAGGCGTTTCCAATTTTCAATGCTTCTTTTTCGAACTTAGAAAAGGTTGGTTGAAAGTTTTAATGCCTGAAAGGCATTACAATAAATATAAAAATCAATTATGTGCCACAGTCAAAGATTACATGAGATACTTATTGGTAGTGCTGACAGAAATATGCAAGTAAAATACAGCAGCCGCAGTATAGAGAATTGAAAAATAAAAAAAAAATGACCCACTTTTTCTTGTAAACTGAGACGCAGGAATCCACAACAGAATATGTAGAATTTATACCAGAGGCATAAACAAGAATGAATAATATGTTTGAACGTAATTCGGGAAGATATTTCACAGTCATGTAGCACAAGAATCGATGGTATGTTTGTCGTATTTAGCCTTTGAATGTGATAATAAGCGATAGTTCTGAAATACACACGGCTGGTGTTTGAGATGATGAAGCTTGTTGTTTAATAAGGAGAGCGACCACTTCTTCAGGTTTTTATTTTTTTCTATATAGATGCGGCGATGTTGGCATACTTAGCACTTGGGTAAACAGTGTTGCCAAAAACACAAATACAAAGGCAAGCACAAGGAAAAATTAAAATGTAAATGCTCGGCAGATTCAATTTTACCGCTAGATTGTAAACATAAATACTTTAATTGCTAATCAAAAAAATTAATCAGCCAATTTCTTCATTCGAACATCATTACTGATTGCTTATGTGTGTTTAACGTCCCAAAGCGACTCAGGCTGTAGTGAAGGGCTGTGGAAATTTCGACGAACTGAGGTTATTTAAAGCGCACTGACATTGCACGGTACACGGGGCTTTAGAATTTCGCATCCATCGAAATTTGAATGCCGCGGCCGGGATCGAACCCACGTCTTTCAGGCCAGCAGCCGAACGCTATAACCACGAAGCCACCACGGCGGATATCATTACTGATATTTCGCCAATTAATTATGGTCCTTGGAAAGACAAAGTATTTAAAACAATCACTCCGAGGGTTTCACGGTGTTATTGCAATGCAAAGGCTGCTTTTTTATGTCGCCCAGAGTAATAAGAAAGAATATTAGAAGCATTCAGGATATATTAGCTATTATTTAGGTGACAAAAATTGCCAACTGACAAGTGTCTTCTGTTAGGAACAGGAAGTAAAAGCCACTTATGGTGACGTAGGAACTGAGAGATGTGATTATTATGAGTTGTTTATAAACATTAGTGACTTTTTTGCTTCTTTCTTATTTACCACTGCTAATACTAGCAAAAAGATCCCGGGCGATAACAATGTGTTGTAAGACAGGTCGAATAATACTTTTATAGACAAGAGGTTTCTTTTATGAGTTGCTAACCTCAGCAAGCGTAAGAAAAAAAAACCGTTCGAAGAGCATAAGCAGAAACACTTGCTGCGCTTGGGTGGATGTCGTTGAGTGATTACTCCCTTATTAAAAATCTACTCCACCTTGGGGGTTTTCTCTGAACATTTGACCAACACTGTTCCCACTTCGAGTCATTGATCAATTCGGTCTCGCCCTACCATGAGGTTGCCGTCCCGGTTAGCTCAGTTGGTAGAGCGACTGCTCCGGTGAAGCGGTGGTCACGGGTTCGAACCCCCCACCCGGACGAATTTTTCTTTAACTTAGAAGTTTCCGAAAAAGCTGTTTGGCTTTCCTTTGCAGCCGTTTGGTTTCGCTTGGGTGGATGTCATTGAGTAATTACTCCCTTATTACAATTCCCATGGTTGGCTCAAGAGGGGTTATTACATATAAATATAATGAGGCACTTATAATCTTTTTCTTAACAAAAATATGCATGATTAGCCGCTTAGGGATAGAAATGTTCTTTTTAACGTACTTCACAAGCAAGCTTTTTTTTTGCAAAGTTAATTTTAATGGCCACCTGTCCCAGCGATAAATGATTTTTCTAAAATTATTGATCAGCCTGATTTTTTCCTTAGTTGAGCGAACTTCTTTGTAGAGGACACAGCAGCATATAGCTTAATAAGCATAGAGAGGTAGGTCTTCAATAAAATCGGTAATAAATGTGAAAACCGTAGAAAACCAAGAACGCATTCCTGAAGAACGCCATATAGAAAGGAAGGTAACCTGAGCACATTTGATTTAGTGACAATAACGCCGATTTAACCAGTACTCCCGTATCCATGCTAAAAATTTTCATATCTTTATAACATTTATTAGTTTATATGAGGTAAGTTACTGTTTGAAACATTATCGTAGGCTGTTCAGATTTCCATGAGTAGAGCATCTGCTGGTTCTTCTTTAGTGGTTGTGGTAGCAAAATAATGATTCGAATCTACAAGCTGCTTGGCTTTCGGTATACCCGCCTGAGCATCTATTGAGCATCCTTTAGTACATTGTGCTTGTGAATAAAATTAGTTACGTGTTTAATACTGTTATTAATATTCTTTATTCGAACGATACATAGTACCGCCAGTAGGCCGGAGCAAAGCTAGGTCATTAGCTGAACGGGCCCGTTTACCCTCTAGAATATCCCTCGTTACCATCACACGAGCAGCCAACAAAAAAAAAAAACGCACACGCAGCACCTTCAGAAGCAGAAGCAAAAAGACAAGCAGCCTAACGTACCATTGTCACAGCCATCAACATCGAGAAATGCTGTTGACAGCCTGCAACGATCGGCCTCGAGCAAAAGCCCTGTGCACCGCCCAGAATCTGAAAAAAGCATCACAGCCAAGGCACTGGTAAGCCAAGCACTCAAACATCTCAATACCTTCATCCTTCAAAACCCTGGAATCACGAAGCACATTCTACTACTCCCATTTACGCAGCACCACAATATCAACAGAATACTTTTCACGCCACTCCAGTCATGGCACCATGACTACTAGAATCTCGTACAAATAAAACAGAAATCCTGTTAGCACGCGTCGAAAGCACTGATCAGAAACTAGGCCGCTTTATTCACGTTGCCGCAAAACTTCCCTCAGCCTACGAATGCCTCGAAACAGGCCTGACCCTGCTAGAACAACGCGTAGACCGCAAGCTTAATCCCCTTCTCCTGATGAAGATTTTAGCAGTGAAGACATGGAGCACATTTCTAAGTCGCAAAAGGGCAACTTCCTTGTTATCAAAATGACAACTCCAGCACCCACTTTAAGACATAAGAGGTAGCTAACCAAATGACACAAGTAAGTGTCGGTAGATTTTGCGTTTGGTAGTGGCACTGTCGTGCTCAGCAAAAAAAGAAATAATGACTCAATACTACATAACATGGAAAAATCGCACACATGTACTACTTCACAAACGGATATGCAAAGAACAGTACATACCAGAATATAAATCTGCACATTCAGTGCACACGAACAGCAACAACCAATAATCTTAATGTACGTAAAACTCAACACAAAGCACTGCACCGAAACAGTACCAGACAATTTAGCAAAGTAAATCTTTTTATCTACATTATACACTTAGGATTGTAAGCAACCTGTCAAGCTACAAAATTCGTATACAATCCACAATAATCTGCTCACAACCCCAGCCATATCTTCCAGCACGCTAAAACAATGAGAATGCACATGACAGTTTTATTATAGGAGACTTTAAAGTACTCACCAGTTCATGTTGACACAGGGCATTAATAAATTTCAATGCACAATTCTCAGCACTCCGGACGTATCAGCTCGGACATGGACTGGCAGACAAGCTCCTACCAGTCTGGACCTCGCATTGCACAAAGGACAATACGTTACGATTTTGGGGAATAGCTACGAAAACTTTACTAGCGATTACAACATAATGCACATCACTAGGCACATGACGCCGCAAAAGCGCCGATCTACGGTCAGGTTCACAGGCTGGGGTGAATTTCGAAAACTGAGACTTAATACCACACACGCTGGGTCGGATCTAGGAACATGAACTAGAGGCCCCATAAATTTAAAGAGAACTTAAAGAGAAGCCACAGATACATACAAAACTTCAGCGCCAGCAGACAGGCCCAACCCGCGCCTCACACGGGTCTGCAAAAAATGCAAAAAAGCTTCTGAGAACCTTAGACCAGCAGCCGTATAACAAACAGCTTTGTAAAAGGATAGATAATATAACAACGCAGGTGACCAAGCATGGACGGATGCTCGAAAAGACCGAATGGAATCACATTTGCGACAGAATCCAGGGCAGGTTACAAAAGAACAAACGTGACATCTTTTGTGCGCCCTGCTCGGCACGAGGAACGAAGATCCATAGAGAAACACGCAAGCGCACAAGGTATAAACAAACAACTGAGCAACTTAGGAACCTTTACCTTCCTACGTACTATCAAGCTGTGTACACTGACGACACGGGCCCCACAAACGACAACATAGACAGCGAGTTTACTATGGCTGAATTAAACATCCCATTATTTCAAAACAATTAGACGGCCACGCTGGGCCTGGGCCGTATCGTATATACTCACCTCTGCAACCTGCCTGAGGCAAAGAAATGCTGCTTTCTCATATAAAGCATTGAAACATGGGCTGCCTCCCAGAAGAATGGAGAACATCACGTATTACTATGATTCAAAACCTGAAAAAGCAGGCGCACTTACCAACCTTACACCGAAATCTTTAACGTCATGCGTGGCAAAAAAATGGATCGTCTTGCATTGAAGAGACTAGAAGAACACCTGAAAAACACGAAACTTTTTCCCCACCAGCTAATATGGTACCTCAAAAATATCACTACGATGGACTCAATTCTCATACAACAGAGGACGTTTTGGCAGCGAAAGACAGCACAGAGACAAGAAATTATTGCCACAGATATACACAAAGGCTCTTGATAGCGTTTGGCACGGTCACATTTTCCAGTCCGTTCACGACACAGGACGCGACCCCAACAGGCACAATCACACACACAGTCTCCTCATAGGCAGACAGCCCGCTTCAAGACAGCACAGTCTGTCTTCCTTCCAAGTCAGCATTAGCCGTGGAACAGCTCAAGGATCGATTATATCTCCGAGCCTCTGTAATGTAAGTATAGCGGCTCTATGCGGGAAGCTATCGACAATCCCCAACTTTCAGTACACATTCAGTACACGTCCCCCGGACATCCGGGGGACGTCGAAACGATCCTCTAGGAAGTCATAGACACCATAGCGGATCACTTTAACCAAGCCGAACTCCAACCTTGAACAGAAAAGTCGGAACTCCTCTTGATTAATAGAATACAATACCAAAGAAAACCAACGCCCGGTTTCAACTCACCCTACTCGGCAAACAGGTACCAAAAGGGACAACATGCAGGCTATTCGGACTCATAATACATGAAAACACTGCAAACTGTAATATTGTACAAATGAAAAAAAAATCTCACATACCTATTCGGACGGATCCCTAGCAAGAAAGACGTGCTCAGAGAAGAACAAGCAACGCAGCTCGTCACTGCACTTGTGTATAGCAGACTCCTGTACACAAGCATATATATAACGCTAACACAAACGCAAACTAGAACACTCTAATCTTCTTTCAACGCCCTTGACAAGGCCGCTCTGGGTCTACCTATATCCGCCTCAGATCAGCGACTCCAACACACAGGCCTCTTTCTGACTCATGCCGAACTAACACAACATCAAGGAGACAGGCAAGTAGCGAGCTTGTGTTGTGCGGAACAGAGATGCGACACACTGAACTCAGCTACAATCACCCCCATCAACATGACACCAGTCAGCCAAGGCACTCATCTACCGCGCAACATCGAATTTCCAAACATATCAGAAACATCACACCACACCTCCACAGGGTCACCGTAAAGCGCATGCAAAACATTACCGGAGAGACAGAACATGTATAACGATATACACGGTTGCCACAAGGTCTAATATGAGCCCGGTGGTCTCCAGTAAACAGTCCGAAGAACTTGGCAGCGGCAGACAAAACGTAGCCAGGTCTTGTCGACGGCGGCACGAAACGCCGGAGGATCAAGGCAGGCTATCCAAGAGCGCCTTTCGGCAGCACGGACCCTGAGTCCATCGGCTACAACCTCCACGCTTCCAAGGAATGCAGTAGGCTTGCGTCGGTGATCCAAGGGAGGTCACGGTAGCAGGCACCCAACGTCTGACTGCTGCCACCTCTACTCTTGAATGCCCCGATCTCCGCTGCGCTGTCTTCTTTTACATCTCGGTTTTCTTACACGTCAGCTCTCCGTTCCTCGTGCTCGCCACGATCATTGTCGCCGTCGCCTCGCACACACCCTTCACATGCACACACGCCCAACGCTGGGCTGGCACGCGCAGTGCTACGCTGTCCGACGCACCACTGTCGACGCACCGCATTCACAAATCCTCCGAGGATCTTTTGTGCACTTCACATATGCCCCCCTTTGAAAAATTTTTCCCACATAGAAGAGACTGCTGTTGGTGAACACAGAACCAATGTTCGCGTGGTACACGGACAAGTTAGACGCTGTTGAAGTCACCGAAGCAACTTTACACCGTGACACATGGAGGCACATAGTGACGCACTTAGAGGGAGCATGGGGCCCAACATTACATATCTGGCACTAGAGAAAATATAGAAACCTTAAAAATGATTTGACACACACTTTGCACACGTCTGTACCATAAAGGTTAAAATTTACAAAATGAACAACTTATAGCCAGAAAACGAAGAGAATTAAAAAGAACTCGCCGACACTCCTAGACTACATTTGCACAGGTAACCACTACAAACATACGGGATAGTAGCACTGTACGTAGGGAATCACCCTCCGGTAATTTACAAACGACTCATTCAATCGGCGCCTACGTTTTCGGAGTTCTTGATGTACACCAGTAAGTACCCTGCTGTTCAAGTGCTTCGCCTTTGCTAAATATTGCAACGGTTGGTGGTCAGTCTGAATGATGAAGAACGTCCCGTACAAGAAGAGGTGGAATTTCCCAACAGCCCAGACTATCGTCAAACACTCGCGTTCAATCGCTGAGAAGCGAGATTCGCGAGGTAAGAACTGTCGACTATCGTATGATACAGGGTGGAGGATTCCATCATGCTCCTGCAGGAGAGCGGAGCCTATGCTGACCTCGGAAACACCCGTGCAAAGCACGAACTGATTACTCAGATTTGGAGCTCTTAATACGGGCCTGGAGGTTAGTGCGTTTTTGAGCTTGTCAAAAGCGGCTTGCAGCTGTGGTGTCCAAGAGACACAGTTGCGTGTCATCTCCACGAGAGGTTGCACTCGGTCGGCATAGCCGGGGATGAAATCACGGTAGTATCCGGCAAGCCCTAAGAAGGAACGCGCTTGCTTCTTCGTTTTCGGATGCGGTACGTCGGCAAGCTTTTACAACACGGTTTCCAACGATCGGATGGTTCCTTCTCCAAGCTGGTGTCCAAGAAGAGAGATGTTAGTGGCTCTGATTTCACTCTTCTGCGGCTTGATCGTGAAGTCGGCCTCGCGCGCCCTGCTAAATAGCCGGTTTAAAGTCCAAAGATGTTCTTCTCAGGTAGAGGTCGCTACGAGAGCATCGTCGATGTAATGAACGACATTGCCCGGGCCTTGCGCATCAGGCGCGTAAAGATAGCCGATGCTGTCTTAATGGCGAAGGGCATATAGACGAACTAATAGTGACCGGATTGGGTAGAGGACGCTGTTTTTGGTCTCGAAGCTTCCTCCAAAGGTACTTGCCAGTAGCCTTTAGCAAGGTCAAATTTTGAAAAGTACACCATGGTTTCAACTTCGGTAAATATTACATCTCTCATTGGAATGCGCTCTGCATCAGACACAAGAACATCATTGATGCGTCGAAAGTCGATGCAAGTTCGATATGTGTTGTCTTTCGTTTTAATCAGAACGAGAGGGGAGTTGTACGCAGATTTGGAATGCTCAATGACCCCTAATTTGATCATCTCGTCTATCTTCTTTTCGACTACGTCCTTCATGGCAAAATGCAACGGGTATTGCGGGGAGTTCACAACTTCAGAAGTCGAGAGCCTGGGTTCACACTCAACTAGATTAATCTTCCCTGGTCCAGATCTCTCTGAGGACTACTAGTGGTCCTCGCACATAACTAAAACGTAGAAGACCCCAGACTCGCCGGCGGCACCTCTCTGTGTTTGGACAGAACTGGAGCGATATAATGATCCCATGTTTTGGGCTGCTCTTGACTGAGCTTCCGCAGCATCTGCTTGAGTGTGCCATTAAATTTCTCCACCATCCCATTGCACATTGGATGGCAAGGGGTCGTGCTGAGATGTTTCATCGCCAAGAGATCATTGAGCTCCCTCATCATTTCGCAAGTGAAACAGGAGCCCAGGCCACAAAGGATCTCTCTCGAAAACCCAATTCCTGAAAACATCTCCGCCAAACCCTCTGCCACGGTCCCTGAATCTATATTTGGCAGAGCCACGGCGTCGGGATACCGAGTGGCAAAATCGACGAGAGTTGTGAGTGACAGAGGACCGAGAATATCGACAACGACCTGATATAATGGAGTACCGATAAGAGGCATGCGTCCCAGCGGAGCTTTGAATACTTTGAGCTTCGGGCACGTCCTTTGGCACCAGTCGCACGACCTGACATACCCCTTAATCTCCTCCTGCACTCCCGGCCAGTAGAATTCTTCCAGAACTCTATCTGTAGTCTTCTTAATGCCCTGATGCCCCGCCAAAGGGCTATTGTGGGCAAGCCTTAACAGCTGCGATCGGCAAGACTTGGGAAGTACTGCCATCGAATCTCTCTGCCACAGGCGAAACGATAGAGGCGGTACAGCAACCCCTTTTCGACAGAATACTAGTGCGAAGTGCCGTGCTTGCCATGGAACACTTTCACCCAACACGCCTTCAATGACTCATTGTCTTTTTGCTCTGTTTCTAGCATTTCGTTGGCAAACCTCATGGGACCAACGCTTAAAGCAGTACTTTCGCTCCTTCGTCCGGAAACTTCCTTTCCAGCAAGCACCACTTTTGGGCCCTCGCCCTCACCATTTTCACTGGCGACCTCGTCATTGACTATATCAGGACATAATTAAGCAACGCCCTCCAATTTCTTCCTATTAATATCTGGATTTCACGGCTCACGGGCCTCTGGTATATTTCCAATTATGACAACCTACAATGGTGTCTCCATGCACTTTACCGGGGCCGTGCCAGTGAAATGAAGGGAAGCGATATAGAATTCTGCCTCTGGAACTTCCAGACTACTGCCGTCAACCAGGAACACCGTAGCTCGACCCGGTGAGAGCTGAGTCAGGAACTAGGGCTCTCCGCACCACCATTGTATTGCTCCCCGTGTCCCGTAAAACAGGTACGGGTGGGCCTCAGTACTGGCGTGTGTTGGGAGTCTTCAGCTGGTTCAAGCCTATCAGCTGTTGTGGACGCAGTTTCGGGCGCAACGCTCTCTGTCTGAATAGAACAGCACGACTGCTTCTTGTTTTCGTGCTTTCTTGAGCAGGAGCTTACATCAAGCCCTTTTTTCGACAATAAACGCAATAAAGCTGTTTTGGCTTAGAGCGAAAGTCGGCAACCCTATGTCGAGGTCGGATACAAATGAGGCACCTTTCTGACTGTCTACTTGATGGTACTTCCTTCTCTCTCGGAACGCCCCCTTCGAACGATTCTTTTGGCGAAGACAAGTTTCTTTGCCGCTGGGCCTCTAGAAAGTTGAGTGCCGCCTCAGCCATTTTGTCCAGCGTCTTGCACTCTCTTTCTCGAAGGAAAATCGCAAGACGACTATGACATTTCCTCATGAACTGTTCGACCACCACCAAGTCACGTAAATCATTGTACGTTTTAGCCTTTCCCGATATCTCGACCCATCGATCGAAAAGACTAAGGAAGCGTGCCGCGTATTGCTTGCCTGTTTCTTGACCTGGCGGGCTTACTTTCACGAAACATTTGGCCATAACCCTGTGCTGTGAACCGAAAATGTTGGAGCAGGGCTAGTTTTGCGTTATCATAATCCATTTATTCCGCTGGGGACAGCCCACCGAACACACGGAGAGCCTCCCCATTCAAAGACATACAGAGTGCTGTAGCCCATTTTTTCTTGGGCCAGCCGTGCCCTTCTGCGATACGCTGAAAACATTTGAGGTATGCATCTAAGTCATCCCTGCGATCGTCGAAAGGCGGGATCAACTTGTGTGAGCCAACCGCTACTGAGGGCTCCGGTGCGGGCTCACAACTACCCCCCCCCCCCCCCCCCCCAGATTCTTCGAGTCTTAACTGGAGCTGAAATCTACGCTCTTCAGCTTCTTCCTGCGACTTTGCGTGCTCGCGTTCGGCCTGTTTTTTGCGCTCCTCAGCCTCTGCCAGCGACTAAGCGTGCTCGCGTTCGGCTTGTGCTTTGCGCTCCTCAGCCTCTGCTCTTGCTTTGGCGTGCTCGCGTTCGGTTTGTGCTTTGCGCTCTTCAGCGCCTTTCATGCTTGCGTTGAGCCTGGCGTTTGGCTGCACGTGCTGCGCGTTCCTGCTCTTGCTCGGCAGCCACCCACGTACGCAGATTGGCGTCTTTCAACCCCATACGTTTGCCCAACTCTGACCAAATCCTTTAGTCTTGCCATCGTTTCTTTTTTCGGACCCACAAAAGGAAGAAAAAACAACCACGGTTTCGTCCTGTTGCACGGACGACAATTGTCGCGAATTGGTAGCGCGTCCCCTACTTTTCAGAGAGGAACGCTATCGCGTGCAGGGTCGAACAAGAGAACAAAGAGATCAAACAAAACAGAACGAATCCTTATTTATAATTTAAAGAAAAAGGACCATCCAGAACCAGAAACGAGCACATGAAAAACACACACTCAAAACGCGTACAGCACTACAGAATAAAGGAAAGAGTTCACCCGGTACTGAGCGTCCAAGGTAAAGCGAAGATGCCTTCTACAGGGGACGGAACGCTGGTTGATGAACTGTGACGTGTCGCTGGCGTTGCGTCGACGGAAGCGGTGAAGAGAGCCAGGTGGTATTAGGAGCGGGGAAGCTGCAGGAAGACGCCTGTGGTCTCCAGTCAACGGCCGAAGAACTCGGCAGTGGCAGGCAAAACGTAGACAGGTCTCGTCGACGGCGTCACGAAACGCCGGAGGCTTAAAGCAGGCTATCCAAGAGTGCCTTTCGGAAGCACGGACTCTCAGTCTATCGGCTGCCACCTCCACGCTCGCAAGGAACGCAGTAGGCTTGTGTCGGTGATCCAAGGGATGTCACGCCAGCACAGACCCGACGTCCGACTGCTGCCACCTCTAAGCTTGAAGGGAATGCAGTAGGCTTGTGTTCGGTGAATCAAGAGGGGGGGTGGGGGGCCCGGCTGCCCGGACCCATCGTCCGATGGCTACCACCTCTACGCTTGAATGTCCGATCTCCGCTGCGCTGTCTTTCTTAACAGCTCGGCTTTCTGACACGTCAGCTCTTCGCTCCTCGTGCTTGCCACGCCCTTGTCGCCGCCGTCTCGCACGCACCCTTCGCACGCACACACGCGCAACGCTGGGCTGGCACGCGCACCGCTCCGCTGCCCGACGCACCACTGTCGGCGCAGAGCGTTCACCACTATGATCATCTGCGTGACTACGTCCACTGTAGGACACACGCTTCTGCCATATCTCCCTTATTACCCTGCCCTATGCTAGCTGCGGCCGCCTTATGCCCGCAAACTTCTTTACCTCGTTCTACCGCCTACTTTCTGCCGCCTCCTCCTGTTACACTTGCCTTCTCTTAGTATCGAGCCCATTGCACTTAGCAACCATTGATTATTTTGCCTTAACATTACGTGCACTGCCCAACCCCATTTCTTCCTGGTTTCGACTCGAATGTCATTATTCTAAATTTGTCCTCTGACTCAATCAGCCTCTTCTCGTCCCTTAACGTTACACGTATAATCGAAGTGAGTGGGATTGTGAAAACAACTTTATTTTACGCTTTTACGCAAATCTCATGTTACCGAGATATGCTACGTCATAACTAACTGAAACGGATATTGTCACGTAGGTGTAATGGCAGCCACAACAACGAAGAACACAGCCAAAAGTTCTTCGAAAAGAGAACTGTTTATTGGGGCTGACCTGTGCCCAGAATGGGCTGAATTACTCGGCGGCGGTGAAAGCAACAAGCGTGCTCGGCGGTCGTCGAACGGAAATGCCCGCCGCTCTCGGCCGTGCTCAATTTAAAGCTGATAGCGAACTTTCTAGATAAAGCGTGCAAAATTACTACAACAATCTGGAACACTGTAGAATTGGCTGTGCCTGAATGCGATCAACCGAGATAAATCTGGTCGCGTCTAATATCGCAGACAAAGCGATGAAGCGGCGCGCCACCAGCTTTAAATAATGAACAAATAACGACATAGAAAGTTTCAGGGAAATATTATTGGCTACTTTTTACCTTGTCATTGGCCATATTTATCAGCTCCCCAGCGTCAGCCCTGATTATAGCTGTTTTGGTACATCGTATGTACATTAGTCTACATGCCTGCAGCCGCCGCGGTTGCTGAGTGGTTATGGCGCTCGGCTGCTAGCCAGAAACACGCGTTTTCGATACCGGCCGCGGCAGTCGAATTTCGATGGAGGTGAAATGCTAGAGTCCCGTGTGCTGTTCGATGTCAGTGCACGATAAAGAACCCCAGGTGGTAGAAATTTTCGGAGTCCTTCACTATGGCGTCTCTCATAGCCTGAGTCGCTTTGGGACGTAAAACGCTCATAAACCATCTACATGCCTGCAGTTTATATCTACCCATTTCACAGACTCATGTGAATACAGTCTCAGAAGGTAGCACATTTCATCAATTAGTCCAGCACACTGAAAAACGGAAGACCGCGATGGACATACCTGGATAGCGCGAGCAAGTCGGTGGTGCATTGCTAGATTTTATTCATGCGGCAGCGCCGTAATGGCGGCATAATGCCATTTACTCAGCAATCGTTACGAAACAACAACACAAACTGAAATTGTTGCCTAAATCACAACTCTTCTCTAGAACATCCTGAGCTATCATGAATGGATCGATCGATATTACTTTTCGAATGAAACCGTCGGCTGAAGCCGCGCTTCCATGCATATTAAATTTTATTTGCCTAAATTAGTCATAGGAACCTCTCACTGGGCTCAGTAGACGTCGACAGAAATCCGTATTGAATATCTGCTATCCGTACTTATTAATGAGCCGAGTAGAGAGACGTGTTAAACGAAACCTAGCTTGTTTTCGTCGCAGCTCTGGAGAACTCCGATGTCATAAGAAGCATACAGGCAAGATACACTAAGTACCCGGAGATTAAGAGGGCGTGTAGATAGAAAGTCTCACAGTCCCTGCAGGGTAAAGTAAAGAATGCAACCTTTGGAGGCCAGGTTGCCCACCAGCGAAGGAACGAAGATCCCCCACCGAGCACGCCGCATGGAGACGCCGCAGCCACTACGCCGACGCCGCAAACACGAGCCCGACCACGACATGATTGGACTTTACAGTTACGCCGCCACGCAGAAAAGCCCCGATGGCACTCCTGACCCATGGTCCACACACCCGAAATAGCCGCGACCCGGCGCCGAGGGCGACGTGCAATGTAAGAGCCAGGACATCCGAGTTAGAAGTGGCTATCCATGACCGTATAGTTACCGTTCTATTTGATCCAGGAGCCTAATATTCGGTTTTAAATGGAGCATTCGCCGCGCAGCTGATGAACGTCGGGACCGCTTGGGAAGCCCAAAAATCTGCACCGCACAAGGCCACCCTGCTGTGTCATCGGGAATTTGCACAGTGCGAGTGGCCGTCCACAGACATACCTATCCTGCGAGATTCGTTGGCCTACAACAATGTTCCCGAGATGTGTTACTGGGCATGAATTTTATTAGTGAGCCTCACGCGATCATCCACCTTCGATACAAGTTCATCAGGATTTCGACAGACGAAGCCGTCACTTTCAATAACATTGAATGATCTCGTTGCCCTGAGTGTCCTAGTTCAAGGACGGTTAGCCCTGCCTCCCTCAAGCGATCTGGTCAGCGTAGGTGCCACGGAAGCCAATAACATAGAAACCCTCACTGAACAGAACACGGAGATGGTTCTAGACCAAGGAACCGGCATCGCAAGAGGCATCGCCCCTTCCGAAATAGCCGAGCTGCTGTGCTGCTGACAAACTTCAACGAAGAATACAGCCACAACAACAGAGGTACAACGATTGCTTCCTTAAATTAACTGCCCGACGTTAGCGACGTCTTCGCTCTCTCCGATCGAATTCCAGAGGATTCACCCAAGGAAAATTGCAAGGCCGTTTTCGACATAACCCCAGTTCTGCCCAGAAACAGACAAGAGGAGATTCGCAGTCTGCTTCGAAGCTACAGCGAGTATCTCATCATCGCCGCAGGTCCAACGAACACCGATTGCCAAACATCGCATTGTAACCGACCAGCACGCTCGACCTCTGCGCCAAAGTTCGTGTCGTGTGTCGCCACGAGGACGTCAAGCTATCCCGGACAAAGTGGAAGAAATTCTTCGCCAAGACGTCATCCAGCCATCGGGTAGCCCCTAATCAGCTTCGGTCGTCCTCGTGAGAAAGAAACACGGTAACCGCGAGTTCTGCGTCGATTACCGCTAATTGAACAACGTAACGAAGAAAGATATCTACCACCTACTCCGCATCGACGATACCCTAGGCTGCCTCTGCTACGCCAAGCACTTCTCGTGCATGGGTTTAAAAGACGGTATTGACAAATCGAGGTCGATTAAAGGGATCGTGAGAAGACCGCCTTCATCTTCACGGACACTACGAGCTCTAGGCAATGCCATTTGGACTTTTTTCTACCCCAGAAACGTTCCAGCATTCGGGCATCAAGTGAAAATTTCACTCGTATACTTTGATGACGTCGTAGTTTTCTGGACATCTTTGGTGATTATGTAAAAATGCTTCGAGCCATGCTAGAGGCAATAAAGTCATGAGGGCTCACTCTCAAACCAGAGAACCGCCATTTTGGTCACGAGCAAATGCTGTTTCTGGGCCACTCCTAAGTATCGATAGAATCCACCCGGACTCTCAGAAGACCGTTGCTATCACAATCTTCCCACAGCCGACCGGCAAAAAAGGTGTGCGCGTATTACCGACAACTTTAAAGAAATGTCGTCAGGCCCTTGATGCAGCTAGCGGAGTTGGAGGTTCCTTTCATGTAAGAAGCTCTTCAACGCGAAGCGTTCCAGGAACTTGAGTGCTGCTTGCAGTCTCCTCCAATTTTTGAACACTTCGACGAAAACACCGAAACCAAAATTGATACTGACGCGAGCAGGACCAATCCTGCCATCTCGCTGGATGGAAGTTACGAGTCCAACAGTTTGCCGTCATCATCATTTACATGTCCAGACGCACGTACTGTAACGCCGACCGCCTGTCACGAGCCCCTGCAGATGAACCGCTTTTAGGACGACGATGAGGATGCCTTTCCTGGGACCTATCAGCTCCAGCACTTTTGTACGGCAGCAACGCTCGGACCCCGACCACGAGCACCTCATTGAGTACTAGGAAACCAAGACTTTTTAGCTCCCAACCTCTTTCAAGCGGTGATTACCTTTCTTCTGCGTGCAGGTTGATGTTTTCGTGAAGAAGTACTTCGCATCGAACAAAACAGACAACCTTTTTGTTGTACCAGTAAGTCTGCGCGAAGAAATTGTTCAAGCTTCACACGACGAGCCGAAGGCTGGACACCTCGGATTTTCTCGCACCTTCCTCCGAATTCAAGACAAGTATTTCTGACCCCGACTCTGCCCATGTCGAACGGTATTTGAAAGCCTGCCGCGAATGTGAGCGACGAACTACCTCTCCCACCCGACCAGCAGGATTTCTGAACCCCATTGAACCCCCTGAATGCCCTTTCAGCAGGTCAGCATGGGCCCGCTTGGCCCTTTCCCAAAGTCAACATCTGAAAATAAGTGGACCATCATAGCAACCGAATACCTGACCCGCTACGCCGACTCAAAAGCCCTCCCGAGCGAAACAGCAGAGTCTCCAAAATTTTCATGGAGTGCATACTTCAGCGACAGGGCGCCCCCAATTTGCTCATCAAGGACAGAGGAACAGCGTTTACGACGGGACTGACGCAAACCATCCTTCGCTGCAGTCAAACAAGTCACCGGAATGTAACTGTTTACCATCACCAGAACAACGGCCTCCCTCAGCGCCTGAACACAACCACAGAAACCTACCTACAGCGCGCGGAAGAGGCACGGCGCCTGGCCCACCCGCGCATTAAAAACCTACAGCGCACCGATGCCTGACGCTACAACCCACGCCGATGCCACGCTGAATGCAAGTCGGGTGACCGTGTATGGATGCGGATGCCATTCACAGCCGCGGACTGAGTGAAAGGCTGTCGTGCCGCTCCTTCGGCCCCTACAATATCGTTCATCGACTTCGAAAGTCTGACTAGAAAGTAGGCTCCGACGGAGCGACAGCTTCTCAGCGGCGCCGTGCGCGCATACAAGTTATACACTTTTTCCGCCTAAGGACTTATTAAGCAGTCTGATGGTCACTGTGCTTGCATTGTAAGTGATTTTTTTGCGCTTTCAGTATATATTTTTGCCCAGGTTTTTTTTCCTTGTAAAGCATCGAATATGTGGTTATTTAAGGGGGGGGGGGGAGGCGGGTATTGGCACTGACACAAAGGTTTTCTATTCTTTAAAGCAGCCGGCATGCGAATTTATCACTTTGTAATGCATGACCTACTTTACGTCGATTTGTCGCACACAGACAAAGCGAATTTTACGCTGCTCCAGAATGTTGTGATTACTTTGCTCGCCGTATCTCGAACACCTTTGTCAGCTTTAAACTGAGCCCGGCCGAAAGCGGCGGGTATTTTGTTCGACGACCGCCGATCAAGCTTGTTGCTCTCGCCGCCGACGAGTCAATCATTTATTCCTGGGTACCATTCAGCAGAATAATGAGTGTTCAAAAAGTTTTTTCGCTCCCTTCCAGGCTGTCAGATTGACGGAATAATAAGCGCACAGGACAACACACACAAGAGCGGAGGAAGACACGGACTGGCGCTAACACGGACTGGCTGTGAGACTGCCGTAAACACTACGTGACAATAGGAAATGATGCACTGCAGATCTTGGGTTTATTGAGAACTGTTATTTGTTATATATACGAGTATATTGTACGTATAATGGTAGAAGAAACGGAACACAAGTAAATGCACAATTAACTCAAAACATTCAACAAGGCATATTTCTCTGTGTTTCATTTAAATAACCATTGCTAAAGAACCCGGCGGGGCTTGTTCAACGAATTAGGCGTTCGAAAGTTGATTCCAAGGTTGTGGGATCGATATCCAGCCATGGCGACCGTATCTCGAGGGAGCTGAAATGCAAAAGCCACCGCGTTCTGTACTCTGTCAGAGAACTTTGAAACACACTGTGTGGTCTAAATTAATCCATTGCGCTCCATTACGGCGTCGCTCATAGTCCATGAGGATAATAGGGACGTTAAAGCACTCAATTTCAAATTTTTTTTCGTAATGGGTTCTATACACTACAGTTAATAAAGTACTGCAACTCATCTGTTGACCATAGTTGTTGCGCACACAAGGAATATTCCAGTTTTTAATGTTGCGTAAGAAAATAGAATGCAAGCGCGTGGTCAGCAAGCTTACAGAGATAAAATGGCTGCAGCTGGCACAGGACCGGGTTAAGCGGAAAGATAAAGGAGAAGTCCTTGGCCGGCAGTGGCCGTGGTCTGGCCACTGCTGCTTCTGATGATGACTGCCGCATTGAGGTTTCTCCTCTAGTTAAGTGCTTGAATTTTTGGACACAGCATAATGTCACGTTACGAAATCTTAATACAAGCGGATTAAACAGGAAGTTAGCTGTCCTCTAGCACACTCCAGAACAGTGGGGTAGATTTCAATCGATAGAAATACGGAACACTTAGGGAAATGCAAAATGAAACAAACTCCTTCTTCAAAACATTGTGCTCTAGCAGTTACAAAGAATTTATCCAACATTTCAATCTCCCAGACTTCCTCACCTCAACGCCTCCAATGGCGCGTTTAAAAGCCTCATCCCATATAGTAGTTTGGTGGTAGCGTGCAGACGTCAATCAAAAATCGACACTTACCAATGTAAAGTAATTACGAAAGTTGATGATGATGATGATTCGGCTTTCTCAGCATCGAAAAAATGGATACTATGCGGACTAATCTCCTCCAGAAGATGCATTGCAAAGCCCAAATTAGTTCCCGCTGTCTGTGTCAAACGATGGCAAGGCGCACCGACTTTTGGCTGTTTCTATTCAGAATACCTGCATAACATTCTTTTTTTTTTACCGCGGGCCAATTCAGCAGTATTTGGCAACGACAAAGTATGACGGGGATGGCTCTACTCGGAAAAGTTCACCTGTACAGAAGTTATGCTCTCATCTAAACCATGGAACATTACACCAATGCCACTAACTTCTCGCTGTTGCAGAGCGAGACGCGTGCAGTCGAGGCCATCACGCCGCAACGATTACTGCGTAAATGAAAAAAAAAAAACAAGAAGCCCCTCGTCATGGCCGCCCGTGACAAAATCACGTTACGGAGAGAAAGAGAAAGCAGCTCGCCTCCTCCTTCACGAGGAACATGATGAGTTGCGTACGGTCAGCTGGCACGTATAAAAGCTGGACGCTGAATGGTAGGCACCGCATCGGCCGCTGCCCCTCCGCTGAGCAGACGTTTGCGGTTATACCTCTTGTGGATATGATATCCAAGATAAGAAATTAATTGGTCCTGTGCTGGCATTTGATCGTCCTCTGGTTAATGTTGCTGCTGTATAAAATTTATCTTTACACTATTTTAATTATAAAGCTGCGATAGCTAAATCTAGTTAGAAATGCTTGGAATAAGCCTTAGTAGATATGTGTTGGAACAACCAAAATTGCTTGGAGGCGCTTTTCAGCACCAATGTTATAATTTGGCGATATCAGTGCTTTTGAAGCCAGAGTAAGCATCGCTGGATATGTCATCGTTTTATGTTTCTATAGCCCTTTTATGATTGCATTTTAAAACGGACGGCTTGTTTAAAGACAACGTTAAAGTGTTCGCTCCTCGACACTTCAAGCACGACATTTCAAGGAGATTAGAAAACAAGGCATTCATACTTGTGCGCTGAAAAAAACATCTGTTATCGACGCTGTGATTCCTTGCTGTGACATCCTACACAATAAAGCTGGCAATTTGTCCACTAGAACGGCAATGCATGCTTCTTAAATGGTGGTCTATAAAAACACCATTCGGCGGACGACATTTGGCTGCAGGAGATATTTGCATCATGGGTAAAAATTCTGCTACCTTTTCGGTAGCGTAATGATCACTACTCTTTAGTTATTTTTATTTAAATTCTATTGTTTTATTCCTCTGAGCGCAAGGAGCATACAGACCTCTCGAAAATATTTTTCTGCTAAAGGGCATGCTGTTAATTAGTAGATCAATGCATTGTCTTTACAAACACAGTTTGTTTACAGGTCTTACTCTTCTCGCTAGATCTTTACGAACATTGTGGCGCTTATAACTAGAACTCTTTGCACGCGAAATACCAAGAGGTCCAGAGAGTCATTCGCCACATTTCCTTTGTTGTCACTCCTCCTCCTCCTACAGTCTGCCTTGCTCTTCTCACTGGTCGCAGTTGTGAGTGCGGGGAATGTGTTCGGCGGAGGAGGCCACCACTACGGATTCCGAGACTCAGGTTTCCAGGGCCCCATCTTTGCGTCGGCGGCTACTCCTGGCTTCTCCGCTGCTGGTGCCTCCTATGTGCGTAAACCCTAATCAAGAAACTGCAATTTGAATCTTTGTTACGATGCCACATTATTTTTCTTTAGATTTTTAGCAAACGAGTGAAGAACAACGACAATACTGGTAAAACCATATGTTCGGTTACAGTGTTCGATAAAGAAATTGAATATGATGTTGAGCTGGAGGCGCCGTTCTCTCCAACATCGCCAGATTGCCCGCCTTTCCTTATACGACTAGTCTATGTGATCTGCCAGCCTGAAGCCTGTGAAATAGAAATAGGCAAAGCCAAATACAAAGTATATACCGTCGGGCTAACTGGCAGAGATTCTGCTCACAACTGTCGGAGTGGTAGCAACACGAACACATATATCCCCAAATATTAACGAGGAATGCGGAATGATAAAAGCCCTTGTGCAGCTAATTTCCATAGTCTTAACCTTCAGGAATCACATGCGTTGTTATCTTGGCGCCGTTCCTGCATTTTTATTTGAACAGCAAAGTCACGCAGTTGCACGTACTGCCCGATCTGTACTCATACGTAAAAGACTCCGAGTATTTCGCAGAAGAATCTGAGAGAAAGCGCGCTACACCGGTGTAGTACTCTCGTCAGAAAGTTTGGTTTCTCGCTAAGTCTATCATGAATGTATGTAAATATATTCTGAACTCCTGACGCGACCTTCAACACGGAAGAACCAAGACCGGCAAAGTACTAGATCAGCGTGTTGGCCTCCCTGTGAACATTCTACAAGTGTTGTGGACGCGGACACTTGAGCATCCAGTGGTACACCTTGTTGGTTCTCCCCCCATAGCTTGATGAGACCGATTGCAATGGCGCGAGAAAAGCCCCATAATTTACGCTATTAAATAAATAACAATAATAATTGGTTTGGGGGGAAATGAAATGGCGCAGTATCTGTCTCATATATCATTGGACACCTGAACCGCGCCGTAAGGGAAGGGATAAAGGAGGGAATGAAAGAAGAAAGGAAGAGAGAGGGGCCGTAGTGGAGGGCTCCGGAATAATTTAGAGTACCTGGGGATTTTTAACGTGCACTGACATCGCACAGCACACGGGCGCCTCAGCGTTTTTCCTCCATAAAAACGCAGCCGCCGCGGTTGGGTTCGAACCCGGAACTCCGGATCAGTAGCCGAGCGCCCTAAGCACTGAGCCATCACGGTTGGGTTGTAATAAATATCGAACAAATATAGTGCGCGTTATGTTATGTCACAAGGTAGGAAGAGCGTGAGGTGCTAGTATATCTCAGCGCAGTCGCCATTGCCCAGAACTTGAATTTCATGTCCCTGCTTACTTGAACGAGCGGTCACGGTGAGTAAACGGCAGAAAAGTCTGTACACTCGGAGATCCCGATGCCGTTTTGCAGGTTCCTGAGGAGTGAGTGCGTTCACGCGCGCAGCAACCTATTGAATAAAACGTCTGTAGCGCTTCTGAAATGTGTTTAATGTGGCCATCTGAGCACTGTTTCTGGACAAGAGAAGGTACACCTATAGGTACACATATACCTATAAGTGTACCTATAAGGTACAGGTATAGGTACATATATCAGCTGTTCAGAGCAAAATATTTTTGAGATAATAGGAAGCGAGGATGCTGATCTATTTACACTCCTATTGCTGGCAAGATGTGGTCAACAGAACTTGGTAGGGAAGTTTTCGTTCACGCAGCTGCAAAATGTGTCAACTCCTCCTTCTCAAAACTGCAGGAAAACAAATTCAAAAGATCAGCCGCATCGCAGTTTATCCTTTATCTTCTTAACAATCAGGTCTGCTCACAGGGGTGGTAATCAGACAAGATTGGCTCCGTTGTCATGCGAAGTACCTAAATCACCCTTCCTCCCAAAGGGACTCTTTTCTGAGGGTATACCTGATCGGGCAAGTTGTCGGTTCATTATGAAGATTGCACCGCTTGGAAACAGGGACAACACGAAGGTGACGTGTGGCGTCTGCTTCGTGTTTTCCGTGTTTTCGAGCGCTCCGGTTTTCAGAATAGTCTCTTTGCGAATCCCGTACGAAGCCACAGCCTTACGAAAGTGAGCAGGGGACAAAAGGCTTCCAGTCAGTGGACAACCTTCGGAATTTCTAATGGCTAGAGAACGAAAAGGGAACTCCTATTTCGCAGCCCATTGAATTTTTTCGATTGACACTCTTGTCCCCGTGCTCTGATCTCTTGTTTTAAGAATTTTCTCTTTTCATTTCTACAGCCTCCCCAGCCGTACAGCTTCGGCTACGACACCACTGACGAGTTCGGGACGCGGCTGTTCCAGAAGGAGCAGGGAGACGCCAGCAACGCCAAGACCGGCTGGTACGGATACCGGGACGCCAACGGACTGTTCCGCACAGTGAGCTACGTGGCCGACGTCGGCGGATTCCGTGCCACAGTGGACACCAACGAGCCGGGCACCGCCGCGGGCACCAGTGCCGACGCAGTGTTCAACGCCAATCCCGTAGCTGCACCAGCCGTAGCCCCGGTTGCGGGCAGATACACAGCCGGTCGCTACGGGGGAGCCGGACCCTGGGCGTCCGCCTCAGGAACCACTGTGGGAAGATACGGAGCCGGTGGACTGTGGGCTGGATAGGAGAACTTGCTTTTGTACTGGGCTTCTCTCCTGTGCAGTGTTGTTTCCCAAAATCTATGCAAGACAACAGTAGTGCGCAAAAAAGGGGCTACTTCATGGTAATAAAACAAGTTTTGTTTTGTTTTCGGTACAAGAGAGTATTGCGCTTATGGAAAACATTCAGTTAGGGAATGAGCGTATAACCGATCTCGTATTACCATCTGGGTGAGGAGTCCTTGTACACCTGACTCATTTAGCGCTGCATACGCAGTGGAAAGCTAATGACCAGGCGAGCAATTAGCTACTGGTTGCTAATAGCATGCTCGTGCTTCCCGTTGTGTTCATCCCGAAGCACTGTAATCGCGCAGAACTGAAGAAAAAAGCTAACTACGTGGTTTGGCGCACCGGTCTTGACTATTCTGGCACATGATCTAATTCTACGGTTGGGCGAATTGCTTCGGTATCATCTTCCTATCGGGCTAGTCGCTGAAGCCAACTGCCAAGCAAACTTGGGTACCGAATTCGCTATTTCCTATTTGAATGAGGCATAGAAGCCAATAGCACACTCCATGATGTAATATTTGGCTTGAAACATCTAGTACATTAAGGTGGGCGATATTCACATATTCTCAGCTATTTGTGCGAATGCTCAGTCCTAATTGTTACGTTAAGTATTTCGCACTTTTTTCTGAACTTTTACTCTGAAGGAGACGCCGCGCTCGTCGACGGCGTCAAATTATCTATGCTGGAGCGCATAAAAGCCAATGTAAATAGACAGACGAGAAGCAGCCGCCAGTACCACTATCCCAAATATGAATAAGCTCTGATGAATGTGACCACCCTGTTTACCACAGTGGCTGGCGCCAACTGCCGGCTACATATATGATCTCAGTAAAGACGCCATATTTTAATGTTTCCATCAAATCTAAAATGCCTGCGACCAGCTATCTGCAGTCAAGAATAATCTCTCAATGCCGAACTCCATTGAAAATCACAAAATTCTTCTGAAGCACCTGCTTTATTGCGAAAGTCATTCCTGTCTCATGAGTGGGGTGTACAGGACCTGTCGGCAAAGTGCGTCGGCAGAGCGTGTCCACACGAAAATGACCATTCGAAAAAAGAAATTGGCCGGTATTGCGATTTGACTGCAGGCCGTCAGTGTACCAGGCGGGCACACAACGCATATGCCACGAAAGGTCCTTTTTTGTCAATATGGTATTTACTACGTGAGCTTACGTATGTAGTTAAAGGGGATATATATATATATATATATATATATATATATATATATATATATATATATATATATATATATATATATATATAATTTTTGCCAAGCACGCAGCTAGTGACTGCACTGCACTAGCTTCACAAAAAACAACTCAGCTTAAAAGGCGGGAAAGCTAGACACCGCCTCGAAAGCGCAAAACCAGTCCGGTAGAAAGTGTCTTTCGTCATAAGTGGCCCTAAGTGGGAGGTAATTCGAATGAAATGGTTTGTTCATGAAACAAGAGCTTCATGGTTGCGGTCTAACATGCGCGTTTTTCACAGGCTATGAAGTAAACTGAGGAAAAACATGTCATATTGTTCGCACTGAGGTTTAATAGCCACAAGGTAAAGAACACTGTTGGAATTTAAAACACATTCTTTCTTTAGCGTCCTCTGTAACACAACCCGAAAGAAAATGGCGTCCTTTTAGATAAGTTATGGTGCATTGCATATCCAGCAGTTAAAAGACTGGTAGTTGAATCAAGTGTGTCAGAGGGGCACGAAGTGAAAGCGTTGTGGTGTGTACGATGGTCAAGTGTGTTGGGGATGTGTACTGACATCATCTTCCTGAAAACTTGCTGACGTCATCTAAGGTTCACCGGATAAGTGTCCGTGACAACAATTACTTGCAAAAAAGTTGCGATGTCATCCAAAGATCATGTGACAATGATGACTTGCAAAAAAAGAAGTTGCTGACGTTAAAAGGCAAATGCATTTCTCCAATGCAGCAGACTGCAGTGCTCTCCAACATTTTTCTAAACCCAAGGCAAAAAGGGCTGCAGTGCAGAAGTCTCGTTTTAGCGTCCGAGAAAAGGGAATTTGGAGTAGAGCATTCCGAACGTTGGTAAATTCGTTCTTGGGGAAAGGAAATGGTGCAGTATCCGTCTCGCATATCGGCGGAGACCTGAGCCGCGCCGTAAGGAAAGGCATAAAAGAGGGAGTGAAAGAAGAAAGGAAGAAAGAAGTGCCGTAGTGGAGGGCCTCGGAATCATTTCGACCATCTGGGGATCTTTAACGTGCACTGACATTGCACAGCACACGGGCGTCTTAGCGTTTCGCCTCCGTCGAAACGCAGCCGCCGGCGAACATTTCCGGAAAATCAATTTTTATGTTTTTCACTATACGGCGGACAGCACTCACCAGAAACGCAAAGACAGTTAGCTCAGCACATGCTTTTGTCGGTGCCTTTGGGCACTGTGTTGGTGGCCTTCCCAGCGGACAGAAATCAGGCACTTATCAGTGCTCCATGAGTCGTGATAATGAAAAATTAAAAGACTGGCACATACAACTAGGACGCAGACATAGAAGAAGACAGGACGAGCGCTAAACATCACTGAGGTTTTATTGCTTCAGAAAGCTACATAAATGCACTTCAGTGGTGCGTGGGCACATGTATTCTTCCAGTTATGTGTCCTAATTATATTCGCTAGTCTTTTAATTATTGATAACACACCAACTGGCCCAGCTTTCCGCCTCGATCGTAATAATGAGAGTAGTTTATGTAGTTTCTGTAAAAATTTTAGCTCTAGTTACCCAAGGACGCTGTGCGCGACTTTTGCTTATGCGACTTTTGCGACTTTTGCTTATGTGGATATCTGATATTTACAAAGGAAGAAGAGGAATTAAACGGTGAAATCAGGAAGGCGAAGACAAAGAAAGCTGCAGAAAAACAATAGAGCCGCTACGAGAAAAAATAAGGCACAAAGGTAGGGTGCATTAACGAAAAAAACATACACCGTGCAGCAAGGATCACTGGTACCAAAACTTTGGCAGTGTTGTGGTGTGAATTGCGATATGTTCAAAACAGTAGTTCTCACTTCAGACAACGATCGGTAAACTTTTCAGCGCGTAGAACTGCACCAAAGTTTATTATTGGAGATATCCGGGGACATGTCACGCGCGTCTTAAGTAAAAGAATCCAAATACATACGAAATGGGCAAGCACTGAAGTATTGCCCTTGCCTTGCGCACCTTCGGGTGCCAATGTCATCATCCCCTGTCCTCGTTACTCTTTGCCGAAGGACGAAGCAAGTTGTATATGCCGGCACGGCAACCTTATGCGACAAAAACGAAGATCAGAAAAGCAGAGTCCGGGTGCTTAAGTGCACAGGAATGATTAAAAAACCTGGCAGCTGGTGTTAAGCGCGTACATGCGGCTACAGAATTTATACATGCTCAAGACGCCACGTGACTTCTTTAGAACATTGCATTACCCTGTTCTAGAGACGAGAGTGGGAACCAGAAAATGATATAGAACTATGACCAGGTTGGCGCTTTATCTACTGAATAAATTCTTCTGTCACCCTTATTGCAGAAGTTCTAAGTGCGCCGAACATGTTTCTTCAAACAAAAATGAAGGGCGCCTTTGCTCGCCAAAGCCAGAACACGAAAAGTCACCGTATTTGTTGCCACGTTATAGAACAGAGCCGCCTGAGACTTCTAGATGAAATAAAAGAAAAGTCCCGTATTTGACGAAGGAAATTTATATATTTTAAAAATTTTACACAAATCTGAAGAAAGCAGGAAGTGCACTGTTTTCTGCGCGCCAGGTACGCACCCATCAGTATGCTACAGCGTGCCGGCATCTCGCTTCACAGCTTCAAGATGTTCTATGTTTCTGTGGGGCTGCGCCGCTCATTTGGCTGAGTGACACGGAACTGTCTTTTCATTTCTGAAAATATTTCATGTTGTAAGACACGATTCTAGAATCTGTTTTCCAGCTCTTGCTTTCTGGTAAGCTTCCAAAAACAGAATCCCTATGGAGGCGACTATAATCCAGATACAGCTGCGTCGCCAACATGAAAGTGGTCCAGAAGGGTGCAGAACAGTCTGTACATGATTACACGCTATAAAACCAGCGGAAAGAAATATACGAGCGCATCATCATGGAACTTCATGAATACAACGACGATGTGCTTACGACCGAATGTGTTTCGCAGGCCTTAGCACATAAAAAGTTCAGCAATGCTTCTGCATATATATGCACTTTTAGGATGACGGAACATGATGGAACACAGTATACAGACGCCCATCACATCGTGAGAACCACTTTTGGACGACGTTCGTAATCGTTTAGAAATCGCAATTCTTTGTCCAGGAGGGTCACAGATGTGTGGCACTTATGTATGCGCCTCGCTCCTTCATAAGAAGGTGTGCCTCTAGGATTTCGCTGTGGTCCTTTGTTCTCCAAAGCCCAACGATGACGGTGTTGCTAAAGAGTGGAGTGCGCCCTCATGCCTTGCATTTCCAAGGCAAATGCACTCCGTCCTGTGAAGTGAGGTATGCACGATGCTTCCGCCGCCGGACGGAATACATCGAGCCGTCCACCCGGCTGAAACTTTTGAGCAGGATGGATGAATACAATGTACAATTACGCCACGTATGAGTGCAAACACGGGAACATTTGTCCGGCTTCACAGACAGCGCTGCCTAGCGTGCGCTCTGAGTGACGCCAAGTGTGGTGTTCGTGCTTCCATGACTGGCGAGCGGATGCTTCACAGCGAGCGCACGCACGCACGGCGATAAATGATAACAAAGATGCGGACACCGAAGGTATGGCCAGTCACTGTGACATGCATGTCCATAGCGATTGTCTGATAGCTCTTCTGAGCATCCAAGGCAGCCAGTTTTCATTTACGACCAGCGTTGGCGGGTTTTGAGGTGCGCACATTTGTCGCAGGCAGGAACGTCGATTTTTCTGCACGCCAAAGGGTTTAAGAACTCACATGTGACAAGAAACTAAAAAAAAAAACTCTTGCGAAAAGAAGTAGAGAAGAATTTTTTATTGGTTTAGAAGTGATAGCGGACCGTGTGTAATGGCAATGGAAGAGGTGCGGACGCGCAAATTGGCGAACTTTAAATTTTCAGACCATCAATTATTTCTCGCTTGTATAATGCACGATTCTTTGTGGCCACTGCTGCTTCGGTGTGCTCGCCATGCTCGGTACTTCGGTTTTTTGTAACCGGCACAAAGTGGTTCCGCCGAAGGCAGCGGCTTAGTGCGGATTTATCAGGCCTTCCGTTCGAAATAGCAGAACAAGTTGCAGGATTCTACGCTGCGATTGGGAAGTTTAAGCATGCCTTTACCCAGACTTTGCTTGTAGTCTATACATAGTAGTCTAGTCTATACAGTGTAGTTTAAGTCTATACCACCCAGAGGTGTGCAAGTGCCCAAGGCGGCCAGTCAAATGTTTGAGGCTAGACAACCAGCATAACGCGTGATGATCCGTGACGAGCGTGAAGTGGCGGCCGTAAAGGTAGGCGCGAAAGACATTCCTTGCTCAGTGATAGCGTTTGTTACGTTCCGCAGGTGTCATAGTGCGGCTGGCGAACGCAATAACGCTTTCGTGAGAAGTGCTATCGCGCTGCAGAAGTACAGCACGAAAGCTATGGCCGCTAGCGTCTGTGTGTAGAATAGTAGGAGCAGCATCGTCGAAGTGGCCAAGAACAGGGACGGAGGTGAGAGTTTGCTTCAAGGTTTGAAAAGCACTTCAGCATTGCTGAGTCCAAACGAAAGCACTGTGAGCAGTGATGAGCTGATGCAGTGGCGCGGCAATGGTAGCAAAATTTCGTATGAAGCGCTGAAAAATAAGACGACAGACCGAGGAAACTACGCAGTTCTGTACTTTGCTGGGGACAGCAAAGTTCAGGACAGCGGCAAGCTTGTCAGAGTCGGGTTGAATGACGTCCCGGCGGACGAGGTGGCCCAGAATCACGATTTCGTTCCTGGCGAAATGGCACTTTTTCGTATTGAGTTGAAGGGCAGCAGAAGCACGGCAAGAGAGCACTTCACCGAGACGGCGTAAGTGATCACAAAAAGTTGAAGAGAAAAAAAAAACAATGTCGTCCAGATAGCATAAGCAGGTTTTCCATTTCAGGCCACGAAGGACTGTATGAATCATGCGTTGAAAAGTAGTAGGAGCGTTACGCAGTCCAATTGGCATAAAATTACATTTTTAAAGGCCGTCAGGAGTAGCAAACGCAGTCTTTTTTTCTCTGTTTCATGCATGAGAATCTGCCAGTAACCAGAACGAAGATCTAGGCTTGAAAAGTATTCAGCTCTCGAGAGAGAGTCGAGGGACCCATCAATCCGCGACATGGAGTAATTTTGTTGAGTGCATGCTAATCAACCCAAAATCGAACCGACTCATCCTTCTTCACCAAAACCACCGGGGAAGACCAGGGACTGGCGCACGGGCGAATAATGTCTCGGCAGAGCGTATCACTCACATTGCCCTCGATGACTTTGCGTTCAGATAAAGAAACGCGGTACGGGCGGCGGCGAACAACGTAGGTACCTTCGGTAACGATCATGCGGTGCTCGGCAGCAGAAGTCTTGCCCAGGGTAGCGGAAGTATGATTAAAAGAGCCTTGGTGCTTGCGAAGCAGGTCCAGGAACGCTTGCCGTTGCGATATCGGGAGATCTGGATTGATGGTGGCTGAGAGGAGGAGAGAGAAACGTCCGCTGAAGGGGAGGAGGGAGGAGGGCGCTGTAAGCACGACGAGGAAAACCGGGCGCATGTCCAACGTGTACGAAAAAGAAGTGCCTTAGGGTAACACAATAGGTTCACGGGAAGTGGTCAAGGAAGCGACGACGCCAGATTCATTTTCAAACCGAACCAGGCAAGGCGGCAAGGCAGGGCCCCTGATCAGCTGTGGATCAGAAGGCGCGATGAGGACATCCCTTTGAACGATGGTATCAGCCTGACAAGATCTTGACTCCCAGCGGTCAAAACCAAATCTGCAGCGGCAATTAGACGATGACAGGGCTTGGGGACTTCAGATGATGGGTCGCTCTCGGTCATGTGCACGATGCGGTCGCGGCAAGAAAGAAAGCACTTGCGGAAGACAAGAAATCCCAACCAAAAATCATAAGGTAAGCGCAAGGAGAAAGCACAGCAAATTGTACATGGCGACGGACACCGTCAATAGAAACCCGGGCAGTGCACTTAGCGGATGGGCGAATGATTACGTCGTTAGCTCAAAGCAAGGGACGCCCATCGTACGGCGTTTTCACCTTCCGCAAGCGAGTACATAAGTCTGCTTGAATAACAGGAATTGCAGCGCCCGTGTAAATCAAAGCCTCTAGCTGTAAACCTTCAACCCACACTAAAACCATACTAGGCGGGTGCTCCGGAGGTATTTGTCGCTGTCCGAAGCATGCAACTTTCCCTCCAAAGACTGCACTACCTAGTTTTCCGAGCGAAGGTCAGGCTCCGGAGAAGCCGACCAGAGTGGAGAGGAAGAGCGGCGGTATGGCGAAGGGGATTGAGCTCTTGTGGGTCGATAATCATGAGGCTTAGCAGTGCTGTGGGAAGGTGAAGAAGAACGTCCGGAAGAGTCAGTGAAGAAACGGCGTTGATCAGAGGGACCATAGGAGTGTAGGCCGTTTCGAAGGCTTCATACCCGCGACATTTATCTTGAAGGCGCCAACAGCAGAAGCGAGAAACATGGCCTCGGAATCCGCAATAATAACAAATCGGGCGGCTGGGATGCCAGGGCGAGTAGAACGGCGGCGTTGAGGTTGGAGGTGCCAAAGCTGTGACATGGTCGCGTGGTGGCGCTGGTGGTGGAGGCAGACAAACGACAGGTGGCAGGGCAGCGACCTGAGCGTACGTGGGTGTAGGGCGAAGAGCAGGGGTGTCTGGTGCCTTAGAGCACGTGATCGCAGCCAACTCTTCTTTAATGACGCTGCGAAGGCCAGCACCAGCAGAAGATAGAGCAGGAGGCGCCGGTGCGGTAAGGCACAAATAACCGAGTGCAAGAAGCTCCTCACGAATGAGCGCAAGAATTAGGGCACGCCGGTCGGAGTCGGCGGGCAAAAGGGAGGCAGCCGGGTCAGGTTGCAAACGGATGGATTGCAGCTGATCGAGGCGTTGGCAGGTCGCGATGATGGCATCAACGGCCTTAGGGATTTGGAAGGCAACCGCATTGAACGCAAGAGCGCCGATACCCTTCAGGACGTGGCAAACACGGTCAGCCTCGGTCATGGTGGCATTGACACGCCGGCAGAGAGCAAGTACGTCCTCTGTATAAGAAGTATACGACTCGGCACGGCGCTGGATGCCGTCAGCGAGCTTCTTTTTGGCTACTTCAGACCGAACACCCGGAGAACCAAAAATCTGTCGCAACTGCTGCTTGAAACTTGTGCAGTCTGGAATATCCGTCTCAAGATTTAAGAACCATGTGCGTGCGACGTCAGTAAAATAGAAGGACACATTCAGGAGTTTGTCGCGAATTGGTAGCGCGTCCCCGACTTTCGAAGGCGAACGCTATCGCGTGCAGATTCGGACAAGAGAACAAAAAGATCAAAGAAAACGAAGCCGTATTTATAAATTAAAGGAAACGAGCCAATACGAAACGAAAACAAGAAAAGCACCCACTCAACACGTGTACAGCACTACACAAATAAAAGAAAGAGTTCACCAGTTACTGAGTGTCCCAGGTGAAGCGGGGATGCCTTGCAGACAGGACGGAACGTGGGTCGACGAACTGCGACGTGTCGCTGGCCTTGCGTCGACGGAAGCGGCGAAAGAGAGCCTGGCGGTATTAGGAGCAGAGAGGAACACAAAGAGACGCGGGGGTCTCCCGTCATCAGCCCGAAGAACTTGGCAGCAGCAGGAGAATCGTAGCCAGATCCCGTCTACGGCGGCCCAAAACGCCAGAGGTTTAAGCAGGCTACCAATGGTGACTTTAGGCAGCACAGACCCTCAGTCCATCGGCTGCCACCTCCACGCTTACAATGAACGCAACAGACTTACGTCGGAAATCTAAGGGAGGTCCACGGCAGCACGGACCGAACGTCCAACGGCTGCCACCTCCACGCTTGAATAACACGACCTCCGCTGCGCTGTCTTCCTTTACACCTCGGTTTTCTTACACGTCAGCTATCCGCCCCTCGTACTCGCCACGCGGCCTGTCGCCGTCGCCTCGCGCATACCCTTCACACCTGCACACGCGCAACGCTGGGCTGGCGCGCGCAGCGCTCATCTGTCCGACGCTCCACTGTCGACGCACCGCGTTCAAAAATCCTCCGAAGATTTTTTGTGCACCTCACACAGTTTAAGGGACTCGTCCCACTGGTTTAACGAACGCACGCGGTCGTAGTGGTCAAGCCAGTCATCGTCGTCGTCACCGCGGAGGCCAGCCAACATCTGAGGGTCTCGTTGACAGCTGCTCACGGTCCAATTTGCGATGGCAGCAGTGGGCGAGCGGGAGGAGCCCGGGCCGTCGGCGTTCTCCTCTTGGAACACAAACGGCAACCGGAACTCAGCTCTAGGGAGAAGCGGGGAAAGAGGATACAGGGGATCCAAGGCGCACCTCCACCACGTGTAAAGAAAGACTCAACGGGAGACATTTATTCTCACCCGTTGCTACAGATGTGCTCTCAGTGAACAGCCCCAATCGATGACGATGGGAATTTACAGGTGAAAGAGAATGAAGTCGCAGCCAGAGAGGCGACGACGATGAGGGCGCATAAGGTGCTCACAATCAGGTGCTCACAAGTGAAAGGAACACCAATGGGAGCATCCGTCTCTGTCGTCATGGCCAATTTAACCGTGGAACACATCGAACAAAGAGCCCTCAACTCATTTCACCAGACACCAAAGATTTTCCTCAGGTATGTCGACGACTGCTTCGCCGTCAACAAAAGATCTAAAGACTCAAAATTTCCTTCGTCATTTAAACTCCGTAGAACCTGACATTCAGATCACGCTAGAGGTGGAACAAGAAAACTCCCTGCAGTTTTTGGATGTCCTCGTGTCCCGAAACCACAATACCCTTCAATTCTCCGTATACCGCAAACCAACCCACTCAGGCCAGTATCTCCACTTCTCTTCGAACCACCCGACAGTCCATAAAGCACCAGGGTGAATATGCTTTTCAGAAGAGTTGAGACACACTGCAGCACAGAACTTGACAGAAGAAAAGAACAACGCGCGATATTCAAAGAACTCATCATAAACGGCTACCCAAAAGACTTTGTCCAAAAACCATTGGACGTCAAAATCAAAACATTCGTCACGAAACCAACGCAAAAAGACCAACGCCACCACCAAAATACGTCACTTTACCATATGTCGGAGGTGTCAGCGAGACCATCGCCCGAATCCTCAAAAAATCGGTTCTCCAGGTTGCGCACAAGCCCAAAAACACTGTTGCGCTTTGCCTACCCGTTCCCAAAGACCGGCCGCCGAGAGAAAGAGCCCAAGGCATTTTCTACAAAATTCCATTCGCCGACTGCGACGCAAGCTACATCGGCGAAACCAAAAATTTCAAATAAAGAATTCAGCAACATAAAAGCGACGTCCGCAAATTCGCAAGAGAACGCAATCCAGTAGCCGAACATTCCGAGGACTCCGACCATAGAATCAACTTCGAAGAAACACTCATCCTCGGAACTGAAACAAATTACCACAAATAGCTCCTTCTGGAATCCTGGCATATCCAAACCACCCCAAACAATATCAACCGCACAAAAGGCAACCTGCCCCTAGTATATTCCCAGGGACTTGGCTCTTCAACTTAACGAAAGAAAGTCGCCATTCACCACCTACCTGCCGTGTGCCAGCGTGACTAACAGCCTAAAACCCCTCCATCTCCCCCACCCCCCGCCTTTCGCGTCACAGCTGTCGTTCCTTTGACCCCTCTCCTCCCCTCCATACTTAAAGACGCTTAGCTACTGCCCTCCGTCACCCCAGATGAAGGAGCCGAGTCGGCTTCGAAACGTTGGGTTAAAGTTAAATTTTTTGGTTGGAGTTGTGCAGTTTATTATAAATATTTATAAAACAATGCATTTTGTGAGGGGAACAACAAAACAATGCAGCAGCGTTTACCACGACAGTTACAATAAGCGCTAAGCACAGAATAGACTCAGAACAAGGAAAGTTTGCAAGTCGTTTAATAAAAATTACCCCATCACATTGCGATAGCACTGAGTCTTCTGCGTTTCACTGCTTCTAATCTCCCTCCATTCCGTGCGGTTTGCTGCTTCCTCGCCTGATTACACTTCCACTGACAAGGATGGAAGATTATGGAGACCACGTTTTCAAGCTACAGCGTGGGAGACAGGCAGATCTTAAGGCGTGAACGCAAGTACGTTAAGGAGACGACGGGATTATAAGACAGCTTGAGAGCTTGGCAGTTCGTACTTTTATTTATTTATTACCTCAAAGACCCCAGATATGGGGCATTACATGAGGGATGGGCATGACAGACTACAAAATGATAGCCTCAAGCTTCTTCTTGAATTTGATGGGGTTAGTAAGATCCATGACTTCTGGCGGCAGATCGTTCCAGTCCCTAGATGTTAGACAAGAAAAGATCGGAAATGAGATGTAGTTCTTGCAAGCGGAGGTTACATGGTCTTGCTGCGGCGAATGCGGCTGCAGAGACGATGTGCTGCTGATATGATTGATGCTCCTAAAGATGAATGGCAAAACTTATGGAACAGGCAAAATCGAGATATTTTTCTTCTTGTTTCTAGACTAGACAATGAGGCTCACTAGTATAATATGAATAATCGCAGTAAATGAACCGGATAGCAGGATTTTGTATTTTTTCAAGCGTTAGTGAGAGGTTTGACTGATGGGGGTCCCATACTGCTGAAGCGAATTCTAATTTATATCGGATGACAGTTTGGCAAGCTACTATTTTGAGGGAAGGGGTAAAAAAACGAAGATTCCGACGTAGGAATCCAAGGAAGCCGTTAGCCTCATTAGCCATGTTCGTTATATGTAAAGATCATGTTAGGGTATGAGTTAAAGTAATGGCCAAATACTTACTGGTAAGAGCTCAACACACTTCAGAAACAAAAACAACATATTTAGAGGGAGTGCGGGCTTGCCTGCGATGAACAGAAATCATACATGTTTCAGCAATATTAAGAGACATTAGTCAATGCTTGCACCAAGTTTCAATTCGGGTTAGATTTTGTTGAAGTGTGTCGGCGTCAGTGATTGTAGAAATCGGGCGGTAAATTGAGCAATCATCGCTAAATAGTCGGATGTTAGAGGTAACGTTGGAAGGAAGATCGTTGGCATTTCGGCAGCAGTGCACCATCGCTTCACATGTGCTAACTCAACTGCTTTTGCAGCCCACTGTGCCGCCCACGTCGTTTTTTGGACGCTATTGCCTGGACGCCATTGCCTGGACGCCATATCACCAGGAGCAACACTCCGCCTGTAACCGCCACAGGGCTGCAAGCGTCATCCGCCTTGTTAAAAGCGCCTGCGGAGCCACCGACGACCGCATTTCGGCAGCAGTGCACCATCGCTTCACATGTGCTAACTGAACTGCTTTTGCAGGTAAGAAAATTTGAAACTGCGCTTTCCTCCTAAGAGCTGTGCACTGCTGCCGAACGGTACTGGCTATTGTTCTGGTTTTTTGCATCTTGTGATCTGTGAAACATTCGCCTGAATGCACGATGCCGGGAGAGGGGCGTGAAACTGCCAAAGCAATTGAAGACCTTCGACGGTAACTAAGGGCAGAACTTAGATGTATACAAGACGGCCTGAATGATGTGACGGAGCTGAAAGATAACATTTAGGAGCTGATAAAAGAAAATCGTGAGCTGAAAGTGAAAACGCAAAGCTGTCGCTTAAGATGCAAGTTAGAGCAGTACCAGCGCTCGAACAATATTGAAATCAAAGGTCTACCTTTTGATGGTGAGCCGATAACTTTGGTTAAGAAAATTGGTGAGATAATTGAAGAAGAGGTGACAGTTGCTGACATCGACATCTGCCACACGGTTCCCACTGCTCGGCAGAACGAACCCAACATAATCGTCCGGTTTGTACGTAGGGCGAAGAGGAAAGCCGTGCTAAGCAAGGTCAGAAAAGTTAGGATGAACGCTAAGCAACTTGGTTTCGAGGTGTCGGATACTGGCTATGTTAACGAGCGCCTTACTAGACACGGCAAACAACTACTTGGTGCGGCCATAGCAAAAAATAAAGGAAACCAATGGAAGTTTCTTTGGACAAATGGTGGCAAGATCTTCGCAAAACAAGAAGAGCAGTCAACGGTCCTCAATATCACTTACAAAGATGATCTCAACAAAATGACTGTCGCAGGAGATGGAATTGCTGAAACAAAGGCTAAAACCCAGATACCCTAAACGCGAAAATATTTGCTCACAAGGGATGCAACTGCCATGACACCTGCAGTTTTAACAAATTAGCTAAGTAGGCCCACAAGCAGTTCGCCATATTTCACACGAACGCGCGTAGTATACGAAACAAGCGAGATGATATAAAATACTTATTCGAATCATTGTAAATTAGGCTTCACATTCTGCTATTCATGGAAACATGGCTCTCAAAAGAAGATAATCATCCTTATTTTGAGAATTATGTGTGCAACGGGTTAGTGCAGTCTTGTGGCCGAGGAGGCGGTGTGGCTGTCTACGTTAAGCAGCCAGCAAAGTATGAAGTAATTCAGGAATTCTCCATAATAAATAGCCATTTCAAAAGTATAATGGTTTGTCTAGATGCAGTTTTTGTCATTGCTATTTATAGGCCTCCAACAGGTAACAAACTGGATTTCTTTGACTTCCTGGACGACATGCTCTCTTACCTAAGCAGTTCAGGTTCAGGTTTACCGTTTGTGGTAATGGGTAACGTCAACATCAACATGTTATCTGATGACGTTCCATACAAAAAACTTAATGAGCTCGTGGCTTCACTTGCATGTGGAAATGTGATAACGAAACCTAAAAGGTTAACAGCGCAAACTGCAACACTGCTTGATATTTGTGTCACGAATATGCCTGACAGTATCGCTGGACTGCTATCGCTAGAGATAAGCGATCGTCTTCCGGCTTTCTGCTTGATCCTACACACACACAGAAACCGTAAACCGCAAGCGAAACGTTGTTACCACGCTATCAGAGACCGAGCGCTACAGAAGTTTCGTTCCCTTGTTGAGGCCAGGGCCTGGAGTCCTGCACTTCACGAATGCAACCCAAACAGCGCGTACAACTTGTTTTTTTGATAAATTTATCCTATGTTATGATGAAGCATTTCCGCGACAGAAAATAGATCTGGGAACAAAAAAATTTGTAAAGCATGGATTACTTCTTCCCTGCTAAAAAAGATAACAAAAAAAACAATATGTATCACGCTTTTGTAAAATCTCGGGACTCTAGTATGTTCGCTGCTTTCAAGGAATACAGAAATGAAGTTAACAGCGAGGTTAGGAAAGCAAGACTAACCTATTATGGAAAACTGTTCGCAAGAGTAAGAAACGATCCCGGAAAGATTTGGGCTGAGGTTAAAACTTTAGTCGTGGAAATACAAGTCCAATTATAAGCGTTATAACGCCGTCAGGTTTGGTAAACGGGAAGGAAGCCGCATCTGCACTGAACGATTATTTTCTGAATAACTGTGAGAACATCAGCAGGAATGAAGATCACGCGGAGGAACTTGTGCTACTGGAGCCTGGTGTTGTAAATTCTATAAGCTTAATCCCAGCTACTCCAGTTGAAGTTGAACGATTGATAAGCAAGATAAAAAACGATGTTGCTGCTTGTTTCAAAGAAATAAAACCTGGACTTATAAAATATGTCTCAGATATAATATCTCCAATTTTATCCCATATTATCAACATAATGTTTCAAGTTTGAGTTTTTCCTGAATATTTAAACATAGCACGCGTTTGTTCGATTTTTAAAGGTGGAAATGAATAAGCAGTCAATAACTACAGACCTATATCTGTATCGCCCGAGATTTCCAAAGGGTTTGAAAGTGCTTTGAACAATAGGCTGTAAAACTTTTTCATTAAATATAATGTGATAAATGACATGCAATACGTGTTTCGAAAGAAACGATCGTCGTAACTAGCATTACTAGACATCAAACATGACAGTCAATAATTTCTAGCGTAGACTTTATACACTTAGCTTATTTCTTGACTTGAAGAAAGCATTCAATTCTGTGTCTCACATCATTATCTTATCTAAACTAAATACGTCTGGGGCGCGCAATCGCTCTAGATTTAATGCACAGCTACTTATCCAACCGGTATCAATACGTCAGCGTTAATCAAAAATCTTCTTCATATGCCAATGTAAAGAATGGCGTTCCCCAGCGGGTCCATTCTCAGACCACTGTTGTTTTTAATCTATGTAAATAATCTTTGCAACATACCAAACTCCCCGAAAATTATTATGTGCGCAGACGATACTAACATTTTTTCGTGAGTGATTCACTTATTCAACTTCAATATGATGTTAATTGATGCTTCAAACTCCTTTCGGGCTGACTTAACAAGAATAACTTGCAGCTGAATACAAGCAAGACAAAATATATTATATTCTCCCCCATATATAAACCAATCACTACTAATATTAAAATTATTTTTCATGGTGTCAGTCTTGAGCGGGTTAAGGTGTACAAAACTTTTTGGGTGTGTGGTTTCAGGACACCTTGTCATGGAATATTCACGCGTCGAAACTGGCGGCCGAGTTGTGTACAGCAGTAGGTTGTCTTTAAAAACTAGCCAATTTGTGCCACAGTAGCTTAGAACCTCGCTATATCTTGCGCTTTTCTACTCCATAATGTCTTATTGCTCGCCGGGCAATTTTCATAAGCTGATTACTCTACAGAAACGAGTCCTGCGCATATTTGAAAACTACCACGCGCAACCACAATATTTACCGACAGATCAATTATTCAGAAAGTATTCCCTGATAAAGGCTAACCAATTATACTGTTTTATGCTCTTGCAACATGTTCAGAACCAGAAACTTTACAGCGCAGATAACCCCGCTGCAGAGTACTGCTTCCGCACACCTAGCAGAAAAATGCATATAGTCAGGACAAACTACGGTAGGCAACACGTACAGTTCCGAATACCGTCTCCACTAAATCGCACTGAAAAACTACTTGATTTCAGCAAACCAATTCCCGAAAAGTTCTTAAAGAATGTAATATTGCAAGAAAACATTCACTTCATCTCCGGCTTCTGTAAATCAGGATGAAACATAAAAACTGAAAAAAGGAAGGGTCCTAGCGCTGTGCCTTGGTTAACACCTGAAGTAACCAAATAACAAGGGGATGACGATTTGTTAGCGTAGACGAATTGCTCTCTGTTAGTAAAAAAATTTTGAAGCCAATTCATCACTAAATAATTAAGCTTTAGACGCGAGAGTTTTAGTAGTAATCTAATACAGGCAGTAATAAAGGCAGGATGTTAAGATTTCTCCCAACTGACTGTTCATTCGAAGGAAGTCTATGAACCGACATACTTTAAACCGGAGTGGCAGTCCCTCTTGGTGGTACGCTCAGCCTTACCTCGCGTCCATGGCTCTGTTGTTCTGTCTTTTTGCGATGTGTTTCTCGCATTTCCTAAATGCTTTTTAAATAATTTAGTTACTGTAAATACAACATATTTTCAATGTAATAAATACCATACTTAGAACAGAAAAGTTTAGGCGATGGCGTAGTGGTCTGAAGCAGCTGCCAGCGGAGCTGATTTTTTAGCGCCCCCGCTGGGTTCGGATCCTGCTTCCCCACCTATGAAGATTTTTATTTATTGTGTGTCTTCCCGCAGTGCGATACCGGCTATCTGCTGCAGTTAGGTTCTTATGCTGTCGCTTAAAATAAAACATTATTCGGGTCATTTCAAAATAAAAGTGGTTGCCAAAATGTAGCATTTTGGCTGAATAATGGTAATCACTAACTCCCTGAATCTGGAGTGATCGATTCGTGTGGTTGCCATTTTAGTGCCCTAGCGCTTCCACTCAACCGAAAAGCGGTTGTCTGTCTGTCCGAAGCTTGCTTCTAGCACGTGGGCCACCTTGGTCGCGTGACGTTGTGGCGTCATTGCAAGCTGCCCACGCGATTGTGAGCAAACTGCCCACCCTGGCAGTTCAATTAATGATTAGTGGCGAGAGATTTCTCAGGAACTATATGGGTCTCACAAGCCCCACCGATGGCAGCAGTTGCCATCTCAGGGCACTGGCGCGTGGCTTAACCACTGCACCTCTACGCCAGGAGCGAAAACAGGACTTTCAGAGATCTGTGAATGTACACATTAATTATTCCTACACAGTACGAGTCTGAAATGTAATATCACGAAAGCTTACATCATATAATATACCAACCAAAGTAAGTCAGTTGAAGCCAAGCAAATTAATAGAAAGTCAAAATAAACCATGCAAAGCAATGCTAATGGTGCTAGAGCACGATAATTTGCAGTTAACCCCAAGCTAAACCATCCGTGATCTTTTTGCTTCCACCTCTACGCATTACCCAAACACAGTGTCAGTTCCCTACCATGCCTGCAAGAAATTTGGTTCATAGAACAATGCTAGTTATTACGTGGCCTACGGTCTCATCAGGGACAGAAATAAACCCAGTGATATTCCTGCTATTTGGAGAGCACTACGACTTTATTTTTTTTTTATCACATCGTACTGCAAGGCAGAGCGAGCGATGATTCATATAAATGTGGTGTAAGCTTCTGCCTTATTTCAATGAAAAGACTACAGTGGTTGGTAGCGTGCACCACACTGCGGCACCTCTTTCCTATATTGCAATTCCAGCAGGAAGAGAAAATATAAAGAATATACGACTATATTGTACTACTTACAGTATGAATTAAAAAAAAACTCCACACCAACGCCGCCAACAGGCTTTAATTTGACAGTGTAATTTCGTAGAAGCATCTTTTGCGCCGCAGCCTGTTCTTTGAAACCTCACTGAGCTGAAATCGGACTTCCTTCCGGGAACAAAGTTTAGAAGTTAAGAATTCAACAGCGTTACTGGGTATAATTTCTACATGTTTCACGGTACACTCTGAACCTGTGACAGACCACCGGCTGTTAATGAAAATGTTGACTGTGGTGCTGCGGTTTCCGTTAGACCGGCGGCCACCCGCACAACCCGGCTAGTGCCCCCTCGTCAGCGCGCTATACAGGGTGTTTCACCTAGGACTTTACTTAATATTTAAAAATAGGCTTTTTAGTTAGAATAGCGCTTTTTTCGGCTCAGCATTGTCAGCGGTTTAGTACATCACGACGACAGAGAAGGCGTGCGGCTCCCCGCCTATCTCATTCACCTCGTTCTCCTTCAGAAACAATGTCTTCCCCGGGAACCTTCACCTTAAGAACTAGCACTTCAAGATGGGAATTCATAACACTCTGCACAAACAAAAAACGTTAGCATTGAGTACGATTCAGGCCTCCACCATCACCCTCACACAATGCATCTCGTCCTTCCTCACCTCATCATATCTTCCTTCCCTCGCCCTCACCTCATCATGTCCTCTTTCCTTCGGCCTCAGCTCACCATGTCTTCTCTCCCCTACGCTCGCCCTAACGCTCACCTTCCCTAACAGTCGTTTTAAAACTAGTTGTTTTTTGTAGTCAGAAACTTTTGCCGATGTCACGGAGTAGTAGACATATAAGACAAGCAGTCAAGGCAGAATTGGACGAGAAACTAGATGCTTATATTGTTCTGTGTGCGTGTACGTGTGTGTGTGCGTTGTTTAAGCTAATACATGAGACAAAAAATGGGACAGCTACGAGTTGAGCTCCAAAAATTCGACTCTGCCTTTATCTCTAGTAGGCACTGCATGCACACATGTACCCTGCACTTCCAAAATTTCATTGTTATCTACATGCACTGCTAAAATGAGTAAGCGCGCTGTTGTGTCTGTGTACAAAAACTAATGTACTCTAAGAACATTTTCAAAACAATGCAGTAGCGTTCACCACGACAGTTACAATAAGTTCTAAACCCACAATAGACTCAGAAAAAGGAAAATTTGTATGTCGCTTAAATATCATTACCTGATGCCATTGCGATAGCACTGCGTCTCCTGAATTTCACTGCTTCTAATCTACCGTCATTTCCTGTGGTTTGCTGCATGAAAGTCTGATGATGTTTCCATCCACGCGCGCGGATGGAAGATAATGAAGACCACGCTTTCAAACTGCAGCGTGAGAGGCTTCATACGAGCAGGATTTTAATATTTCTCCCAACTGATTGTTCATCTGAAGGAAATGTATGAACCGACCGAATTTATATCTTAGTGGCGCTCCCTGTTGGTGATGTGCTCAGCCTTACCTCGCGTCTAGTGCTCTGTTGCTGTCTTTTTCCGATGTGTTTCGTGGCGTTTCCCAAACGCTTTTGTAACGGATTTAGTTAATGTAAATGGAATATACTTTAATGCAGTAAATATCATGCGTAAAAAAGAAAAGCTATGGCGATGGCGTAGTCGTCAGAAGCAGCGGCCAGCGGAACTGATTTTTTAGCGCCGCCGCTGGGTTCGGATCCTACCTCCCCAGCTATGAAGATTTTTTTTTATTAATTTAGTGTCTTCCCCCGTGCGACGCTGCTATCTGCTGCAGTTAGGTTCTTATGCTGTAGCTTAAAATAAAACATTATTCAGGCCGTTTTAAAATAAATCTGGTTGCTATAAAATAGTATTTGAACTTAATAATGGTAATCATTAACTCCACGAGTCTGTAGTGAACGATTCTTGTGGTTGCCATTTTAGTGCCCTAGCGCTTCCACTCCGCCAAAAATCGGTTGTCTGTCTGTCCGAAGCCTGCTTCTAGCACGTGGGCCACCTTGGTCACGTGACGTTTTGACGTCCCTACAAGCCGCCCACCGGTTTGTGAGTAAACTGCCTACCGTGGCCGTTGAATTAATGATTACTGGCGAGAGATTTCCCAGGAACAATATGGGTCTCACTAACCCCTCCGATGGCAACAGTTGCCATCTCAGGGCACTGGCGCGTAGCTTAACCGCTGAACCTCTACACCAGGAGCGAAATCAGGATTTTCAGAGATCTGTGAATGTAGAGATTAATTATTCCAACCACCGTACAAGTCTGAATTGATGCAATATCACGCAAACTTACATCATGTGATATACCAAACAAAGTAAGCCTGTTCAGGCCAAGCAAATAATAGAAAGTCAAGATAAACCAGGCAAAACCAGGGTTATTGGTGCTGGAGCACGATAATTCTTGGTTAACCCCAAGCTAAGGCGCTCGTGATCTATTTGCTTCCACGTCTACGCATTATACAAACACAGTGTTAATTACATACAATGCTTGGGAGAAATATGGGTCATAAAATAAGGCGCGCGATTGCATGGCCACAGGTCTTACCAGTGAGAGAAATAAACCAAGAGGTGTTCCTGTTATTTGGGGAGCAGTAAAATTTCTTTTTTAGCACATCGCACAATGCAAGGCGGAGCGAGCGATGATTAAGGCCAAGATGGTTAAGCTGCTGCTTTATTTCCGTGGTAAGACTACAATGGTTGGCCTTAATTACCACATTGCAGCATCGCGTTCCCATACCTGAATTACAACAAAAAAAGAAAGGTATGACTGCGATGTACTTACTCCTCACAATATAAATGAATAAAATTCCACACCAACCCGACAACAGGCTTTAATCTTGCAAAGAAATTGCCTAGTATTTTTGGCGCCACAGCCAATTCTTTGCAACCTCACTGAGGTGAAATCGGACTTTGTTCCCGGAAGCAAGACTTATAACTTAGGAATTCAACAGCGTTACTAGGTATAACTTCTACATGCTTAACTCGACCCTCTGATGATCTGACAGACTTGGGGCTGATAATTAAAATACTGACTGTGGTACCGCGGTTCTCGTTGGACCAGTGGCCACCCACACGGCCCATCTAGTACATCCTTGTTAGCACACTATACAGCGTTTTTCACATAAAACCTTACACTATTTTCAAAATTAGGCTTTCCAGCTGGAATAGCGTTTTTTCGGCATAGAAAGAATCAAATCTTACATCGACGCAGGTAACTTTACTGGTGCATTATTTAGTGGCCTTTCCAAAGCTTTTCATTTCTCTCAACCATGTTATTATATTCAATAAGCTTGACGCTGTCGGCATAACTGGGCCTGCACTTTCGCTAATCAGAAGCTATTTATTCAATAGAAAACAAGCGGTGTACATCTCAGAAACGTACTCAAAGTTCAAGACTACTAACGTTGGAGTTCCGCAAGGTTCCCTTCTAGGCCATCTTCTATTTTTATTATATATCAATGACCTCACTATGTGTCTTTATAATTCCAACTGTTTTCTTTATGCTGACGACACAACAATCTTAACCTCAGATTCACATATAAATAAAGTGGTCGATAAACTTAACATTAATGCACAGAATGCATTCTATCGGTGCAGAAATAATTTGCTGTTCATTAATGCATCCAAATCGAGCTTTGTAGTAAAATCTTTGCGAAAACCCGTCTGTTATCGTAAGCTCGAACTCAATCCTTTCAGCTGATCACGTATCCTTTCTAGGCATAGTACTGGACAAACATCTTAAATTTCAGACCCCTCATCTCATCCATTTCCCGAAAAATGGCGTATGGTATTAGAGTATTAATTAAAGTTCGCCCATATTCCCATGTTCCCATTCTCATTTCCGTCTATTACTCGTTCATCCACTCCCATATTCAGTATTGCATTTCATCTTCTTGGGGAAACACGTATCATTCGCATTTATCTTCTCTGCAAACTATTCAAAATCAAGCAATTCAAATTATCATTTATAGTCACTACTCTGCAAATGCCCCTCGTCTACTCCTGTCATAAAATATTTTATCGGTGCCCAAAATAATCGACTACAAATTATGTACCCTTATGTACAAATCTGTTAGAAATCTACTTCCTTTTTCGTTAACTAGCAGTGACCAAATCCGCGTCGCAACGACACGCTTTTTTCTAATAACAGTAACTTTTTACTCCCTAAACCTAACACTAATTATGGAAAACAAACAGTTCGTTTCACTGCCACTACATTATCGAACTCATTACCAGTTAGCATTAAGCAATCATCTAATATCTGTGCCTTCTAATCTGCTCTCCGTCAGTTTTTACAGTCCCCCTAATAGTATTTTACTTGGTATATGGTACTAGTTTTGTCATTCATAACATTCAATGATTTGTGTTTAGTATGCTGTATGTATGCTATTAGGTGTGTAATCACTTTTCATTCAAATAAGGGTTTGCATTATTTCTCCTATTTCACTCACTGCTCATTTATGATGCCACAAACTTTACTTTTTTTGCATCTGCGGCCTGTAATTCTTATTTACAATTGTTCTTACAGAAGGCCCCGTCCACAGTCTCTGACTCTGGGCCTCCTCCTGTATTGCAGTATTTTTCTAACCTTGTACCATAAACATGTAATAAACGAACCTTGAACCTTAAGAGGTGTAGTATATCATGGTGACGGAGAAGGCGTCGGCTCCCCACCTTTCGGGTTCGCCTCGTGTACCTCCAGAGTGCAGAAACTACGCCTTCCCCGGGAACCTTCACCCTAACAACTGGCGCTTTAAAACGGGAATTCACAACGGACTGCACAGGAAAAATCGTTAGCTTGCAGTACGGTTCCGGTCATCAAACTCACCCTCCGACAGTGCATCTTGCCCTCCCTCGCCCTCACTTCACCATTTCTTCCCTCCCTCGCCCTCACCTCATCGTGTCTTTACTCCCTCAGGCCCATCCTCACGGATTTTCATGCGCAAATCCTTCCTCACCGTCACCTCCCCGAATGAATTCCTCATAAGGTGAGGGTGAAGACGCCCTCATGAGGGCTCGCCCCCGTGAGGATGACCATCTCTGAGCCAGACCAACAGGCATCGACAGGACGAACGCAGAAACATAGGAGCGCTTCTGTGAGTCGTTTCCTGGAGCAGTTTTTAAGTTTGAAATCAGGCCGTACTAAGTAGCTCTTCATCACTCGGTCCTTGCTTACCAACAAAATGCGATGCTTACCAACAAAAGTGCCAAATGAGCGCGTCAGTGCCGTGCCAATAGCTGAAGAAACAAAGCTAGATGTTATAAAACTGCCTCCTTATGGCGCATCTCGAACTGTGGTGAGGAAGATGAGAATCTAAATTACATCCCCATTGGGCCATCCCATCGCTTGTGGTAAAACAAGAAATCTCCGTTTGCAATGTCGTCATAATGCGGCCAGGTTAGGCGCTCTACGTTAGGGTTGTAGGTGTATACTTGTAACAGCACAAATAGTGCTAATGAGTTTTAAACCTTTGGGTACTTCAAATGACAATAAAACTGAAATTAGGTCCCAAAGAAGAAGAAGCTATATGTATAGAGAAAGTGGAAATGTCGAATGAAAGGAAGATCGGTTGACAAAAAAGTGCGAAGCTGAGAAGTAAGCATGCTTGAAGAAGTGTAGAGTGCAGTAACTAGTCCAGAAAAAATTAGCACTGTCTATCACTCTGGCTCAACTCAGATTGAAGTCATTCACTGAAATTACAAAGAGCACTACCAGCAAAACTGACCCATGAGGAACATCAGCTTTTAGCGTCAACTTGCATCCGCAAACGCCCTAATCTTCGGTAGCTACCACTTCAAATCTACCACTTGAATAATAAAAATATTATTACCTTCATTGCTGCTATAGTTATTTACAATATTCATCAGACCCTTCTAGCTATCTGCGGCAAGTGGGACTACTTGGCCCGGCAAGTTGGCGCGACAACACAAATTTTTTCTTGTTTTCAGAATACAGTAAACTAAAACAAATTGCAACAAAAAGGTCACCTGTTCCAGGCAGGTGAAGTGACAACCGTGGCACACGTCAGTGAAATCACTCAATGAAATATTCAAATCAAATGAAGCAGATTCTTCAGCACAGTAATAGAAGGAGCAGAAAAAATTTCATCCGGCTAGTTATTGAAAACCATTAGGCAAATACAGCACCGCCTTGCCTCGCCGTATCTGGTGTTTTATCGACGGAACAAGAAACGGAATGAAGCGTGCGTTGAGGAACATATTCAGTTTTGAAATGGGAGAACCAGAAACGTTGTAGTGTCGGTGTGTGGGTTCGAACACACCGTTGGAAAATTGCAGGATGCACTCTTAAGGATACTTTCCAAGACCGAAATAACATGGTTACGCATAAGACGTGGACAAATAGCAAATATTGTAACCCCATAATGCAGTATACCACTAGCAAGTGCATGGAAAACGATTTTCTTCCGAGGAAAGGGAACTGTGCCTTTACAAAGACAAAGCGACCAAGCAACACTTCAACGCCGATTACAAACTTGAACGAATTGCGTTTTCCAAAACATACTCGATTCAAACAACACTCAAAAGGGGGGGGGGGGTTAAAAAACAATGTGAAGAATGATTGTTCTGGAGAAAAATTGCGGATTCAATCACTGTTCTCTTCGGAGGATTTCGCAAGCAAATCAGTTAAATTTTTGAAGGATATATTTTGAGTGAATTCATTGTAACGCACTTCATTGCTTTTTATACATCATTTGCAGCATGAAGATTGCTGTAATACAACGTAATTTATTATAAAGCAGTACAACGTCGTCCCCGTACTGGACCACCATTAAAATAAATAAAGGAGAAGCAAGGTAATTAACGAAAGTGCTGAAAAGCAACGCCGACAAAACTGAACTGCGATGAACACAAGTGTATACAGACAATCTGGTACTAGAGTATTCCTAGTGTAAAGCCACTATTGTGATATAACCAGAAAGAGAGTTTCTTAGCAGATCACAAACTGAAACACGAATTCCTAAACAATATATTTTATTTAATAGAATATCATGGCTAACGGTGTCAACTGGTTTACTAGGGTCAAGAAACAAAGCTACGCTGACCAGGTTATTTTATAACGCAGTATACAAAACATCTCCAAATCATAATGACTAGGAAACAGAATGATAACTTGTTTCTGCAAGGAACCTCTGATTATTTTAGATTACGGCAGAATTGAAATTAACCTGCAGTTCTGCATTAGATCCGTCTGTCCTGCCTCGTGTGCTGTGTGCTGTGTCAGCTGACAGAACTCGCTTTGATTATCAAACCACGCCTAATAAAACTGAAACAGGCTGGTGCTGATTCAAATAAGAGTGATGGTTTTCACCACGGCCTACGTCCCCCGAAGAAGCCATCAATGAGAGAGGCAAATGATTGGAAAACTAAATAAATCTTGACAAAATGCGGCACCCGCGATCCGAAAGCTGACGTCATAAGACTGGCCAAGGCATGTAGAGGAAAGCCGATCTATTATTTGTAGTTTTATGGAGCAAAATGGCCAGATAGAAAGCCAAAGCTCTTGCGACTCGTGTTGATGGAAGTGATGCACGTCAATGTCAAGGAAGTAATGCAGGAGCGAATTTAAAGGGCAACAGGGGAAAAGAATTTTAGACCGAAGGAGCAACAGTTGAGTCAGAGCGAGGGGACAGAGATGCCTTGCACGCGCAGACTGAGATACAATTTAGCCCTGCTGGCTGATCTATTCGAAGTTCTCGTTGTAACGAAGGCGGTCAGGTGGTTTTGTCGCGCTCATGGGCCGCCGTGGCAGCTGGGGAAACGGGGTGGTCGCTATGCTAGGAAGAACTGAGTCCCCCGCGTCGTTGGGAATGTCGCTGTCTCCGAAAAATGCTACTTTGTCGACGCCATATTCTAATTTTGCTAGACTGAATGTCAGACCTCCAGCCTCAGCCGCTGTTAGTGGCCACCACCGACGTTTATTGTGCATTTCTGTGGTCATGCGTCGAACGAGAGAGAACGCCACGCACGCACACGCGTACCCCTGGCTTATAGTAGGACACATCAATGAGTGCGTTTTCAAATACCTCGTTGGCGTATGCTATCCCGTAAGTAATCCGGAGTTGCAGTACCAGCCGAATGGCGTTGCGAGCGTGCAATTTTTCGAGGAATGCCCATCAAGCGAGATCTGATGGAAGCGCCATGTGCTTTTAGACGAATGAACTTCCCGCCGGCTAACTCCACACCTTAGCAGCGCATTTGGTAGCGCTCTCTTCAGGTTGTTAATTTTTACGGGATCCAGTCAAATCTTTATTTTGCCGTCTTTGCTACGAGAAGTGACTTAGGGCTTATGTAGTCGGTCGGGTCGCTGACTTTCCAGATGATTCCTTCCCGCCCCATTGATTACAGTTCGACGCGCAAAGGCTCCTGCAAGGCAATGGGCGTCCTCGACCAGCTTGACAGATTGGCACGTCATCTCTGCGAAGGCACAGCCTTTACCCGTGTTGCAAGCGCCCAGACTCCTGAAAGAGGCGAGCATTTCCTTAGCCACACCTTATTAAGTGGCCCCCTGATGATATCCACTGTGCACCGGAGTAGGGCGAAGTTGCTCGCTGGCTTGCAGCCCCAAGATGCTCTGGTGGTTTTTCTTGACCACGAAAAAATTCTCTGCCAACACTGCCTCAGTGTTCGCCTTAAGACCTTTAGCTACGGGAGCTTCAAGTGTTTACATCGGTGTGCTCGGCAAACACGGAGACGACCAAATCCAAACATCCGCGGACGTTTCCTTTACGGAAACATTCCTTTAAAACACAAGCAGCCCTATCTACCTGATTGATTTTCTATTACGGTAGCGATTTACAGCCAACTTCGATGTATACGGTATATTTCCTCGTCTTGTCAGTAGATAAATTTTATAAACGCGTGCACCACAACACGACGAATTGTTTCCCACTATCCGGAACCTCCTGCGACAAACGGTTCGGCCGTAATGGCCTCCTGAAGGTCCTCAGAAGGCACGGTTTGAGGGAGGAAAGGCACACATATTTTGGGCTTCATCTCAATTATTAATTTTATCCTCATGAACATGCGAAGTCATTTTGCACCACTTCGGACATTCTGCGTCAAACAGGTGGCCCCCAAATTTTATGCAAATAGTGGTCCCCGGGGGTGGGAAGGGGGGCACTTCGATGGCCGCTGTAGTGGATTAAATATAACGAATCGAAAGGGTAGATATGAATTCAGACTCTACGCACCCACTGTTTCTATGGGATGAAGCATGGTCGCGTGGTAACTCTTTTGGTAAATTCGACCTTCCTTACAGACAGACGCGTTCTTGACAAACATTAGTAAGAGATACCGCTCTTAAAATTCAGTGAAAATTGTTCCGCTGGCCTACTTGCATCAGCACTGAACATGTGCCACAGTGTTTGATGATACGAGATCAGTAAGACAGCAGAACGGCACCGCTGGGCTTCAGTGCGCCTGCGTTTAACTTTCGAAAGAGCGACATAGGTATAAGATTCGCCTAGGTGACGTGTCGACCTTGAATGTCACCTTCATCCCGCCTACTTTGCCCTTCACGCTGCTGCTGATGGCTACGTCTAGTGTACAGCGGTGAGCAGATCTGTCTAGAGCACGTCGACGGTGCTCTGCGGAGCAAGTCAGTGCCATCTAACGTTAGGCTCTGGGTTTGAGTTATGCGTCCCGTGCGCATGCGCGCCAAAAACAGAGGGATGCCTGCTCATCGCTTCCTTGTCCAGCCCGCACCTTGCGAGTCCGTTTTGTGCCGCCAGGGACTCGCTGCCTGCATTAGTGACGCTGTGACAGTGGCCAGGGCGTGGCCATGCCGCCGTGTTCCACGAGTGTAACGAGACGGCCACGAAAACAAGCGCGAGTGATAGCGGATGGTCGCTAGTTTCTGCGTCCAAGTCCCTAGATCTGTACGGATGCCAAATGCAGTAACACCGCGCAAAGACACGCAATCAAACAACACACCTGCAACGCATGGTCCGTGGTGGTAACGCGCTAACCTTGTACGGACAAAACAAAAACGGACAGCAAACAAGTAAGCCCCATTCTCGCACTGTTAGCCTGGTGCGTGTTTGAAATGCGCTATCATCCGCTCCCACTTGCTTTTGAAACGCGCATCACAAGATATCCCTTGCACTTGCTTGCCTAGGCCGCCTTGCTATTCACGCGAAACGCGTTGGTTTTCCGGCCGCTATTACATAATATTGGTAGTGGTGACGGCAGTCGAAGCAGCGATGAAGACGGACGAAAGGGTCTTCTAAAAGAAAACTGTTTATTGGGCTGACTTGCACCCAAAATGGACTGAATCACTCGGCGGTGGCGAAGCGACAAGCGTGCTCGGCGGTCGTCGAAGAGAATGCCCGCCGCTATCGGCCGTGCTCAATTTAAAGCTGATAGTGAACTTTCGAGATAAAGAGCGCAAAGTTACTAGAATATTCCGGAACAACGTAGAATCAGCTCTGCCTGGCTGCGATGAATCTAGATAAATCTAGTCGCGTCTTGCGTCGCAAACAAAGCAATGAAGTGGTGTGGCGGCAGATTTGAAAAACGAACAAACACTGCAAATATTCGCAGCATTACTCCCCTCTCAAAAAAGCATCGACCCGATGCATTAAAACAAATAATGCGACTAGTCAGGGAAAAAATACGCATCTTGCGAAAATAAAGCATGGAAATGCAGCGGCCTTTAGCGCGCATAATACGGCTTCAGACGGACTAAATGGAAAACTTTTGGTCGTACGCGGCGTCGCTGGGATGCAGTCATTGCGTCAGGGATGACTTCATAATCCAGTTCACCCAGCCGACGAAGAACCTTGTACGGGCCGAAATAGCGGCGCAAAAGCTTTTCACTCAATCCACAGCGCCGAATGGGCGTCCACACCCAGACCTGGTCTGGGTGTGGGTTGTATTCCGCGTTGGGTCTTCGTAGGTTGTAGCGCCTTGCGTCGGACCGCTGCTGATCCTTGATCCGTAATCGGGCAAGCCTTCGAGCTTCTTCTGCGCGTTGAAGGTAGGCGGCAACGTCGACGTTCTCTTCTGTAACGTTGGGCAGCATGGCGTCTAGCGTGGTCGTGGCCTCCCTGCCATGGACGAGCCTAAAAGGCGTCATCTGGGTGGTCTCCTGCACTGCGGTGTTGTATGCGAAGATGACGTAAGGCAGGATGACATCCCAGGTTTTGTGTTCGGCATCGACATACATAGCGAGCGTATCGGCGATGGTTTTGTTCAGGCGTTCGGTCAGTCCGTTGGTCTGCGGATGGTATGCAGTTGTCCTACGGTGGCTGGTTTGGCTGTAGCGCAGGATGGCTTGCATTAGTTCCGCCGTGAATGCTGTTCATCTGTCCGTGATGAGCACATAGGGGGCGCCGTGTCGAAGAAGAATGCACTCCATGAAAAATTTGGCGACTTCTGCTGCTGTTCCGTTCGGTAGGGCATTCGCCTCGGCGTAGTGGGTCAGGTAGTCGGTCGCTAAGATGATCCACTTATTTCCAGATGTTGACGTTGGAAAAGGGTCAAGCAAGTCCATGCCAATCTGCTGAAAAGGCCTTGAGGGAGGTTCAATGGGGCTCACAAGTCCTGCTGGCCGTGTGGGAGGAATCTTTCGTCGCTGACAGTCTCGGCAGGTTTTCACATAGTGTGCGACATCGGCAGAGAGTCGGGGCCAGTAATACTTGTCTTGAATGCGGCGGAGGGTGCGAGTAAACCCGAGATGTCCAGCTGTCGGATCCTCGTGTGAATCCGGTAGAACTTCGCGGAGACAAGTAGGTACAACTAGGAGGTAGGCTGTGTTGTTCGCTTTAAAGTTCTTCTTCACAAGGACCTCATTGTGCCCACAGAAAGAAGACAGTCCCCGCTTGAATGAAGCGGGGGGTAAAGAAACCTTGCCTTCCAGGTACTCGATGAGGCCTTTTAGGTCGGGGTCCGAGCGTTGCTGCTAAGCAAAACAGCTGGGGCTGATGGGTCCCAGGAAGGCGTCCTCATCGTCGTCCGGCGGCGGTGAATAAGCAGGGGCTCGTGAGAGGCAATCGGCGTCAGAGTGCTTGCGTCCGGACTGGGCAAACGACGGTGACGTCAAACTCCTGGAGACGCAGACTCCATCGAGCGAGTCGGCCAGAGGGGTCCTTCAAATTGGCAAGCCAGCAGAGCTCCTGGTGGTCGCTGACCACTTTGAACGGCCGTCCGTAGAGGTAGGTGCGGAATTTCGACGTAGCCCAGATGATGGCAAGGCACTCCTTCTCACTTGTCGAATAGTTAGCCTCGGCCTTGGAAAAGAAACGGCTAGCGTATGCGTTGACTTTCTCCAGCCTGTCGCTTTTTTGAACGAGGACGGCGCCTAGTCCCTCGCTGCTTGCGTCGGTATGAACTTCAGTATCGGCGTTTTCAGCAAAATGCGCAAGGATCGGTGGGGACTGTAAACGACGCTGAAGTTACTTGAGGGCTTCTGCTTGCGGCGCTTCCCATTAAAACGGCACGTCTGCCTTCGTCAGTGGGTCAGGGGCTCGGCGATGCGCGAAAAGTTTTCCACAAATCGTCGGTATTATGCGCACAGTCCGAAAAATCTGCGCACTGCTTTCTTATCGGCCGGCTGTGGAAACTGTTCAATAGCAGCTGTTTTCTGCGGGTTTGGGCGTACTCCTTCCTTGCTAACGATGTGGCCTAGAAACAGCAGCTCTTCGCAGGCAATGTGGCATTTCTCTGCTTTCAAGGTTAGGCCAGACGACTTCATTGCGTCTAGTACTGTTCGAAGTCTTTTGAGGTGCTCTTCAAAGCTCGAGGCGAAGACAACGACGTCATCTAAATATACCAGACAAATTTGCCACTTCAGGCCTGCCAGAACTGTATCCATTACTCGCTGAAACGTCGCTGGTGTGGAACAGAGACCAAATGGCATCACCTTGCACTCAAACAGCCCATCCGGAGTTATGAATGCTGTCTTCTCGCGATCTCTTTCGTCGACCTCAATTTGCCAGTAGCCGCTCTTGAGGTCCATCGATGTGAAATATTTGGCGTTGCAGAGGTGGTCCAGTGTGTCATCGATGCGCGGGAGGGGGTAGACGTCCTTCTTTGTTATGTTGTTCGAGCAGCGGTAATCCACGCAGAATCGAAGTGCGCCGTCTTTTGTTCTTACTAGAACAACCGGTGCCTCCCATGGGCTGTTTGAAGGCTGGATGACGTTGTCGCGAAGCATTTCTTCGACTTGGTCCCGGATGGCTTGCCGTTCTCGCGGTGACACACGGTAGGGGCTTTGACGGAGAGGTCGGACGTGTTGATCCGTTATAATGCGATGCTTGGAATTGGCGTCTGTCGCACCTTCGGCGATGTCGAAAAACACTCACTGTAGCTTTGAAGCAGATTGCGGATCTGGTCTTGTCTGTTCCGGTGCAGGGCTGGGTTGATGTCGAAAGTGGGCGAGTTCTCTTGGTCAGGCGAATCTTCTGCGGAGGAGTCGGAGAGGGCTAAGCAGTCTACGTCAGATATTTCGTCGAAGAAAGCAATTGTCGTTCCTCTGTGAATGTGCCGGTATTCTTCACTGAAGTTAGTCAGCAGTACTTCGGCCTGGCCATTGCGGAAATTTGCGATGCCTCTTGCGATGCTGATTCCTCGGCCTAGAAACAACTGCAGGTTCCCCTCGATGATGGCTTCAGCGTTAATGGCTTTCGTGGCGCCTACGGTCACGATAACGCTTGATCGGGGTGGGACGCTGACTTCTTCCTCCAGGACACTCAGGGCAACGTGATTTTCTCCAGTTCTCATCGAAGCGATGGCTTTGTCCGTCGAAAGCGTGATCTGCTTGGACCGGAGGTCGATGTTCGCCTGTTGCTCATTAAGGAAACTCATACCCAAGATCACTTCGCGGGAGCATTGCGGTAGCACAACAAAGGTGGCAGGATAGATATGTCCTTTGACAGTCACTCGCGCTGTGCATCGTCCTGATGGCGTAATGAGGTGGTAATTCAGTTGCGCAGATATTTCGTAGTGTGATGGCTAATGAGAAAAGAAGGGTGAGGGGAGAGTGATGTGTTGTGATGTTCTTTAGAGAGTTCTGTTTTTAGGATGAAGTAGTTGGTGCATAGAATGATTATCGCAACATTGATTTCTAGGGAAGAAAGAACGAAGTCAGCGGTGATTTACATGGCGGCTTCTAAATCTGAATTTAGGAGGAAAGCTGTAGAGCGCTAGGTGTTAGCCTTGATTTACAAGCATCCTACGAATGAAAAGTGGGAACTCTAATGCCATTGCAAACTTGCTGCCATTCCTTAGGCACAACCAAAGCTAATACACTCATGTTTAGAGCGGCAGGCATACACGAGTAGAATTCATCAAGGCATAAGAGACTAATATAGCTTTAATGTATATCATGGTGGGATGAGGAATGCTCTTAAAACTAGTCAGTTGTGAGTTTATATTCGTAACACGAAATTTCAAGTCTACTGGCTAGTTTTAAGTTTTAATGACCTGACGTCTACGTGCATAACACGATCAAACTCCCTATCTTAATAGGGTGGAACTTTGGGCTTGTTGGTGCATCACTTTAGAGTAAGACATAGCGCATGAAGACAGGACAGTGCTGTCGTCCTGTGTTGTCTTTGCACTGTCCTGTCTTCATGCGCTGTGTCTTACTCAAACTCCCTATCGCAACGACAGCGCTCACTGGAAACCCCACATCAGCTCTTCCTACCTCGATCAACCGCAATGCAGGTCGATTTCTCTTGGAAGTCCACACCGACCGAAAAATGCAGGACTTCTGCTTCTGGCATACAGAGCAGGGGACGCATTTGCCTGAGAAATTCTCCAATTGAGAAGTTACGCTATTATGGGAACCAGGGATATTACCGGAATACCACTAAGTCTGCCCCTAAGTTCTCAGTGTCAGATTGCGAGAAGCCTGGCTCGCAGTGGAGGCCATCACGGCGATACAGTAACATCGTAACTGGCACAAAAGCAAGAAGCACCTCGTCACGATTGCCTCCCCTATCACGAGGAGCACTAAGCGTTGCATACGGTCAGGTAATGTGCATTAAAGCTTGACGGTGGCTTGGTCGGCGCCACGTGTGCCGCCGCGCGTACCGAGCACAGCGGTTTGTGGCGTTATTTCTTATGGATATACCTAACCGAGCTGACCGCCTCACTCTGGTGTTGATTCCCCATCTTGGGCTAGTTAGAACCAGTTAAGGTTTGCGCCATTGAAAGATACATTGAAACGAAGATTCTTTTTTTATACTTAAACAGAAGCATGTTGGAATGCTGTAGATATTATTGGGATCAAATTCTGTGGGTTGCAGCGTCGTTTTGCAGTACAGTATTTGTTGGAGGAAAGTTAAAACAAATATGGTCATATCTCTCGTTTTTTTAAGCATTCTTAAACACTTATGATCCTCCATTTCTTTATTATAAGGTATAGAGATGAAGTACAATGGAAACTCCGCTCACAACAAAGGCCACTTCTCCCATTCTTAGTACGTCGAGTGGCTCTAAAATGGAGTCAAGATCACTGCTGTAGACTGAGATAAGTACTTGTTTTTATATGGATGTAGTGGTTCAAGATCTTAGGCTTTAACGCCCACGCTAGCAAACTATGCGAAGTAGAATGTCACAATCTTTGTTTTGTTGTTTGAAGTGCAACAAGGTGACAAATGCTTTCAGCATTGCCTACCGTTTTGTGGGATGTTGTGATGAGTTTCGCTTATTGGTTTAATTTGTTCCCTAGTATGTTGGTGCATGGTTTTGTCCTGGCCTGTTATAACCAAACACGAGAAACAAGGTTGCTTATGCACTACCTATAGGACTGATTTTCTGGCAGGCGTCCTCCATATTGAAAATGTTCTCTGAAACCCAATGCTGAATTCTTTTCATCCCACATAAAAAGCAACAAGTTTGTAAAACGGTTCGCATGAATGACTCATTGCCAGATATTAAGCCACTGTTTTTAACAGTAAAATGCAATTTGATTGCAGCGCTCAGAATTCTCGCCATACGCCCATTTTTTCAAAGCGTTTCAAAGCGCCATATCTTGACGGATTATCTGGACTTTAATTTTAAAAATGGCTATCTAAGCTCTATATCCGGCAGCTCCAAAAATGCTGTTTAAGTGTTTTAGAGTAGGTGTTTTTCGTGACTTTGAAGGGGCTTTTCCCGAAATTGAAGTTTTTTCTAGAAATTACAGTAACTTAAGGAAAGTTAACATCAAAAGGAATGCTGACTGTTATCGACTGGCATGCCCTCCCCACCAATATCGCTGCCATCACGAACCCATGCGTATTTTCAGAAGCTGTAAGCCCTTATATTTCAAAGCAATTACTTGTACTGGTTGATGGATATATTAACTCACCACTTACGTAATACACCCTGAAGGGGGCCTTTAAGGTGAACACCAAAATGAAGGGAAGAATTTTGCAGCAACTTTTCTTATTTATAATGGCGCGCATATCTTTGCTATACCTACACAGCCATTCCTACACAGCCAGATGTGGGATACGATTCTGTCGAAGGACGAATTGCAACATAAAACGTAACAGCTGTTTATTATCGACGGCAGCAGACGAACATACCCACGCTACGCTCGTCCGGGTAGCGGAACGAAAACAGCCGCTCTTCCCAGCCGGGCAGCCTGTTTTTGTAGCCGCCGTTGGTGACGCGTGCCTCGGGTGACGCCGCGATGGCGCTTTGCTTTATCGCTAACGCGATCCAGCGTGTGGCCTTGTTACGATTGGCTGGATGATAACAAAGTGGAGGCTGCGCGGAAATGTGCGCAGAGTGTGTCGCCAAACCTAAACCGCCTCGCGCTGTTCGCCTGTGCGCTGTAGTTCAAAATTTATTCGCTCTTCGCAGGCCTAGGTAGTCGCCTCAATCAACAAAGTGCTTGCTATGACATCAAAACTTAGCCTAGTTGTTGTCAGGTATGAAATAAACTGAAACATAAACGCTTGTTCTTAGTTTTAATTCACTGCAACACTGAAGCTAGCCAGCTCCACGAACCGGAATGATGTTTATGAGGCAGCTGAAACATCACTGTTCTTGCATTCCTCACATGACCTAGGCTATATTCTGACGTCATACCAATGATTCGACTGGCGATAAAAAATTATTCAAGATGAATGAACGAATTAATTTATTCACTATTCACAGTACACAGGTGAATTCACCGTGACAGTTACTATGTTTTATCACGGCCGGTCTCGAGGGGAGCGCGCGCTTCTCTTACGGCCTTCGCAATGGGGTCTGCTTCCGCCTCCCGCCGGACCTCGGCGGGGTCGCCACTGCCCCACCGCTCCGCCGCTGCGACTGCCGTTCACGCAGCAAGAGAATAACGCGCGCTCGCTCCCACCTCGGCCTGCGTCAGTGGTAACCGTCAAGACTTTATATTTTACCTATTTACGCAAAGGCCGCGCAGTCAGCCCCTTTGCCATGGGAGAAATTTGAAACAACGGATTAACGATTGCGCGCTCTCTCCTTTAGCCCGACTGTGTATGGTCGAACGTATTGCTTCGAGCACAGACGTCAACACGTTGTACCCTTAAATTTGGCTAAAAAGCAAGGCTATCAGCTTACATAGTTCGTCTTCCGGCAGGTTCTTTATGAGTGTGTAGAATGATATGCGGCATGTAATACTTGGATGGCAAGTTTCAAAGAGTAAAAGATTCTACAGCGTACATATAGCTCCTGAAATTTCAAGCGCAGCTGCTTTAATTTTGCACAACAGCGGCATTAGCAAGAATTCATGTGCTCCCCAGGAAAACGCATCATGTCATTCGCGAAAGGAACAGGTATACACGGAGCCCAACCCTGCAGCCGCAGGAGCAGAGCACGCTGCACGCACGCGACGTCCAAGATCTCCTCTTGGAACAGCATTTTGAAGTTTGGCGCAAAAGTTAAGTCAGTAGTTGACAGTAACTGCAAGCATGAACTAACTGCCAGCAAAGCAAAATTAGTTCAGAACTGCGTTCTGTCAACAAAATCGGCCTTTACGAGCGAACAGACTTATCTGAGAGGCGATGAATATAAAAGCTTTGCATATTCTCCGGCATTTCTGTAGCCTCGTCATCGCTTTCGATAAAACTCCCGAGGGCACGAACTTACCTCACGTCACTCAGGAAACAAAGTAGCACCCGAAAAAGAAGATTTCAGCTACCTAACGGAGCTCCACTAAAACATACAGCAATGCGCGTTATACCAGCTGGCTTAGCTTACAATACAAGGAAATAAAAATTAACATTTGCGACCCTTACATCTTAATAAAAGTCCCCGAATTTAAGAGAATAAAGCGCACTGGGAATTCAACTGCATAATCTGAGATCTTTCGCAAAGATATTTAAACCAATTTTTTTTAAGCAGCTTCAGGACACGCCGCAGGTTGATTATACGTGGACAACAAAAAACGGCGCTCTTTATGGTAGCTGAAGTCAATCACTGAACATACATACTCTCTGAAATTGCAATACTCAGTACGCGTCAATATCTGTGGCAGCATACGCAGCTTGTACTGGTTGCTTCTGTTACGTTCTGGTAGCGTTAGTCAGGCCAGAATGACGACAAAGAAGCTTGTGTCGAAGTCGAAAATTGTTTAATGGGCGAACTCGTGTCCTCAAACAGGCGGCGCAGCGACAAAACAGAATTTAAAGGTAACAAGGCACTTGAAACATTAGACGGCTAATACGCTTATAACAATTTTGAACATGAAGAGAGACTTGTGCGCGGCTACAGTCATTCCAGAGAAATCTGGTGGCCTCTCGTTTCAAAATAAAAGCCGAAAGGCCGCGTGCCATTGGCTTCGAGCAGAGAAAAATGCATTACAGTTTTTCTTGACACATGCTCGCACATTAGTAATTAGCATTGTTTTGCACTATCGATACAGGCCTATCGTTCAAGGAAGTTGTGATCTATATGAGGGTGAAAATAAGTAGATTCAGGACGTGCGAAAAGCAATATCGGCGAAATCGAGTACTATATACATCTCCCAGCAATCAGTTTTTTTGACAGTTCAACGTTGGTGTACATGAGTCTGACTTTCAACTTTACAAGTATCGTCTCAAGCCACCAGCTACGGCGCTCTCGGATTAACGGCTCACGCGTCGTAGAGAATATTTTCCTCGATATAGTACATTTTTATGGGATGAGTGCGACACTTTCGTTCTCCAAGATTTCATTCTTTTCCTCTTAGCATTAACTTGTCATTTAATCACAGACCATGAGACATACGCGAGGAAGTGATCAGAGTATTTCCTTCTGTATTTAAATCCACAAATGCTCGACATAGTTCTGAGAAATGTGAGAGTGATTGCTTATTTTAAATGTTTTCATCGAGCATAGTTTGTGACGAAGAATCTGTGCACAAGTGGATTGTGTTTAAGATACGCAGTTTAAGCATCTGCATTTTGCTTTCTTTGATTTTGGTGCTGCGCTCACCATGAACCAACGGGCTACAGCGCGAAACCAGGCAAAAGCCATTCGCCGCCGCAGATGCAGGCGTGGAGCCAGCGGTAGGGCCGTCGCGCCTCTAGCAGCGGCAGGCGGTGTAACTCTCGGAGAAAAAGTCGTATTGCTTCCGCGGCGAATGCTAAGGCCGTATGAAAGAGCGCGCACGCCTACCTCGAGACCGGCCGTGGTTTTATTGCCTAGATCGTCTTACGGTGAGTGTACTCACAACGAAATTCTCTTGAGGATTCTCTTTTAACGGAGCCAAGCACTTCTTTGTATGATTGCTGATAGGTGTGAAATCATAAACACCGAGAACTAATCGTGATATTATCTCTGTTCCTCCTCCTCCTTCAGGTTGTCTTCCTTATCTCCTTAGTCACCTTTGTGAGCGCGTGAGCGCGAGTAATGTGTTCGGCGGTGGCCACCACCACGGTTTCCGAGGCGCAGGTTTCTGGGGCCCAATCTTTGTGGCGGCGGCTACACCTGGCTTCTCCGTTGCTGGCTCCTCCTATGTACGTACGCGTGTTCATGTTCGTATTCCGTTGTGTCCCGTGTGTAGCTTTTCTTGGTGCGCCGTCTTTTGGCTGGGGATTCATAATTTACGCTCAGCAACTCGCCAAGTACAGGCCGACAAAGCAAAGGCCAAGTAAAGGCCTTTGTGGTACTTCTTGCTCTCAGCGCCAGGGCTGTAAAAGGGGTTCCGTTGAGTGGGCATCTTGTTGTGCATTAATTTTTTGACTAATGGGGCGTAAAGTGATGAGCACATATTATCGAATAAACAAATAGACATTTTAGGCTCCCTGAAGCTGAAAGGTAGCGCCTCATGCAACCCTAATCTTACTCGACACGGATCTCAAAAAAGTACTTTGGAAAGTAAATTTTCACCCCACCTTATGTAAAAAATGCAGTCCCGCCTCCCCTATTTCACAACATCGAGACGATTATAGTACCTCTTCACATCAAGGTCTGCACCTTAACTTTATTCATTTCAAAATACATACAAAATAGCTAATCATACTAATGACTTTCGTTATTCTCCAGGAATATTCATATTTCTAAGTTCATCAAAACACCCATATTTTTGGCAGAACCTAAAGCGTAAGCAAATCGTCGCGTGCAGTGACATTTAGCTTATTGTGGAACCCAGAGAAGTTTTGGGGAATTAAAGAGAAAACCAATTGCGACGTTTTCACAGCCTGTCGACATTCTTCAATGATGCTGTCGTCAGCATGCATTGATCACAGCTGTTAAGAATTATCCCCTTGAATTCCTCCAGCCTCCCCAGCCGTACAGCTTCGGCTACGACACCACTGACGAGTTCGAGACGCGGCTGTTCCACAAGGAACAGGGAGATGCCAGCAACGCTAATAACGGCTCGTACGGCTACCGGGACGCCAACGGACTGTTGCGGACCGTGAGCTACGTCGCGGATGCCAATGGCTTCCGTGCTAAGGCGGACACCCACGAGCCGGGCACCAGACCCGGCGCCAGCGCTGATGCCGTGTTAAACGCGAACCCGTCGCGGCGCCGGCCGTGGGTCCGGGTGCGGGTAGATACGCACCCGGCCGATACGGGGGGTGGGACCCTGCGCCTCCACTCCCGGCGTCACTGCAGGCGGGTACAGAGCCTATGGTGCCTGGGAGGAATAGGCGAACTTCTCATCATGCAGAGCGGACATTCAGTCCGGGTGCGTAATGAAGGACTGTAGTGAGGAGAATGGGTGAAAATTCGTAATAATAAAAACAATGTATTTAAATGGCCATCACAAGCATTTTCTTGGTAAATGTCCAACATGCTGTATGTCCTGAAAGGATTTATTGTAAACCTTACTGTAACACTTTTACAGCTCTCTCTCCGTAAATATTAAATTGAGTATACAGGGTGTTTCACAGACTTACGCTTATGGATTGCTAAAAAAAAGAAAAATAGCAGTGTTGGTGCCGGATGTGCGCTCTTACGCAAAATAAGCTTGGTCATTCTAAGCCAGCATCTGCTTGAAGAAGCTACCACAGGGGTCACTTGCATTTTAATAAAATTTTCCGACGGTCTCCGCTAAGTTGCCTGCTGAGGAGTGGCGAAATTTCCTAAGGTCTTTTCTCAATTCTCACTTTCTTTTCACAATTTCTGAAATTTCTCACCCGCTCGTTGGGCCAAAATACAAGTGGAGAATCGTGTCGGCTGAGGCGGAAAATTGTTGGCTCAATACTGACTTATATTAAGGGCGTCGCCATTCTCGGCGGCCAGAGCTCATAACAAGCTCTTTCATCAGATTACATCGTAAATGGCTATTTACAAGGCAATGAGAATAGAGCTATGGGAGCTCCATTGTCTTATTGCTTCGGCGGCCACCATGCTGGCCCGACAACACGTTTTCCTGCTGCGGAAAGGTAATTGTACATGTTTGCAAGTACATCTTTATTGTGCTGCTAACAATGTGCAAAAAATTCTGGTGCATGGAGGTTACGTTTTAAACGAATACTTTATGTGAAAGAAAAAAACATTCTGTAAACACAGTACTGCCCGTGCACTGAGGTGCCTGAAACATCACATTGTGTGCCTTGTGACGAATAGTCTCGTGAATTGACACTTCCCTAAAGTTGAGCGTTCGCGAGTATTCTAGCTGACTTCAATTGCTAAATGAATGGAGTCGAATACACTAAACCTCAGAAGTCATGGCGATGCTGTCAGCACGAAACTATGATTTCATGGCACCTTTTGAGCGGAGCCCGCGTATTTCATGGCACCTTTTGAGCGGAGCCCGCGTTTTATTTTTTCATTGCAATGCCTTATCTGCACTTCACCCTCCAACCACCTCGCCGTACACTAGATTCCAAACGCCCTCTGGTCTGGCGGCAACTGCAGCAAATGACTATATCTCACTTTCTCTCCTTCATCCTAACCACCCTACTACCCTCCCATTTTGCTCAACATGTTGGGCGGCCATGGCCACCTTTATCAGTACCAAGGAAATGCCCGCACCCAACCAATCCTCCTGCTCATGGGAGCACGCTCTGCAAGGTGCTCAGCCAGATGGCCAAACTAGTGGACAGAGCTAGTGGAGGGCCAGGCCCGTGAACGCTTGGACAAGTAAGAGCCCACTATTAAGGACATTTTTTTACTTCACTAAATTTGTTCCTACTCCTGCAGGAATAAGAAACAGTGGCAGCTGTGCCTTTCTGGCCAATTTTAGCTTTTTTTTTACGCAGACGTTATTTCTGCAGAAGTACTTGCTGCTGGGCTAGTTGGTTCATCATAAAAAAAATTGTTATTTCTGTGCTGCTGTAAGGTTACAAGTCTTGTGTCCTAAAAACTTTTTGGTGGCTCAAAATTGATTCTTAGCCTCGGTGTAAGAAAAAAAAGGCCTCCTGCACTGTCTGAAAAAAAATTATGGAAATAAATATTTGAGTGTAATTCGTGTAAATTATGGCAATTAAGTGTATTGTTAGAAAGCAATTCCTTATGTTTAGAGTGGTATACCGCCAACCTAGAACAAACAGCCACGGCTTCGTCTTTTTTATAAGAGGATACTTTGGCTGGGCAAAGGATCATGCATTCGAACTTGTGCTAGGTAGCGGCTTGAATTTAGCAGAACTCAAATGCAAAATTTTTAACCAGAGTTATGCATTACACTGCAGGCTAACGCAATAATAGGCGTCATAAAATTGCTTAACGCATCACGGCAAAAATATCAACCCCGCTAAAAATCTTTAATAGTAACGCATGTGCGAAATCGCACACATCCTATGTGTTAGAAGCTGAACCGGGTGATCACCTGCAGTTTACTTAAATCAATCGCTCAGTCGCCCATGCAAAACCCGCGAGTATTTTGTTTCTGTGCATATTGAAAACGAAAGCCAAAGCAAATTACCATAATTTTTTGACACACTGCCGCAAGTTGACTGGTGCTCTGTCTAACAGACAACTGATGCCGACGAAACTTGAGTACGTTTATTACACGCATTATTTCGACGCTTGACCCATGGCGAAAGCATCAAAGGAGCTTAAACCAAGCATATAAAGGGGAATACTAAATGCGATATGAACAAAAAAGTTTTAAGTGCTTTATGTAAAGCAAGGAATGCATCAATTTTAATAAACTTAACGCTGGAAAAATATAGCACAATATTATGAAGCGGCAAGCAAAATGAAGTCATACGGGTAGCTTATTCATATAAGTCATCTGAAAGGCGATGAAAAAAGGCCATAGGCGGACGTAGCGTTTTTCATAGTCGCCCATAGGCAGCTTCTGTGAGGCGGCAGAAATGACTGCAACTGCAGACAGCACAACATTGCGCAGTTTTCAATCAGCTGATGCATTTAATAACTTCGTATACGCTGCGGAAGGTCACCCTCCAGTCAACATAAAAGCAGTATTGGTGAAAACGTTTGTGAGACTGCCTTTATCTCCCCTGTTAGAACCGGTGAAGATGGGCCGGAGCGAGAGTTTTGAAAGATTGTAAAAACAAAAACATTGACAATTCACAAATGACTCGCGCAATGTTCATATCGTACATACCTGCCTCATTATAAGAATACACGATAAACCAAAGCTTCTCAACTGCAACATTAGCGAAAAGATTACACACTGGCAGTGTGCCACGGATACCCGGGGAACGCTCGGGCCGAAAGAATGGACTAGGCCGCCGACGTGCCCACACAGACTCACATTAATTACACCCTACGCGACACGAACGCTAGCAAACTGAACTATCAAAACTAACACAAAACACAGACTATCAATAAACCGACACGGAAACACTGCTACTAGCGTCTACTACTAGCGTTCTACTATTAGTGGTCGGCATTCGTGCTCACGGTTCGGTGCTGATGCAGCGTTGCGTGGGTCCTCTTCTTCTTCTCCACTAATCATCTCTTCCTACCTCACCGAATAATTCTTCATCTTCTTTATTCTTCGGTTAATACACGCCAGGCTTATCGTCATCCTCGTCGTCTTCTTCAAACCTCCTTCGTTCATACTTCTATTTCAAACTGACTATTATATGTGACAAGGGCCCCTGTCTCAAGAGTTTTTCCATGAAAAACTGCTCACATCATACTCATATTTGAACCTTCCAGCCAACCGACTATCTTCTGCTGCGATTCTAGACCGAGCACACAACCCACCGTAGATGTCAAGCACACACCAAAAACACACCACTGATTCAGCACACCAAATTGTACTTGCGGAACATTAACACAGCACTGCCGTTGTTCGTACGGTGTCCTTAATATACAAGTTAACATCGACAACACATTCCCTTGTATAAGCACCCAACATCAAGAACAACAACAAAAAAATGCAACCCAGAGATAGCTAAAGCCGTTTATTGGACTCTGTCTGTATATAAATTTGATTTTCTACATTTGACCTCCGTTTTGCCTGGTCCATCCGAAAACACATCCCCCTTGATTTGGAGTAGAGCTGTGATCGTCTGCCTTCATTGAAATTTGGGTTTATTAGTTCCTTATTCCATCCTACACTTTTCTTCCCATTGCACGTAGTCACCTCGACATCATCATCTGTATCCTCTACCACTACCGAGCATGCCACCGTGGGAGCGTACCGCCGTAAGGGACTTATTTTTCATAATTTTTCAACATATTTACATGGAAACCTTCTTTGTGTCATCTATCGATATCTCATAATTCGAGTCATTTTTCTTCCGTGTCACAAGGTAAGAGCCCATCCATTGCAATAGTAGCTTATTATGATCCGTGGGTAGCAATATGAGAACCCTGTCGCCAGGGTTTAGATTTCTGTGAGTGGCTTTCCTGTCATAGTAGCCCTTATTGCGTTCGTGCGCCCTTTCCAGGCCTTGATGTGCAAGCCTGCATGTTTCCTCCAACTTGTCCCGCAACTCAAGAACGTATGTGTATGTAGTCTTGAGGTCTGACGCAATCTCTATATTAGCCCACAGCTCCTTAAGTATTGTAAGTGGACGTCTAACTGTTCTCCCATACATCATCTCGAAGGGCGAGAAACCAAGACTTATTTGCGGTACTTCGCGGTAAGCGAACAAAAGAGCTGGGAGATATCTATCCCAATCAGTAGGTCTCTCCTGGTACATTTTCTTGATCATATTTTTAGGGTACAGTTGAAGCGCTCTACAAGCCTAGTACGCATGGGATGGTATGGCGTTGTTAGTAAGTGCCTTACTGACAAAAGTCGGTTAACCTCCTTCATTAGTTGCGACGTAAAGTTCGAGCCCCGGTCCCTCAAAATTTCTCTCTGGAACCCATAACGCAAGAAAGTGGCCACAAGACCCTCCACCTCTTGAATACTGTCAATAGCCTTCAATGAAATAGTGTCAGGATTCTCTTACCAGAATAAGCACATATTTATTGCCTCTCGCGGATACTGGAGAGATTGGCCCACAATGTCAATAGCCACTCTTTGAAACGGCAGGCCGGTGGTTAGCATCTTGCCCAGAAGTACGGGACAAACTCTTCCCTTTGGAACTGTGCTCTGGCACACGTCACACGAAAGAACAAAGCGTTCAATGTCACTCTGGACACCTGGCCAGAAGAATTCCTCGGTGATTCTAGACACCATTTTTTGAACACCGTGGTGTCCGACCACGATGGCGCCATGTCCTAAGCGTAACATTGTCTCTCTCATACCTTTCGGTAAAAGCAGCTGTTGGATTCGCCTTCCTGAGCTAAATATGCATTCCCTGTTCAGAAGACCGTTTACCAATTGATAATCGAATGACCTACGACTCTTCTTTCTTTGCACCTTTTCCCCAACTCTTTCGAAGCAGGCTTTCAAGTTCGGATCTCCTTTTTGCCTAATTGCAATTTCGCCTGGTGTTACGCTCAGACACATCGTAACGGGAGTAGAGAGCGGACGGTACGTTGCTCGGGCTGTCCCTTGAGCTCTTTTCACAAGTGCCGACGAGAAACTGACTGCTCCATCAGCCGCCTGAGCTATCGTTGCCTTTCCTCCTTTGGGCGTTCTTCAACGTCGAGCATCCTCCAAAATCTGAACATTATCATTTCGCTGTAGCTTCGATCAGCTTCATATTGTGATCATCAGCCTGTCAAAGCCCACCGCAGGCCAAAGGCCTCTCCCATATCTCTCCAACTGACCCTGTCGTGTGCCAGCTGCTACCACCCTATTCCCGCAAACTTCATAATCTGCCGCCCCATGATACACTTGCTGTCTCTTGTAATCCACTTCGTTACCCTTAAGTTCCATCTGTTATCTTGCCTTCGCGTTACATGTCCTGCCGAATCCCTTTTCTGCGTTGGTTCTGTGACCCACTGAGTCCTCTTTTGGTCTCTTAGCATTACACCTATCATTTTCTTTTGCGAAACTCGCAGCGCGATTAGCTTATCGCAGAATATATATTTAGAGCACTGCCAGCATCTGGGTGTATTTACCTATTCTTCATCGCACAGATACCAAATTCGTTCAGGTATGCGAGAAGCTGCATTCTCGGGCCTGCACTCTTTATTCTCTACAGTAAGCGGTTTGAACATTGACAAATTGCGCTAAATTTTTCATGTATGCCGATGACGTGGTGGTATCTCTAATGGCTCAGAAAATGACAGAATTTCCCCTGAAAGCCAATTAAGAGTTGCTTACAACAGTGGTACGTAGAAGAGCACCCTCGTTTCAAAATTAGCGCTATACAAATTGAAGCAAATTTTCCAGACCAAGCAATGAGCCTCTGCTCCCCCACCGATCCTTAAGCTTCGTTCAACGTGCATCAATATAACTTTATCACTAAAATTGCTTGATGCGACTTTCCAATCTACCATTTGCTGGAATCGCATGTCAATAATCTTAAGAAATTTGCCAAATGCACAGGTATGTTGTAAGATACATTTTTTGTTAACACTTAATACCTCACTTTTATTTCTGAGCGTAATGTTTCTGTGAAACCTTTCCTATTCTGAAAATAGGTTACAAAAAACACACTCTAAACATGCGAATCCCGAATTGCATGAATGCTATCGACGACGATGAAGATAGAGAATTCTCTGCTACAGTATTCTCGCCGCAGATTGGAATTGAATACAGCGATGTGCAATGCACTGCGCGAGAGTGTGTTACAGTTCAACACGTGGGCAACCAGGTAAGACCCATACAACATCCGAACAACATCCGGGTAAGACCCATGGACCCGAATATACACCATGAAAGACGACAAGCCTGAGTCCGAGCACTCAGGTGGGAATTCAGCGACAATTCCAGCGTAGTCTACACGGACGGAGCAAAGTACCGATACCAACGCAAAACAATCGCCTTTGTAAAAGACGAAGAAGGGAAAGAAATAACCAGCGCATCGATAAACCAAAGCATAGAGGGAGCTGAAGAATTAAGCCGGCATTGCTCTGGAAATATTGCACGGCAACGCAACAGGAGAAAACCTCACTATAGTGACGCCCTCCAAACAATCATGCAGGAACTACACAAGAGGCAGGATCAACTACATCGCCAATCATATTCCCCACACGACGAGAAGACACATAAATAATAAGTATAGTATAGTATGGGTTCCGGGACATGAGGGGATGAGGGGCAACAAGGCAGCAGATGAGTTAGCAGGAGGGCACGTCAACCGAGCAGACTCAACACTCTGCACCACGGGCACATTTGATCCTGTTACCCGCCCGTACACAGACATACTCGATTATTACAGGGGTCAGCGGAAACGCTACCCAGCCCCGCACGCAAGACTTACCAAAGAGGGGTCGGTAGACTGCCGCAGACTACAAACCGGTACCTACCTGCACCGTCACAAACTAAACAAGATTTTTCCTACACAATGCGTAGAAGAATGCCCGTGCTGACTGCGTAAACCTAAACTAGAGCATGTCGCATGGACCTGCCCGAAGGCAGACTTAGAGCCTAGAAGAGACCACTCGAGTGTGACGCAGTGGGAGCAGTTACTGGATAGCCAGGACGATGAAGCTTAACGATTTCTCGTACGCCAAGCCACGATGGCAGCTGTCAAGTGCGGCATCCCGGACCAAGGATCTACCACGGAATCAAGTGACCCGTAAGGGTCAAGAGCACTTTTAATTTGTGCCAAATAAAGTTGTTTCCATCCGTCCACCCATCAACACAAGGAGTGTCATTGTTTCACAACTGTTTCACAGTACAAGGCACCCAGGCCCATCCCCCACGGTGGGTATGTGCCACTCCAACACAACACAACAACGAGGCGGGTTTTGTTGCGGCGATAGCAAAGTTCTCTCGAGCACCGGCCAGCGAAGCTGATCTGTTGGCGCCATCGCAAACATCGCAAAAGCCCACAAACATCGCAAAGACCTTGCTCGGGGTTTACACATCGGAATAGTACTTTCGCACAAATCCGCCACCCGTAGGATTTCAAATGTTCGGTTTTTTGTTCCAACGCGCTATCTTCTGTCAGCCATGAAAATAACACCAATAATTGAACTCTGTATTCCACTGCTAAATAGGAGTGAAGAAAGAAGCAGAAGAAGTCATGGCTACGTTTCCGGCGACTTCGCTATGAATTTGCATAGCGAGTCTACATGGCCTGGCTACGAACTTGATTGGCTCAATACCTCCTAGGAAGATTTTTTCCTCCAAATGTGTGTTCATGTACTCTTGTTATATCTTGTTACTTCAACGTTTCTAATGTTTTCTTTCAAAAAGATTCTGCGCGAGTATCATGCTGTGTATACCAGGTAACTTTTTTTTCTCTTCAGCTTTTTCTACTGGGTATGGGGTGCACTACTTTATGGAGCCAGTCTTGTGGTTTTTGGTTACACTCCTAACATCACACATGAGGTTGATATAAAGCTGTCTAAATTTGTAAATAAAGGCTGGCGGCCGCACTTGAATACCAGCTTTCCAAATTGTTGATCACAAATATTTATGAGACTCCGTGGTAGCTTATGCACAGTATGTAGCTCCTGGACTAGGCGGGTATAAGCGCAATTATCAAGCTTATTAAGGCGAAAACCTTTGTAAGCTCATGACTCGAGAGTGGTGGTGTTTGCAGGAAAGTGTCTCTCTATACTTGTCAATTAAACGTGGTTGAGGTGTCCACCTATATTTCGAGATCTGTGAGGTTCTGCTTCCTTTCCTCAGAAACCTTTCCTTTCCTCAAACACATGCTTTCGCATTCCCTCATGCAAGCAGACGTGTCCGCACAGTTAAATAGTAATTAATAATTAAGCTATCATTCATTAGTGTGTCAATAAGTATCAATTAGTTTTTATTATTAATTAATTAGTTATATAGTTAATTATTATTTAGTACTTGCTGATTGGTTAATTAAGCGGCTAGTTGTGTAGTCTTTAATCAACATCATGACTACACATCAGCGACACAAGCAGCAGCGCCGCGTTAAAGGTTTTTGCCTTACCGCACTTTAGGTAACTAAGTGCCGCCCTGAATTTTACGGGGAAGGGGTGAAATAAGTTCCCATTTCCCTTCTAATCGAGGGAATTCATCGTCCCACTAATAGTCAGTGCAGAGGTTTTCAATCACCGGGATCGTTTTCCTTGAAGCATGGAGAAAGTTTTGCATACTGTTCGAAGTGCCAGTGCAAAGAAGCAAATGCAGTATTTGTTGCTTTGGTACATTGTATGCGCCAGTGA